>NW_024543069.1:16455000-17655000 GCF_018167655.1 Microtus oregoni | reverse complement strand
CATTGGTTGTTACATTCCCTTTCCCAGTTTTATTATCTTGGATCTCTCTCTGCCTTTTAATTTGCTTAAGATTTTGTCGATCTTATTGTTTTTATCTAAGAGCCAATTCTTTGATTTATTGGTTCTTTTTGTATTATTTTTGATGTCTATGGTTATTGATTTCAGCCCTGAGTTTGATTGTTTCCTTACATCTACTCCTTTTGGTTATTTCTTCTTTTCCTCTAAAACTTTCATGTGTGCTGTTAAGTTACTGGTGTGGGAGCTCACCAATTATTTTATGCAAGCGTGTATTACTACAAACTTTCCTCTGAAACTACCTTCATTGTGTTCCATAAGTTTGGATATGCTGTGTATTCATTTTCACTCAACTTAAAAGTCTTTCATTTCTTTCTTAATTTCTGTCTTGACCCTTTTTTTTTTTACTCAGTAGAGAGCTGTTGGGTGTCCATTAGTTTGTAAGTTTTCTGTTGTTGTTGATATTTGACTTTAATCTACGGTGTTCGTATAGGAGACAGGGAGTTATTTCAATTTTCTTGTATCTCTTGAGAATTACTTTGTGTCTGAGTATGGGTCAGTTTTTGGATAAAGTTCATAAGGTACTGAGCAGAAGCTATATTGTTTTGTGTTTGGGTGAAATGTTCTGTAAAGATACATTTTGTTTATAATGTGTGTTAGCTCCAGGATTTCTCTGTTTAGTTCTTGTCTGGATGACCTGTCTATTGGAAAGAATGGGCTATTTGAGTTTCCCACAATCAGTGTGAGAGGGTCAATATGTAATTTAAGCATAGCATTGATTCTTTTATGAAGGTCAGTGCCTGCATGTACTGTCTTTTTGAGACCCTAGTCTATTTGGATGCAAAGCTTCCTAGGCCTTAATGTAGCGAGGGCCTTGGACTTCCCACAGGGCAGGGTTCCCTGCCCTCTCTTATGGAGGGAGAGGTAGGGAGGAGGGGGAGTGGGGAGCGGAAGAGGAATGGGAGGAAGGGAGGAAGTGTCAAAAATCACGTGTTCATAGATGTATAGATTAATAGCAGGGTCTTCACTTCAATTCCAATGGTCAGTCTGTCTGTTTTGTGCCAATATCAAACTGTTTTACTATAGTAGAGCTTGAAGTCAGGGATGGTGATGTATCCAGAAGTTCCCTAATTGTACAGGATTGTTTTGGTTATCCTGGGTTTTTTGTGTTTTCATATAAAGTTCTAAAGGATGTTTCTCATGGTCCTTCTAGGCAACTACAATGAAAACAAATTGTATCTGGAGACACTGACAGTGATAGCAACAGTACTTGAGGGAAAGTTTAACTCTGTGTACACCAAAGATCCCCAAAGTGTCAGGATAACAAGACTTTGGCCTGTTTCGAAGTGGCTACAGCCTAGTCGGTAGTTGACTAGAAAACAGCCTGTGCACAAGCCAGACATAGAGTGCTCAACCCAACACAATGGCGTAAAGTTTTCCAGGAAGAGAGGAGGCTGTTTTTTAAGGCTAGGGATAACTAAATCATGCCACACATGAAATACATACAAACCAATCAGAGGGCAATTTTGTTGGTGTGCCTATTCAACGTACTGATCTCACATGAAGCATATAAATATAAACAGGCATGGGTGAATGATAGTATGATAGCAACTTGGCTCATGGATGGAAAGTTTCTCCCAAATCTTTTGGTACATATCCTTTGCTGACTGTGGCATCCTCGCCCTGTCTCTGATCTGGATTTTCTTTAGAGTCCCACTCCATGGAACATGTGGCAACCCTTTTGTGACATTTTGTGTTCTCTTTGGGGCTCTTATTTGTTTTTTTCACCGGTGGAAATGTATGATAAGAAACCATATTTATCCCTGAGCCAACCAGCAAAAAGAGCACAATGGAGATGCTCTCATTTTACTGAACGCCCTTTCTACACACCGTGGGTGATAGGAGAATGGACTGAAATGAGGTAGCAGGTGGGGAGAACTAATTTGTAGTAAACAGAAAGGAAAACTTGGGGCACTCGTGCCACAGTGACTGGAACACCAAGGACAGACAGATTATCCTGGCTCCACAGCTTCCTCCCTGCTCTCTTCAAAGCTGTTTTATTTTTCTCTCTCCTACAGGGCATATCTCAATCTACCTTCAGAGAATTTTCATATATATCAAATACTCTTCCTTGTTTCCTCACCCTATTTATTATCCACTCACATTTATTTATATCTGCAATTATCTCATGATATATAATGACCATGCTTGTTGATTTTGTTCTCTTCTCTCTCTCTTTCTCTCTCTCTCTCTCTCTCTCTCTCTCTCTCTCATCAACTAGCTTTTATCCACTGCATGCTAATTCTGGGCTGGAAGGACAGACTGCCTTTGTTTCAGTGCCCCAGCTCCTAGAACTGCGCTTGACACATGGAGAGTGCACAGTAAGATACCTATGTGAACAAGCACCAGATAGTGTGGTCACATGCCTTCCCCAATGAAACACACTCTTCACTAAGGAGCAATATCCCACCCCAGGTATTTGTCCCAAAGTCTAATAGGATTTGGTTTATCACAGCCCATTGTGATAAAACTGTCATTCTGGTAATAGTTTTATATTTGTAAATATTTTTTGAGATTATATTATAATTATGTAATTTCCTCCCTCCCTTTCCTCTCTTCCTTGTACCCCCAATGTTGCTCTTTTAAAATTCATGGCATGTTTTTTAGTTGTTATTATATGCATATAAATAGATATAATTTAAGAACACATGTATATGTATATATTCTTTCAGGCTCTTCATTTGGTATTGAATAACTGGCTGGTTTCACAATCTTCCCATTGCCTATAGGAGGTCTTGAAATAGAAGCCCAAGGGTTAGTTAAACCCACCCAAAGTGGTATGTAACAATGGGTAAATGAAGGTTTTTCTTCCATCTATCTCCTAGCCTGGTGAAAAGAGTTCAATAGAAGACAGGTTTTATTCTGTGAATAACAAGTAGCATTTAATTACAGCAGACAGAATGGGAGCAAAGTAATTTACATTGAAGTTACCTGAATTCTCCAGGGGTGCCTCTCACTAATGGCTGTCCGCTGGCAGACCAGGCTGGAAGAACAGATCTCAGCATCCTGATGTTCCTAGGTTTTGTACACAGATGTGGGAGATGTTCTCACATTTTGAAGGCCCTAGTTTATAATGAGTATAGTTGTAGGGCAATTTCTTTGAAGTAGATTACTTGTACAATTTAAAATAATAAATGTAGAAGTATAATTCATGTTTTTAAATATTCTCGTATGACACACCAAATCAGCACAGTCTACTTGATTAATATTGACATTTGAAAAAGAGACAAGACAAAGTTGCGGTTGCAAAGATGACAGCTAATAGGAGAGATTGTAAAAATAAAGTTTCTCAAAATCAATGTTAAAAATTTGTTAGGCTTAATTTCTAGGGAATGTCAAAAGGATGATACAAAATGACTCATGAATTATGAATCTTCCCACAGTCAAGATCTAATTTTGCAGGTGGCATCTCAGGCAGCCTGTAATAACAAAAGGGTCACGGATGAAGAGGGGATGAGTAGTCTATTAGAAAATGCCCCTGTTAAAACTGTGCTTTTATTTATCACTAGCATGTCTCTACACTGTGAACTTGTAGTTTTCCTTTTATGAGTATAAATGTGATATGTGTGTGTATACATGTTCACATGATCTGCCTGCTTCAGCGCCCTCCCTCACCAGTGCCAGGCTTACAAGCATATACCGTCATTCAAAGCCTTCTTGCTTACTTCCTGTTCTGGCTCGGTGGTGTCAATTTGATACAAACCCTATCTGGGAAGAAGGAACTTCAGTGAGAAAATGCCTATATCACACTGCCCGTGGGCATGTCAGTAGGGCACTTTCTTAGTTAGTGATTGAATTGGCAAGGCCCATTTCACTGTGTGTAGTGCCACCCTTGGGCCAATGGTTCTGGGTTGTAGAAGGAAGCAGACTTAGCTGGGTGGTGGTGGTGCACACCTTTATTCCTAGAGGTAAGGCAGAGGAATTTGAGGCCAGCCTGGTCTGCAGAGTGAGTTCCAGGACAGCCAGTGTTACACAGAGAAACCCTGTCTCAAAAAAACAAACAGAAAGAAAAAAAGAAAGAAAGAAAGAAAGAAAGGAAGGAAGAAAGGAAGGAAGGGGGAGGGAGGGAGGGAGGAAGGGAGGGAGGGAGGGAGGGAAAAAAAGCAAGGAAGGAGACTCAGCAAGCCTTAAAGTTCAAGCCATGAGGAGTAAGCTGGTAAGCATCAAACCTCTATTACCTCTGCATCAGCTTCTACCTCCAGCTTCCTGTTTTTACTTCACTTGATGATGGATTTTACTTGAAAGTATAATATGAAACAATCCCCAAGTTTCTTTTGTTTATATTCTTTATGACATAAAACAATCCCCCAAGTTTCTTCTGTTTATGTTCTTTATCACAGAAATAGAAACACTAAAATACTTTGTTACTTTTTTCTTATTTTATTTATTTCATTTTTTGCCTAGCTTCTCAAGGATTGACTTCAAGTCCTCATGCTTACACAATCGTTATTTTTAAAAAATTAAAGACTATGGCATACAAAGCAATAGTGTACAGATTACCCACACAAATTGGTGAAGTAAATATGTTTGGAAACAATGTTACAAATATCAAAAAATATAAATGCAACAGAATAAATATAACTCAGCATGGAACACATGTTCAATCTTTTCATACAGTTTGTTAATTATTTAGAGCTGATTCCTGTGCATGCCAGAGGTTTCTCTATGTTGTGGGATTTTATGCACAATGTATCATTATAAATAATGTGCCACTGTGACTTAATCTGCTTCTATTAATTACTAATTATTTTAATTTCTTTGCTACTTTTATAAGCCCTGGACAATTATAATACTGAAGACATAGGGAATGAGTGCAACAGCTACTTGTACAGTAAACCTTTCCCCATGTACTCTTTACATGACAGTGTTTGTGATTCAGGTATGTAGTGACCCTCAAAATCTTGCTTGTAATGTGCAGTCTTCTCCAAGTTCACAATTTGATGACCTCAACCTTGGCATACAGCCAGTTACTGTCACATGGTCTCTGATATAGTTGACAAGCATGAAAGCATTTAAGCTAAACATATTGCTCAGAGATGGGATGCAGGAAGGGAAACATGGCGGTACTAGGAGAAGATGAGGAGGGTTTTATCAAGGTGGCAATCTCCCTAGCACAGCTGTGCAAGGTGTGTTGAGGAAAACCATTGAGTGACTAAAAATTGTCTTTGGTGGCTTGTATAAAAAATGTACTCCTATAGGCTTGTGTATTTGAATGTTTGATCTCCAAATGGCAGTACTGTTTAGGAATGTTCTAGAATCTTGGAGGGGGGGCGTCACTGAAGGAAGTATGTCACTGGAGGAGTCTTTGAGGTTTACAGCCCCCTAGGATTCCTGTTCTGTCTGTGTGCTTCATGTGTCGATGAAAATGTGACTGGCCAGATTCCTGTTCCTTCCACCTACTTTCCCTGACTGTTGCAAAGCCTTCCTTGCCCAAACAAACTCGTTCTTCCTTAAGTTGCTAGTCAGAGACATCCAAGAGATGCCATCCCAAACAATAGAAGCTTTTGCTATTGCTTTTGGTTGCCCTGCCAGAAGGTAAGGCTCTATTGCTGAAGACACCACATACTTCAGTCAGAGAACATCGATATTTCAAGTTGGCACTTGTCTTGAAAGCCTTCATCCTGAGGGCTAACTCTCATGGTGTTGAAAGGTACTGTGTAAGTACTAGGGGAGACACATTATCAACAATCATACTTGTCTTTAAAGCCAGCACAACACAACAATGATGGAATTGACTGGCTGTGCAATGATAGTATCTTCTAGACATGACAGGGATATTGTTCCCATTGAATCTCAGTACAGTTTCCTGCACAAAAGATAAAAAGACCACACCTATCAACATTTTAAATGCCATATTCTGTAGTCTTTGAAAGGTCTGAAGAATATCTATCTGTCTGAATTACATCTTTGTACATCAAGAAAACCAAACTAACAAGCTTGACTATTATAGATGACTCTCTTTTAACCTATATTTCTTAATTATACATTACATTTTTAAATGAGCTGCACAAACACAATACCTTAATCAAGAGCAGAAATATACATATAACAATACGACCTTAAATTTGTATCAATAAAGCAAGATACATATGAATGTAAATCTCTATAGTATATCCCCCTTCAAATAAAACAAACATTTATAAACAGTATGTTGGAATTTGAGTGTAGTTCTCTTCAAACTGCTTCCTGCATTTTGTTGGGTGAAGTTATATGGGGGGGGGAGTGTTCATGGTGACCTTTTGGGGGGTGTTGGTCCATCAAAAACACATTAGTCTCGAAAGAACATACTGGTTCTTATCTTCTGTGGAAACAAAAGCGGAACATCTTTTCCAAAGCAACATATCCTTAGACCCAAATTTTTAAAACAAGTACCCTTAAAACATATATGTTGGTTTAGTTTAGCAGCCCATACAATGAAATGTCTTTCTGTACCTAGCTCCTTCATAGTCAAAAAAATTAAAGAAAATACAATAATATACCTAATTCAGACTCTCTGTGTATTTTCCATCTTTATGTGGCTTATTTTTCTTACTCTATTACTTTTTCTACAAGTTTACTCTGTCTCTTTAACGACTTTGTTTTATTTTGTAAAAACCATTTACTTCTTTTTATAACTCTCTATACTCTTTTTCTTCTCTCTCACAAGCCTACCTACATTTTTTTTAAACACACTGTGCTTCATTCAGAGGTCTTTTATGTCTGAAACTGTCTTATTGTGTATCTGAAATCCTTTTCTGTCCAGGAGCACTTTTTTTTTTAATTTATTTATTTATTAAGGATTTCTGCCTCGTCCCCACAACCGCTTCCCATTTCCCTCCCCCTCCCCCGATCAAGTCCCCCCCCCTCATCTGCTCGAAGAGCAATCAGGGTTCCCTGACCTGTGGGAAGCCCAAGGACTGCCCACCTCTATCCAGGTCTCGTAAGGTGAGCATTCAAACTGCCTAGGCTCCCACAAAGCCAGTACGTGCAGTAGGATCAAAAACCCACTGCAATTGTTCTTGAATTCTCAGTATTCCTCATTGTCCGCTATGTTCAGCTAGTCCGGATTTATCCCATGCTTTTTCAGACCTAGGCCATAAATAAAGGACATTGAGCCTATAATTCATGTTCCTAGAGAAGCTAAATAAGGTGAATCCAAAGACAAACACATAGGCATCCTCAGGAATATTAACCTTCATCAGGCGATGAAAGGAGACAGAGACAGAGACCCACACGGGAGCACCGGACAGAAATCTCAAGGTCCAAATCAGGAGCAGAAGGAGACGGAGCACGAGCAAGGAACTCAGGACCACGAGGGGTGCACCCACACACTAAGACAATGGGGATGTTCTATTGGGACCTCACCAAGGCCAGCTGGCCTAGGTCTGAAAAAGCATGGGATAAATCAGGAGCACTTTTTAAAATGCTAAGCAGCGTTACTAAGACTAAGGCTGCTTGCCTTTTGGCTCTGCCCAGTGCAACATGGCAGAGATCTCTTTAGTGTGAGACATGATGACAACCCCATTTTCAGGCACACAGCATCTATGTTGTCATTAAGCATGTTGTAGCACTCTGCTAACAAACCCCATTTTGGCCTCCTGAAAGAGGAGAGTTTGTGTTGGTAGTAAGGCCCAGGAAGCCACTGTTTTGAAACCATGTGGGTTGTTTTTTTTTTTTTTCTGCTGCTGCAGAAAAACTCTGGTTTCTCTTCAGATCATATAAACCTTTTGCCTTTTGCTAAGTGATATTTCACGACATAACATATAGTTATACTTCCTAAATTCCTCCTACCCAAATTTTAAACAGTTTGACAACTTCTGTCTTCTTTGTATCTGGAACACAGCCAGAACTCATTCAGTAGGTTTAGTTACTTCCCCTTGAGAAAAATTTCTAAGTGTATTTAGTGGTTATCTGGGGAAAATGGCAGAGCCGAGGTAAGCAAGAGGGAGAAGATGCACAAGTCCAGTCGTTCTCCCAGGCCAGACATGCACAGTGCCCTTTTGTTCAATGTCTACAGAAAATGATTTGACTTGAAAACGGAAAGATAAATCCTCTAAAGTGGATAAGATGACAGGCAACCTAAAAAGGATGTCCCTGCTGCAAGAGTGATGTAGAAACCCCAGGGGCTGACGGACCTGAAGGTGTGTTCTAACCAGATAAAAGCAAGTTAACCAATGATACAATGGGGTGAGTCACAGCACTGGGAAGGAAAAGACAAAACTACAAATAAGCAGTGGACAGATGGAATCCCTGAGCACAGCCTACCCAAACATTATAAATAACACAACTGTATAGTCAAATAAAGACAGGGTGGACCTTACAAGGTTAAGGTTATTGCTAGACTGATCTTCTTCTTTCCCTCCCTTTCTAGCCAGATAAAAAGGGCAATTTAAATAAAAACTTTGATGAAGAAAGAACATTGTATTTTCTATATACCTGAGTTGTTTTTGTGTTTGCTTTTTTGAAGCAGAAACTACCTAGAGTTCATGACAGCAACCACTGAGTTAAGATTGTACAAGAGTCACTAATTATATGAAGCACACAGAAAACTAAAGACTACCTTAACTCTCCAAGGCTCAAACATGAAGGATCTGAGTTAACTCTGTGCAGTGTTTACTCAATATCACAATGCTCCTCCTCTCAGCAATGTAGACTCACCCTCCAGCAATGCTCCCTATTACCTAACTACAGTTTAAACTCACTTCTCCCAATCCTAAGTCTGAGACTGACTTGCTCTGATACCCATAGTTCAACAGCGAAAAGCAATTTCTGCCTCTGAGAAGGTGACATTGTCAGTAATTTCTTCCCAAGTTCTGTGACTTGGGTATATGCACTGGAATCTACGCATTGAAAACTTAACTCCACAGTTATATATTAATGAGTTTTGAAGGTGAAGTCCCTGGGAGATAATTAGAATTGGATGAGGTCATGAAGACAGAGCCCTCAGGATTCAATTAGTAGTTTTGTAAGAAGAGAGGGTATGGGCAAGCTGACTTAACTCTGTGATGATTGATTCACCTCTACAGAGTCCCCGCCAGTCCTGTTGTGAACTTCCCATCACCCACGGCCACCAACTGAATCAGTTTTTATTCTTTACTAATTATTCAGTTTGTGATATTTGGTCACAGAAACTGAAATCAGTTTTAAAACATAGCCTCTTCCTTCTGAGCCACCTTAAACTTCCCAATCTCTGCAATTATGTCATCAAATTTGACTCACATTCCCCTGATAGTTGGCTTGTCATCTTCCCAAGGGTGATGTGAATGCACACTTACCCTTATAATAGCTAGGACTTACATAAGCATTCTGCTATGTGGCCCTTTTGAATGCAGTGTCTGTGTGTGATAAATCAGTGAGATAGCTTTTCCTCTTGTATTTGTTTCCACCGGCTGACGGAATGCATGTCAAATCGTTATTGTTGAAGTTCTGTTTTCTGTGAACTCTCGCCAGCTTTTGGACTGTTATGCCACTTGTGGGCATCTGATCACCACAAGCTTTTCAAATATTACTCAGTCCATTCTATCTTGCTCTTTTACTAAAGAACAATTCATACAACCATTTCACTAAACCTCTCAGAGGATAGAAACAAATGATTAACAGCATTGGCCGTCAGACAGGACAGCAGCACATACGGTTTCCGTTCACATTAAGAAAAACAATTGCATTGCCTAAAGACAGAAAAAAATGAAAATGAAATAGGGTGGAGAAAGTTCTGGCATCTGTTGTGAAATGTGAGAGGGTAAAGGCATGCTTCACAAAGAGAAGCAGTGGTTCCACACCAGTAGTACAGTTTTCCATTGGATACCGGCTACCACATGTGTTCATTTCTGAAGATTTCATTCATAGAAACAAACACTGTATTCTGTTAATACCTGCTACCACATGAGTTCATTTCTGAAGAATATTGGTAGAACAATCTAGCCCCTTTTCTTAAAATTACCACATAAATAATTTATCGTTTACACTAAACAAAATTCAACCATTGTGATTTTCATTGTTCAGTATCTTTTCTTTTTCTTTTTTTTTTTGTAGTTTAATAGAATTGATTACTTTTTAAATAATGCTGACATCTCTGAGAAGTATTTGATCTTTCCCAATATTTAGGTGCCATATCATCAAGCACAGAGTCTATTAATGACCCAGGGAACATAAATAGCAAAGAGATTTATATTATGAAAACATCAGTGTTTCCATTTTGCTGAGTGCGACTCATCCTACATCAAGTTTAGTCTCTAGACTAGAGAGAGTTTAGACATTTCCTCTGACGGTGTATAAGAGAACTTACCAGAGGACAGAGTGTCACTTCAAGCACCAATGATAGAGTTTTGAACTAATCCCCTTGGGCAAGGGATAGAGCAGAGAAACTGACAGGTGTCTACAATTAATTCCAAAGTTTTTCTTCCAGCTAGAATTGAATTTTAAATCTATTGCCTGGAAGAGTCAACAACAGCATGACACCTATCAATAATTCATCATTTCTAAAAGTTCTTACAGCATGTCTGAGAGCACCAGCTTTGGAAGTGAAAAAATATGGATCCTAGCTCCAGCATTTCCCTACTATGACATTTCAGCTTGCTGTGCATCAGTTAATTCTTTCTGAATTTTGTTATCTTTGGGAAGTCCACAGTTGTATACAATGAAATATGTTTGCATCTACCTCCAATTTCCTGAATATTCCTTTCATGTGTGTGTGTGTTTTTTTTTCAATTGTAAACCCACTAAGTCCAGCTACTGTTGCCCATACATGCACCAGTTTGGGGCAATCCACTGGAGCAAAGACAAGCAACCAGTGACCATACCCTAAAAATGGAGTTATTTTGTCCCCAGCAAATATTCATGGCCAATGGCTTCTGAATAAGGGACGCAGGTTTCTTGGCTATAAATAAATAGTTGTTAATTTATTCATTTATTTTCATGAGAGTACTGCTTCTCCTGAGTTAAAGGGAAAACTAGAATAGGAAGGTTAAATAGGGAGGAGAATTGGAGGACAAAGTAAAAAGGGAAGAACCAAAAAGGCCTTCTGAAAAGTCATATGGAATCTACTATTCCCAAATCTTGTTAAAATATATAAAAGAAACTTAAATGGATTTACCATATAATGGAAGAGACAATGACTCAACTAGACATTTTATGCTACCAAGTAAGACCCTCCATATCAGAAATGGGTCTCATTTTTCTTTTTTGAGTCATTAGCCAAAGGGGTCCCACACGCACTCCAAACATTACAGACTAGCCCAATGTTATTGATTACCCTTCACAACATGACAGCAAGGCTCTGTTACTGAAAATATCACTTGCATATGTCATCAAACACTGAGAAATAAAACTGGTATCCAACTAGAAGCTTCACCCCTACTTGAAAAGCATTTGTAGTGCTGGAAGTTACTATAGATCTCTACTGAGAGAAGCAATAATATTACCCAGGTACAAATTCTGTGACCTATAATAGTGACTAATAGCACAAATTTTATGGAATTAACCGGGCACCTTTTTATTTGATTTAGGGCCCATGACGTGAGATTGAACCGACACCTGAACTGTTAACGAGGCTAAGAGTCAGAGACTACATAGATCCTGGGCCCTAGGGTGAAGCCTACTTCTCTTTTTCTGAGAAACAAGCATAGCAGCAATACAATGACTTCGGAAGGCATATTGCTATACCACATAGGTTAGGGCATCATCACTCAGCCTTCATCAGAAAATCCCTGTTGCAGTACGTTGTAATTAATATGAAGATCCACTACTAAACAATGTGCAGATAATGAAAGACCCTGGAGCACTCAACCCTAAATGATTTGTCTTTATCAAACTTCTCATTTTAGGGGCAAGTGATCTATGAGGAAGAGGTGGCAAAAAGATTGTACAGGCCAGGGGTGATGAAGACCTACAAAAAAAAAGTCTTTCAGCCACAAGAGGACTAATGCAGATATCAGCTCGCACTCACGAACAGCATATGCAAGACCTGCACAGATTCGGGGAAGATAAAATTCCAGCACAGAAGAGGGTAAGTTGGTACAAAGTCCTAACCTTAATCAATAAGCTTTTGGAAAATTGATACCTGCTGGGAGAGAGAGAAATCAGTTTTCTTTAATGGAGTTACAGTGAATCAATCACACTCCAGGACAAGGCACTCCTGTGCTTGAGAGTATCTGACCAACACAAAATGGATTCCGTGTGTGTGTGCTTCTTGTTGTTGCTATGATTTTAACACAAAATGGACTCTGTGTGTGTGTGCTTTTTGTCACTCCTATGATTTTCTGGGTTTTGCCTTTTTCACTTGTTTGTTTCATTGATGTTTGGGGCCTTTGTCTTTTGAGAGGGAGAGAAAAAACATGGAGTTGGAATGGCAGGCAGGTGTGTAGAATCTGTTTGAGGGGGGAATAGTTATCAAAATACACTGCATGAAAAAATTTTAAGTAACAATATATACAATTTTAAAAACTCAAAGGATTCTATTTCCTCTCAGAATAAAGTGTTGATCAAGCCATATGTTCTCTGAATCCTCCAAAGTTTTGGCTCTCAACATTACTAAATTGCTCAGCTTCCTTGCACTTAGAAAGTCTTTACTGAAAGCTTGACAAACGATAGAGGGGATTGTGGGCTTGCCTCAGTCTTTCTCCAGAAGTACGTGTTTCATTGTAATTCCTGATAAACTCACTGTGGCTGGACTCAGCAGAGAGCTCCCTCAGTGGAAAGTGACCCAGGCACTGAATTTGACACTGTGAACATTATTTTGTTGTGTTTAACCCTCATCATTTAGCAATTTGTAGCAAAGGTAAAAACTCATCTATGGAGTACCATAACTGTTGTCCTCTCGGCTGTGTGTCCTGCTTTCTGACAGCTAGAATTGAAGTCAGCTGTGTCGAGCAAGATGTACGCAATAATGAGAGCAGACATGAAATGCCATTGAATATAATCAGTCTTCTCTGTGCTAATTTATCTAATTCAAACGAGAAGGCTCCAAAAACCTAATTGCCTAATCCTGAGGGGATTTCCACACATGACCTTGAGAGTGGGTGGTTGCTGGGCCACTCCCTGGATGGGGGCACTGCACAGCTTCTAAAAATAGGTACCAGGCGTGCGAGGCACACATCTGTGCATCTGTAAAGGACAAGGCAGCAGGATGCTTATTGACAGTTTTCTCTTCATATTCCTCAAGCTTTAGGCTTCACAGACAGTTTTCCTGAGAATTGATTGCTTAGACAAAAGATGAATCATATTTAGCTCTTAAGGGCTGAGAAAAAAGTGGTAAAATGGGAAATACTCTACTTCACTGTAGATACTTAATGAAGCCCACAGCAATGAGTTTCAATTCGATTATGAAATTATGTGTGCTGATTTATGCCTGCATTAAAGATTCATTTATTTAGATTGCTATTTAGTAGTTAGAAGTCGACCTTGGGAGGGGTGACCTTTCCAACTGGTATACAAAGGATAAAAGCGATGTGTGTGATTCCACAGGGTTGTTGCCTAAAAGGGCAAAATTGACCTGCTCGTTAGATACGCAGGTCTCGTTCTGTTATCCATGTCGTGTTCTCCACAGTGTTTTAAAGAAACACAAATCCTCCTACTGCTTTCCTTTATGATATCTATACTTCGATTTCAGGAGTGAGGGTTTAGGGGCATTATGAGGTGTCAAAAAGAAACTGGGGTAGGTTTTTGTATGACAAAGCAGATTTTTCCTGTTGATCTAGCCTCTTCCTTTGCATTCCTCCATTTTGTCCAAGTTGTGGAGCTAATCTTCTCTGATCTTTACCATAGTCTCCTTGGTGTGCAAAACCTGCTTTGACTACTATCTTGTGGAGGGAGTGTGTCCATCTGACTGAAGACACACGAGTCCATGGTTTGAGTATCAGCAAGATCTCAAGTAGTTGTGCAACACAAAATGAGTATATTAAACATCCTGTGCTCCATGTCTCCACTGGCAGTATGATATTCATGAGCATATGCCTCTATGGTTTGAATGAGTCCGTGGCCTTGTCAACAGTCATGGGTTTCTAGAGACAGGCCCTGAAGGAGCTATTTGCTTCTCTCTCTAGTAGGTTACAATGTGAACAAGCTACAAGTCCCTACAGTGCCTCGAGAGTCCCATCATTACATACTGATATCCTCTGAACCATAAATCCTCCCTCCAATTATCTGTGTCAGGACTTTGGATGTAGTTACAAGAAAATTAAAAGACTGTGACTTTTTCAATGTCCATAATTTCTGAGTCTGGAGAGACGGGTCAATCATAAGAGCAAATACCGCCCTTACTGGGGAACCCAGTTTAGTTTCCAGCACTCAAATTGCAGCTCCCAACCACCTGACACTCCAGTCCCTGCGACTTCAGGGTCTTCTTCTGGCTCCTGCATGCATACATGCACTTATAATAAACAGTTCTTAAATTTTTGAGTCCAGTTTTCAAAATGCCAATCTCTATCCCTTCCCTGGTCCATGCCACACTCTATCTGAGCAAAGTCTCTCCAAACTGAGTCATTCAGGAGAATGCTCCTCTTATGTCTGCTTCATAACACCTAAGCAGCTTGCCTGTAAATACACACACACACTACCACACAGAATAGTTTTCTCACTAGTCCACTGACCCCTTTTCAAAGTTGTTTTAAAATTATTTAATAATCCAGAGAAATATGAAGCCAGAATAGAAAATTGTATACACATTGTATTTGTGATCCTAAGCTTTGAGTACAGTGCTTTTAAAATAGTACGCTATTAGGTAGTATTGACTGACTGTAATTTAACTTATACATTTAGTTGAAATTGGCTATTGATTTTGAATGAATTTTTCTAAGTCAGGAGCTCTGCTTTGCTTCCTTGTAAAACTTGATGAAAAGAAATGTCAATGCTAATAGCCCTGTGATTAGGGATGCTACCTCCTTTGTACTCTTTAAGTTACTTCAAAAAATTACCAGGGATTGGCTTAATAAATTCTAAAGACTAAGGATAAAATCAGGAATGCCTTCTGCTTCCACTGCAATAAAATTAGAAAAGTCGGTCAAAATAAACTAGGTGTAAGTTCAACTCACAGAGACACCATTTCACCTACCTTGTAGTTGGCAGAGGTTTGGAATTGCTCTGAGTTGGCAGATATGTGGCCCATTCAGACATCAGTAGTGGGACTGTAAACTAAGGAAGTTTATTTGACCTTAATTTTTTAATTAAACAGGTCCCTTCCGCGAAGTTGCACTTCTATACTCTCATAGGAAGGAGATTCGCTATGTTTACGTGTACTACGGAATTCTAGTCAGAAGAATGGGATCTTCACAATATATTTCCACGGTAGTGAACAGACCAACTAGAGCAGCAGGTGCATTTGCAGTCAAGACCTGTTATATGTGTGTAAAAGTGAAAATAAACTGGTGTTTATTTTTACATGCTTCAGAAATTCTCCAGAATATCTGAAAGTATGAAATGAAGATTTCATAAATGAAAGGAAGATTTCTTTTGTATATATTTTAAGTCTTCTTATTATGAGTGAGAAAACATAATCTATTCAATATATGATGTAGTAGTATTTTTTATAACTTTTATTTTCTTTGACAAGCTTATATATGTAAACAGGGCATTCTTTACTGTCATTCTTACCTTTCTTTGTCCCCTTCCACCTCTGTCAACCCCCCTCTTCTTTCCAAGTCCTTTTCTTGCAGTCATGTAATATTTAAATTGTAAAAAAATTATATAAAAAGTCAATTATATAGAGAAGTTTACTGAAATAATGAAATTAGTGATTCAAGCTTTATTTAGAATTGCCTTGGCTGGGATATGCTACCTCTACCTGACTCAAACATTTTCCAAAGTTATTAGCAATCTCAGGGGAGCATAGCTTCATGGTGTCAGAATAAGCTTCTTAAAGTGGAATGTGTGTTCAGTTTCAATGGGGAGATTTGTAATGAAATAAAATTAAGGTTTAAATTTTATTTGAAATTCATCTTTATTACGTTAATTACATCATATTTTTACTAAACATCCACTTAAATTATTACTCAAACATAAAGATAGCTTTCAGATTAACAGTCGCTGCTCTAAGTTAGGAATTGTTCTTCAAGTCAGTGACTTATACACATCATGTAAAACTATCTGCATTTGTCAATATTTTATGCTTTGATATTTATGTTGTACTAAATATTGTTCATATTGAGTCTGTACTTGAAGAGGTCATTTTTTGTTTCCTTCTTACAGTGCTAAGAAACGTTTGAATTGTTTTAGAATTTATGATAGAATCCTAGAAACACGTGTAAACATTCAATCACTCATGTTTCTCTGTACCATGAGCTCTTTGTAATGAGTTAGATGCTCAGGTGACACAACAGACCTGCCTCCTATCCAGCTTAAAGCCATAAGCGTGGTAGCATTTGTTATGCTTGAAATTTAAAAATAGAAATTTATGCCCTGGCAGTTCTGCAGCATGCACGCACAGCCCATATATGGCGAATCTGTTGAACTTGTCCATATTGGGCTTCATGGTCTCCGTTGATGAGGATGACTGACCAGGTCTCTTCCTCAAGAGGGCACCAGATCTCCTTACAGATGGTTGTGAATCACCATGTGGTTGCTGGGAGTTGAATTCAGGACCTTTGGGAGAGCAGTTGGTGATCTTAAGTGCTTAGCCATCTCTCCAGCCCTTCATTATGCTTATACACCCTTTTTTCCTAAAATGTCTATATTATTGGGTGATATTTTATTGTCTCCAGTAAATAAGATGATCAGTGGAGTCAGTGAAATTATATAGATTAAAATGTTAGTAATATCAAAAAAGTGTAGCATCAGTATTAATCAAAACCCCAATGGCCCTCTGTACAGAGACTCTGGAAATACAGTTTACAGGTCCTAAGGCTTTCCTAGATGCCATTACTTCTCTTTCCAGGAGTCAACAACTCAGACTGTGCTCTCGCAATGTCCTCGTTTCCCAGAGCAAGCATAAGTAGTGGGAATGTAGCAGTTTGGCTTGTAAAGGACTGAGAGTCACAGAACGTAGAGAACAATCAGAGTCTCGATGAACAGAGAGGATGCAAACAGAATGGAGAGGAAGAAAAAGGGAATTAGTACTGTAAATTTCCCAAGGAAATAGCTGAATCATTTTCAATATTTTCTATATTGTGTTTTACAGCAGAGCTATTCAGAATGAACCGACACTCTCTGTATAGATTATTGGAAAAATGAATTTTTGCAGCCGTGGTATCTTGGGTTTCAAAGAGAACACTTTCAAATGAGATGGCATAAATTCCTACATACTCAGTGTGGTAAGGAAAGCTGCTAAGGCCAGGCGTGTGTCATGGTGTATGCTGGTATGCCTGAATGGAGGCTCAGAGAGGCCACTGTGTGAAGCTGTGAAAGCAAAACTGGATCAGCTTGGAGACTCCAAGATGTTAGAGATGCCAGAGTCTGGGATACTTGCTGAGGAAAGTTTATAAATGGGAGTAGAACCATTCCAAGAGAAAGAAATGTGTTGTAGTCAACAAGGATGAATGGAGTTGGAGATATGAAGAGTGTTTTCACAACAGACATGGAGATGCAGAGTTTTTAGTTTACTCAGTTGGTTTTCGTTCTTGCTTTGGTACAGTATTTCCTCACTATGTTCCCTTCCGTATGTTTTGGAATGGTATGTATGTCCTGTGCCATTTTATGTTGAAAATAGGTGATCTGGTTTTTTACTTTGATATTATGGGGGACAGCAGTTAAGAGATTACATGAATCTCCAAAGAGACTTTCATCTCTGGACTTTAAAACATTGTTATGTTAAGACTGTGATAGATTATGGGGACTTTTGATGTTCAACTAAATATATTTTTTATTATGATATTGTAACAAGCTTATTGCAGTCAAGGAGTGGAATGTGATAGTTTGAATGTAATTGGCTCCCAAAAGGCTCATAGGTAGGGGCACTATTAAAAGTTGTTGCTTTGTAGAGTAGGTGTGGCCTTGTTGGAGAAATTGTGTCACTGTAGGGATAGGCCTTGAGGTCTTATACATGCTCATGCCATGTCCAGAGTCTCCGTCCACTTCCTGTTGCCTGCAGAACAAGATGTAGGACTATCGTCTCCTTCTCCAGCACCATGTCCATCTGTACGCAACCATGTCACACCATGATGATAATCAACTATCCTCTGAAAATATAAGTCATCCTAATTGTTTTTTTTATAAAAGTCACTGTGGTCAAGGCGTCTCTTCACAGCAATAGAAACCCTAGCAAAGACATCCACTGACAATAAAAGTATTTCATGAGACATTTGTTTTAGGCTCAAATTGAATTATAAACTTAGAGAGAGTGAAGATTCCATTTCAAAGGAGTTCATGGCTCTCAGGAAGAATGGTATGCCTGTGTCCAGGTGACAGAAGCAATCCAATCTCATACTATAGCTCTTCGGCCTGCAGTGGGGCAGAGGAAAATGAGGAAAAGGTTGGATTTGAAGGGACTCTTAAAAGATGATGAAAACAGCTTATATTACAATACAAAATGTAACGACTTCCTCACAAGGAGCACACTATAAGAATATTAGATGGTGGCCTGGTTGGTGATTCCCAAAACAATGGGTTTGGGAAATTTTCTTTGGATGATCTGTTTGAATCAGAAGTGAAAGGCCTTGTGAAGTGGCAGTCTTGTCTCTGGGATGATCAGCTATCTGGTCATTGTGCTTTAACAGTTTTGACAGTCACGGTGGTGCTTCTCTGGGACAAATGGCCCAGTTGTGTGGACAGAGAAGGTTAGTGGATAACTAGATGCTGAACTGTATGGTCCAGGCCGAAAAAAGAGTTCCTCATAATGCAGGCTTTACCCCCTATTATACACAGAAACTACCTCTAACCTCACTACCTTTCTTCACTCCCACAGGAAGCAGCTTACCCTTACTGACTTTCTGCTTTATCGCAAGCAGAGGCTTCAGTTTTTCCAGATTTCCATCTTAGTGGCAGTACTTCCATCTCATTTTTATCTTAAAAATGTGAACCCTTTTATCTGTTAGCACAGAGTATCGGGTTTCTACACTCTGAAGCGCTTTCTTGTAATTTTTTGAACTTTAAGAAAGCAGAAAAAAATCTATCTTCAGTCTTCTGTTTTCAATAGAAAAACCTATTTTCTTTTCTAAATACTAATAAGTTGTGCTTGAAGTAATGCAGCCTGAAGTTTACTCTCAATATACAAAAGCCTTCCTAACCTTTGGTTTGTTTGTTTATAGAGTAATTTAGATGGTGTTTTTACAAACGCATTCATGAGTCTCGAGGGTTATTCCCATTGTCATAGACCACTCTCATTGCCCCTAAGACATAATGAGCCACAGCTTTTCTTCGTTCCTAGCATTTGACTTGTCTGATTGAGAAGACACAAACTCATGGAAGTAGCTGGGTGTTTACCTATTACATCTTTATCCAGCTTCAAAATGTATTTTCTACTGCCAAAGTTTGTAACACTCTCCCGGGCCAAAGATTACTCTCCTTGACAGAACAGATGAAAAATGATGCAGAAATAGGGGTTCTACCGTCTGCTCCCCACCTCCCACCACTGAATCATTAGTCCCAAGGTGTAGGCGGTAACTTTCTTAGTCTCTTGACACTTTGGATAAACCTCAGTTATTTGGCATGGTGGCAGTTACGACAGTATGATTCTTAAGACTTTAGGTCTGTAGAAGGTAGAGAGTACTCAGCTACTCAGCGCTCCTGTGGAGGGCTTGAGTTCAGTTCTTGACAGTAGCTCCAGATCCAAAAGATCTGATGTCCTCTTTCAGGATACATGCAATCTCTCTCTCTCTCTCTCTCTCTCTCTCTCTCTCTCTCTCTCTCTCTCTCTCATAAAAGTATACTAAAAGTTTTAAAAAAGAAAGTGACCTCAGCTGAAATCCTGAGTGCAACAACTCCCTAATTGTGTGCCCTATGTGACCCTGTGAAGACAGTTAATGTAGGACTTTTGTGAAATTCTAGGGTGTAGATACAGAAAGCACTTGACTCATGTCCCAAATATTCCATAATCAAATGGTTGGGCAGGTGTCCAGTGAATCATTAATGATTCAGCTATCCCTATCCTGGTACAGAGAATAGAATACCTAAGATACATTCTGACCAAAAGTTGGTGAAAATCTTTTAGAGGCTTTCTTAAATATTATTAATTCTTAGAAATGTAATAATCTTAGGGTGGTTGGATGAATCTATGCCCTGCTTCCGTTTCCTCCTACTCAAAGTTCATTCTTCAATATATCCTTAGTGATTGGCCAAAGCTGATCTTGTCCCTACCTCCAGGAGTGGAAACTGGACCCTTTAAGTTTGTACAAATGATAGGAGGCCATTATTTTTGGACTGAGCTCCCGATCTAGGCCCAACAAACGAATGTAAGTCAACAAGAATGTACTCATTTGTGCTAAGAGCTATATAATTAAAATAAACAGCAACAACAACAACAACAAAATGTGCCAACTTTTCAAAACCAGGTCCATGGGCAATCAGGGTATGTCTAATTTAGCTGGGTAACCTTAGAACATGTTTAAACGCTCTAAGGAAAGTATATTTGAAATGACTGATTGTTTTTATTCTGTTTCTTCTGTCCTTTTGTATTTATAGACCCAATCTCCTTAGTTCAGTTCATTGTGCAATCACTGTTGCTAGATCCTAAAATACCAAATAAAGACTAATTAAAATTTTTAGCTAAATGTGTGGTTACTTTGGTTCTTCTCAAAGCTAATAAAGTTCTAGCATCTCTTGCTCTAAACTGGTTGTCTAGAGGTAACCCTGGCATAGAGTCGACAGTAAGACATGAAATTATGAACTGAAACCTTTAGGGAAATGATGTATTTCCTTTCATCACACATCCACAGAGGAATTCTCTGTAGTTCTGGGTGTGAACATGGTTACTGAACGTATTCAACAGCTTTTAGTAATGCCTTAGGATGAAAAGGTCACTAAATCACTGCTTTGACTCAAATTACAGGAAAACTAATTCTTTGTCTAGTTAAATATAAACCAACGAATCATTTTCAGTCCATAACATGGTTTGAGCTAAGTTTTATATTATGTGGTACCAAAAGCATCCTGACAATATAGATGGATTAGTTTTTTTTTAATGGATTAGTTTTTATTCTGCGAAGAAAGCAGATCACATTGGTATCATTTACCAAGAATCATGTTAATGGGTTAAGTATGTTAAGCATTAGCTACTAATATTTTTGATATAGTGCAAAGTTATAGGGTAAATGACCAAAGAAATAAAAACTTCTGTTTATAGACCCAACCAGCATAACCTTGGCTGCTACTAGGTTCAACCCTAGGTGACCCCTCTGAATTCTTCTCAAAGACTGGTCCCTTGTGATTACCGTTCTGTCTTCTCTAAACACATTAGTTCCATAAGATTAGATTAGAGCATGGGCAGATAGTATGCCAAGAAGGAAGAAAACAGCTTTCTGGGTCTGCGAAAGGTGTCTTATCAGGTATTTTAATGAGGCCTGAATTCAGACGTTTTGCTTGAACACTAGTGACACTCTTCAGGCACCACGCAAGGTGCGGCAGCAGCAGTCTCTGGAGGAGATACGGTGTATGTCAGATACCAAGTGACACCTTGGAAAGGTGAGACCTGGTCAGTCTCTCCTAAGTAGTTAACAGCTTTTATCCACCCCAAGCTCTCAGGATAAATCCTTTGTGGAGATGCGCCAACAAAACAATTAATTTAATAAAAGAAAGACTCATTCGAGTCACTCTGTGTAGCTTAAAAGGAAATACGAAGATAAATACACTAAGGTAGAAGGTGTTTGATCTTCTTTCTAGAGGAAGGACTGACCCAAGCAAATAAAGTGTGTAATGATGTTTCAGATCATTGACCTTTACTAAACACTTCAGAAAAACGGCTCAGATAACTTAATTATTCAAGAGAGTATTCTCCTCATTTGCAACTTATTCATACGTAATATGACATGATGATAGGAAAATAAGGTATTTGTTATGTAAATTACACACCAAATATTAGCAATATTATTAGTGTTGTGATAGCTCAGACTGCTAGGGAGAAGCCAATGGTCTCAGGGTCAGAGTTAAGTAGTGGAAGTTTCCCTGACTCTAATCCTGTCTCTTTACACATCATTTACTTGTGGTTGGAGTGTGCAGGAGGAAACACTGCATATAGCACTGAGTAGCAGTTCCTAGAGACCATCAAACCCTCGCCGTCCTGCCCATGCTGATGGCTCCCTTTATTTGCTGCTTCTCAGTCTGTGCATGTGAAGTAGAAAGAAGGCCAGAGCCCTCAGTTTGAATCCATTTTGCAGAGACAGACTAGTCCATGAGGGATGGGCCCAGAATCTAGGGCTAAAGCTTTCTACATGGGCGAATTAAATACAATAAAGATATCGCTCTAGAATTTTCCCCCTGAAATTGCTCAAATCTCTTTATCGTGAAGTGAGAACTAGTAGAACATTCTCCAGGGTTGTATGTGTATATCTGACTTGAAATTATGGCAAAAATTACATACAATCCAACTTCTGTTGACTTTTCAATGAGTCCACAATCACTAAGGTGCTAGGATAAACCAAGTGAATGGCAGATGATAAGGAATGTTTTAATGACAGCCTCAAGTTCATAGTACTTGATTACACAATTACATAATACTAAATACAAAACTCTACCATGTTTAATCTCAATAAATCCCAGATTTAAAAATACCTTATTTCTACAGAATTTCACAATTTCCAAACACAGAGCAGGAGGCAACAAAAGATATCATGATAAATACTCGGGTTTGTAGCTATAGTGTTGCTTTGGGTTTCTGCCTCACAGGGACAGAGCTTGAAGCAACCCCTGAAGCAAGCCATCAGCCTGGTCACGGTAATTACACTGGGGTATCTTCTTCTATTCTGATCCTGAGGCTCACTGGTTTCCAGAGGTTAGCCGCTATTATAAGAAAGTCTCCAGGCTGTCCCAACATAGTTCTCGCATTTCAGAAGCAGTTAATATCTCGTATGATGTCATTACAAGTATGTCAGTAAACCAAAGCCCCACACCTTAGGAAGAGGTGTTTATCATAATGTAACAATGAGAAGATAATAAAAGTTCATACAGTTCTTCCTCCAAGCCATGCACTGTTTTAACTGCTTGAGTTTTCAGTGCTAACAGGGTAAAGTCTCATTATGCTCTGAATGCATTATTATTATCTCCAGTTCATAGAAGAGAGCTGAGGTAACGGTGACTTTCGATCACACAGCTAGTGACAGCTATGGACTAAGTTCACGAAATCTAGAACTGGAATACCTGCTCTGTCTTGTTAGTTCACCAGGATGACAGAAAAAGGAGCCCAACTGCAAACAGCTGCCACATTCTCGTGGTTGCACTGATTGTACCGCAATCAGTAAGGTGACTTGTGGAAAGATTGCAATCACCTCACATTCTGAAGGGCATGAAGACACAGTATGTCTGCGAAAGAGGAGGGGTTTGCACTTATTCATTGAGACAGAGGCGTATTTGGTTACATTTCTCTCCCGTGTCTTCCATGATTCCATACCTGAGTGAATTCAGTTCATTTGTGATGATATCACTTTTTTTTCATTGTTTGAATATAAAAGAATCCCCATTGTCTTGTGTATTGATGGTTGGTTGCCAAATAATAATCTTTGGGATTGATCTGAATTTGTCACCTAGTCAATGCATCGATCTCTTGATAAATTTATAATACGGTGGACTCATGGGAAGATGGGGCCTGGTTAGAGAAAGTGGGTCACCAGGAGAGTGGACGGATGAATTACATTAACATTATAGAAATGACAGCATAGGAATTGAGATTAAACATTCCCAGTTTCAAATTCAGGCTCCTTTTTAAATTTTCATCCAAGTTGTTTTGGGCAGTTATACAGTCTTTGTGTATGTCAGCATTTATTTAATGGACTCAATAGTCGTCATTTTCTGTCGCATGGATATTAAGCGCATGAATAGATAACAAACATGAACTACTTAACATAACGCTTGAAATATAGTAGGTGTTTTTAGAAAGGCAATACATTTTTAAAAGTCTAGGTTTATATTTTGCTTTCAAGTTCAAATTTCATGAAGCCCTACACCTGAATGGCTTTGGGCTCTGAACTGAATGAGTCTATGCCAATTTTCCCTGGAGTTGGCTGCCTCACCACACAACAAGGGAGAGACACAAAACTCACAATATCTTGGACATAGGAATATAGAATAAATCATCATTATTTTCATTTTATTATACTTTGCAAAAAATGCGTTTTTAGTACTTCTGTGCATGAATATTTTGTTCGTACTTGTAAATTAGCAGTCAGAAAGACTGGTTTTATAGCACACAAAATACAAGCTGACCGTGGTTTCAAAGACACAGCCAATTACAAGTCATTGCCACAAGATGGCGCCAGACTGTTTCTGATACATCCCCATTAGAAACTAACATCCCAGAAGGCTGTAGTTCAGACAACAGAATGAAGGCACCTGTGTTTTTGTTATGGGATGTGGTGTGGGAAAACAAACGCACCTTCACCATATTGAATCGCCATCTCCACCCCTGTTAGAGGCAGGTGTAAATTTAATGTCAAGCACCTATAAGACAATGCACTAAAGAAAATCGTGTTTTCGTCTTCCAGACCTCTTATTTTGCTGTATTGAATATGCTGTCTGAGGCTGTAATTTTGGTCCTTATACATTTAAGATCATTTGAAGAACTGCTAAAGCAAAAAATGCCAAAAAATATACTAGTCAGGGTATAGAAGAGTGGACTGATTCTTTTTTTACGTTTTCTATTTTCAGTTTTATTTTTCAAAACTAATGAAATGTATGAGATTTTCTTTAGGCCATGTGTTCTATTTGAATCTGTTTCAGGCTTCCGATGGATACAGACAAACATAGGAAGGAACCTTGTGGAAAGATCCTCTGCAGTCACTGGTCTTTGTCTCCAGTCTGAGCCAGCGGGTCTGTGGTGTCTCACACTTTCTTGTTTGTTTGAGACTTGAAATGCAACAAGAATGAGCTGTAGAGAAAGCTGTTTCTCACCGACTTTGCCTCGAACCAGAGGAAGACTCTTCCGGTGCCATCATGTTTCCTAGATCTCAGAGTTCTGTGGGAATGCAGCTGGCTTGCTCTTACGTAGCTGACCTCCATGAACATCCTGGTCAACTGTGAAACTGTTTTCTTCTGGCGCCAAATTTTATTTTTAATCGACTGTATTAAGTTAGTGCTATCCATGAAAATCTTGTAACTCATAAACAAAACCCCTCCTCTTTACATAAACAAAACCCAAGAAGGACAGACTTGTGGACACATGTGCACACATAGACACATACCATTTATATGACAGTTTTACCTTGTATCTGTGGCTCATGTGAGTTTATGGATATCTGCTCGTTCAGGGCCACCAGAGAGGACACAAGTTCCCAGTTGACCACCAACCTACCCTTGTTAACCTGGGAACTTGGTTCACTTATCCACGCCACCTGGACTCAGTGGGTCTGTGCTCACCACCTGGGCAGCTCTGAGGCAGAGCAGAAAGGACATGCGCAGCAAAGAGAGAAAAGGATTTTTCTTCGTGAACAGATGATTAATCTCAGGGTAAAGGCTAACTTGGCTCTGAGGACACTCTGATTAGAAGCAAAAATGGCCGAAAGGATGCTTTCTCATTCTGGACTTCTGTTACTCTCGTTCATTCCTGCAAAACTTAGACCAGGAAGAGGCATGGGCTGTGTTTAAAGTTTAGATGATAGCAAACATGGTATGGCTAAATTCTAGAACCCAGCTAGTCAAGTAAGATAGTAGGGGCTCTCTGTAGACTATGATGGAGGAAGGAAGAGACTGCGCAATGAGCTCCATGCTTAGGTTAGTCATAATATGGCAGCTGCTCTGTCAGAACCCAGGACAGGGTGAGACCTTCCAGTACCACAAGATACAAGTGTGATACATCAGGTACTCTTCGGTCAGCTGTGACTTAACTACTGAAAAAGCGGCATAAGGGAAGAAGAGTTTGTTTAGCTCATATGATCACACAATAGGACAACCTTGAGTTTTCCATCTCTACTCTGCCTTCTGCTTTCTGTCACTGTGGACATGAGGTACAGTGCACCGAAACCTGACACAGACCGGATGCTGTTCTGCTTAGAGATGTCCTCCACCAACCAAATGTCTTTTACCTTTGGATTCAGACTCGTTAGCATTTTCAGGATGTGGGCAGATGTGGGAAGCACACCAGCTAGGTAGTGACGTGAATGGCTTGTAGTCCAGGTCCCAGTAGAGTCCAGGACTTCTCTGTGCACGTTTCTCTCAGAAGTATGGTCTCCCACTCTCCTGCTGCAATAGCTGCTTAAGCGCTGCTTACGACATTCCTAGGTTTCTCAAGCCCTGAGATCCAAATGCTTCCACATTTTTCCTTCAAGCCAGTTTAAAAGTCCCAGGAGCCATTGTGTTGGGTTGATGGTGGCATTGGCCCACTGCTCAGCACCACTTTTCCATAGTATTACGTCTCTCGTTGCTGGGTCAAGGGTCCTACAGTATCAGTATGCAGCATTGGGGAAGAAGTGTGTCTTCTGGCTTCCAGTTCAGTAGGATGTATCCTAGCATGGTACAGAAGGTGTGAGAGAGAAGGCAAGGTTCAGAAGCAGGGCCAAGCTGTAAAAACCTCCAGGCCCATCCCTTTGGCTCACTTCCTCAGCAAAGGTCCACCTCCTACAGAGGCCATGGCCTTCCAAACCAGCCAGCGGCACCAGCTTGTCCCACACATCAGCCTATGGGGTACACTTCATGTCCGAACAGACATGAAGACTTTTTTCAGGACACTAAGTGACCAGAGCATAGAATTCTACTAAGAGAAGAGAGGAAGTCTCCCAAGTTTTGTGTGACTCTCAGCATGAAGAACAGTGGGCACAGGCATATCTTACCTAGAAGGGGCGTCTACTCACAGATGGGGGTGGGATCCTCTGTGATTACTGAGTCAATGACCTGGAAAAAAGAAACTTGGGATTAACAGGACAAAGAATGAAGAAGGTAGGAGATAACAGCTTTATTGTGTTAGATGTTTGCCTTTTGTTACCAACAGTGAGTTTGAGTATAAATAAAATTTATTTAACACATCTTCCATTAATCTAGTAGTATCATACTATTTGAGACTCTTAAATATTCTGTGATAAGTCCCTTATCAAATATCTCTCAGATTTATTATATGGAAGAAATCTATATATACTATGATAGTCCTGTGTCATTTGATTCATATCTGGTCATAGATGGTTTATAATACAGGCCAAATATTGCAAAAGTAGCAAGGACTAAACAGAGAAAAGCAAGGCACACCATTTAAGGAAACATTCTATGTCTTAGCATTACACAAAGGCCACATTAGCACGGAATAGTGAGGACCACCTTAAATTATGTGTTCTGGGGGGTTGGCCTGCTTCTCATTAACCCTAGTCCATGTTTCACAAATTCTCCCCCACAATTTGCTATTTTCATAGAACTCAAGAGGGGCACACTTGGTGGTGTTGTCATTGTTGTCTGGAGAAAGGCTGGCAAGGGAGACCGAATTCCTCACCCGCATCGTGGCCAACATGTCTCCTTCCACCCCCAGCTGTTCCGTGAAGCAAACAGACAAACCTCAGCTGTCTTACTTCAACCACACCAGCAGCTGCTTTGAGTTGCTCTATGCAGAGAACAAGGATGTGTGTGTGTGTGTGTGTATGTGTATATGTGTGTGTATGTGTGTGTATGTGTGTGTATATGTGTGTGTATGTGTGTGTGTGTGTGTGTGTGTGTGTATGCACTCTCACACGCTCAGATGTGTTTTGGGAAGGCGTTTAAGACCTGTCGTGACTTACCGTGCTATTCAGATAGTCTTCTGCCAAATCATTACTGCGTTCCTCTCTTACCAACCTGAATGACGTCGAGTTTGTGCTTGTAAGAAGCAATGAAAAGCTCCTCTCGAGCTTCCGCTGCGCATGCCGTCTGGCATGTCAGCTCCAAAGACAGCTTCGTAAACAACCTACACAGACGTTTGTACCGCCTCGGTGCTTTCAGAGTAGAGAGAACTAGACAACTTTTCCATCATTGTTTCCAATGTTTGTTATTAGATGTATTCCACAAAAGACAAAATTTCAGAGAAGTACCAGGAGACATTTTTTTCAGCATGCACGTGCAAGTCTGCAAGGACCAGGACAAAGGCAGCGGGGTGTGAGCCTTATTCCATGGTCACTGTTTGATGGAGCCAATGAGGTGTGATCCAAAGGCTGGGTGGGTAATTTGTCTATAAGGAGAAAACTGAGATGTTCGTGATTCAGTATTAGCTAAAGCAGAAAAAACATAAGGCTAGGCAAAAAGAATCCTGATCTTCAAAGGCTAGACATAACTGGATGTGCCTCCGTTATCAACAAGACAACACCAGAAAAGCAGAGAGTACTCCCTGGCCGTTTCCAGCAGACATCTTTCAGTACACACGTTTTCTCCTATGTCACCTTGAGAATGAGTCACAGCCTCTTTCCAGGACCTGGCAACTGTCTTCCGGCTTCCTCATTCTGAAACCTGCCTGCTGCTGGAAAGTCATTCCCAGCACAGGGGCTGGCAGGAAGTGCCTGAGCCCTGCACACCAGACTGAGATGGCCGGAACGTGACTCGCCTTCTCTGGGAGCTTCCGGAAGAACAAGGCGAGTTTCTGCGTCAGACCCAATAAGTCACTCAAGACCAGGACTCAGGCCTTGTACGCTGCACACTCCTATCGTTTTAGGTATTAACTGACCCACACCATTTCAACAAGGGATTGTATTTACTAGAATGCACCAGCAAAGTTCAAAGTTCACATTTAAAGGTATTTTGCCAGCATTTTAAGTGATGAACAAAATATGTGAAATATTAAGTAAAATATTATGGTACAAATATGAAATAACAACATCCCAGGTTTTATGTGTAATGGATACTTATCTTAGAAAATGTAGAAATTTAGAAGGAGGAAGGGAAGGGGGAGAGAGGAAAAAAGGAAGCAAGGAAGGGAAAAAGTGAGGGAGAGAGGAAGGGAGGGAGAAAAAGGGAGGAGGGAGAGGGAGGGAAGGAAAACAAGCAAAATGTACCCTCATTAGGTGGATCTGAAGTGTTCTAAACACTCTAGGAAAAACTCAGACTGGTACTTTAGTGGGTAACCATGGCTACACCTTTGATACCACCTACTGGTACAATGTACTTGCTTATTTTTATGGAAAGAAGCAACTCTTGGCTGAATATTTAATACTGCAGGACATATAGACCATCTTCACCATTTTTCTGGGTTGACTGATACTTCAATTTTGTGATTATCAATACCAAGGATGCCTTTTCACAACAGCACAGCCTTCAAAGTAACAGGCATATGCTTAGAAATATTTCAGGAACTGTGAGAAATTCTGTCCTAACCACAAGCCAACACCTATTCAACAATCTTTTATGAAACTCAAGTCAGCAACTCAAACACCAATCTTTAAAATCAAACATTCTTAAAAAGTACAGTCCAGAGCTAGAGAGGAATGTAAGAAAATATTAGAAATCTTTGTTTTTCTTAATTAAATTAATTATGTTTCCAAAAGAGCAGAAAACTTGGTACAGTAAACTTACAGTAATATAGAAGCAAAAATCTGGATCCTTGCCTGATGTGTGTCAGTCGGTGTCTTTTGACATTGCATGATGTAGTTGCATGTGCACTGCAAAATGTGTGTGTCGTGTGTTCAGACGAACGCTGTGTGAAGTTGCACAACCCAATGTGCGTGAGAGCTAGTGCAAACACTTTGGATTCATTACACATTTGGGTTCTGAATTAAATTTTGGCCATTGCATGTTCAGAAACTCTTTTCGGTTGACAAATTTTCATGACTCTTCCCATTCTGTTACCCAAGGTCACCTAGAGTCACAACTCGCAGCGGGAGAAGTTGGACGATAGATGAGGGGAACATTTACTAGCTATTCCATGTATTCTGTGCTGTGTCTCCTACCTGGAAGGATGGAGACAGCTTTGGAAGTAATCATATTTATATTAGCAAGCAATGCAAGTAGACAGGAAAGGTCAGTACTTTACTCAAGTAGGCAGGAAAGGTCAGGGGCTAACTTTGCAGAGTCCTCTTTATTAGATATGTGAAATCAGGACATAGAGCATTTACAGACCTGAATGGAGGCACAGCGTGATGAAGAAAGATTACAAAAATAAGACAGCATCTCCATGGTAACAGTAGAGGCAGCACTTGCTTTGGGTGCGTTATATCAACAGCAACAACAGAGTCAGGTTGAACAGAACGACTGCTGAGCATAAAATGGGGAGTCTGGAGAGCAGTGAGGAGAGAAGAGGGAAAAGCAGTCAAAGCTGTGTGCCTTGGGCTTGGACTTCTAGCACTGTACTAAGAGAAATCAGGGTTGCAAATCTATTTGTTTTCCAAGATGCACGCCCCCTCTACTCTTCAAATCAAAAGTGGAATAACCCAGGGAGGCAATATTTTAAATAGAAAATAATTAGTGTGCGTTAGGGATATTTAAAGAAAATACCAGCGGGCTATGGCATCAAAATATGTTTCATTGCATGATGCCTTTGACAAAATGTGCAGAAAGAGGATGAAATGCAGAGGCTCGGTGGATAAATGCAAGATGAAAGAAGCATAGGCATGCAGGTCTCTCAGCGAGTGGATTTCACTGCCTTTAATTTTACTTCCAGCAGTAAGATTGCAGGGCCACAGAAAGGTTTACTTTCCCATTTGTCTAGGAAAACGCCATACTTTTTTTTTTCCACAATGACTATCCTAACTTACATGCTCACTGCCAGGTTATAAGATACCCTCCTCCCATAAATCCTTGCCGGCAGGTTTTTCAGGTAGCAGTCATTCTAGCTGGGATGAGAGTGTGTCTACGTGGCTTTGATTTGCATTCCCCTCATGGTTAGTGTGGCTCGGCGTTTATAAATATTTGATAATCATTTGTTTATCTTTCGATCAGATGATGATGGTGGTGGTGACGACAATGATGCTGATGATGATGATAACCTTGATGGTGGAGAGTTTTGCAGTGCTGGAGGTAAACCTTTTCCCAACAAATAGAATACAGATATTCTCTCCTGTTCTGCTGCCTGCTGCTTCACTCTGACGATAATTTTACTTCCTGGGAAGAAATGTCTTAGTTTTATGTAATCTTAATTATCTAGCCTCTTCCTGCCTGTGCTTTTAAAGTCATATCTAAAACTCTTTGAAGACATGTGTTGTGAGCTCATGCTGTCTTCCAGCAACTCCAGGTTTCTGGCTCTCGTGTAACCCTCAGTCAGCTTGAAGCTGACTTTTGTTTACATTGAGGAGAAGTGGTCTTCTTTAACTACCTCTGTGTAGATATCCAGTCTGGCCAGATCACTGCTGGGGACACTGTGTTTCCTCTGATGTCAATTCTGGAGATTTTGCTGAAAGCCAGTTGACTATAAATATTTGGAGCTATTTCTGAGTTCTTTTCTGTTTGTACACATATCTGCTCCGTGCGGTACTATGTTCTGTGGATGGAAAATCAGATACACTGTTAGCTCCAATTTTGTTCTTTTTGCTACGCTTGATTTGGTGTCCTCTTTGGGTTCATATGAATGTTAGGATTGTTTTTCTCTTTCTGTGAGGAAATTACATTGGATCTTTACATTACTTTGGGTAACGTGGACCTTTGGGTGTTATTAATTCTTTCCAGCCCATGAGCATGGGATGTCTGTTCGGGTTCCGTGTCCTCCTCAATAGTTTTCACTGAGAGGGTTTTTCATTTCCCTGGCTAGATTTCCTTGTAGATGGTTCTAATTTTTATCAGTCATCAAATACTTACACTCATCACTGATTGCTTTCTTGTAGACTTTTTATTACCTTCCGTTACTTACTCTGCCTGAGAAGAGGGGCGCATCCGCAGCACACTGCAGGAGGGAAGTCAGAAAACAGCTTTGGAGAGCCAGTTCTCTCCCTCTTCCATAGACTTCCCAAGGATACCTATTCTTCATTACACTTTCTATTTTGCGATATTCATAGATTCACATTCGATTACAAGAAATAATATTAAAGATTTCATGTACCATTTAGTTATTTTTTTCAAGAATGACATCTTTTAGGGATATATGACAATATCACAACCAGGTTACTACTGATGCCATCCTTGTGTTCTATGTGGATTTCCCTAGATTTATTTAGAATTAGGTATGTTTGCTTAGTTCTACATAATTTACTGCATTCATATGCTTGTGTGTTCACCAAATCAGCATGTAACTTGAGGGAGGATTTTTTTTTCTCTCACCATAATGTTTCTGAGATTTATCCATGATATGATTACAACACAATTTGTTTAACCATTCGCCTGTTAAGAAACAGCTGGGATGTCTCTATGGTGCTATAAATGAAACCACTATGAATATTTTCATACATATGTTTTACATGAAGGCAAACTTCCTCTGAGCTCAGTACCTGGAGTGAATACAACAGGAAACAACAGAAAGCAATCCAGACACCAGTGTTCTCCCTCTGCTTCCTGACTTTGGGTTCAATGTGAGCGGCTGCCTCAAATTCTCAGCCCCAGACCTTCTCTGCCATGAAGGCCCACACCCTTCAAGCCATAGACCAAAGTAAGCTCCTCCCCTCAGTTCCATGTAGTACAAGAACAAGAAAAACAACTAATAAATGTCAATGGCTTACCTTCTAAGTGTCAGAGATGAAAAAAAAAATGGTTACTTTTCAAAATGTTCCCTAAGAAATTATGGGAAAGGGAATAAGGGTGATGTGTGACACACCCTAAAAGTAGCTGCTGTCAGCAGAGAAAACTGTTTGAAAGGGGGAGACTTGATTGTGTGTGTGATGACAAATTCAAAGCAGGGCAGCTTCTGATAGGTTGACTAGATCAATGTTACAAATCGCCCCGTCGCTCTGTCCTTCACAGTGTCTACTCATACACTTCACAGTCATACATGACTGCAACCCCTCCAAGCATTGCATATCCCTAAATCAGCTTTAATGCGCAGGGAAAGGAGCATTTCTCCCAAAGCTCCTCTGTCTTCAGAGTAAAAATCAGATTTTGAAGCTCTCTTCCCAATCTTGTGGGTATTAAGTGCACATCCAACCTAAACCAACAAATTTGACCCTAATAAATAATAAATAGGAGGGGCTGGAGAGATTGGCTCAGAGGTTAAGAGCATTGCCTGTTCTTCCAAAGGTCCTGAGTTCAATTCTCAATAACCACATGGTGGCTCACAACCATCTTTAATGGGGTCTGGTGCCCTCTTCTGGCCTGCAGACATACACACAGACAAAATATTGTATACATAATAAATAAATAAATAAATATTTTTTAAAAATAATAATAATAAATAGAATAATAGATAGGATAAATAAATAAGATGAGATCTGTGCAGAGCCTGGAGGGAGATGACGCTAAGTTTAAACACAAGAAAAAGGTGAATAGAAGGGTATGCACCTGCCAGATTGTCACAGAAATTAATGTCGCAAACATGGGCAGGCTTTGCAACCATATTCACTAACCCTTTGCGATTTGAATCTTTTCCTTATATGGGTGACAAGAATTAATCTGTAAGCGGCACACATAGCCCAACAAAGATGTGTGCTACTTTTATCTCCTCTTTCATTGTAAGTGTGCAAAGAAAATAAATGTGATAAAGTGAAATACAATATACTAGTTTTAGAGCCTTAATAGCTTAGGTTTTGTTTGTTGTGGTGTTGTTCTGATGCACTTTTCAAACTCAGCAAAGAACGTCTAACATCATTTTGAGGATTATACAATAAGATAATGCTTTATTGTAAAGAATTCTGATACTGTCTAAAATTATCTGGAGAGGCCACGACAGAATTCTTAAGATGTAAATAGACGTGATGTATCTGTAGAGTAAAATGCAGATAGTCTCTACAATCTCCTGCTTCTTCTTACATTTTGTTTGCTTGCTTGTTTGTTTGTTTGTTATTTTGAATAGGTTCACATCGAGTTAACACAGTATACCAGTAGAGATTAAGCAATGACTAGAGTTCAAAGTTCCTGGTTTCTTCAAAACACCTGGTTTGTACCACTGGACAGTAATAATTTTTCCCTCAAAGGCAGCTTTCCATGATAACAAATTTTTCCTACCTAAAGAAATACAATGTTTTCACTTTTCAGTAACTTCTAATTGCTTTCCTCCGTTTCACCACTAGGAGGCACCCAAAGAACCTACTAAAACTGTTCCAAGGTAGATGTCATTTGTTATTTGGACAAAATCAAACCACGAAAAAAATAAAATAAAATAAATAAATAAAGGCCTCTTAGATTACATGCTTTAAAACGATCCTTTCAAATCCATCATAACTGTGTGTAAAGGACACGCCTGTACAGCAAATCTCCAATCGCGTCGCGTCGTGTTATGTAACAAAAGTTACTTATCCCGGGCTTCTCTTAGTCAGACACACTCTTCTTGGCTCTGCCTCCTTAATGCGCTTGACTCAGTCCGCCCTCTGGAGAGGAACTTGGCAAATGTCACTCCTGCCCTCGCCGCTGAGCCTTCTGCCTCAACTTGCTTTCAAAGTCCATCCGGAAGGGCGCCCGCCCGCCCTGCCCTTCTGCCTTCCAGCTACTCTGGAGTTTCACGTTTTTAATCTCCTCTAGGGGTTCAGGTCACGATGAAAACCTAGAGAACCCAAATCTGTGCTTGCTCTTGTAGCAATTTATCGTTTCCCAAGTCTGTTTGGAAAAAGGAGGTGGGGGAGGTCACTGGAAATTATTTTAGCTCTGAATCAGATTCTGACTTAAAAAAAAAAATCATGGAACCGTTTGGCTCTTAACAAATTCCACACTAAAACTTAGGGACCCCCCCCCCCCGTATAATTAGATAAGAAGTGTGCTATGGTGTAGCTCGGCGGTAGACACTTTTTTGTCATCTTAACCCGGTCTCACAGCCACTCAGTGCTAGCAGATCCTTGTGGCACCCAGCTTTGTAGAATGTCGATCAGTGTCAGCATTTTCTTGACCAATTATTTCAGTTTTGAGCGCAGTGCTTGACATGGAGTTCGCCCTGCTCTCTTCACCCACTTCTTCTTGTGTGGGAATTTTAATTAAGGATGCTTCCCTAAGCCAGCGTAGTCTTCGTTAGGATTCAGGTGTTTCTTGTCTTCCAGCACACCTCAGCAGGCCCTAGGGAGGCAGGCACCTTCCAAACCCATTGGCTTGACAAAGTAAATAGACGTGACATTTTTGTTCCCTTTCATTTGCTTTATTACCTATTAATGCCTCCCCGGACTTAGAGATTGCCTTCCTCTCTGGCCTCGCTCCCCTCATGTTTCTCAGCCATTTATCAGAAAACATACTCAATACCCAGAGAAGCTATTGCAGTGGGAGTTTTAGTCACAACCTTTGGGAAGATGCAGGAAGAGTTTCTGTAGGACACCTAGGGTATGACCACACTGATCTTTTATCTCTTTACTTGGTCCGTTCCAGTGAGGAGCGCTCTAGAATGGCAAACTTGACAACTTAAAAAGCAAGCAAGGAACTGGCTTTGTTCAGACAACACAGCAGCGCTGTAGAAACTTCTAGCTGAAAGGCACACGAAGTCACACTGGCACTGCTACCGACACAGCTCCTTCCCTCAGCTGTGGCGCAAGAGCCATCCCTGATGATGAACTAGCCATGTTTAAAGACGAGGGCAAAAGTTGGTGCCTCTTTCAGGAGGTAGATGATCTGACAGTCAGTCATCCTGGGTCTGCAGTCACACGAGCACCATTGCTCTTCCCACTGGTTTCATTAGCTGACTAAGAGGTCTTAGGAGCCAGTTGTGCTCACTATTCCTAAGAGGCGTGGTTCTGGAACAGCTCTTAGCTGAGTCCCAGAAGTCAGGCTTTGTGCGCCCCTAGCTCCATTCCAGCCCTTTCTTGATACTGAGAGACCTTGCACAAAAGACTTACCGTGGCCTCGATTCCTCTGTCTGCAAAATAAAGTCAACAATAACCTTCACCTTGCACTGTTATCGTAAAGACTAAATAAGTTAATAGATTTAAAAAAGCATGTAGAATGCTTCTAGGACTGTGTACATGCTGAGAATTACAGTCTTGTTTTGATTGCTATGTCATTTACTGGTCTATAAACAACAAACTTATTTTAGTATTTGGAAAACTTTTTATTACCGTAAGTCAAGATAACAAAGCCGAAGTTCATACAAATATCTTGATGAAAGAAAAAAAAAACAAAGCAAATAGGTATTAAATTCAAACCCTGTCTAGAGGACTTCGAGTCCATCATCTTCAAACCTTGCATAGCTCCTGAAGTGATGGCTAAAATTGTTTCTTCCAACGCCAGGAATTCTATCATGGATATTTCTGACAAGTTACGTCATGGTATGATGAGGATGGGGAGGGCATGAAGCAGGATCAAGCCCCCATTCTTCAAGTCATTTTTGATGGCAGTCTATACCCTTAGCACTTTATTGATGTTTATCGGATGGGGAGAACCTTGTTAGCCAATTATCTTTAAGAGGTGGAGCCCAGGTAAGGCCTGACTTTCTGGGACCCGAGGAAAAACCTGTGTACCACCCAGGTGCTCTGTCTCTCTGGGGCACTGCTGTGCTTGGATTTCGCATTTCCTGTTTTGTGAGTTTTCCCCTTATAATAAATAAAAATATAATTGTTATATCCTTTAGCTAGCCTGGTTATTTCGACATTTATCTACTTGATTGTTATAATAACCCTGCAAGTAGATATTATTTTCCTTATTTACCAGACAGGGAAGTATCTCACGGAGGTTAAACATGTAGTTAAGCCCTTTGCATCAGCAGATGAAACAGGTCTTTAAGCCTGTGTTTTTCTAACTCTGTAATTTGTTTCTTCGGCTGCAGGAACTGCTCTGATTACTTGGGCAGTCTTTCCAGCAGCCCAAGGCCCTGTAACCCTGTCGCTCCAACCCCCATCTACCACTCCTGGTTTCCCTTGGGATATAGAAGAATGGAACCCAGCCATCTGTGTCAAACCTCTGGCAAGCTTGGGGTGGAAAGCTCTGTTATGTTAGTTAGTTTTCTGTAGCATGGCACAAACCTAGGCGTGTCTGGGAAGAGGCATTCACCTCCATCAGATTGGTCTGTGAGAACTTGTCTGGTTAATTTTCTTTGTTGCCAATTGATGGGGGAGAGCCCAGCCCACTATGGGCAGTGCTGCCCCTTGGCAGATGGTCCTGGGTTATGTAAGGAAGCAAGCAGCCATCTTCTTCCTTCATCTTGGCTTTTACTTCCTGCCTGCAGTTTCCTGCTTGAATTCCTGCCTTAACTTCCCTCACTGGTGGGGTGTGATGTGGAAGGATAAATCAAATAAACCTTTTCCTCCTGCAAACTGCTTTCAGTCATATTTATTACAGCAACAGAAGGCAAAGAAGGACAGGGATAAAGTTTATAATTTCTAAATTGAACATCAAATTCCCTTTAACAAATTCAGACAAGGCTTGTGTTCTAGATTATTGCGGTCTTTCCGTTTATGGCTTCATTTTTAGATCTTCCATTACAAAAATCTCTGATTATGCCATAGACATCTCCGTCACTATATTCTCCTGAGCTCTCCTAAAGATGACCTAACAGGTGGGTGAATTTGACATCTACCTACAGGCCAAGGGTGTTTCTAATAGGTCCACAAAGAGGGCTCTTCATTGAATCATTACAACTTGGTTTTAGATGATTTTTAATGGTGTGTGTGTTTGTATGTACATGTGGATGTTTTCTTCTGTGTGTTTTTCTGTGTAAACGTCAAAGAATGATCCAAATGTATTCCTTGTTTTCCAACATTTTTAAACGTGCATGTGCGCATGGTGTGATGTTTGTGTGTGTATGTGTTCTCATGGGGGTGGGTGGTCACGTGTTTATGTGCTTGGCCAGAGGTTGACAGTGGGTGTCTTTCTTAATTACTCTTTACCTTCAAATGCCTACAGCATTGAGGCAGAGTCTCTCCCTGAATTCAGTACTCAATAACTTATCTACTCGTTCTTATGGGGGTGGGTGGTCACGTGTTTGTGTGCTTGGCCAGAGGTTGACAGTTGGTGTCTTTCTTAATTAATCTTTACCCTAAAATGCCTACAACATTGAGGCAGGGTCTCTCCCTGAACTCATCAATTTGTCTACTCTTGGTAGCCAGCTTGCCTGGCTGATTCCCCTGTCTCCACCTCTTGAGTTCTGGGATTACAGGTTGTGGGAACCCAAAGAAGTAGATCCATTTCACCTTGAAATTCAGAGAATTCAAGCCTATTCTTATTCCTTCAAGGCTATGACAGGAGGAGGCTGCACACAGGATGCTTGGTCTAAGGTGTGGTCGTTGCATGTCCTGCCTAAACAACAGAATCTTAACTCGGGATATAGCCGTTTGATGTTTCAGGTATTAAAGCAGGCAGTTGCTCTGTTTCTTCTTTGTATCATAGTAAAGAAGTTTTTTGCCTTCTTCCCCCTCCCTTTTGGATTGGGGTATAGAAGCATATGGAAAATAAATGCAGGAGAATTCAGTATTCACTGAATTGCCCTCCCAGTTCTCTTCCATATTTCTGTTCCTTTTCTTTAGTATCTCTATTCCTCCTATCTAATATTTCTCATTCTCATGCCCCTACCCTGAACATGTGAACCTCGTCGAGGCTGGACCCCAACAATAGGCAAGCTTTCATGCCCACCCAAAATTTAGGGTACTACTGGGAACCCAAACACTAGTCTTCATGTTTACATGACAAGTGTTTTACCTACTGAACCTTATTCCCCGCCCTGATCTGAATTTTTAAAACATGGTATTTCACTGAACTTAGAGATCAGATATTAGGCCATACTGCCTGACCAGCAACCCTTGCAGATTTTCCTGTTTCCATCTCCTAGTATCAGGATTACAAGTATGTGTTAGGGACTAACTCTTATCCTCTTGTTTTACTGATTGAGCCATCTCCCCAGCTCCTGTTTCCATCTTGAGGAGATAACATTATTATAGAGAATCTGTTTTGTTTTGCTTTAAAACATCTCTGCCTTTGCGATCAATGGTAGTCTGAGGAAAATAAAAAAATGTTGGAAATTTTGTACGTATTTCTTCATAAGCAACGTTCACCTGTACAGAAACATGCCAGAATATCTAACTAACATACGTCTCAGCACTGAATGCTCAGTTTTATTAGGTTTCTTTATTCCTTGAAGATAAAAATGCTCAGTGTTCACATTCTATTTTTATTTTTTTTTGTTGGATTGTTTCTACCAGGTATGTGGACACTGTCTGCTCAAGCATTTTTCTTAACCCTTGTGCATTCTCTTAGCTAAAGATGTCTGCATTTCATGTTAGAAGAAGAAAAATAATTTATCAATCATAATAATTTAGGCTTGTCTTTAAATTTTTTTAGCCTTGTTGTTTTTAGGTCATGTGGAATTGTCTCAAAAAAGTTTATTGTATTATTAATTAATCAGGAAGAAAAAGTTCATAGCTAAACACCAAAAAAGTCGCCATTGGAAACCAGTGAGAGAATGGGGGTGGGTGGTAAATCCTGCAATGGATCCCAAGAGGTTCTGGATTTTTTTTTTTTTTTTTTTTGCTGTCCTATGCCAAGGCAATGAACACGAAGATTGAGTACTGGAACCCAGTCTCCCCTGGTCACTTTTTCATGAGGCCTTCCATCAATTAACGAGAAAAGAATGGATCCAGAAATATGAGCAGTGCAAACCAAAACCTATTTGCTTTATTGTTAGTTTGTTGCTTAATGGCATTTAGGAATTGGTCTGGATAAGGTGTGTAGACTAAGTTTTACTCATGAAAATCCCCCAGGTTTCTTTAACTTGGTTAGGAATTAAAAATCAGATTCTGGTAAAGTATTCCCACTTCTTTGACTTATAAATTCTAACTTGTCTTTTATTTATTTAAAAAGTTCTCTTACACTGGAAGCGCTGGCTTTTTGTTGAAGGAGGCTTTTGACCTGCCACTTCACATACTTTTTTCCCTTGCTAAGAGTACCTTAGGGGTGCACCCACACACTGAGACAATGGGGATGTTCTATCGGGAACTCACCAAGGCCAGCTGGCCTGGGTCTGAAAAAGCATGCGATAAAACCGGACACTCTGAACATAGCGGACAATGAGGACTTCTGAGAACTCAAGAACAATGGCAATGGGTTTCTGATCCTACTGCATGTACTGGCTTTGTGGGAGCCTAGGCAGTTTGGATGCTCAACTTACTAGACCTGGATGGAGGTGGGGGTTCCTTAGACTTCCCACATTGCAGGGAACCCTGAGTGCTCTTCGGGCTGAAGAGGGGGGGGGGGGACTTAATTGGGGGAGGGGGAGGGAAATGGGAGGTGGTGGCGGAGAAGAGACAGAAATCTTTAATAAATAAATAAATTAAAAAAAAATCCCTCCCACTTCTCACCTGCAACTTTGACCTGGACGCAGGAGCTGGAACGGTGCCCACTGACCAAGATCTCATTGCACTAGTTCGTCCTCCTCAACACAGCGTCATGAGGTCATGACCTGTGACTTCAGGCAGACAGGAAGGCAGCATGAATCCTGGTTCTAGGGATGCATTATGGAAAGCTAAAACACAGAGGGGTCTGAATTCCTGAGGAGAGGTCACTGCAGTTTCTGAATGGTATCTGTGCTCTAAAGCAAAGACCATACTTCCAAAACACAGAAGAAAGAGCGCAACAGACAACAAGAGCCTTGGACCAAGCTCAGCGGCTTCTCCTGCTGTCCCTCCCAATCCTATGACCTGACAATCCACTCTATTACTGACACTCCCCTGACTCTGATTTTCTGTTGCTTCATTGGTAACTTTCATGAGCATGGCTTCTCTTCTGTAGGAGATGTTAACGGGACCCAGCTCATCTGGTGTCTGTTGTGATCTTATGAAAGGCAAAGCGCTCTCCGCTGAGTATACAGCAACCATGCAATCGTCCTGGCTTGTTTTCCCTGCATCCTCCTACAAACTTCTGAGTAACACGTGTCAATACAGCACTCCATCTCTGCAGCGAGTTCTCAGAGAAGGGGGTGATATACAACACAGATTAATGTCGTGATTTAAAATGAGGTCCTCATCCCCAGTGAGCATCAGCCATGTCCACGGATTATGATGAAGAAACATGGCCATTTTCAAGTTATGTGAAAAAACAAAAACAAATGATTAAACAAACTAGATTTTTCTGAGAAATGTAGTATAGAGGGAAAACCTTTAAATACCAGTGGGTCTTTTGTTCCTAGGCCATGAAGTTTGCACAGGACAATAACTGAATACAGACCTTTCAACATGATTCTTCTCTATGCTAAGAAAAGCTTTAGGATCCATGTACCTGTCCAGCTGATGCTATGATGAATAGTTCCGTTTAATAGTACAATGATTTTCTTCCATTGCAACATTTATTTACTTATTCATCTACTTAATTAATTTGCTTATTTATTCAGACTCTTCCTTGAGACGTGAATTCACCCATCAAGAAATAATGCCTGAGGTTCAGAACAGAGAAGTGACTCAAAGGCTGACTCACAGCACAAGTTTCTTTCAATAGATTTGACTCCATCTCACTCTTTGATTGATGACTCCACTTCCCATTGGAAACCCAGGGTCTAGTAGCCCTGCAGACATGCAGCAAGTCTAACCAGCCTGGCCGGTTTCACCCAGGGTATCGCAGCTGTTGTTTGCAGTCACGACTCAGGAATTAGCCTCCTGCAGGACCAGCAAAGGGATACCACAGGGCCCAGCAGACACCTGGTGGGTGATTTTACAACCTCAGCCTTCTTGATATTGTGATGGGAAAGTTCTTTGTGGAGAAGCAGAAGACAGAGTGGGAAGAGAAAAACGTGCGAACGCTAGACGTCAATAGCTGCGTACCACTCTGGGCCACCGCAGATGCGTCCAGCTAATTTTCACATGTCCGTGAGGGGAGGAAGCAAAGTCAACACTTTGAGAACCAGTGCTTTAGAGAAAAGTCCTTTTGCAATGGACAGTTCTTAAGACACTGTCCCCTAAACGTGTGCAGTCCTGCAGACCTAAATGGGGGAGATAGAGATGAGAAACCTAGGATGTGAGGTGTGCAGGGGATTTGAAGAGCGTGTTTACAAGGGGCATCTGCTTGGCTCGCGGGGGATGGTGATGTCAATCAAAGAAAGAATGAGTTTTTACCCTGCATGGGACCTTGAGCGCAATCCCTAACATCAAAAAGAAAAAGAAAAGTAAGAAATAAGAAAGAGTTAGACTTCGGAAATACATCTTTGTTGGTCTCCAGCATTTTCCTTCTGTCAGTAAGTGTGCTGCTGTCTTTGTATAAGAATTTTGTTATCAAGGACTACAGAGACAGCTCTACACTCAAAAGCACATACTGCCCTTGCAGGGACCCAAGCATCCAAAAGGGGCCACTCCCAACCTTCTGTAAGTCCAGGAGGATGGACCCTCCCCATGATGTCTGCATTTGCATGCTTGTACCTACATACACATATACACATAATCAAAAATCATATAAATAAGCCATTTTAAAACTCTGCTTTCATTTGTCTAGTCACCAAGCTATGCTTACAGAAGTCGACAGACCTCTTTACTTGGTAATAAACCTACCAAGTATCTCCACAGCAATGAGGATCTGACACGTGGTAAACTACCACAGCAATGAGGTGGAATGCAATGAAAAAGAAATGTATTTTATTTAATTTTTTTTAATTTATTTATTTATTAAGGATTTCTGCCTCGTCCCCACAACCGCTTCCCATTTCCCTCCCCCTCCCCCGATCAAGTCCCCCCCCCCTCATCTGCTCGAAGAGCAATCAGGGTTCCCTGACCTGTGGGAAGCCCAAGGACTGCCCACCTCTATCCAGGTCTCGTAAGGTGAGCATTCAAACTGCCTAGGCTCCCACAAAGCCAGTACGTGCAGTAGGATCAAAAACCCACTGCAATTGTTCTTGAATTCTCAGTATTCCTCATTGTCCGCTATGTTCAGCTAGATGAATCCAAAGACAAACACATAGGCATCCTCAGGAATATTAACCTTCATCAGGCGATGAAAGGAGACAGAGACAGAGACCCACACGGGAGCACCGGACAGAAATCTCAAGGTCCAAATCAGGAGCAGAAGGAGACGGAGCACGAGCAAGGAACTCAGGACCACGAGGGGTGCACCCACACACTGAGACAATGGGGATGTTCTATTGGGAACTCACCAAGGCCAGCTGGCCTAGGTCTGAAAAAGAAATGTATTTTAAATTGAGGAGGCTACCCCAAATAAGAAAAGAATGGCGATTAGAATATGTGGAAACTAAGAGATTAAAACTGCACGCTGGAATAGTTTATTCTTCAGAGCCGCTGCCAATGCTTTGTCTCAGGGTCTGCAGATGAAGCACAGTTTCCTCTGAGGACCCCTGGTCCACAGCTCTGGGACACATACCTAGAGGCAGAACCTGGGGCAGCTGATAGAGGACAGCCAGGGGAGACAGGAATACAGAAAAGCGAAAGCTGAGAGGAGGCAGAGAGACACACAAAAGAGAAGGAGAAAGTAAAATTTGCCAGAGGATAATAGTTTAAATCAAAGGTGGGGGGGGGGGGAGGAAGGAATTATTTTGTATAGCATAGTCAAAACATTTCTTTTAGGACGTGTTCATGAAAACAGTAATTTTGTATTTGTCATTCAGAATACTAAACTACATCAACTTTGCCTTATTAAATCTGACAGAAGAAGAAATGGCACCAAATATTGTAGCAATTCTCTATTAATGGCTGCTTTCGAATGTCCCATTGTTTCTTGGGCTAATCTAAGCCATCCTTGGAGATAGCCTCAGCCAGCAATATCCAGAAGGATTCCTTTCTTCTTTCCTTATTGTCTAGGGCAGCATATTCTTAGATTTCATCTTTAACCATGCAAAGACTGTTAGACACTCCAACACATGCCGTGGATTACATAACAAATGAGATCCAGCTGCTATCTGCCTGTGTTACCATCCCACCTGGATGACAGCATGCTTTTCCTGCCTTACGTTGGATACCAGAGAAGACAACATAAAAAGAGAAGATCCTGGCTATTTTTAGAGGCACCGGGCTCTATGAGAATGAAAATCGTTTCTCAAACCAGGAAGCCTCTTTCAAAAATGAAAAGCAAAGCAGTGAAACATCCACATGCAGAAAGACAAGGCAATGAATAATGATTTGCACCTTGACCCAGAAATCTGACTAGAAACACAAAAACACCCACGTGCAGAAGGGTAGGGCAATGGATAATGGCTTGTACCTTGACCCAGAAACCTAAGTACAAACAGCACCACTAAAAGACAACTGTGAGCTGATTCTTTTCAGGAAAAAGGGAGAGCAGAGGAACAGAGTGGGGAGACACCTCAACTTGCCCTGAATTACAGGGCAGAAGATAAGGATACTCATACACTCACAGGGCTATCGAATGATTGGTGCTTCATTCTTTTCAAGGAAAGCCTGCTTTCCTGTAAAACCAACGAAGAATCATTGCAACCCAAGCAAGCGCTCTACCAAATCTAAGCAGCTTCCTGTGGGTGTTCATGAGTAAAGAAGCTCTCATACCCCTGCAGTCAAAATTACTGTGGTCCCTTCTAAGTTCTTACATAATAAGTTTTCAGTCACATGCAGAACTGAGTCCTTTTCAGTCTCTCTTAGAGATTCCAATTCTTTGCCGGGATGAAAAACAACTGTAAAATCCAAGTTATGGGACAGAATTTAAACTAGCCATGCATTTTATATCAGAACTACAGTTGAAATAACCAGATTCCTTGGTAAATAAACTTCATCCAGCCACACCTTGTGTGTTTCTGATGTAATTGGTTCCATTAATTGTGGGGATATTCTATTTTTTGTTGGTCTGGTTTTCAAAAAACTACATTTTTATCTGGAAAGGCCTCACAGTTTAAATTAGGTATCCAAGGTTGTTGAAGTTCATTTGGGAGAAACTGATTCTAAACACGATCTCCCACTGAGATTCTCTTTTATCACAATTTTAATATTGCAATATTTTTGAGTCACGAAAATCCCTCTTTAGGGCTGGAGAACCCATTATGAACAAAACTAGCAAGGAGGGATGGTGATCAATAAAGGAGGTTCTCACAGAGCTCTTCCGACAGCGGCAGGCCCTATTGCAGGAGAGGCGTTCTTTCTGAGTTCCCAGGCATCTTACAGAAAGCCGCTGATGGAAGGAGGGATTTTAGCAATGGAGAGGTCCTCGCAGTGGCATCCACTGTGGTTGTGGTCATAGGAGTCGGAAGCAGCTAGTACCACTGCTCAGCTGCCCACCTCCTTTTTTCTCTTTATTCAGTCTGGGATACCAGCTCAAGGGCGGTACGGCCCTCATCTAAGGTGGGTCTTCCCTCCCCAGTTAGACGTCACTGAAAATGCCCTACCAGACATACTCAGGAGCGTGTCGCTTGCATGAGTCCAAATCCAGCAAAGTTGACAGCCAAGATTAACAGTATCGGTTATGGAGAAAATAAAGTTAGATATTCTGGGACATAGTAATACTACATGAAAAAGCTGTTTTAGATTTGTTAATTCCAAAAACTGAATAAACCACCAAAACATATCTTCAGTCACTCAGGGTTGAGATTAAAAAAAAAAAAAGATTTAGATTATAAAAGGAAGCACATCTTATTCTTTACAATGCTTGCATATTTTAAAGACGTGTGTCTGGTGTGTGTGTGTGTGTGTGTGTGTGTGTGTGTGTGTGTGTGTGTGTGTGTGTTTTGCTTGTGGAGACAGGAAGAGGGCCTCCAACCCTCTGGAGCTGAGAAGCCGGATGTGGTTCCTCAAGAAAAGCATTATGAGTTCTTAAAGTCTGGGGCATTTCTCCACCCCAATATATTGCCTACATTTTAAGATGACATTTTTAATGAAAATTTAAATTCTTATCTTGACTTTCATGATCTGCATTTTCAGATAGGATCATCAGTCAGACCCCCTTTTCTACCTCCTAGTGAAATTAATTCTATTTCAGAAATGCTTCCTGTCTGAATTTTCATGGAAACATTTTTCAGTATGATTATTCCCAATTTTATCAAGCCAACTGGAGACCTAAAAATAGTTAAGTATAAGCAGAGCAAAAGAAGGCTACTGCTATGCAAATTCTGTCTCGGTTTGCTTACACACCTGAGACAATTCTCCCTTCTCACTGCAAACCTGCAGGGAAACAGAAAAAAAAAAATACATTGAAACAGTGGTACCATACTTCAGAACTGCATCAGAGCTCACAAAATCATAGCTTATGGAATTGAGATATGGAAAGAGAATTTTCACAGCCCGCAGTTTAGCAAAAGATTTGAAGCCATTTATTTTATTTGAACTTGAAAGAAAATCAAAATAAGACCTCTTGATTTTTTTCTGTCCTCAGTAGCTAGATATTAGCATGTTCCCAGCTGTGTTTATGAATCCGAGCAGCAGCTCAATGAAACACAACGTGTGCTGCTCCATACATGGAATCTCTTCTGGATTTCCCATGGCTGCTTCTCCCCGCAATCTGCTGCCGCGCGCGAGCACTCCATGCTTGTCTCTTTGGGAAGAAGAGCAATTCTCCATGCCCCCCGCCTTTCCAACAACAGCAGCAGAATCTGCACTACCTTGCATTCCTCTAGGGAAGACTGGTGCTTTCCAGCTCAGGGTGTTTCAGCACATCGTGTGTTTTCTGAAGCAGATCTTGAAAATATATCACGACGAGTAAACTTCATCTGCAATATATTGTTGGTCATAAAATCAGTGAGTCTGCCGAAAACAAAGTTGCAAATTGAGACTGTATGGCAATTGGCATCCATCTGTCACCATTGATAGTTCCCTACACCAGTTTAGTCTCTAACTAATGCCGAGACTCCATTCATTTAATACCTGGTGAGTTTACACTTAAAGATAGAAGATTTGTGATGTGTTTTGTTGAATGGATACAGTTTTGGTAAACATGGATGACTGAATTTGCTTCGTTTCTGCCGTACCAATGGTCTAGTAAGAGAACTTGCCAAAGTTCTTTGGGAAACAATTACTAAGAATTTGAGGTTGCAAAATATAAACAAAAATTTCAAAGCCACACACAATTCTAAATTTATTCTTTGTTTCATCTTGGAGCTTGAAATGAACGCTCAGCACCTTTCTCCAGTTGCCATGCCTCAAAGCAACCATCATGAATTCCTACCCCGCTGGAACCATAAACCACCCCAAACCCTTCTTTCTCTAAGTTGCCTTGTGCTAGGCTTCCTTGAGCCTCCTTATACCCCAGGGAAAGGTGAGTGTGCTATCCGCCCATCCAGCAGCCTCACAAGGCAGGGCAATCATAGGCGATAGGGAGTCGAGTCAAAGCAGGAACTCAGTTTATTACTGTGAGCATCTGTTTATAGAGGGTAAATGACATTCTGTGGTGTGAGGGTACTTTCAGCCAATGAGAGGCAGCCAAACCCTACCCCTGTCTGGAGGGGCATCTGTGGCGCCCATACTACTACATGTACTACGTGACAGTATGGTACTACTCCTGTATTGCGGTGCCTGCACTACAGGACCATTTGCATGCCGGGAAAGGGCCTAGAGATTTAAACACACAAAGACACACAGACAGAGACACGGGTCATCCTTGAAATAGGAATGCCCCAAGAATGCGCCCTTTATGGTGTCCAGGGGCAGCTTATATAGGGATCCTTAACTGATAGCCACACCTCAGCCAAACCCACCAGAAATCACTCCCCTGCCATCAAGAACTCCCGAGGGTCTCGTCTCCTGCTCAGAGCAGCTGCAGGCTGTCTCAGAGCAGAGGAAAATAAGTTGTTTACAAGAAATTCTTGATCTGGGGGCTATCATCTTCACATTCTCCACTAGAGGTTTCCAGCCGTCTTCTGGGACGTTTCTTGAAATGTTCAAATGCGACGTCCAGGTCCTCTGTCTTGTTGCAGAGATGACCCAGGTTCTCCCCACAGGCCAGGATCTACGCTGCGTTCTGGAGTGTGTCATTCCTGACTCCATCTCCCTGCATGGGTTCTGAACTCGGTTATCTTCTGCACTCCTGCTGGCCACAACCTCTCAGAGCACCTAGGTTCCTCAACAGCAGAGCTCAGCTAGGCAGGGCCTCACTGGACAACCATAGCTTCGCTTCCTGCTTGCTCCTACCTGCTGACTGAAGGTGTGGTGTTTTCAATTTTAGCCTGTTCTTTTAAAATACAATTGATGTATAAACTTGATTTCATTTAACCACTGTTCCTTTAAGAAAATCCCCTTAGGTGATAGCACATATTAGGACCTAGACTCCTTGAACATGTATACTCTACATGAAAATGCTTCACCTAGATAAACGGCTTTACTTGTCAGATAGTTGCTTTATAGTTGTATAAAAGAAAATATAAATGCTATATTCTCAGCTCCTATTTTCTCATCACTCCCTACTCCCTTTAATCAGGAGATTTGCCAATTAACCATGTTTTTAAAATAATGGTTTTGGGGCTGGAGCAATGGCTCAGTAATTAAGAGCACTTGTTGCTCTCATAGAGGACCCAGGTTCAGTTTCCAGCACCCACATGGTGGTTGACAAGCATCCCTAACTCCAGTCCCTGGGAATCCAATGCTCCTTCCTCATCTCCTTGGGAATCAGGCACACAGATGGTACACAAATATACATCTAGGCAACACATTCATACATGCCAATTTTAAAAATATTTTTTAAAACTTAAAACTAATGTTGTTGTTGGTTTTTTTTCCTACATGACTTTGTTTTCAGTTAGTTATAGCAAGTTCTCAGGCTAGCCTAGAACTCACTATATGTACAAGACTGGCCTTGAGCTCCTTATCTCCCTGCCTTCAGCCCCCAAATGCTTACAGGCACGTATGGCCATCTTCAGACTATTCAATTTTGAAAACAAAAACAAACAAAAAAAACATTTTTTTCTTCTCAAAGTAACATTTGATTTTTTAAAAATTCAAGTGTATAAGAAAATAAAGAAAGTCTTCTGTATTTCCTTCACCTACAATCACTGTGTGAGAACCTTTATTTTGACATGTTAGAAGGTCATGACAGTCTTTCACACACATATACACACACTCACATATGAATTCTGCCTTTCATACTGTTTGGTTATCTGTTTTATTTTCTCTCTTACCATGTCTTTACATGGGAATATCTCTTAATCTAAACATTATTAATCAATCAGCATGTTTATGCCAACACCGTCATATATTCTCACCATGATGATTTTCCAAACACCAAACTATAAAGGAAAGAACTGTTTCTTCTTAAGGAATTATCTCCCAGCATGTGCGGTGATGAGGACATCCCAACAGCCAGGAATCCAGGAGCCTGGTTGAGAATGTGTTCCCTCATGCTGTTCTCTGGTGCTCAGTCGGCCGTTTTCCTGCTGTGTGATCTAACGGACTGTACCTGTAACAGCTCCACATGTTCTGGAAACCTTGCTAAAGGATGCCGCCAGTCCATGGATGTCAAATGCCATCCAACTCAGTGCCAAACCCTTCTTTTGGATATGGACAGACTGACCTTTGGTATGTCCTTAGCCATTAATCCTGCCACCCTGCTACCAGATGGCAATCTTCAAGAGCCGTGCATGACTACCTGGAGATGTGGGACATCATCCAAGGTGTGCAACCTGACCTGACAGATGTTCCTTTCACCTCCAGAGATGTGGATCTCTACGTGGATGGTAGCAGCTTTATTCAAGCAACAAGGTGTGTGGGGTCAATGGTTTTCACAGGCCTAAAGCAGGCCATTGGAGCACAAGCCTTGCCCAGGGGCACATATGCCCAAAGGGCAGAAATAATTGCTCAGCTACAAGCTTTCAGATGGGCTGAAAGAAAAAAAAAGTGAATATCTATATAGGCGATTGATATGCTTTTGCCATATATCATGTTCATGGATAGATATGTAAACAGCGGGCTTGCTCACCTCACGGAGAAAGCCTATTAAAAATAAACATGCTATTTTCCAGCTGTTTGAGGCCATCTGGCTGCTAACTGAACTAACCATTATTCACTGTCCAGGACACCAAAAAGACAAACACCCCAAACTCAAGGTAACAACCATGCAGATCAAATCATCCAAGAAGCTATTCTGGGGAACCCAAACCCCAGACTGTCCAGGAACTAAATGCTGTCCCTGAGTCTCCATTCTGTCTCAGTGAGGATGACCCAGAAGAGTTCAAGTCATATTGTGACTTGGGGGGGCTCAGGAGAATCAACAGAGTCGAGGTACTGTATTTTGTGAGTTTGGGGAATTGGGCTTTAGTGAAGTCGGGTCAAGACTGTATGGAAACAAATACCTGCTGGTCTTTGTCAGTACTGACATCAGCTCAGTAGGGGATTTTCCAACTCAAGCAGAAATGATCCAAATAGCAGGTAAGAAATTAATAATGGGAATTATTCCCAGATTTGGCCTGCCCATATCTCTGGGGTCTAACAATGGCCTAGCCTTCATGACCAAGTTTTCTCAATTGCTCTCTAAAGCTCTCAACATAAATTGGAAACTTTGTTGTGTATGTCACCCTCACAGCTCAGGAAAGGTAGAGAGGATTAATACAACTTTTAAGGATATTTTCACTAAATGTACTCTTGAAGCTGGTGGTAACTGGGTTGGCCTCTTGCCTTATGCTCTTCTCCCTGTCCGATGTACCCTCTACCAGGAAAAGTTCACCCCATATGAAATAGTCAATGCGCAACCACCTTCCATGATCCCTCGGGTACACAGGTACATGTTGGACTGTTATCAGATGGCACCTACTCCAATCTCTCAGTTCATAAAGGATTGAAATTAAACTTGAAGATTTTTCCTCAAGTCCAGGCTGCTCAACTCATTGGGTACTGGCCACCTCATCACCCATTCCAACCCAGGGGTGCTGTATTAGTTCACTGATTCCAAATGGATTGGCTTTAACCTAGATTAAAAGAATTTTGTCATTCTCCAGACACCTGGCCCTTAACTGCCTTTAATGTGGCACCTGGGTTCATCACTTGAACCTCAAGAAGGCACCTGGAGAACCCTCCAAAAAGGAGTTCAACCCTAGACGTGGAAAGTGACTCAAAAAGAACCATTAAAAATTAAACTTTCTAAGGGTTAATTATCTAACATAACTTTAAACATCTATGTGTTCTTGTTGTTTGAATTTGCACCACTATTGTCCTATGGGTAAAAATTTAATTGGTTTGTCTTTAACATATGCAAGCAGAACCTAAATGCATCTTGACAGGGGAAATAAAAGCACCCCTTCTCTTAAGAAACACCCTGATATTGTCTTGGCATGCAAAAGATTGTCTATACACCAGAGCTCATAGTTTGAACAAAAGAAGGGGAGTGAATAGTCTTTAGCCAGATGGATGGAAGATACTTGGGATGGATTAATTTAATGGATCAATCCCAAAGTAATAATACAGACTTCAGCATAATCAAATATTCTTTCAAAGGGTCCGGAATGGAAATTACAGATGTGCTAAAATAAGAAGCAGACAGGAAAAGTCATTAATCATTAATTGAACTTAAACAGAGTAACCCTGTCTGTAACTAATAGTGTGGGATATAATCGCTGGGTTCATCTAGCACTAAAATGCCAACGAGAAAAATTCCTTTTGTGTCCAAGGCAACCCTTCCATTCCTGGGATTTTTTAAAAGAAATTTGTATAGGTTATGGGTTTCATATGAAAATTATACAAGGACAGCAGAGGACAAAATGGACCTCAGCCTCACTAATGTCTTCAAAACTGAGGCTGGTATTTCTGTTGATAATGTCTTTTTCTCCCACTGTGTTTTGATTGCACTGATGTCCCTTCTTGTAATTCCACTTCTCATCATACCCTCCCCTTTGGTAAACAATTGTTCAATCTGTTTCCCTGGAGCCTGTGGTCCCATCTCATGACCTTGACTTGTTTTTAGGAATACCCTGATTCTCCCTAATCACCGTTCTTAATCACAATGGTAACCACCTGTGGTTTTTATTTTTTTGAGATTTTTCTGTTTTTCCTTTTGGCCCCCTTATCTCTGTGCTGTCAACTGCAACCGTGTCTGCTTTGCAACTACTTGTGATTTCACTCCTAACAAAGGGACCAGAGAAGTGGATCTAAGCTGCTTTCTTTATGACTTAAGGTGACCAGCTCTTGGGTGCACCCCAATAAAATCAAGTTTGCTTCAACTTTGGCTCAAAATTGTGGTAGTACTCTTATTCTTGCCCAGTGGGATTAGCAAGACGTTACTCCTGGATTTAATTTTCTTTCTAAGATAAGAGGAGCAATTGTTTTTAAACTCTTGTTAAACCTATCTACACTTCAGCCAGGAAGAAGAAGAAAAAAGGATTAGGGCTGGAGACGTGTCTCAGCAGTTCAGGGTATACTGCTCTGGCAGTAGACTGAAATTCAGTTCCCAGCACCCATGAGGCTCACTGCCTGAAGCATCATTCTTGATCACTTTTTTTTTTTTAAAGACACAAAGCTGGGTGGTTAGAGAAAAGGGTGCAGGGAGATCTGAGAAGGATTTGGAGGAGGGGATAAAACTGCCAAAATTATATACAAAATTATCAAAGAACTAATAAAAGTTTAAGAACAAATAAATGCTCCCCCGCCCCCGCCTCACTCTGACTGACAGTTGTGATTTATTTACCAAGCTGGGTCATTGACTGAGGTCTTACAGACTGCTAATATTCACGCGAAAAATGTGTTTTTCTTTATCTTTTGACAAAACGAGTACACAAATCGGTAGAGCTCAAGCTAAGTTCAAGATGAAAGGTCATTGCTTTCTGCCTATCATGTAATCTTGGGTTTAAATACAACTAAAAACCATCTGCTTGCCAGGAGACGGAGGAGTTCGAACTCCTTGAACGCCATGTGCATCAGCAGAAGTGTGACGGCACAGCCTAAATGTTTTCACTCTTTTTAATTCAGTATTATCTGCCAGAAACTTAGCTGGAATAGTTTCCCTCTCCCTGTGCACTGAATTTGGGTAATTTTGCAAGTTCCCCCTTTATTACATAATTACATACATTTTCTTATCTGTGTGTCTATACTTTAGAAGTAAGTGCTTCATTTTCTTGGCAAAAACAGAAAATTCGCCCCCCAAAAAAGGTAATAAGATTTTATTTTCAATTTTCTTTTTCTTTCCCTAGAGGAACCGATGAATCTTGTAATGTTTCCCAAGACTAAGATACTGCCTCAATCACCAATCATATGCACTCTACCGTGGTTCCTACCGAGAGAGCTAGCTGTACAAAACCATTGTGCTATTAACTTGTCCTCAGTGAAATAATTTAACTCTGAGATCAAATCCTCCCACACTTATTCCAAAACATAGAGAACAGTAAGCAGCAGAAACTCAAAATGTCAAAATTGCTACTCAGTAGGAAAATCGCATTCTGGAAACCTCACCAGAATGAAGGTCCACAGTGGTCAGCAGAGGAACCAAAATGCTTATCAACTACAAAACGAAAATTTTAACTGGGGAGACCCTTCAGAGGGTGAGGTGAAAACAGGGAGAGGGGGGAGGTTTCCATGCACTCTGTGTGTGTGTGTGTGTGTGTGTGTGTGTGTGTGTATACACATAAATTCATATGCATGCATCAGTGTGCATGCATGTGTATCTACTTGAACATGGAGGCCAGAGGACAACCTCCAGTGTCACCCTCAGGAACATCAAGTCCCTCCTGTAAGTCTCTTATAGGCCTAGAGCCCATACATTAGGTTAAATTGCCCCCCCATCAGACTTCAGGAATCTTCCTGTCTCTACCTCCCAATGATGGGATTACAAGCAACCCCACCATTCGAATCAGCCCTAACAGGCTGCACAGTTTATGTGGTTGTATACTTTTCCATAAGACCGTCGGTTGTGTTTATGGCTTAGAAAACACAAGCGGGTTTAATCTGTCACCTCATTTATTCCCCACAACCGCCTCAAGAACGAGACATCCAACAGTGTACCTTCCCCAAATTCACAATGTAGCATGAGGCTCAAGGCTCAGGATAAACGGTTCAGTAGCATGCCCCGACTGAAGGAGGCTCATCCTTCCTCTGCCATTTAAAATAATGAATATGCAGTTGTGCATGAGCAGCCCTTAGAATGGAGCAGCAAGTTAACTGAATTATTGAAATACAAGGAAGCTAGAAATTGTTTAAATAGAAACAACCTAGAAAACAGTAAATTCACCAGGTTAGTTCCCTCCGGCCTGTGCAGGCTAACTTCAGACACTCAGCACAAGTACATAAGCACCTTCTCTTTAATGGTAATGCCATTTGATAGATGTCTCGATTATAGGAATAACTGGTGGTGGAAGAACAGCCTGGAAGCAGGGGGGGGGGGAAAGACCACTACTACATTCTGAGTGCTCAAAAGGCTGTCACACCAGTGATAGACCATGAAGTAGGCTCAGCCTAAGGACTGGCCTGACACCTGACTTCAAAATGGCTCCTGGCTTGTCTTGAACCGCTGTTCCTTCCCTCCATGTTTCCTTCGGTCTATGCCAACTTGGTCATGTGGCAAGTTCCTTAAAGGGATAGAAAAAAAATGTTAACTCTTTAACCCGAGCATCAAGATTTCTGTAAAATAACCATACCTACAATCATTATACAGCCAGAAGAGACCAGCTATCTTAAAACTATCCAGAGAATATGTGATTGGGTGATTATATTAATTTTGAAAAAGAGAAAACTGAGGGAGACAGAGGTTACATAATTTTAATATTTAAACTGGGTGTAAAATTAAATAAGTTGGATAATTAGTCAGTATTGGAACTACTATAGTAATTCAGACCCGCCTGACTCTAAAGTCTAGACTGTCTATTTAGATTTGTTTTTGATGACCAGGACATACACAGCATAAGGAACCTTCCATCCGCTGTGCTAACCTCATGAACATATCTGATGTATTAGTTCGCTGCTGTTCTACACACAGTTTTTCACCTTGCTATGGTTTGTTTATGAAGTGCCTTCCCCCAAACATGTTATTAAAGGCTTAGCTCTAAATGCAGTAGTGTTCAGGGCAGGCCTTTGGAAAGTGACTGAACCATGAAAGCTCTGACTTTGTCAGGGGACTTATGCATTGATGCATATAATGTGAGAGTCCCCTCTATGTGCTGGGATTGCCATTAATGAATAAAGAAACTGCCTTCGCCAGTTGATAGGGCAGAACTTAGGTAGATGGGGAGGACTGGACTGGATGCTGGGAGAAAGAAAGGTGGAGTCAGAGGACACCATGAAGCCACCACCAGAGATAGATGTGCTGGAACTTTGCTGATAAACCACAACCTCATGGTAATAGATAGATTAATAGAAATGTGTTATATTAAGATGTAAGAGTTAACCAATAAGAAGCTAGAGCCAATGGGCCAAGCAGTGATTTAATTAATATAGTTTCTCTGTGATTTCCGTTCTGGGTGGCCGGGATGAACAACTGGTTCCTTGCAACATGCCCATGTTGATAAAACATGATGGCATTCAATGGTGATGGTGACATTAGGGAGTAGTCCCTAATGGGGAAGTAGGTCATGTCTTTCAAGGTTGGTTCTCATCTTCTGCTCTTTCCTGTCAACCTCTCCTGTGCCTCCTCCAGGCCCTGAGAGGAATAACTTTCCTTTGCCACACCATCTTCCTCCTGTGAGACTGTGCTTCAGCCAAAACCTCCAGCAAAAAAATCTGTGAACCGGGAGCCAAAATAAATCTTCCTGTCTTTTAGTTGTTCCTCTCAGGTAACTGTCATGATGTTGAGAACTGATTGGTACACACCTGCATTAGTATCTTTAAACCTATCACCTGAGGAAAAGCCCTTAGTTCGGGGTTAATACTGTCCTTAAAACCTGCCCTGAATTTTACCTGCAACAGTCCTGCAAATATGGAAGAAAGGGGGTGGGGGAGGGATTGCTCTTGTTTGAACATTTATCTGTGGATCTTTGCATAGCTCTTACCGCACTTCCCTTATTTTTTTTTTATTTGTAGTAACTTTGCATTGTCCTTAGAGACCAAAATGGGGATTTATTCATTAGCAGGATACCCATGTAGCCGGTAGCAGGGATTACATGCTTAAGCAAAGATCTGTGATGTTGAACAATAAGAAATAGCACCAACCGTACATGAAGCACCATTCTCTGCCCCTGGTTCTGATTCCCAGAAGCTCCCTCTGGCTTCTCCACGGAGGGAGCTACCAGCGAGTCACCAGCAAGCAACTCTGGGTACCAAGTTCTCCCCTTCCCTTTAACAGATTCCACATCCAAACACAACTGTAAGTGTGCTTGGCTCTAGCTACGTAAACATCTGCTTCCATCTATAGGATTTCAAATATGTGATCTAATGAAAGGAGGCAAAATATTCCATATACTTCTTCACTGGATTTTTCTCATCACTTTTAATTATAGTCAGTCTTCAAATTTGTAAAACAGACTATAAACAAGCCTCTTAGTGTTAATTGCACGGTAATAGGCTCCAGTGTTCTTTCTCTTTTTGTGAACAAACTTTTTCTGTTCCTTATCTCTTACTTTATCTGCTTTTTTTTTTCACCCCTAATTGATTTAGTCTTCTATCTCCTCACTTATAACTAACCCCAAGGATTCTGTCCTGAGCACCTGGGAGGGATGGAGCTGTCAATTACTTTAGTACCTGAGGCACGTGCGCATTTGGAGATAAAGGTTATTCTGGAGAAGTTAGCTAGGCGTTTAAGTCTAGAGTCTGAATATTTGGCATTAGGTCAAAGCTCAATCTGTAAGCTTGGTAGTTTCCAAAGTCTGAGGACACAAAACTCCTGAATAAACACACTTAAAACTATAGTGTCCATCTTCCTTTTCCATATGAAAATCACAAGATTGTTTAAACTCCCAAATGCAGAGTCCACCTAGACATCAGTCTAGTTGAAAACAGTATTCTCAGGAGCTGAGAATTCGCAGTAGCAGAAAGCTCACCCAGTATATATGGGACCTTCAGCAGCACAGAAGAATAAAATTGTAAAAAGCTGCTCTGGGGTGTACTTATATAAGAACTGGAAATGGGAGAATGGAGGGGAATATGAATTGATTGTAGATAGACTATACCAGCACAACCAGGACTTGGTTTCATATGCACTCCCTAACAAAAACCCTTGTGGTAAGCAAGTGGAATTGAACTTAGAGTTTCTAGAATTCTCTTCTGGCCAAAGCAGATTATTGATCAATACTCACTTGATAACAATATGTAAATCCTGGCCACTATGTTCCTTTTAGGCAGGGTAAAGATAAACCAGGGATCCTGCCCTAGCGAGTTTTCAAAAGAGCAGATACATAGACTTGTAAACACAAAGGCATTAGTCCACAGAACAATATGGGGGATTGTAGAAGATAACTGACCCATTTGGGAAGCAGGAAGTGAGTACAACTGACTCCTCTATAGAATGAGGGAAACTTGTTCTACGTCTAGGGAGGCAGACTAGTTGACATCTACAGACAGAGAAGACTAGTGTATGGACTGTTATTCAAGACAACAGAGGATAGGGTGTACCTGAGCAACTGCAAAGAATTTGGAGGAGAACATGAGTTTGAGTGAGCAAGCGCCATCATAGATGTGGGGGGCCAGCCATATGGGCAGGTCACCCAAAGGAAGTTCTTTACTTCCAACTGTTATCACCTGCCAGAGTAGAACTCGGCCATAGATAAACTTAATAAGAGGCCTGAGTCTCAGTAGTTTACCCTGAAGCAATACCTGGTTGCAGAAAGAACCACAAATTGAGATTATCTGAGCACCATCCAAAAACAGACCATCCAAAGGAAATGCCTAACATTCCAACTGCTATAGATAGGACCACCTGCCAGTACATATTCACCAGGACAAATGTCAGCCAATCAGGGGTCCTAAATATCAAAAAACCCTTACCCCCACCTCTACTACTATAAAAACCCAATTCTAACTGAGTTCAGGGCTCTCTGTTTATTCCAATATGTTGGACATATTGTGGAGAGACTGAGTTTGCAAACTTGATTAAAATAAAGGCTCTTTGCTTTTACATACAGGACTCAGTCTCCTTGTTGACTTTTGTGGGGACTTTGCGGATTTGGGCATAACAATAGATTGACGGGGGGAAATGTGTTAAAAGAGATGATGAACTTCAGCAGTTCTACAAAAGCCTTCAAACTCTTCAGGTCTGCTTTCCTGTAGACACTGTTTTAAATCGTGGATAATGGCATAGTCCTAGAGAAAAGTTGCATAACCAGAATTGTGTTTTCCTGCAAACCAGCAGAGACGTCCCATATTTTATTAACCTTGGAAGCCACAGTGGTGTCAAGTGGATTCTTGCTAGTACATTTCTAGTAAGATGTACAATTTCCAAAGTAGAAAATGGGAGCACCCCACACAGTTCACAGTTCTCTTTTCTTTTTCATTCTTTCCCTCTCTGTCTTCCTCAATTCTCTTGTTCTTAAACGACCATTTTCCTTAAAAGATTGAAAACTGTCCGTTCCCAAAGAACCTGGGACGTCTCACTCAGTACCTGTGGTTCCTGTTAGAACTGCTCATCCTGTCCCCTACCCTAAACATCCAGCTGGGTGAAAAACTTACAACGGGTGCTGTAGCAGGTGGAAAACCACTAGTGGGAAAGAGAAAACGCCAGCCATGCAGAAAAAACTTGGGTATGGGGAGTTTATTTAGAGGGTATTGGGAGGGTATAGGTGGGGAAGAGAGAGACTGAGAGAGGGAAGAAGAAAGAGAAGGGAAGGGGAAGGAGAAAGACAGAGAGCTGCCTCTTCAGAAAAACACAGGGTGGGGGACAGGACAGCTTGCTAGGGAAGGGAGAGATTGGAAGTGGGCAGAGATAGTCTCTTAAAGGGACAGGCATAATTCAAGAAGTCCTTGTTTTTTACTGCTGAGTAGTACTCTAATATGTATATATTCCATACTTTCTTCATCAATTCTTCCATTGAAGGGCATCTAGGTTGTTTCCAGGTTCTGGCTATTACAAACAATGCTGCTATGAACATAGTTGAGCATATACTTTCGTTGTATGATAGGGCATCTCTTGGGTATATTCCCAAGAGTGGTATTGCTGGGTCCAGGGGTAGGTTGATCCCGAATTTCCTGAGAAACAGTCACACTGTTTTCCAAAGTGGTTGGACAAGTTTGCATTCCCACCAGCAATGGATGAGGGAGGCGGTGGCGGGGAAGAGACAGAAATCTTTAATAAATAAATAAATAAATTTAAAAAAAAGGAATAGGCTACCGTCTGGGTTCATCCTGCCAGGTGACAGGAAAGGCCAGCATAATCCTCACACTGGGCTTCCTTTTCCCTACTTTCTGGTCCCTATTGGCTGTGTGCTCTCTTGGTTTCCTGCCCTCTTCTCTTAGTTCATAGTTCTTTCTTCTTTTTGATTCTCTATGTTCTCTCTGCCTTTCTGTCTTTTTCTCTCTCCTCTTCCTCTCCCATACTTCCTCATGGTCCCAGGCTACTCCACTGGCCGGGTTCAGTCTGAATTCTTCCAGATGCCTCTAGCTGTTCTGTCCCTCATATCTACAATAACACTTTTCTCTTCCACCATAGAAGGAACGGTCTTGTTTTCATTTTCATTCAATAACCATAAGCTTCAGAGATCCATGATTACCTTCATCTGTCTTATGGGAAGGATCAGTGTGCTAGGGAATGGAATCCTGCCCAACCTGAACACCTCTGTCTACATAAGGAAAAACAAATTCCATACACGTGCAACACAAATTATCACTGAGTTAACTGAAAGGGGAGTCGTGGGTATTAATATTCTGTCATTAAAGAGAGACGGCAAAAGCTTACCCAGTGTTGGATCCCTAAAGCTTTCCAGTATGGCCTAGGACGCTAGAAACTGCTTCAGGTGACACCATTCAAGAAATAAATCACAGGCAAACACCCCACAGAGAGTCTTATGCTGTAGTTCTGGAAGGTTCTTGTATGTTCTTGGACACAGAGCCACAGGCTTCAGCTACTCGGTAGTGAGAGGGTGAGTCCTCACTCATGGATAATCTTCTCCATTCTCCTGTTCACAAACATCTGATGTCTAGATTTTATCCATCCTTCTATCATATGGATGACTGGAAACACATAGCTTGACTTCTGCCCAGTGTCTGCCTTAGTGAGTCTTTTAGATGCCATAGGAGACTTTTTTAGCTGGGAGCAAAGCATGCCTATTCCCAATGGCCTGGAAGGCTAGATGACATTAAGGGAGCTTTTTGAAGGGATTAGTTATATACCTATTTTAACCAACAAATTCATCCTGAAGATTGTCTTTTCCAGATAAAATAGACAGGAGAATCAAATTATCGTAGAGAGTTTTCCACTGTTTTCTGGTCTTCACAAAACTGCAATCTGCTCTTGTGTGCTTCTAAAAGAAGGACAGTAGGAAAAGACACAGTCGGAAACCAAGCAGTCAAGAGTTTAATTTGAGTGGGAGAAGACCCAAAACCACACTCTGTAGAAAAGAAGCAAGCCAAGCTAAGCAGCAACCACCTCAGTCTTAAGAGACATGAAGTGTCTACTTCTCTGTTCTCCGTTACCTTCTCCATTGTAAGGTATCTTAGCTCAGTTTTCTACTGTTATGATAAAACACCACAACCAAAGCAACTTGGGGAGGAACAGGTTTACTTCATTTATCGTTCCATATAATAGTTCATCATCAAAAGCAGTAAGGGCAGAAACTCACAGAGCAGGAACTTGAAGTTCAATGAGCTAATGCAGGGGCCATGGAGGAGTGCTGCTTACTGGATTGCTTCTCATGACTTGCTCAGCCTACATTTCATTCATTTTTTAAAAATATTTATTTATTTATTATGTATACAATATATGCCTGCAGGCCAGAAGAGGGCACCAGACCTCATTACAGATGGTTGTGAGCCACCATGTGGTTGCTGGGAATTGAACTCAGGACCTTTGGAATAGCAAGCAATGCTCTTAACCACTGAGCCATCTCTCCAGCCCCTCAGCCTACATTTTATAGAAGCCAACACCACCAGACCAGGGATGGCGCCATCCACAATAGGCTGGGCCCTCCCCCATCAACCACTAACTAAGAGAGTGCCTTACAAACTTGCCTTCAGTCCAATCTTATGAAGATAGTTTCTTTATTGAGGTTCCTTCAGATGTCTTAAGCCTGTGATAAGTTGACATCAAACTAGCCAGCACAGGTTGCTTCCAAGGAAACAGTGTATATGTTTCAGAAAACCATTTATCCAGACTGCAGTCTGTTACATGTAGATGTATATGGAGCAAGAATGCACATGGGGGTTTAAATAAACCTTACGGCTGAACATTTTCTCAGGGAAAAGGGCAATAGCATTTTGCCTGTGCTCCCGTGGAGAGGGAGTCTTGTCCTTGCTTTTACCTGACCTAGCTTGTATGGACCATTATCAGACACTAGCTCTTGCATCCTGAGCTGGTCACCCTGGAGTCAATCACTATCATGATCTTTATATCTTGCTCACCAGTTGACCATTGCCCTTATTTTTGCATCCTGTTTCAGGGCCTTGACCTTGACACCGATTCATTATTTTTTATGGGTGCTCTTTAATGACCTGATGATCAGTCCCTCTTATGGTTAAACTCCTGCCGGAAACTATGAGAAATAGTCTTCTATCACGTCTATTGTTTAAGAATGAATATATTACCGTTGTGTTAGCTTTAAAATATTCATCAGCTTCAAATTAAATTTATCTTTAAAAATGGCAACTTTCAAAATGATAAATATTACTATACTAGTAGCTTGCCAAAGGATAAGGCAGAATAGAACTCTGGGAAGATATCTGGCATCTTGACCAGAGGGTATGAGCGATATCTCTCTTTCCTTCCTCTCACAGACAAGTCATAATTTTATACTGACAGATAACTACTGCCTTACAACTCATAGATGTTCCTAAAATCTATTCCTGTTAAATATTGACCCATTTTTTAAAAACCTTTCCCTCCAGAACATGGTATTTGTGTTTTAGAACTGCACAATTAATCTACTCTTTGGTCAGATCAAACCAGAGATCTTCTAAATGACAAGAATAAAAAATGGGCAGAGGGAAAACTGCCAGATGGAATCATTCAGGGAAAAGAAAGCTTTAAAATTGCAACCTGGGCTTGCCTTCTTTGAGTCACATTGGAGAACTGAGAAATAGAACAGCGTTTTGTCATTTTGTAAAAGCTCAGGAGGAGAAAAGGCTTCTGTTTACAAAATTATGTTAACTGTTGAGGTTTCTCAGGAACTTAGGTGGCTGAATACTATAAAACATAGATAGGCAGAATGTAGTCACTGTTTGTTCCAGAACTGCTAGGCACTGAAGTTGGTGAAGACAGTCTTCCTTATTTTGGGGCATGCTCCATCTAGTCCTAACGCCTCTGGGACTCTTATGCAGGTGAAATTTATCAAATGGCTTTTCTGCATCTATTTGGGTGATTATGTGATTTCTGTCTTTAAATTTATATGAAGTGTTAGATTTTCTGATTTGTATTTGTTGAATTGATTTATACTTTCTGAAAAGATAAAAATTGTGTGTGTATATATACATAAATACATATGTGTGTGTAATCTCCCCCAAAAAGTTGGAAAGAAGACCAAGAAGGGAAAAATAAATGAAAATTGGGGTGTGGGGGTGGCAGGTAGATTTGCAAAAGGACATATGGGATGTGAAAGAGGAAAGAGGCTAGAGCACAAAGGGAATTGTAGCAGGGGATTGGAGGAGATGAGAATCAAGAATAACCCACTAAAGCACACTTTATTCCATTAATTAATTAAAAATTAATTAATCAAAAAATAAGAATATATGTTGTTAAATTTTTTAATTATTAAATTTTAACTAAAATATGTCAAATTTAAAGATGACAATATATAGAAGAATAAAATCTGTACTCTAATGAATAATTAAACAGGTAGAAAATAGCACAGTTTTCTGCATAGAGGTCATTAACATTGCTATACGAAATCATTTGTCCTCAAATTAATATATAATTCAGTATAATATTAGAGTTTTAAACACTGGTCCTCTTTAAGATCATCAGTGAGATCATCTGGAAAAACACATGAACAAAATTACCCAATAAATTTTAATTCAAGAAAAAAAATAGATTTAAAAGGTTGAGAAGAGTATGTTTTTAGGAGCAGCTGATGATCTCCAGTGGGTGATTGGCATCATGTGGAGGAAGGTTGCTCATTCATTCCCAGCTGCCCAGAATCGAAATAATCACACAGAACTATATTATTTAAATCACTGCTTGGCCAATCACTTAAGCATATATTTAACTAGCCCTTACATCTAAAGTTAACCCATTTCTATTATTCTATATTTTACCATGTGGCCTGTGGCCTACTGGCAAGGTTCTGGCTGGTAGCTTGCGTCTTTCTCTTCTGGCAGTTACATGGTGTCTCCCACCATTCAGTTTAGTTTTCCCTCTGCCTAGCTCTGTTCTGCCTTATCATAGGCCAAAGCAGCATCTTTATTAATCAATGGTATACAGAGGAGAATCCACATCAGCATCTTTCCTTTATCTGGCATTCTTTTTTAAGAATATCAGTCTTCTAAAGGCCTTGGAGAGATCAGGCATACAAGGAACATATCTAAGTGAAATAAAAACAATATACAGCAAGCCAGCAGCCAACATCAAATTAAATGGAGAGAAACTAAAAGCAATACCATTAAAATCAGGAACAAGTCAAGGCTGCTCACTCTCTCCATATCTATTCAACATAGTTCTTAAAGTTGTTTTGGAAGACCCTTGTCTCCAAAGTATTGTATTTTGAAAGTGTCCCTTTCTTCATAGGTACAGGCAATCTACTACCTTAGATCAAGCATGGGCCCACAACAAAAGCAACTTGAGTCTCCCAATTCCTCATTCTGAATTCTCACTATTAAGATCAACTTCAGAAAACTCCTAAACAATGATTTGCAATGAAAAAAATCACACTGAGTTATGACTGTAAAATGAAAGAACACCTCCTATCTTCAGTAGTTCTACACTACAGCCGTATTTGTAATAAATAGCTGTCATGAATGCACTTTGGAGGGTGACGTTGTTAGGGATCCTACCCAAAGACTTGTTCACGCCAGCCAAGGATTGTATCAATGAGTTATATAGTCTGACCCAAGGTCCGGATTGTGCCCCAAGATTTTAAATTTAGAACTAAAAAGTTCACTCACGTAGGCATCAGCATAAATTTGCAACTTTGCCATATGGAGTAAGCTACGTATGTATGTGATGACAAAGATTCAGACTATAACTTGGTGTCTGATTGGTTCTGGCTCTAAGAATTGAAACAAGGTGTAAAATACAGCTGAAGCTATTTATCGGGGCTGAGAAGACAGAAGTAAAGAAAACATCCATGTGTCTTGAGACCGGTAGCTACATAAATTTGGTCACCACCATTTATGAGAGGAACTAGCAAAATTAATCTTAAAACTGGAAACTTGTAGAAATCTTGTGATTTGTATTTCATGAGAATGCAATGTACATACTCTCCAGAGGATACAATGCTTGCTCATGTCTCTGCTATTGGAAAGAGATGTGGGGTGGTGTTTAAGCTTGGTATATTTAGAAAGCTAAACCAAAAAGGCATTGGATTAGATAATTCTGTCGGATACATATAGATTTCTTTAGATTGTTTATTGCCTTAGAGCTCAGCTATAAAATATAAGAAAACACATCTGAGATTTTGGCTGTTATCCTTCCTGAAATGAGGGGACGCAGTCAGGACAGGGTCATTTAATCAGCTACTGGAATGCAGCGGTGCATCTCAGGAATCATGAAGCAGTAAAAAAAAAAGTAACTATATTCTCTGTTCCTTTCTTTATTAGGTTCCTGGGTGTAAGGCTGCTAGTGGACTCTTTGGTAATGACATTATCACTAATCAGAATGGATCCTCTTATTGTAGTGCCCATATTTTATAGCAGTTAGCCAATGAATTAACTTTATTAAACAGTTTTTAATCTCTTCATTATGCAAGTGAATTGTTTTCTCTTACTCCAGGCAGACCCTCCTCTGTCTTGGCACAAACAGTCTCTCCCATCTTGGTACAGGCAGGCTCACCTCTGCCACATCCCACACAGAACATCTGGATGTAACCTGAATGTTCCTGGTGCTGACAGCTCTGCTTCGCCCTAAACTGCCACCATCTGGCCATCAGCTGTGCACGTCTGAGAACCCATGCTGGTGTATGCCAGTTTTTACTCCCTGGAAGGCTGCAGGATTAGCTTCCCCCATGCGGCAAGTGAGTTTCCTTAAAACTCTGTTTCTCCAAGTCTTTAAAATAATAGTTTACATCTATCAGTGAAAACAATAAAATTAGGGGAAATATTTTAACTAGGGGAAATATTTTCAATTTTTCTTGTCAGGAGATTGAAGGTGAAACATATTTTCAATACTAGGTTATATGATGGAAATAAAAATAAATTCCACTCCTAATTATTATGAATATTGAGAAGTCAGCTAATTGCAGCTGTCACTTCAGAAGCGAAAATGCAGTGATATTGCTTTAATCACAACATTTTACTTTCATCACTTACTTCAAAAGATTTTGCCTGTGAAATTCATAACTCTTTTTGTAGCTTCAAAAGATAACTTTTAAGATGTTATATTGGAGTTAAAACTATCATTTTTCATCTCTTATTAACTCAGTAACTGATTATTCTTGAATAACAAGCATTTGTCTCAGCAACTCGTTGACTTTAGAAACATTTATCAGTGCATACATTGTGTGAAGATCAAAAGCAGGCACGCCCTGGACATGGTGATGTCTTTGGAAATTCCTGGAGAAAAGACAAGAAAGAGAGACATACTTTCACCTCTGCTCACAGAGAAGAACCATAAAAGACAAAGAAGAAGCCTTAAGCAAAAACCTTTCATTTTAGTTTTTGTTTTGTTTTGTTTTGTTTTTTAAGCCAGGAGTGGATGATTTCAAATTTATACTTGATTTGTCAAAACAAGTAAGCTCCTTTGTTCAGAAACAATAAATAATTATAAAACCTTTCTGATAAAATTTGCTTTCAGCCTCCTGAAGAATTGGCCTATTCTAGTCACAGTCTTTCTCTGGCAGTGATCATAGGCTGTACCACGGAAGAGCTGTGACTCAGAGGTGGTCCTGGTCCCGGAGTTTATGATGAGTGGATCTGGACTGGAGTCTGAGCATCCTCACTTCCACCCAGGTCTCAGAGGCCGCTAATCTGTTGGTCAGAGGCCCGGCCCCCCTGCTCTTGGCAACTTCTGCCTCTTTGCTCCTAGCCAACTGCTGCGGTGGCTCAAAATGGCACTTGTCTTCCTAACCTTGAGACCCTCCATGTATTTCAAACTCTTGCAGAAAAAGCTGCATTTTGTGAAATTCCCCAGACTGTTGTGACATGCCCGTGTCTTCATCGCTGACCTCATCAAAACTTTACAGCATCCAGTTCACGTGCATTCCATGCATTCAGAGAGATTAGAGAAGCCAGGAGGGGGTGGCACATACTCTTAATCCAGCATTAATAGAGTTTTCAGGTGCAAGGATCCAGGAGAATGGCAGAGGTCATTCTAACTTCTGCCAAGGAACCTTCCAGGCTCAGGATACCAGACCCTAACACTTGTGGGAGGGTACCCCCACTCTGCCCTGTAGACCTGAATTCTCATCGGAGACCCTCCAGCTTGTCTGTCTGTACGTCCATGATATTAATAAATTTTAATAATTCTCTTATCTAAAATGGCAACCACTCCCAATGCCCCCTGAACCCCAAACCCAAAACTTTTCAACAGATACTCCATTTCCAGATAAGAATTTCAAAAAGAAAAGGGAAAACGCAATGGGTAACAGGATTATAGTAAACACTGGTGATTCCCAATTCGAATCTCTGACACCAGCCATGAAAATGGACTCTTTCAATGCCTAACAGGCAGGGAGCTAATTTATTTCCCTTATGGAAATGTCCCACAGCTTAATATGAGTCCTTATTGTGACCCATGTAAAAAGCGTCAAGTTACAACACCACAGAAGGAAGAGCATCATTGTAGTAAAAAGAAAAAAGAACGTGTCACTTGTGAATGGACCGTGTAGAAAGCAGCCTCACCATTTCCATGTTAGCAAGACGCCTACTTTTGTCTTTGTCATCGATGTCTTCTTTGTCTTTGATGGTCACTTGGGGTCAGAGCCCTCAACAACAATAGATAGGTTTGAATAATCCTGGGACAGGATAATGAGGTCACACAAGGAAAAGGCATGAATGTCAGCAAGCTGAGGAGGAAGCCTTCCGGCCTACCCACCTTCACAGTGCCCTTCCTCTGAATTTACGCAAACATTGAATGGAAGGTGAGGATTTGCATGAAAAAATATTTCCCCAGAAAAGCTAAACTAATTTGTCAATTTGTCACTGTTTGCCAAACAGTGGTATCTTTCTGTACATATTGCCATAGCTTCAAGTGCAAATAATAAAACAAATTGAACTTATTTTCATATTTTTAAATGTCAAGCCTCCAAGGCTGCAATCCATATTTTTCAGAGAATTCCTTTCAAAGGTTTTTGTTTTTCTTGTTTTGGAGGAGGAGGGGGGTCAATTTTCCACATGTAACTTACTGGCTCCCCCTAGCCTGTGAAGGGACGGATAGAAAGGATAAATCGGCCAATAGGCTTGCCTAGGTTGACTCACGAAATTCCTGCAGCGTTAGCCACCCACTGTGGTAATCCTAGGCATTTTACAGTGATAAAAGGCAACAACTGCTACGTTGCACTGATACAAATCTGAGTCATTATGTGCATTTGGTTAGAAAAAAAACCCTCTAAAACATAGGACCCATGATAACCGAGTGAAGAGAAATGTGGCGGGGTATTGGACAGCAAGCAGCCACTGTTAAATCTCTCAGAAGCAGAAACTGAGCCTGCAAGAGTCAACTTGCAAAATGCTCTTCCAGCTCTGTATTGGTTTATCTAGTGAATATTTGCTTCATTCTTTAGCCTTCCCTGGGTTCCAAGTCTAGTAACTCTCACTGGTGATAAATATATTCAACCTGTGTTGAATTCCTCCTGTGTCAATTAAAATCCCTTTCCTCTAGGTTAATTCTATTCTATCCTTCTTGGGAAAGCTATAGATTAATTTAAACAGTGCTGTATCTGTGTTACAAAGGGACAACATCAAGCCTTGGCTCCTGCAGCCCCGAAAATCTACTAGTAAAACATATTCTGGAAAACAAACAAATGTGGAACATATGCATTAAATGCCCTTCAGAGAGAATGCGGCTTTAAATAATGGGGGTGGGGAGATTTGGCATAAGTATTTTGTTTTATGCCAAACCCAGTGTTCCAGGCAAAATGGATTTTGGAATTTAACTAAGGCTAAAGCTCTGGTCTGCTAGTTTCTATCTGTGAGAAAATATTCTCATAACTTATTGAGATTTTTAAAACATAATTTTTATAGTTTTTCTTCTGCACTATAAAAATATGGGATAGAATGGTAGCAAAAAACTAACAAATCAGGTAAACAATTGAAAATTTAACTTTTTTTTTTTGGTTTTTTGAGACAGGGTTTCTCTATAGCTTTGGAGCCTGTCCTGGAACTAGCTCTTGTAGTCGAGTCTGGCCTCAAACTCACAGAGATCCACTGCCTGCCTCTGCCTCCCAAGTGCTGGGATTAAAGGCGTGCGCCACCACTGCCCAGCTCACAAGTATTATTAATTACCAAGTATGACGAAGACTTTGCCTGGCCCTGTTTGATGAATAAGATTCGCCATTTGTTTTGTTTTGTTTTGTTTGTCTATGACTCATCCTAACACTCCCATTGAAAGTGAAGACGGAAATCAAGGGAAAGAAAGCCCTAAAGTGTACAACTGACCTAAACACCTTGGATTGCACCCAACTCTTAAACTCTAGAAGACCTTGAAAGCCCTGGGTGGGGAAGGGTTGGCTTTGCTCTAAAAAGCTAGCTGCTAGCTTACAATGGCAGCAAACTGCATAGGAATACACACTTCCTTAGCAAACAAGGATCAAAAACCAGGTTCTCCAACAGCTCTCACAACTTGCGGCATTTGCTTTAGGTTTCCTGCATAGACATTTACCGAATATGGGCAAAGCAATAATCCACAGGCAAGGTCCTCTGCTCCATTCTGCTGCAAACAGTGAATAAATCTGTAATCGGCAAAGAAACACAGAACCATTGAGGAGTCCAGACTGGAGCACCCTACTGCTGCACAGCCTTGTTACCTCAATGGAATTTTATAAAGATAGAAAATTTCTTTTTTTTTTTTAAGATAGAAAATTTCTAAAATGCCTCAGCAAGTCGTGAATGCATTTACAGTCACCAATGATGGCCCATTTCGAACACTCTTCATGCCTATAAATAAACCATGAATTTCCTCAGATAAAAACCACTTCTGACATTTAGTATGCTAATTAGTCAAGTCTCAGGTGTGAGATGCAGATAGCTGAAACACTTATGCTATTTTCCTTCCAGAAAGAGGCATTTTCTGATTGCTTGAACTCCATCTCCTCAAGTTCCAAAAGGGGGCATTGCCTGGTCGTTGACTCAAAACTGAACCTAACAGCCGTGTCTCTGATATGATCCTCTTCTGTTGCAACAATTTTCCAAGCTCATTACCCAAGCTTAGTTATTATTACTACTAAACATTTTGAGACAGCATTTACAGCAATAAATCTGTAGCACAGCAAAAAGCAATGCCTCCCGGGTTTAATTTGTAGTTCTTAGACACATCCTCCCAGGATGTCAGTGTTCCTTCTACCACATCCATTTCATGTGACCTCATCAGGATAAATAGGCAAACACTGTTTCAAAGTAGAAGTCTTGATTCCTGTTTGTTTGAGGGCTGCTGGTTTGAAACACTCGAGACGGAAACAGCTACACGAACAGAGGAGGTTTAAAAGGAAAAGAATGCTGCTGTGCTTTTCTTTCCCCTTTTCATGCTAGTTGCTAAGCGTTCGAATGGTGAAAACTATTTTTAAATTTAAAAGCATTTTCATTATCTTGCTCTTATGAATTCATAAGTACACAGAGGCAGATCCCGGAACCGTGCACAGGATTTGACACTGAGTCGAGAGAAATAACCATTATGGCCAATCTTCTAAATAAGTGTATTCCCTGCTGGCATTCCAGAAAAGCCTAGGAGAGGCAGCCAGGGGCTACAGAAACGTGATTGGCTTGGAAGCTTGCAGTGTTGGGGGATGTCAGCTAACATTTGTTGAGTCACTGTGTGTCAGGCACTGTGCTAGAGAACATATTCACTGTTATTATACTAAGTATATTCAAAATATTCTCATTAGGAAAGGCAATGGCTTGCTGTTGTGGGATCTGTCTTAAAGCTTTCCCGGCTCAGCCTGGTGATGCTCTAGAGTTATTGTCAAACTGTGTGTGTGTATATGAGTGTGTGTGTAGTGTGTGTGTGTGTGCACACACGTATGCATGTGGGTGTGTGGGTGTGTGAATGTATGTACATATGCATGCAGGGTGTGTGCATATGTGATGTGTGTATGTGCGCATGTGCATGTGTGTGTGTGCATGCATGTAGGGTGTGTGTGTGTGTGTGTGCATAGATGTGCATAGGTATGGAGAAAGGGCTCGTCTCTCATGTGGCGACAGGGCATGGAACAGCCCTGCCTTCCCTAAGTATACTGCTTTCCTAGACAGCATTCCATGTATTAACCAATCAGGAAGTTCTCTAGCTGCCATCATTTCAGGCTTGTAAAGCAGTCGGGAATTGTCTGCACCCTACCCTCACCTCCACTTCTAAGCTATCACCCAACTTCGGGGACGGTAGTAAGTTTCATCGCTTTGATTTCAAGCTTGTGTAGTCTACAGGCAGTTCCCAGTCTTCAAGACTCCCTGGCACAGACTCAGGTGTAGCCGAAAGGGATGAGTTATGAATTATAGACCATGTCCTTCCTGACATAGCACTTGGGGGCTCAAAGTTTCTGTGCCAGGAGCTGAAGTCAGAGAGCAAATATATAATTATTATGTCACCCTGGTATATTGTCACCTTGAAAATGCATTATCTGTTTTCTTATTGTTAATAAACCAGAATTACTAAAATGTACTTTTATTATAAGCTAAATTGACCCCAATCATGTTCACCATCATACTGAAGGCCTCATATCCCCTCTCCTCTTCAGAACGTGATTATCTTTGGATATGGAACAATTAAAGAGATGATGTAACAATAAGGCTAGAATAGTGGGCTCTGATCATGTTTTATTGTATTCTTAAATAGGACACTTAGCACCAGCAATGTACACATATAAATGGGAGGCCTGCTGGGGATACAACAAAAAGACCAAGTATCTTAGTTTTTGTTGTTGTTGTTGTTGTTGCTATGAAGAGACATCATCACCAAGATAATAAATAGAAAAAAGTATTTTTAATTGGGGGCTTGCTTATAATTTCAGAGGGTTGGACCATACCATCATGGAGGGAGCATGGATGCCTCCAGTTTTGGGCCACTGGAAACACTCACAGGACAGTAAACCTCACGTTGTTCATAAAATCTTCCTACCTCAGAGTTTTCGAAGTTGGCTTTAACTAGACAAAAATCTAAACATTTTAGAAATTCTTCATACTTTAGGGATTTAATTGACTTGCCACGGAAGACTAACACACTCTTTGAATGGCACACAAATCTTGACTTTAAGATTGTTATAAATTCATTCTACGGTTGTGCCAGGAGGATATGATCTAAAAGTACTATTCAAAATTTATATTAGTCAGTTAGCTGTCCCTTAGAGTCTTAGAAATTAAAAATGGCAATAAATGATGATATGTCATAAATATGTTTACAAAGGAAACTTCTCCCTCTTTCGCTTATAGACTAGGTCAGTATATCTAAACTGTGCGGTTATCAAATGCCATGCAAAAATTCTGTCACCAACAATTTAATGTATGCAGTTTTAATTTAACATGACTGTATGAATCACCTTAGTCTCTCTCTTCTGTGACTCAAACCTGTTGATTTGATAATCGTTGCATTTTCTTGCTGGTTTGTTATATATTTTCTTGGAATCCACTGTGCATATAACTTCATCCCAGTCCTTGATTTATTCTTTCATTAATTCCGTCATAGCCTGATTAGACCCTTTATTACAATCCTGTTTCTGGATGTTAGAGATTGATGGATACGGTGTGTGAAGAAAGACGCTTAAAAGAAATCCCTCACTGGCTCAGAATTGAGAACAATAGATGGTTATTTATTTAGGGGTAGACTCACAGATCACAATCCTCTGCTGGAACGGAGATCAGAAACTGAAATCCTCAACTGGAACAGAGAGGCCAGAAAAGAGAGAGGACAGCAGACTCTGTATCAGCATATGTAGTATAAGAATCCACGCCCCAGTAGGTGGGTAACCACTAGCTGTAAGACTTCCTACAGCAGGTGTGACTGCCTTTAAGTGAATATTTAATATATTTTCTTCTATTGGTTGGCTAGTTTTTGATTCCTCTGTTCAATGGAAAATTAACACGGGGTTGCATGGGGGTTAAAAGCATGATTTTGCTTTGTTACTGAAGTTTCTTTTTTGTTTTTGTTTTGCTTTTTTTTTGCTCAGAAGCTTGACTTTTTTTTTACCCTTCACCACCACACAGACATTTAAATATGAAAGTTCTAATATTACTAACTCTGCTATTTATATATTGGTGCACCAAAATTCAGTTTTGTTTTCTGGGCTAAGAATAGTTCTTTTCTGTGCATGACTCCAAGCAATCCCAATTTATACTTACTGTCTTCTCAGAGCTGTTTAAGTCAGATCAGATCTCCCTGTGGGTGCTACTGCAGGCATTTGTTTGGCTCTTATGCCACTTCCGATGCCTGCTTAGCCCATGAGAAAATTAAAAGGTTTTAGTTAAAGCACAGGTCTAAACCCCTCATCCTAGATGCAGGAAGTCATGTGATACAAATAGAGAAAGCTGCGGCATTTCCTAACCCCATCTACAGAGTCTGTGCTTAGCGTTATTTGGAAATGAAGAGTGGGTTTTTAAAAGCAAGATTTCTCAAGTTTCAGTGAGTTTAGAAGTCAGCCGAAGGTTTTGTTAAAGTGCAGATTCTGCTTCATTAGGCTCAGGATGGAACCTCCAGCTGCATTTTTAGCAAGCTCCTAGGAAATGCTGTCCCCTGCACTTTGCAGGGGAGATTAACTAGTCATACAATTTCAGTCCCCACAGACCCCCACTCCCTAAATTTACTATAACAACCTATCATCTCTCCTTCCCTTTAAGCTTCCTAAGCTCAAACTGATTACAGAACCCCCTTTTTCCTCCACTAAAGTTGTTTTCAGCTAGCTCTAGGAGAAGAAAGAAGTAACCTATTATTTTATCTTCATGTGACTAATGTCACTAGGGCCTAACAGTTCTATAATGATTTAATAGCTCTAGGGATCAAGTCTTCTGGCATGCTTGGCAAACGCTGTCCTACTGGGACTTTTGGCCTGAAAAGGCATGCCTTAGTTAAACTGAATCTCCAGGGAAATTTGGAATACTGTAAGAAAGTAAAGCCAAGCTCTAGTCGTACAGGTCTGTTGGCTTAGCAACCTGGGAAGCCTAGGCAAGAAGATCACAGGACCTCCGGAACTCCAGTGGGCAACACAGTGACCATGTACACTGAGTTCCTAGACAGGGGCATTTCTGAACCAGGATCTGCCACGCTGTTGGAGGGATGCCCCAGGACCCGAGGCTCCTCCATTATTTCTGCATCTTTCCACAGATTGTCTTTCCTCTCTTCTGGACTAACAGAGTCTTTCGCACTGACATGGGTTGACTGTTTTCTCATGGCTAAATCCTGCCGAAACAACTCGTGTTTATCGGGAAAGGACTTTGGACAGACCCTGTCAGAAGTTGATAGGGGCACATCAACAAGCCCGAGTTCATGGCTGCAGTTCATGGCTTAATCGGGATGCGCTCTTGCCAAATTCTTTCCTCAGAGTAAACTAAATTTCACATGTGCTATCACTTAATAGAATTGCCAAAAGCTGGCTGGGAGCTAGGGAACACTGCTGGATTTGGAGCTTTTGTTTGGAAGCCCGCACTGATATTCCAGCTGGAGGCCCCTGGTCATCACGCTCACTTTTACCAAATCACTGATATCCCTCCAGATACCCACTCCGAGTTCTGGAGACTGCCTCCAGTCACACACCTCCTGCGAATTTATGAGATCTGTTGTATCTTAAAACACATGCCATTATACGGTATCAATTTATTAAACTGTAGGGAAAGCTGCTGGCCTAATGGATCGACATTTTTTATACTAATAGTTTTTAATATTTGAATGGATTAATTTATACGCTGTAATAATGAGAGTGAAGAAAGCAGGTACCACAGGCCTCTCTTCTGCCACCTGCCAGTTACTAGATAAATGTCCTAAGGTCACTGGAGGCATGTCCCAGAACAAGACCACGAAAGCCTGACTGTTTTTTTTTTTTCACTGATTGCTTCCAGGTCATGAAGCAGTCAGTTCGTCCTGCCATTTTCTTCTACCATTGCCATTTCTCATGCCCACCAGAGGCCCAAAGCAATGAATGACTTGATCTGGTCTTTAACCTCCAGAAGTGTAAGAGAAAATCAACATTCTTTCTGTGTAAATTAATTTACCTGATGTATTTAGCTGGCATATGAGACATCTGACCAGCACGGATGGCAAACAGAAGAGAAATAGGTAGGAAGATAGAAGAAAAGATTTTCTTGAAGGAGTTGGCTCATATGGCGAAGAGATTCTCCAGTCTAACTCTGGGCCAGCAGGCTGAAGACAAGGGAAGACCCAGGTTGTAGCTAAACGTAGTCTGAAGGCTGTGTGTTGGTGAATCCCAACGTGTGACCCAGTTACACAAGAAAAGGCAATTTTTCTTACTCTTAACATTTAAGCTTTCTGATCAGAAGGTTCATCTCATCAAAACTGTCCTCACAAGATATCAAGAATACTATCTGTTCACTTACCTAGTAACAAGCTAAGCTGACGTGCAAGTTAACCACCATCCCAGGACCAGATGTCAACAAAGATCACACTGTATTTCAAAATAATATGGAACAGTGCCTTATGCGCGAGAATTATCTTAAGGGTTCTGAGGACTGATCAGAGCCAGTGGCAGAACCTCTCATCACTCTGTCTTCGCAACCCAGATTCCATCATCTGCATTAATAGAGCCAGAAAATAAAGCTTTATCATCTGGGTTGGACAGGGACCAGAGGACGAGAATGGAGAAGGTGCGGTAAGCCTATTATAGGGAAAGATTTTATTCTACTTTTCAGGGAAATATTCATTTCAAAATTACTAGTATCATCTAAAAATTTTGAAGTTGATAGTTCATGTGGTAAGCTATAATATATAATGTAGGAGAAACATCTAGTTTGTATAAACATGCTGTACTGAACTTCTTTTAACAATGTCAGATTCCTATTATGTTTAGAAGTTAATGACACATTCATGTTGACTCTGAGGTTAGTCTTAAAAACAATACATAATCTTGAGACTTGTAAGGATAGAGAGCATGGCAGGGGTGATGTCACAATTCAGATCAAAACTATGGACCCTTAGCTCCATTCAAACAAAGACTGGGAATTGACATTCAGCTCAAAACAAAATTATCACAGACTGCTCTTTGGATATGCTCTATTGGGATTCTCAAAATGAAATAATTTGTGTTCAAAATGTCACTGCATTGTGCCTGCTTCAGTTTATGTGATGTACCATAGAGACAGCCTTGCTTTTTAATGTAAAAGAAATTATTAGAGTATGGATCATTGAAGTCTCTGTTTGTCATGTTTTTAGAAGAATAAAATTTATCCATAAGGATGACCTATGTTTCATATGCCAACTTAAAGTGTGTTTCTATCTTATTAACCAAGTGGTGGATTTATTCTGTTCTGAAATATGTGTGTGTGTGTGTGTGTGTGTGTGTGTGTATTACATTAGTTAGTGTTTTCCGAATAAACTAATTTTCATGCTTACACCCTGGGGCAAAAGAGACACAGAAGAATTAAGGTGGGGAGATAACATTAAAAATCAGAGCACCAGAAATTCAAGATTGACCCAAAAGTTGGTACTCCAAGTAGGAGAGGGATTTCTCCTTCTGTCCTCAATCAACCCATGCCCTTCCAATTAATATATATATATATATATATATATATATATTTTACTTTATGTGTATGGGGTTCTGCCTACACTTACATCCGTGTACTGCATATATGCCTGGTGCTCTCAGAGACCAGAAGAGAATGTCAGGTTCCCTGGAACTAGGGTTATAGACAGTTGAGAACTGTCAAGTGGGTGCTGGGAATTGAACCCATGTCCTCTGGAAAAGGACCCAGTGTTCCTAATCACTGAGCCCTCTCTCTAGACTAGCCTTCCTATTTTAATCCAGCTTCTTGTTAAATCTTGATTATTTCCGAATTGCAGGTGTGAGTGCTGGAGTCCCTGTGCTTCAGTCACCAGCAGCTCCTCTACTGTCACCAGAGACCAACTCAGTAGCACCTCAAAACAGAGTCCTGGGCAGGTAACCTTCAGTGCTACTGTGAGAGCACAGTAAATACTACAGAAAATACACAGTAAATAATTTAAGTTAGTCTATATTTATATCACATATACAATATGAGTTGTGTTATTCAATGGATAACATTCTTTATGTTAGCAAACATTTTTGCATGTGTGTGAACTCTGTCTAAGCACCTGTAGCTGACTTTGACAGCACACAGAAACTGGGACTTTATAGTTCATGTCTTCCAGGGACACAACACAGTTCTCTAAAGTCTTGGACTCTACTAAACTGTCTGAGAGGAAAAGGAAATCAACAAAGAAGTTCAAGAATAGCAGATGAAAGAGTGAGGTTGTAGCTCAGTGGTGCAAGGCTTGCCTCACCAGCAGAATAACCCTGGGGTCAGTTCCCAGAGAAAGCACAAAAGTACACTAACTAGGATGTGGATGTGTCAGGGCAGAGAAGTGGGTTGAGAAGAAGGATGGCACTTTGGAACCTTCCAGAGTAAAGCTAATCGCGCAAGCTTTGAGTGCCAACGTCTGGTCCAATGCACTGTGGAGAAACATCGGAACCAACTTCAGCGTTTTCAGCTCACAGAACAGATCAAACCAGCCGTGGCTCTACACCGATCTCCTCCAGAGCCATCTCCTTTGTCCAGAGCAGATGAGAGTGAGTACCACTCCGATCAGCAGGGTGGCATCACTAATAGAATTTGTGCATTGATTGACAGCAGGAAAGCAACGATAAATCCGCATGTTTAAAAATCCATGGGTCTTACGCAGAGAGAGGAAGCAGCTTAAGATGTGACTGGTGCTATCTATCCTTTGGGTGTAGTTTGAGTGTGCTCAGGTCTCAGAAACTCTGTCCTCAATTTGCTGTTTTTACGCGATGGAACTTCCAAAAGGTGGAAAGGTAGAGCCTACTGAGAGGCAATTAGGCTACTATTCCTTGGCAGCGATTAGGGTAGCTTTGTGTCCTTGGGTAATTAAAGCATTAATAAGAGGTTCTGGAGTCTTTCTTTTAAAGTATAGAATCTCTGGAAGCCTCTGCCGATTTGTCAATTACTATATGATGAAGCAGATACATATTCTGCTGGGAAAAAACAACTCCCTGTAACGAGCCGTCTGTGTGGGGAGCAGGGCGGAGGAATCTTGGTGTGGCCATGGGAACAGTGATCCTTTCTGAGACTGCTCTTGGCATTGCCGCGGAAGAACTTCCTTCCCAGGGTTGTCTCCTTGGTACCTGAGGTGCCTTAGAGCTGGGCTGCAGTTAATATCCGCAAACAAAGAGACATCCCCCTAGTTCTCGAAATCCAGAGGTCACTGCCAAAGCAGCAACAGTGTGGGCTGAGTGGGAAAGAGGAAGTGCTTAGCAGTGAATTCCTGAGCCATCAGTAGGTGTTGCCTGCAGACTTCGTGGCTCCTCTGCGACCTTCCAGGCAGCAGCCCCAAGGAAAGCACTTTCTTCCAGATAGATCTCTTGTAAACGTCAATGGTGAGTGTGTCAGCCCCAAGGAAATGGAAAACAGAGAAAAAAATTCCCAGAGTGGACAATGCAAAAAAAAAAAAAAAGAAAGAAAAAGAAAAAAGAAAAAGAAAAGAAAATCCTCGCTAGATTTGTGTGGTACCAACCACCCAGAACCTTTGATTATGGGTCACACACAGATTATACAAACCAGTGCCGATACACACAGAAACCTGTACAGCCAGCAGAAGGTGTGGAAACTAAACAGTATCACTCTCCACATGTTTGATATTCATAGTCAGAATGCGAGCAGTGATTCCCATGTCTGCCCTCAGCGAGGCCGCTGGCTTACTGAAAGCCGGGCTGGATCTTATTCATCTTTGTCGGTGGGAAAATGGCATTAGTACAGTGCCTGGCACACAAACTCTCAAGGAGAGCAACAGAAAGAAGCCTGGGAAAAGCCTATGCTTAATTATTGTAAAGTGCCTTGTTCCGACTGCAGACAAACTACTGGGTGTGCTTAATATCCCCTGTGCCACCTCGGTCCCCCTCTGAGTCTGTTCCCCTTGAACAAAGTGTGAAAACTTCCAATGGGAATCCTTTAGAAAGCAACCGGCAAGCTCGCAGGCATTTGCATTCTGTGAACCCCTTTGCAGAAGGAATTAATTAAATCAGAAAAGCTAAGAGGTAGGAATTATAACCGACTTTAAACTAAGAATCACCTGCCTACAATACATCCTTTCTTTCTTATATCTTACAACATTTATATTAATTGCATTACATAAAATCGTCCTTCCAATATTAAAGATGAGTGGAGTTTTATTTTATGATAGAGTAAATGGATTCTAACTCTTGCATAAACATAGAAATAGAAAAAAAAATTATCTGTGGTACTGGTAATTGAAGCCAGGACCTCATGCATGTCAGTCAAGCACTTCAGCCGTTAGCTCTTTCTTCAGCCCCCAAATACTTTTTATCTAGAGTATTGCATATCAAAAGCTTTTGCATGTCTGCAACAATAATAATTTTTTTGTATAATATTAGATAAAATTCCATAATCAATTATAATTTCCATTTAATAAATGAAGCATATATTCAAGGTAACTATTAAAGATACTCTATCATGTTAAATTTAAACTAGGTTCATATATATATAAGACAAAAATTTCGATTCCAACTGTGACATTTGTAAATTTAATGTATGTACTTATAACATATATGACAGTTTTGGTATTTAGTGATAAGGATATAGTATCTTTTTACTTGGTATTGTTTATAATTTGTCTTATTAGATTCTTTGAATCATTTTATATTAATTATATTACTTTTAATTTACAAATTATACTACTGTTGGTATCTTGAGCCCCAAATTTTAAAATCTATGGTGAAAACATGGCAAGGAGTTTATAAAATCTAACACCTCATTTTGTATCTTAGCTTTTTCTTCCTAAAGACAGTGGATTATCTTTGAAAGTAAGAGAAATCCACAGGACATGTGAATTTTTGATTAAACATTCAATTTTTTAAGACTTGTGCTCTTATAGGCAGAGATGATGGGTCTGCAGCCCCTTTAATTAGGTGGAAGTGGGAAGTTAATTGCATACAAGTATAATTGCTCCAGGATAGGGCATCCATAGCCACAGTGGTGCTGGGTAGCTAATTTTGCCAATGACGTTTCAAGAAAGGTTTTGTGTTAATGTTGCTGATGAGATTAACCTACGCCTACGGATTTAGGGATTCTCTGTAGCTTTGGTGCCCATCCCGGAACTAGCTCTTGTAGACCAGCTGGCCTCGAACTCCCAGAGATCCGCCTGCCTCTGCCTCCTGAGTGCTGGGATTAAAGGCGTGCGCCACACCGCCCAGCCAAAGTCTATAGATTTTTAACTTAAAATAAATACTTTTCTTTTTTATTTTTATTTCATTTTTGACTGAAAATTTTATGTATTATGCTAGTTTTACATCAGCTTGCCACAAGCTGGAGGCACATGAGAAGAGAGAATCTAAATTGAGGAACTGACTCCCTAGGAGCAGCTGGAGGTAAGGCTGTAGAGCATTTTCCTAATTAGCCATTGGCATGAGAGGACCCAGCCCATGGTGAGTGCTACCCCGTCCTTGGTTCTATAGGAAAGCAGGCTGACTAAACCGTGGGAAGCAAGCTGGTATGCAGCATTTCTCCATGGCCTCTGTGTATGCTGCTCCTACCCCTAGGTTCCCGGCCTGATCGTCTTTGATGATTACGATGGCTGTTCTTGGTTGTCAGATGACTACATCAGGAAAAACCTACAATCCAGAAGCAGAGGGCACACCTGTGAGAGATTAGTTTTGCTTGGTTTGAAGTAGGTGAATGAATCCACTTCTACTCCCAACCTTTGAGGCAAGAGGGACCTTGATAAAATACCTAAATGTTTTACTATTGGCTTTCCCCCAGTTCTTCCACAAGTAGGCCTATGTCCTTTACAAGGGTAACTTAATTACATACAGGGGGAAAGAATTTCAGAATTTCATAAAGAAATCAGACTTTCTGGGGTCTATTGAATACTGGTTCTGAATTGGTTTCTACTTCTGTTACAATGCCATCTTCTCCCAAGCTTACGCCTATGGCCTCTTGGGGTGTGCCCTATGATACTTTGACTGAGGAAGAGAAGACTAGGCTCTGGTTTACTGATGACTCTGCATATTCAGGCACCCAGAAGTAGACAGCTGCAGCATTACTATAAATCCCTTTCTGAGAAATCTCTGCAGTGGGCAGAATCTGGGCAGTACACATGGTGTCACAATCTGTTTGGTAGGAGAAGTGGCCAAATCGGTGCTTGTTCACTGCTTCAAGGGCTCTCGCCAATGGGTTGGCTGAATGGTCAGGGACTTGGAAAAAGCATGATTGGAAAGTTACTGAGAAAGGCATCTGGGGAAGAAGTATGTGGCTAGGTCTCTGCAAATGACCAAAGGATGCAAAGATATTTGCATAGCGTCTTAATGCTCATCAAAAGGTGACCAGCTAAGGAAGAGTTCAATAATCAAGTAGTTAAGATGACGTTTTCTGTGGACAGTCAGTCTCCTTCCCCAGCCATTCCTGTCATGGCCTAGTGGGCCCATGAATAAACTGGCCATGGTGTCAGAGATAGGGGTTATACATGGAGTTGACAACATGAACTGCCACTCACCACGGCTGATCTGGCTACAACTGCTGTTGAGTGCCAGATCTGCCAACAGCAGAGACAAACACTGAGTCCCAGATAGGGCACCATTCTCCAGAGTGACCAGCCAGCAATCTGGTGGCAGGTTGACTGCATTGAACCACTTCCTTCTTGGAAAGGGCAGTGCTTTGTCCTAACTAGTGTAGATTGTTATTATGGCTATGGGTTTGCCTTTCCTGCACATAATGCTTCTGCCAAACCCACCATCTGTTGACTTCCAGAATGCCTTATCCACTACTGTGGTTTCTACACAGTATCGCTTCTGACCAAGGAACTCACTTCACAGCCAGAGAAGTGAGACAATGGGCCCACGAACATGGAATCCACTGGTCTTACCATGTTCTCCATCATCCTGAAAAAGATGGCCCAATGGAAAAATGGAATGATCTTCTGAAGATATTGTTATAGCACCAATTACGTGACATCCTGGAAGTCTGGAGCAGGGTTCTCCCGAAGGCAGTATATACTTTGAACCAGCATTCAATATATGGTACAGTTTCTCCCATGACCAGGATCCATGGGTCCAGGAATCAAGCAGTGGAAAATGGGGTGATTCTACTCACTATCACCTCTAGTGACTCACCAGGAAAATTTTTGTTTCCTGTTTCCATGACCTTAAGTTCTACTGCCCTAGAAGTTTTGGTTCCAGAGCGGGGAATGCTCCTGCTAAGAGCCATGACAAACATTCCATTAAACTGGAAGAGCAGACTTCTTTTTGGTTACTTTGGGCTTCCAGTGCTCTTAAACCAAGAGGCTAAGAAAGGAATAACAGTGTTAGAAGGGGTGATTGATCCAGGTCAACATAGGGAAATTAGATTGCTTCTTCACAACAGTGGTAGGGATTATTTCTGGAGTGCCGGTACTACCTCGTCCTGTGATTAAAGTCAATGGGAAATTACAACAGCCTAATCCAGACAGATTAACAGAGGGGACAGATCTATCAGGAATAAAGGTATGGATGACTCCTCTAGGAAAGGAGCCAAGACCTGCTGAGGTTCTTGATGAGGGTAGAAGAAATACGGAATGGGTAGTAGAGGAAGGTAGTTAGACATAACAACTAAGTTACAGAACTAACTAAGTTACACATACTACTTCTTGGCATTTACTCAAAAACTCTGCATCCCACTACAGACAGAGATAATCATCAGCCTCTTGGTGCTTTATTTACAATAGCCAGGAAATGGAAACAACCCAGATGTTCATCAACTGGTGAAAAGATAATAAAAATACATTTATTTACCCTTTGAGGGTTTTTTTTCTTCTGCCACTGGCCCCTTGGTAATCTCAAACCCCTTACTATCATTGCTTCTATCTTTTATAAGTAGCAATTTCATATTTGTAGAAATATTTAAGAGACAAATCACTATGCAGAGGCTCTCAACTCCGTGCTGACAGTCATAAAAACCCTCAGTGTGAGCTTCTGTGGGCACACAATAAGATTGCTCCAAGACAACCTAACTACTTCCAAAACTTGGGGGAAACTTGAGTCATGACAGACACTGGAAACACAAAAGATACTTTCTGCCCTGAATCAAAGCGGGAAGGCACGTTCCCAGTCTTCACACTATAACTGTGGTTTGATCTTGCTATTCCCACACTGGCTGCAATCAATGCTTGCAGTTCGGGGTGCCCATTGGTCCCTCCTTTTCTTTGCTGATTTGTTTTCCAGGTGGCTTAGTTTTGTGCCCATTCCTGCACTTCTCTCATGGGATTCCAGGCCTTGATACTATGCTAATGATTTATAGCTTTCTCTTTCTTTGGATCGGACTTCTCTACGTAATTTATTCCCTGTCCCACCTGTCTACCTAAATCTAACCAGATTGAGGTAACATATGAGTCTAGATCTGAACAGACCTGTGGGGAGACAGGAGCCAGGGCAAAAGGCAAAGGTGCTGGTTTGGAAGAACAACAGGCAGTTCAGCTTGTCCACAGGGTATCTAGGGAAGTGAGTGGTGTGGCAAGACATGGTTGAATGGTCACGGAGTCACACAGTTTAGAGCCTGGCGAGTCCTGGATTTTATTAGGGTCTTATTCAAACTCTGGAGTCCGTGGAGTGTGGAGGCCATAGGAGATTCGAGCTCTGGCTGCATTTGTAGACAGCCTCTCTGACGACAGAAAGGCAAAGGCAGAAGCAGGGAGAGGAGCTGGGGTGGAGAACAGTAAGCTGCCCTTCCAGGCATCTTAGACGACGACACTGCCAATCAGTGCCCACTCACGATGTAGCATGACGGAAACTGCTTTCCTTAACATGAGGAAGAAGAAAAATTGTCACTATAAAAGTCATTAAATGAAACAGAAAGAAATAATGCTTCGAATAACCTTTCTTTGATCCTTAGCCTTTCTGTTGTTTTGGGATATATCTTGCTATGCTGCACAGTTTGGCCTCGGAATTCAAGGCTCTGGTGCTCCTCTTCAGCCCCTGGACTGACTGAGATGATGGGCATGTTCCACTACATACAGATGTCTGTCCTTGGACTTTGTGGAGATATTTGAAAGAAAGTTCTTTTTGTGTTAAAGGAAAATTTAGAGGTAGGCAGAGATTTTAAAGATGGCTAAGGAGAATTTTTAATTTTTATTTATTTAAGAAATTATTTTTTTCTCATTTACATGCCATATCCATTTCCCACTCCCTCTCCTCCTCCTGCTCCCTCCACATTCCCCCTCCCCCACTCTCCATCCCCATCCACTCCTCAGAGAGGGTAAGTCTTCTAATGGGAACTTTTAAGAGTTCAAAAGTAGCCAGGCAGTGGTGACATACACTTTTAATCCCAGCACTCGGGAGGCAGAGGCAGGCAGATCTCTGTGAGTTCGAGACCAGCCTGGTCTACAGAGCAAGTTCCAGGACAGACTCCAAAGGCTACAGAAAAACCCTTTCTTGAAAAAAAAAAAAAAAACAGACCAACCAACCAACCAACCAACCAACAAAAAGAGTGAAGAAGTAAAACAAAACCATCCCATAATGTGCATTTAACCGTGCTCTGAAGCTTATCACTCCTGATCAACATGATTTGCCATACAGATTGCAAAGTAAAAGAAATATGATGGAGAAAAAATAACAGAACTTTCCTATTGAGGTGAGAAAATGCAAAAGGGGTAAACCAAGGAAGAAATGGAATTTAATGGGATACGGGGTATATAGCAAATATAATATAAAATGGAATTAACTGAACTAAGAGGATTTTTTTTTTAATGGAAGATAGATAGAGCAGTAACTCAGTCAGTAGGAGGACCTGAGCTCCATCCCAACAGCACCAATAAAGGGGAAAAAGTGCTGAGCATGAGATGGATACCTGGGCCTGCCAGCCAGTCCAGCCAGTCCCTCACGTGGGTAGCTGCAAGATCCTGTCTCCAAATAAGTGAAACACAGTTGAGGAAAACACTCATTGCCAACCTCTAGCCTCTCCATTCACAGAAGAATGCATGCCTTCATGCACACACACACACACACACACACACACACACACACACACATATATGCCACACACCAACCAAAAATGAAGACTACAGCTTGTGCATGCTTGTGCTGGCTAGTTTTTTATCAACTTATCAGAGAGGAGGGAGCCCCAACTGAGAAAATACCTCCTTAAAGCTGTAAACAAACAAGCCTGTTGGGCATTTTCTTAATTAGTGATTGGTGGGGGAGGGCCTAATTTGTTGTGGGTGGGGCCTCCCCTGATGGTTTGTCCTGAGTAGCATAAGAAAGCAAACCGGAGGGAGCAAGCCAGAAAGCATCAGTTCCTGCCCTATTTTGAGTTCCTGTCCTGACTTCCTTTGGTGAACAGTGGCATGGAATGCTGTGTAAACCAAATAAACCCTTTCTTCTCCAACTTGCATTTTGATCATGGTCTTTCACCGCAGCAATAGTAAAGCTAACTAAGACATGGTACACTGATGCGTGACCCTGATTAGTCTTATCAATAAAATCCCGGAGCCAGATATCAGAGTAAAAGCTGAGAAATGAGAGAAGCAAAGGAGCAGCCACAGTCACCTCTTACCTCCCCGAATCCCGTCTCTGCCCCGTGTTGTCACTTCCTGTCTCCCCTCTCTACAGACCTCTATGGTTAACTAGTGGCTAGGTCCGCCCTCTGATCTCCAGGCAAACGTTATTTGTCAGAACACAAACAAAAATATCACACGACAGTAGACCTTAGTGAGAAGAAAACACTGTATGAGAAAGAAAGGAAGGATTAATAACTACATGCTGAGAATGCTTCTTGGCCTTGCAGAAGACAGCTGGAGAACCGTATGAAGACACCAGCAGCAGGTAGAAACAAAAACTCCTCCTACCTGAATTAGCTCATTGCATCACAGTGCCTTTATCGTTCAGGGAGTAGAAAGTGTCAAAGGTTCCTCGGATGGTTTAAGGATCAAATCACTAACAAACCTTATACCGCCCAATGGGGTCAATGGATTTCCCACTCCAGAATGTGTTGAGATTTTAAAGGACAGGAATTATAATAAAGTATGATGACTTGAGATCAACTGGAAAAACATGTTCAGGAATAATCCATGAATGGTTTCAACCTACGTAAAGTGGGGAATGGAGAGACATACAGTCCCTAATTGCATGCTTGTTCCATATTCCTTTTACTATTGAACATATCGCAAAACCAGTGAGTGTGCGTGTATGTGCAGAATTGATGTGCTATGCCATTCTGGAGAGTGATGTCATAATATGAGCAAGCAACTATTTATGATTCCGCAAAATTTTCACTCAAGTACTCTATATGTGAAATTACAGATAATGACATTTGAGTTCAAGCATACTGACTTAAGACAATAGTAAAATATCAAATAATACTTGAAATGTTTCTACTTCATAATGTTAACACGTCATAATGTTACTCTTCAATTTCTTTCAAAACCAAGAGGTAAATGCATGCTGACCACAACAGCATCTGCAACAGTAAGAAAGTTCATAAGTTTTCAAAATAATTACTGAGAAAGCCACCTTATATTTATATCTTTTCTGGCCAGAGAAATTATGCTAACAGCAGGCTAGCAAGAACTCTCCCTAATTCTCATGAACATGATTCTAACTGCAGTGTGTAGGCAGGGCCTTAAATACATCTCTCACTACTGCATCTATTTTTAATTTCCAATTCAACATGGAATTCTTAACTCGTTGCTCTAACTTGAGGCTATTTCCAAAGTCTTAGGTGGAACACTAAGCCTTTATTGAGTGCTTCAATTTTAACATTTCCCCAGCAATAACAAAAAATAGATCTCTTAAAAATCTGCTGAGTTTCCCTTCCTCGATATCTAAAATAAGTAAGGTAACACACCGACAATGGTAATGCTCTTTTAACCAATGAGTATCAGTGAGGTGTGGTGGCATGCTGTCAATTAACTATATAGAGAGAAGCTGCCACGAAGTGGAACCATTTCAGAACAGCAGACATTTCTTAATAGTGTTTAGGACATTTTTGTTCTTGTTTTGCTTTGTAAGACAAATAGTGCTTTGGTCTTATCATTCTTCGTGAGATTACATGTCCAGGCTCTGTTCTAACAAGAAATGCTCGTGTTAGAAGGGAAGGCGTCACCACTTGGAATTGTGCAGGCCGCTTCCAGGTTTGCTGTCCCTCAGCACAATTTTGGACGTAATAAAATCTACCTGTCCAAATACACAAGCATGGCACACTTTCTTCTAAAGTCCCTAGTGTAGGCATGAGTAATTCTTTCTATAGACAGGTATGGGTACGGAATTCAAATCAACTCCATTGTTCCCACACATCCTCAGCACAGGAAGCAGCCTCCTATAAGAGTGGAATTTCTCACAAATGTTCTCCCACAAACTTGAGGACAGAATCATTTCCAATCTGGAGAAGCCAGAATGCAACACACAAAGAAATTCTTTTTTTTTAAAATATTTATTTATTATGTATACAATATTCTGTCTGTGTGTATGCCTGCAGGCCAGAAGAGGGCACCAGACCCCATTACAGATGGTTGTGAGCCATCATGTGGTTGCTGGGAATTGAACTCAGGACCTTTGGAAGAGCAGGCAATGCTCTTAACCTCTGAGCCATCTCTCCAGTCCCAAGAAATTCTTTGAGAGATTTTCTTTTTTGGTTTTTGGTTTTTTTTTTTTTGTTTTTTTTTTTTTGGATGCAGGGTTATACTATGCATTCTTCGCTGACCTTGAACTTAGAATGTAATCAGACTGACTTCTTTCAAGCTCTTCCTTACTGGGCCTCCCAAGTGATTATAGCCATAAGTCAGCATGCTCGGCACACCCAGCTGTGTCTTTACTTTCTAAAGTGCCCACGACAAACTGTGATATGATACTCAATGAATGCAATTACTTTTGGGATACATGTAGCCTGTTACAGGCTGGATGGGCCCCAACGGAGTCATCTACTGTGCCTGGTTCCAGTAGCTCCATGAATGCATCACGTGAACATTTCTTCTAGCTGCCAACCTACAGCTAACACTTTTTAATATGAATATGCTACATACTTCAAACAAGTATGTATATTTCCATGCATATGAGAGTGTGTGTTTGTGTATGTGTGGCTATAAATGTAACAGAATTCCCCTAGATCTAGTGTCCTGGTTTACTTTCTATTGCTATGATAAGGATTATGAGCAAAAGTAACTTGGAGAGGAAAGAGTTTATTTCATCCTCGAAGCCCCAATAGCCAATAATTGTGGGCAGCCAAGGAAGAAATTCAAGCAGTACAGGAATCTGGAGGCAGGGACTAAAACAGGGACCATGGAAGAATGTTGCTCATTAGCTCACTCTCGTTGGCTTGCTCAGCTTGCTTTTCTTCACACAGCTCAGGACTATATGCCACCTTCCCACATCAATCAGAAAGCCCAGCAGACTTGCCTGCATGCCAATTTTATAGCGGCATTTTCTTAGCTCTTCCCAGATGACCCACGTTGTATCAAATCCACATAGTTAACCCACATACCTAATGATTTCACTTCTGACCTACATCTGAAGAAATTCAAACCGGCATGTCCCCACCCGGCATGTCCCCACCTCTGTGTTCCTTTCTTCATTACTCATAATTTGCAAAAGACATAATCATCGGACAATAGGTGAATGACGGGGTAAGCAAACTGTGACATAGACCCGGAGAAGTATGCTGTTATAAATATTAGTTACAAAATGCTTGGCCTTAGCTTATGCATGCCCACTAGTTATTATAACTTAATGTAACCCCTTCCCCTTCATCTATGTTTTGCCTCAGGGCTTTTTACCTTCCTTTCATTGTGTATGGCCTACTTTGTGTCTGGCTGGCTGGTGGCTGCCTCGCTGGCTGGTCCTGGGCCTCTCCATCCCTTTCTTTCTTGTTCTCTTTTGAGTCTAGATTTCTCCTCTTCCTTATCTCTCTGCCTATCATCTCTGTCTCTTCTTCTTCTGCCAAGCTGTTGGCCATTCAGCATTCTATTTAACAAATCAGCTGCTTTAGGCAGGCAAGGTAAAAAAAAAATTAATTAATTAATTAATTTAAAAAAGCAACACACCTTTACATAATTAAACAAATGTAGAATAAACAAACGTAACATATATTTACATAAGTATATATTTGAATTCTTAGTCACCAGGGAATGGCACTATTTGAGAAGGATTAGAAGGTGTGGCCTTGTTGGAGGAAGTGTGTCACTGGGGATGGGTTTGAGATTTCAAAAGCACATGTCAGGCCCAGTGTCTTTCTGTCTCTTACTGTCTCTGTCTTTCTGCCTGAAAATCAGGATGTAACTCTCAACTACTTCTCCAGCTTCATGGCTGCCTGCTTACCACCATGTTCCCTGTTCTGATAATAATGGATTAGTCCTGTGATAAAATAAGCCTCCAATTAAAAGCTTTCTTTTATAAGAGTTGCCTTGGTCATGGTGTCTCTTCACAGCAATAGAATAGTGACTCAGACAAAGGGAACAACCCATCCTGGTAGGGAGGCGCTGCAGTATGAACACATGGCAGCTGGTCACACTGTATCCTCAGACAGAAAGAGGAGAGACATGAGTTCTGATCCTCAGTTCATTTTCTCCTTTTCTTAAGTCTGGGATTTTAGATCACAGGGTAGTTCTTCCCATACTCAGGATAGATCGTCCCTCTTCATTTCAACCTTTCTTGAAAGACCGTCTCAGACACATTCAGAGATGTGCTTCCATGGTGCTTCTAAATCCAAAGATTTACAAAGTTTAACAAAGATTAACTATCACAAGTTCAAAGTTTCAGTTGGAGAAATGGGTTGAAATGGTCACTAATAGTAATATACATTGTATGCTTCAAAATTGCTAAAAGAACAAATGCTTCAAGCTCCTCCCATAAACTGCCTGTAGCTTGAAGTGACCAATATGCTAATAAGCTTGATTCACTCTTTCACCAGTACATTATATACATAATTGTATATATGTTCACATTGCACATATATGAACACAAACAGTGTATACGAATACAAATGCTTTACCTTTTAAATATCCGTCAAAAGAAAAGGCATGTTTAATGAAAGTACAGTAAATAGACGTAGAAGGATATACTATTCCAATTTTATATCTGCTCTTGGGCTGGACTCAGGGATAGAGCACTTCTCTAGTGTATTTGAGGCCTGTGGTTTGATCCACGGTCTTGAAAAACAAAAGTAAACTCTTATTTAATATGAGCAAATAACATTCGACTAAAAATCGATGTTATGTTCAGACAGAAATTTATGAGCCAATGGTAAAGTAGTTTCTATTCCAGTGAATTTTATTCTCTCCTTTGTTCAGATTTCATTTGGGCAAGAGTTAGACAAGTGATCAGCCAAATATCGAGTCCCACACTGCCCACCCCGTCAACCTTTCCTCTCCACACTCATTTTGGCAACAGGAAAGTCACTCAGTTCTCTGAGCCGGGAGCAGCCAGGATCTGCTCCTAAAAAAGGACAGCTCTGAAGTTGCGCCTAGAACATTCTTCTATAACTCAAAGAGTGTTCTTTACTGAGGTAGGGGCATTGGGACAACTAGGTTCTCTGCGTCTTTTTGTATGGTAAATTTAATGTCGCAGACTGGAGACTTTTGTTTTCAGTGCAGATAATAGAATAGACACCATGGTGAAAAAAGTAAAGGAACAATCCTCTGAGGAAATTTTAGAACTGTCTGAGCAAAGAATCATCTTAAGCCCACTTTAGTTATTTCTAGTTTAAAAAGCCCGGTGCCTCCTGTTTTGCCTAGTCATAGCGTTCTCTTTCCTATGTGTATTTGTGTTGGTGGGGCAGAGGTGTTTGTGCTCCCAGATAAGCACCAGAGAAACCAGGAATGTTAAACAGGCAGGGTTGTCTCTTCAAAGAAAGGGATGTAGAACCTGTTTTCCACCCAGAAGGCTGGAAATGGAGGTAGTTAATAGCCTAGGTGACCTCTGTGCTATCTGCAGGGCCAGGGCACACCTGCCCCCACACCGAAACCCTTATTAATAGGATCAGAGGTGGTTAATAGCCTAGTGACCTTTGTGCTGTCTGTGTGAGTGAGAACACACCAGAGCTTCCCCAGGGCCCTTCAGACAATGCTTGTGGTTTATTTACAGAACCCACCTTCACGGAAGAAGTGGCACGCACTTTGAAAAGAGCTTTAATAATAATTATGCCATAAGTTTTATTGCGCACGTGGGATTGTATTATACCAGGACACGTTTCCAAATTGTACAGACTTTAAATACATCTGAAATAAACTGCCTGGGATCAGACTCTGGAAGTTTGAACCAACATCACGACTGAGTCATGTTGACCTGAACTTCCTTCTGCCTCTGGGAATCTGGCCGGTTGTTACCTCTGCTGGCCACTGCATTTACGGAGACCCTACAGCATATATTTGGACATCTGGTCGTCTCTGAAATGTGTTGAGCATATTTCATGAATTTGAAGATCTTTTATTCCAAATCAAGATGAATTTTGCAATCTGAGAAATATGGCTTATGCCTGTAAGGCCAGTACTTGAGAGCCTGAAGCAGGAGAATTGCCATAGTTGTCATACCAGGGCTAGTATTCTTATCTGAAGATGTTTTGAAAGAAAGCCTTCCTTTACCTGTTTGGGGAGAGTTTACTCTGTAACCCACACTGGCTACTTGTGATCCCCCTGTCCACTCAGGAATGCATTCCTTAAAGAAAAAAACAAAGATCTTTGTATCTTGAAAACCCATGACCCCAGGAAGCTAATATTGCTCTAGACCCTTACAAAATGGAGGAAGGCTGGCCAAGCAGCCCCAGAGATTGTGGGGCTGACAGTGGTCACCTGCTTACCTCACACACAACTATGCGGATTGGAGGCACCTTGCCACACAGCTGGTAATGACTGCTAAAGCCTTCCTGCACGGCAGGCGATGTTTGGAGCCCCACATCCAGCTTGGGATTGCCTGCCATATCACAAAGCTTTTGATGGCTGGCTGGATTTTTACCAGGCAGCTCACAAGGTTGACCATCCTTGGCCACTTTCAATCTTCCTTCAGAAAGAAAGAGGTTTTGTTAATCGCCGCTTGCCAAGGGAAAAAATGAAGGGGCGGATGGATGTCATCTTTTTGAGAAACCCCTGGAGAAATTCTGGCCCAGTCGTTACTTCTAATATATCTGTTCCTTCCAGGTCCTCTCTGGAGGGTTCTCGGGCGTTAACTAACTGGTTCTCTGCCCATGCTCCTTAGGGACAGATTGGCAAGAAAAAAAAAAAATGAAGGGGAGCCAAAGGACTTTCTCAGCAATGACGTCATTATAATTTAATCAATAATTTACCGATCTGTAGTAGTTTGTGGATCCATACAGGCATGCACTGTATTTTGAATGCACAATGTACCTGCCACTTTAGCTGCTTTCATCCTAAAATTATGGTTGAAAAATAATCTCTAAATCGAGTACAAAGGTTAAGATAAGCATTTTTCAATGTTCTGCCGAACCAATTTCTGTGTAACAAATTCCTTCAAAACTGAGAAGCTTAAAACAATAAAAATGAATTATGTCAGGAATGGTCAGGAATTCAGGATGGCTTCACTGAACGGTTCAGCTCAGTTTCTCGTAGGATTGCCATGAGATACATAGCTCTGATGAAGCTCATTTAAAGATCATCTCCCTGGTGGCAAATTTAATGCTGCCTGAGGTTGGGGTGGGGGGCTCGATTCTTTCCATAAGGACCCCTAGAGTTTCCTTGGTGTCCTCATGATACAGCTACCCAACAGCTGCTTCCCCCTAAGGAAAATAATACGATAGAAAGCAACGTGGAAGCCTCTGAATGCTGGTCTGCCTTTTGCTCAGCGTCCTGTTGATTCTACAACTCAGTGCAATAGCGTGGAAGCTCATCAGGGGTTGATGAGTGTCAAGAGAGGGTATCAGAGAAACTCACCTGGAGCCTGAGGACCACTGTATTCCTGGGTCTCTAAATTACTCAGATTCCTCCTTATCCTAGAACAGTTAGCTAACAGTCCTGCCATCAAAATCAGGTCCATGCGTCAATGAGGCTCCACAACTGTAATTCCTCAGGTACGGCTCTTCAAGCACTAGTTGTCTCCAGCTGAAGGCCTAGAGCTAAGCTCCTTGCCCAGTCTCCACAAGCATACTTATCACACAATGGCTGTGCACGCGCACCTCGGCTAACTGCTACAGCTATTCTTTAAAATCAGGGAGCCTAAGATACAAGAGGGGTCACATCTAGAGTACTTTTGAAAACCCCGCAGGCCAATGTGGGAACTGTAAATTGCCACACACACTGATGTTCAAAAGGAGTCAGGTTCTGCTATGTCCGACGTGGGCTACCAGCTCAAGGACTACATCTATTCGGGCGTGCAGTGCTGAAGACAACAGCGTCTGCACGTGGAGAAGCACCAGAGTTTCTGATTGTTCAAAAGTCTTCCTTTTTCGTTAGTTAGATAGCAAATAGGTAAAGTAGCGTTGTTTATGCGCCGCAGCATCTGTTAAAGATACTAACAAAAAGCATACCCAAGGTATGAGGTTTTGCTTAAGAAGCAGAATTTCTTCAGAAATCATTCATTTTATAGGGGCTTGTAGTTATGCTTTCTACCTGCTGGTGAGGCAACTCCATTCTGGTCAAAGACAGATGATGACTTTTTGTTTTTTTTTTAATTCATATTAACCATCCACAGGAGTTCCAAGCTTAAATCCTTCACTAGGAATCAATGGTTTACTAGTTACTAGTCATGTGACTCTGGACAGGTTGTTTCCTCAGCCTTCTCTTCCTCTAATGGGGACACTGAAAAGATTAAACGTCATAAAGGATGTAAAGCATCGGTACATCCAGCCCAGAATAAGTTCTGAAATTATTACCATTATCAAAAATGATGGGAATTACCTGATCATGTCACTGTTCCTTAGAGAAAGTTTTCCCATCTGTAAAATTAGAGGTTGCTCTTCCACTCTCAGGTTCTGTTCGGCTCTTTAAACCTAACGTTTTCCAGCTGAGTTACCTGAGCCCCTTCCTTTCCATAGCAACCATTGCATTTGCCCAGCCCTTGGAACTTCAAACTCTGTTCACAGCTATGATCGCTTTAGATTCCTTTTGTCATTCTGTGAAGCGAGGGTGCAAGACAAGCAATATCCTCTTCATTTGACTAATAGGGAAATGAGATGATGAACACTTGTAACTTGCCCCAAGGAGCTAGGTGCAAAGTTAAAACTAGAGGAACAGGACTCTTACGAGGAACATACACATAGAGATAAACATATATACACACAGACAGACAGACACACAGACACACACACACACAGACATACACACATATACACCCCTTCCTCCAGGCAACATGGCCTGATTGAGTTTTCAATCTACTTCTTTTCTGCTCAGAAAATACAAGAAGTAGTTTTTAAAAAGTTCCTGAGGAAGGCTAAAGACATTGATTGTAAATAAATAGCTTTGACCAAGACCAAATGGTAGGCAGGAAGTAGAGTCTATCTCACCTGTCCACACCCATCTGAAAAGGAGCATTCACAGTGACCTCTACATGACACACTCTGATGTCACATCTGTTGATACCTCACTGTGACACCCATGAGTTGTGTCTCACTTTTCAACAGCAGGATGTGAGTAACCGTTTACTTCATTAGCTTCTCCCTGGGCCATGATTTCCAATTTTAGCCAAGATTTCAAGAGAGTTGTTCTGCTATTTCCTCTGGGTAGTCCTGTGTGGAAATCAATGACTAGAAAACCTGTCTGGAGAGAATTCAGGATGTGTATTTGCTTAGCTCAGGTTGGTCACTGAGGTACGGGAGCCAGCACAGAGAGCTTCAGGAGTTGCCACAGCCCTGTTCTATAGAATTCCTCCCATGAATGACACCTCTACTCTGCTAGAGGCCCAGTCCCCAAACAGTCGCATACTGGCTTTTCACTGATGGGAATACCTGTCCACATCCCAGTTCAGCACGTCAAAGACGTCCTTAAACCAGTTACAGCAACTCAATTCGCCTTTGTTTAGTCAAGGCACTCACTGCTCTTTCTGTTTTTGTAGACGATGGCTAGCCCTGCTTTCAGTGTTTACTGAGCACAGTCTGTGCTTACTGAATTACTGTGGATGGCGAGACAGCTTTCTTCCTGGAAAATCCTGCTGGTGGAAAGAAGGTCTTCCAGACTCTAAGTGGCGATGTGAAACCCAACTATGCCATCACCAGGTCGAAGGTCTTCCAGACTCTACGTGGCAATGTGAAACCCAACTATGCCATCACCAAGTTGAAGGTCTTCCAGACTCTAAGTGGCGATGTGAAACCCAACTGTGCCATCACCAAGTCCCCCTCGCTTCTACTTTCACCTGACGCAAAGGAAATTCTACTTTCGCAGGCATGCTTTCTGGAAATTATAGATGCTATATGTATTTAAATAATAACTGTTGACTGTGGCATGGTGTTCTTTTTGAGAATCCTGTGCCAGGAAGTGACATGTTGGGACATGACATTAAAAAGAGCTCTTATTGATGTGTCTTGATTAAAATTGTATTTCGGGTAACGCACATCTTTTTAAAAACATTATCCATGATATTAAAATTCTATTTTTACAAAGGGAGGTTTGGATAAAAATAAAAAATTCCTAAACACTGTCTATCTTTAAAAACCTTAACTCAGTATTTCCTTAGGCACCACAAAGTAAATTCATGTTGAGTTTCGAATTCTCGTTCCTTAGGAAATGTTTGTACTACTGAGTTATATATAAAAATTCTATTGTTGGAAACCAAACAAATATGTGAATGGCAAGGTTTCTTTCACCTTGAACTTTAACCTTTTTCACAGGTCTCCATAGCGACGTCAGTGGGGATGCTCTACAGGGAAAGGCTAGGTGACACTCTGCCACACTGATAAAGAACAACGGGCCCCTGGGAATGAGGAGTTCTTGAAAGGGTTGGATGTTTGTGCCAGTCTTTATTATTGGTATATTGCAAGAAATAGCTTTTAAATTTCACACCAGAGCTCTCTGTCTTGTCTGTGAGCTGAATAAACTTCTAGTTCATTTTGTTCTTTATCTTCTTATATAAGTCCTATTACATGGTCTTAAAGGCCACAAAATCGCAGTGGTAAGTGTTTATAAAGTCAAATTACCTCACTAGGATGAGGAAGAGAGACAGGGAGAGAGGAAGAAAGACGGGGGAGGAAGAGAGAGAGAGAAAGAGAGATTAGCTCCTGACTCTCTGGAAGAATGCAGCTCAGGACTAACCTCCCTGCCCTGTGGCATCATTGATTAAATTCTAGATTCATGAAGCTGTTACCCATTCCACGGGGTCAGACTCTGACTTCCGTATTGTTCAGGCTCAGGCTTCCAGGGATGAAAGCAGCATTGAAGGACGAACTTCCGCATTCATTCTGTCCCACACATATTTTTTTCTGCTACTGTGCAATAGCAGAGCTTTTGGTACTGTAAGAATTTAGCAGAGCTATTGGACAGGACTAGAAATCGTGATGATTTTGCTTCTATTTTTACGCTTGAGCAGCAAGATATAAATGTAGGTTCCTTTGATCATCTTCTTGCAGACTTTGAGGAGTATCTGCCCCTGAAAGAGAGTTTTAAAGGTTGTTTAAATGACTGGTATCTCTTTCAAACATAAGTGTGGCTTCTCCAAAGGCTCTAACATTTGAGACAATTATTCTCACAAATGTCTATCGCCTTTTTTATATGTAAATGAGTCAGTATTTCCCATTTCCGAAGCACATCAGAAGTACCTTCCTTCAGAAATGCATTTCCCTCCATCCAGTCAGCAAATAGCCTGGAATAAGAACAAATATGCCAGATTCCACCAAGTCAACGGCCAGAACACTCTCTGGCTCTTAGCTACAAGTTCTGAGGTCTGTGCTGACCCAAAAAATAAAATACATCGGGGCTGTTTTATGAGACTCAAACACAAAAGATTTCAAATATTGCTGTTGCTAATATGAAGCACACATTTCCATTATAGCAAAACATAAAATAAAAAACACCAGCACAGAAAGAACATAAATGTACATTGCTTTACCCATATTCATTAGTCTCTTTCATGGTTTAAACAAGAGCATCGTGGTAATTTTTATATTCCTTTCTGTGTAGCTTGAACTCTCAGAGACTTGGAGTACACGTAAGCCAACTTTATTTCCTGAGACCTCTGATTAGTAGCATCTTATTTTGTTTTCATTTGTTGCTGTTGTTCTATGAGGTTCTGCGTCACTTTGGGGCATGTATTTTAAATATATTTTCCTCACGAATCCTATCGACGAAGTAATTATAGAAAGTCAGGGGTAATTCTGAAACAAAGACAAAATGGAGTCACAGTCCTTTAAAATATGGTGTTTGTCAAAGTCCTTTAAAAACATCACCTGGTAACCTCCACATTTCAAGCATACTGAAATGAGGTACATCTACACGTATTTCTAGATCTTTCTTCTGCGTTCCTTTTGATGGGCAACGCAAACCCACCAAATGCTGAACAGTCTAAGTGGTTTTCAAACATGTTTAGTGTCTGTAGTAATGCTGCTTTACAAAGGCAAAAATGGGAATTTAAAGAGTCCTAATAACATCTTAGGGTCCCACCCTAGAGTGACGGAAAGACAGATTCTGCATCTAATTCCATCGTACCCTATTCTTTCACAAATTACCTGACGATTTCTGCTTTTAACATTTATCATAAGAAGTCTGGCAGGACACGCAGCCCTTTAGGCACTTGAGGATATTATAGGCTCGGGAAATTTATAATTAGCCCAGTTCCTCCCACGGCTTTGATGACTGCCTAATAACGTGGAAAGCTGACTCAGAAAAACTGGTTGGTGAAGCCCTTCTGACTATAACGGCATGCTTATCAGAAATGTAATTTGTGAATTTTGAAGGAGGGGACAGAATGCTGCAGGTGCAGTTAAGTGACATTCCTGGACAGAGGTCTCAGCCATCTCGCTTCTCCCTTTCTATTGCTGGCAAGCCCAGACCATCACTACCCAATCCCATAGGATTGCTAGGAAGTGCTGCCAAACCACTGGCCTTTGACTCTGTTATTGGTATCCAACTCTGCTTTTCCTAGATTCAAGGGTGCCTACTTCTCTGCTAGTGGCATCCTTTCTGCATATCAACCACTGCTTGTTCAGAAGACCGGCATAATAGGATATTTTGATGCATGATTACATTCTTATTTGCTGCTTGTTGTGATAAAGCTTCTTCTGGCTAAGGACTGGATCAAAAACATAAAGCTTGGTCTATTTCACCTGTGTATATAAGCATAACCTGAACTGTGGCACGCATGCTCCGCAGTTTGAAAGTTTCCCGTGCCTCTTCTAGGCAATCAATGTGGTGTCCCAAAGAGAGCCTCTCCTGAACTCTGTCTCCCTGAATGATCTGATTATATTTTAATCAGCTCACCTTGATCTCATTAGAAAAGATCTTTATTCTCATTAGGTCCATTATACAATTGTATAATATATCATCTGGGGAAATGTTTCTATAAAAGATCACCTTCATCAAACTTGTGAATTAAATCGACACCATTTGGACATAGTAGCACCAGACTCTCATTCCAGGCCAGGGACACAAAGGCAGAAGGATTACAAATCCAAGGCCAAGCCATTGATCCCAGCACTGGATAGGCAGAGGCAGAGAGATCTGTGTTCAAGGCCAGCCTGGTCTATAGAGCAAGCACAAGACAGACAAGGCTCCACAGAGGAAACCCTTGTCTGAAAGAGAAAACAAACAAACAGAAATTCCAGTCAGGCCCCCCAGCAAACAAACCAAATGAAATACATTAAAATTGCCTGCTGTGTCTCTCACAGGTTGGGTCTTGTCACCATGACTAAGGGTGTAAAGGGCAAGAAACACACACACACACACACACACACACAGAGAGAGAGAGAGAGAGAGAGAGAGAGAGAGAGAGAGAGAAGCTGGGTCTGTTCTAGTGGCACCCACTACTGTCACAATGGGTAACTTCAGGCACTTTTATTATGTACAGCATTGGGGCATGGGATTAGCTAGTCTCGGTAAGGTCTCTGTGGGTCTGTAGATGAGCAGCTTCAGACTGGAAACATGGAGGGGGGGAAACAGTCACAAGTTTTTGCAGACACTGCTCACTCACTTGCACCAAGGGTCCCAGGAAAAGCTTTGTTGTTCATCTGAGCCTCATCCAGGGAAGGCTTTTCTAGTCCAAACTCTGGGCTCCTCTGCATGTTAGAAAAGCACTCTAACAACTGCCCTTAGAGCAGCTTTAAGAATAAGAATTTGTAAGTCAATCAATGTGGTCATTCCCTACTTCAAAATGCCAGTGTCCAAGATCAGCCTTGAAAAGAAGGAAAGTATCACAAAAGTTTCACTTGGCCATCCTGAGAAACATATGGAGGGAAGAAATTACTCAAGTCCTTCATTTGTAATTAATGCAAGAAACACATGCAAAGGCATACTTTTCAAAGAACACATCCTAAAGCCAAAAGGAATGAATTAGAGAAATTGATATCTTTGAAAAGACTGGGGCCCTAATGCCTAACTGTGAACGCCAGTCACGGTGGGATACGAGTAGAGTTGGTGATGAAACACCAGAGCCATTGTTAAAGAGTTTCCTCTCAGCTAGCATGACTCCTTTGCTGAGCCAGCACACAGTTCTTGAACACCTCTAGTCCTTCCCTGAAAGCTCTTGAATGAAGAGCTTCCTCTCAGAAAACACTAAGGAGCCTGAACAACCCCTTCTTCCTTGTGGTTGCAGGAACAAGAGTACTGTTAATTGAAAGCGAGTCTGGTGTGCAGGCTGTTTGGGAGACAGCTTGGTTCCACCCCAGACTTTAGAAGAATGTTGCCCAAGGACACAGTAGACGAGACTAGTTAAAGGAAGCTGCTGTAAAGAACCAAGGTGAAACTGCCCTGCCCAGTCCTCTGGTCCAAAGCTCAATGGACTAGAGAGACCAAAGGTTAGGGAGCGATGACGTGGTATGACTCAGGTGGAAGGAAGCCGAAACAAAGGAAAACCCCTTGCTCCTTTGCCAGGTCAGCATTCATTTAGGCTGGAAACAAGGAAGAACACCGAGTGGTCAGGTGACACTCCTCTGGCTCATTCCGGGATCACAGCCTCACCAGTCAGTTTCGCGAGTCTCCCCTTGGGCAAATAAAAGAGTTTTGCAATGATACCATATTGAAATGTTTTGTTTCTACTTATCCAATGCTTTCCTTCTGGTTCTCCTCCCCACCCACTTCAAACACACCCAGCAACAATACAAAATGCCAGAATGAAAACAAAGAAAGGACCAATCCAGTCTATTCCTTTTAAATCCTTGGCATCCCTCCATGGCAGGCTTCTGAAGAGAAGCTACTTGGGAAAGTTGGATGAAGGAGAATAGACAAAATTTTCCAAAGCAGAAGGAGCCTGAAAATCATTGTCATCATTCCTCAATTGATAATAGATTTCTAGAAAACAATGAGACCGGAAGAGAAATCAGTGCTTGTATATGGTACAGCAAAGCAAGAGGAGAGTTGAAATTTGATGTCAGCGGTTTGATTCCTAATCTTTGTGTTTAAATTTTTATCAACCTAGAAGATGCCACAAAAATTATGGGGCACAGAGCTTCAAACTCCAGTCACATTTTGTTACCAATAGCTCATGTGTTTAGAGCGCCAACTTGCTGAAAATGGATTGGCCCCTGAGTATAGATGGAAGGAAAAGGCCACACAGTTCACCTCAGGCTGTAGCCCCAACCTTTAGCTTTACATTTCTCCCTCAGAGGCTCATGGAGCTTTGCTCTGAGACAATCTACAGATCACTCTTGTTTCCTGGTGTCCTCATTTAATCAAAGAGAAAGAGAATGCTGAGGCCTGCTTAGCTGAAGGAGGGGGGCGCCTACTGTTGAGAACTTGGGAAGTTAGAACCCCGGTAAGTCACTCCTCAGTCTTTGACAATTTAAAACATCAAACCAAAGTCGAGTTCTGCCCTTAAACCCTGGAGGACAAAGAAAGAGGGCAAAGTGTGATTTGTGTTGTTCCTCAAGGAGAAAACACACAGGCAAGATTTTAAGGCGCAGATTCAGGACTTGGTAGACCAGGGCTCCGTGTGCTGAAACCAAACTGGAGGTTCTCAGTCAGACTTCTCCCAGAGTGTATATGCAGGTGAAGTGTGGACCTCTGAATTGAGGTTGTAGAAACCACCACATCCCCTTGTTTTGAATGTCTTTTCTGTCAGGTTTAGGCTAGATACTGCAAAGGCCATGAATACATAGCAGCTCTCAGTTGTTTGTCGTTCGAAACTGGCCAGGTTTCATTTATAGAATCTGGAGACTGTGTTTGCGATGATCTGGTTTTCATTATATGCACATCTGAAATTCTCTTTCCAGATTTGAGGATTTATAGCTTGTCACCTTGGACAGGGCAGCGGTAAGTGTCTTCCCCGCTATTCACTCCGCTGAACACTGGAGACAGAGACTCTTTATATTCAAAGGCTGCTACACAGGGCAAACAAACTCTGTTTTCTAACATGCAACAGAGTTCAGTGGAAGCAGCCAGCGTCCGTTTATTAAAGATAAGCAGCGAGTCATGTAAGAGCGCCAGGTCAACCAGCTGACACTCCAGATGTTCTGATGAATTTAAATCAATCACTTAGGTTGGTGAAGTTCCAGCTTTCTTTGGGCATGCCCCTCTCTCCAACATTGCTCCAGATCAAAAGATACAACACATCAGTCAGCTCTCACCAGAGCAGAGCAAGCTACATCCCTACCTCAGTGTCTGAACGAGAACATAGATTTTGACTGCTTGTCAGCTGTGTTACCTAAATGCTGTTCTTGATCCCCGTACAGTAATTTTCCTTTGTATGAAAATCATTCTTCTCTCTGGAGCTCAGCGATGAACAAGTCAGTGTGCAGCTCACGTTTGGGAAAAGGAATAGCATAGGAACACACTCCCATTGGCTGTGTGCCAACACATCCTCACTTAAAACTGAAATCTCTGGAGACGCATTTCAGCCAGAAGTGAAGGTAGACCCTGTGGACTACAGCTAATCCCTAAGAATTAATTGGGAATGAATAGGAACTAAATGCTTCTGATTTTGTTATGAAGAGAGCAGGAAGCAGTTCTTAGTGATCTAACAGAGATTTAAGCAGGCAAAGGAAATAAATAAAGACCTACATGCTAGGAAAGCCGTAATACAAAGTAAATGACCTCCAAATAAATTAAGGACATATATGAACAAGAGAGAAGGCAGTATTATCAGTTAGTGACTTTATTACAAGGGAGCCATGGCACTGGGAAGGAAACCTGAGGTGTATGTCCTCCTCCCTGGGTGTCTGCGTCTGACTCATAGGTGAAACTGCAGTAGAACCAGCCACTTCTGAAGGCACCTGGTATCATCAGACTCGGAAGGTCAGATCAAGCCATTCCGTGTCACTCTAGTTTTATGTGTGTGTGTGGTTTGTAATCTTGTTATTGTTATAATGCACCAAACTGTCATAAGAAATCGGTTCCCCTCATTCCTCCTCATCTGTAAAGAAGGACACATAATCAAGTCAAGGTGCTTTAGCTTAGAGGTTGTCATCAATGTATTTATCCTATACTTATTCAACACGTTTTTACTAATCTCATCTTAGTTGAACCAGGTCCTTGGTGATCAGGCATAAATACGAGCAGGCAAGTTAAATAAATAAAAAGCATAGATTCCATGAGTTCTGTTAATATAAAGAAGATGCTTTGAAACAGCTTCCATCAGGAGTGTCTTGGATAGTCTCACATATTCAAGGGCGAAAGAGTTTGTTTTAACTCACTGTTCTAGGATATAGGACATCCTTGTGGAAGTCATGGCAGCAGTCTCTTGAAAGAGTCACAGCCATCCACGGTCAAGGATGGAGAGAAATGATGCACACCTGCTTCTTCCTGGTCAGCCTCCTCTCCACACTACACGTCGGGAACCCAAACCCAGGAGATGGTAGCATTCACAATGGGAAGGTTGTCCCATCTGAGACAATGGAAGCAATCCAGACAATGTCCCCATAGACTTGCTCACAGGCTACCATGTTGTAGACAATCCTTCGTTGAGATGCTTGTCCCACCTGGTCCCAGACTGTGTGATGCTGACAGTTAGAACTAAGCATCCCAGGGGATGACAGGTGTTTCCTATGAAGAGGCATATTAACCGTATGTGGGTTAGTCCATCTCTTTGAAACTATTCTTTTAAGCTCTTCTATCCTAAGGATAGCCATAGCTGATTTTGGGTGCCTGTAACCCAGGACTGGTGAGATGGGGCAGGGGGGTCTTGAGGCCTAGTCTTACCTGAGCTACAAAGGGAGAATCAAGAAAATTGATTCTCTATGTTAATAGATTTATGACTAAAATTTACTAATAGGTAGAAAACTTTGAATTTCTAATATTTTACAACATCATTAAATATTATTCATCTATTTTAAGTTAGTAAAAAAAGTATAAAAACATCCTTAACTTGTGGACTATACCAAGGAAGCTGGAAGTCAGATCTGGACTACAATGTGTACCTTCAATCAATATGGCTCAGGGAGAAATCTTTGCAGTTACTCTGGAGATAGGTTGGTAACATCTCTGCATGGTCCAGAACACCGGCATTAGGGGTATAACTTCATGAAAAAGCACATGTTGTTCAATCTGGAGAGAGAGAGACAGAGAAAGAGTGGGGGGGGGGGAGAAAGAGAGAGAGAGAGAACAGTTTCATGGATGATGGGACCTAATTATATGAAGTATTGAGGGAAAAAAACAATTATATGAAGGAGAGAGAGAGGAGAGAGAGAGAGGGAGAGAGAGAAAGAGAGAGAGAGAGAGAGAGAGAGAGAGAGAAGAAAGAGAGAAGAGAGCAAGAAGAGCCTGAAGCCATCTGATCCCTCAGGACCCCACGGTGCAAACAGTTGTATATAAAGGTTTGCCAAGACAAACATACTTTGGAAGCCTGCAAAATGCATGGATTATTGTATGTGCATAGATCTCTGGCCATTAGGTAAAAAGTATGATAGGAAAGAACAGCATAAATGGGGTATAAATAAAATCTTTTAACAACATGTCAGATTTTCTCACAGTCATTGTCTCAAGAATAAGCTGATTGCTTCACCCTTCTGTATGGTGACTTGGCAGAATAAGAAGAGAATCATGTAATGTCTTTGTGTTGATTAAAATGAATTATCCTGTGGAAATGGCAGCATTTTTTTTCATTGGATGACTTAACCATATGCCTGTGTCACTGAGAATGTTACCATATGTTTGCCAACCAAATGTCATAATTCATTTGGGTGGGATTTGCGCAGTGAAACCATGAGTAAAGATGAATAAAACATTTTTATTCATATATACATTTAGAGTCTGTTCTTCAGCTCTTCCCTTACACTTATAACGGGGTTGCTTTTGCTGCCACAGACTTGTGACGTGGCCATCTGGACAGTGTGACTGGAGAACATCCACAAAAGTGATTGATGAGAAGAAATATCCAAGGGCTGCTTTGTAGACTGGCTCTTGTGTACTCCTTCTTCATTGTGATTTCAAAGCTGGAGATGGAAATAATCAGAAAGCATGACCTCCACAGTCCCCTCACGTGGCTGCGGAGATTGCTTCCGTCTGTAGTTCGGAGCTGTGACCGGATTCCACCTCTTACCCAGAGGCGGTGAAGAGGAACACGTCCAGAGAACACATGCACACGCCTCTGTCCGCTGCAAGGATGTGCACGAGCTCCTTGTTTATCAGAAGAATCTGAAGCGTCAGTGAGAACTAAAATATGCCAAGCAAAGAAATAGAAGAAAATTAGGACAAATTGTGTTTTTAAGAGGTGTTTTTGGGGAAAAGTAAGATTTGGGGAGTTTGACACCTCAAAGGCATCTTTCAGTATAATATAACAAAAGGTTAAAGCAACCTGCAGGAAGATAGCTATGATCTCCCTCTTGTGTGGAAAGGATAATGTTGGATATCGTAAAGCATTTGGTATCTACTTCACATTTTCCCTCATCAAACAACATATCAGGTGGCACAGAAACTCACCACTGGGGTCTAACACTAATGCATCTTTAAATTTTGAGTGCCTTAGGATTCATGGTGGGTGACCGTCATTTTTATATAACTCTAGTTAAATAGCTATTTCTATAAGAGTTATACGTTAAATAAATAACTTAAGTATTTGCCCCAAGTTCACATTTATTAAAGATAGTAACTTCAGAGAACTCTGTTATAATCATAGAAGTTAAAAAATTAAAAGCCCAGTGGTGGTGGTGCACGCCTTTAATCCCAGCACTCAGGAGGCAGAGTGAGGCAGATCTCTGTGAGTTCAAGGCCAGCCTGGAGTACAAGAGCTAGTTCCAGGACAGGTTTCAAAGCTACAGAGAAACCCTGTCTCAAAAAACAAACAAACAAACAAAAATTGCAATAAAAGGAGAGTGCTGTAAGAAGGAAGAGAATGATTAATTTTCCAGAACGAAATCTGGGTTGTTTCTGGGTGAACTGTCACTGTCACCAGGCCTGCAGCAGCTGAAGGTGCAGTAGAAAGCATTTTAAAAAAAGGAAAAGCAATGTTTGGAACAGGAATAATCATTCCGATCCATTTCTCTAGTTCATGTTTTTAAATTCTAAAACAAAAAAAAACTTTCAAGAAATACATTTATCATAAATATTCAGCTTCAGAATTTTTCTGAAGCAGATATTTATACGGCAACAAGACAAAGCATGAGAAACACCCCCAAAATCACCAGTCAGGGACAGCATCATGGCTGTCCCGAGCCTGCTGCTGACATGGATCCTCTGCTCAGTTTCTGCTCTTTCTTTGTGTTCATAACGATTTTTAAGAGTTATTTTATGCACATTGGTGTTCTGCCAACATGATATCTGTACACTGTGTGCCTGCCGTGCCCAAAGAGGTCAGCAGGGTGCATTGGATCCCCTGGACCTGGAGTCACAGACAGCAGTGAACCACCATGTGGGTGCTAGGAATCCAATCCCAATCTTCTGGAAGAGCTGCCAGTGCTCTTAACTGCTGAGCCACCTCAGCCAACCCCCATAATCGTTTTTTAAGCAAAGGGCCTAGCATTTTCATTTGGCTTGACCCCATAATTTATAAAGCTGGGGAGATCACTCAATGGCTAAAGTGCTGGCCCTCCAAGTGTAGAGATTGAAGACTGGATGCCCAGGATTCTTGCCAATACAGGGCAGTTACTTACCTGTCATGCAAAGACAAGGGATCCCTGGGATAACCTGGGTAGCTAGATTAGCTAAATTGGCAAGATCTGGTCTCAATGAGAGACCTTGCCTCAACTAAGAAAGTGGAGAGAAGTCAAAGAGGGCATTGTTGTAGGACAAAATGTATCCTAGGGAGATGTATCATTTGCATCTGCTCAACCTCAGGTAGGAAACCCACAGGAGAATAAAGTACCAATCCCACCAAAGTCCAACTTGGTCCACCAGTAGGTTTTACTGGGGCTACTACAGAAGCAAAAATGACCCAGACAACTGCAGTACTGTCTACAACAGGACTGTCTACATCAACCACAAACAATATTATGTCTGTTTGGTAGCCCACTAGACCCATATCGAATATTCCTCATTCTGATTAATATATTTGCTATTAAAGACAATGACTGTAAGTAACAAAATCATCCAGATGCAGTGTAGTACCAAGACCATGCCATGGTCAGCTCTGGTGAATGGCATGCATTCTGCAGGGGTCCTAGGGACAAGCAAAAGATGGAGAGGTTTAATTTCAGTTATGCTAATCTTAAGCAGAAGTCCTTCAAAATTTAAAAGCTGTGGAAAATATTATGAAAAAAATATTTTTGTCAAATATTCATTTTCAATGGAAAGTTAATAAAACTAAGGAAGTTTTATTAGTTACATATTTTTGTATGACAGGTTATTCAAAACCTTACCAACTTAAAATAAGAAACATTTATCTCATGTGGGTGTCCTAGGCAGAGTTTCTCTTGCTATGATCACAACAACTGTTATAAAGAAAACTTTTAATTGGGGTGGCTCACTTACAGTTCAGAGGTTCAGTCCATTATCATCATGGTGGGACATGGCAACATGGCAGACATGATGATGGAGAAGTAACTAAGTCCTACATCTTGCAAGCTACAGGAAGTGATCTGAGTGTCTGAGCTAAGCTTGAGCCAAAGAGACCTCAAAAACCTCTCCCACAGTGAAACACTTCCTACAACAAGGCCACACCTCCTCATGGTGATACTCTCTTTGGAGGTCATTTTCTTTCAAACCACCACACCTACTTTCTTAGGCTGGGATGATTGGAATAGATAAACTAGGTGGTTCTAGCCAGGGTTACTCTTGGAGTTACAATTAATGAAATTCTGGAGGATTAATATCTAACCCCACTGCTTCAGTTGACTGCAGGGTTGATAGGCAGGAACAAGGCCTTTATAAAATACCCTCTTCCACATAGTTGATTGGCTCTCTGGAAGATAGAAACTGGTTTTTCCCAAGATGAGAAATTCAAGAGACAGAAGCTTCGGTTAAGGATCTAACCTAGAAAGTGGTCCACCGTCACCTCAGTCATGTTCTGTTCATCTTTCTCACCAGCCGTGATGAACTGTGAGTGAAGAGTTCCAAGTGTGGCTACAGAAGTGTGGCGTGCAATGGAGCTATCCTGAAGACTAGTCGCCACATGTATCCAGCAAATCTCCTCACATTTTTAAAGCTAGACATTCAAATTTTAAAAGAAAGGCAGATTAAAAAGTCCTGCACTGTGTCTATTTCATGAATTTTGGGATATCTGGAATCAAAATAAAATTTTTAATATTTTCTCAGATTTGTTGTGGAGATCCATACATTACATCGGGATGGGGAGGGCAGCTCAGAGGTGGAGTATTGGTTGTGCAGGAATGAAGTGCTGAGTTAGAACTTAGATATTCGCATAGACAAAGAACAAGTCTTTGCATGATGTATACCTAAAATAAATCAAGGTTTTAAAGTGTAGCTCTTAATGAAAATATAAGCGATTGTACCCGTCTCTTCCATTAAAGTTATTGGGAAAACGGGGAGATTCTATACAAATTCCTTTGAAAGAAAAAAGCATTAAAAAAAAGATTTGGAATTTGATGCTGACATGATAGACGGGCTCATCAAATACCAGTCTCGATTTCTTTTTTCAGCCAGTCTTCCATGGTGAATATGGTGAACAGTGGAAAGGTGAAAGCTAGATTCTCAGTTTCCTTTCCAACTTGGGGAACAGTCACTGCAGATCTAGGAACAGACCTCTGGAAGTCAGGGGGATTTGTGACTTAAGGCAAAACCAAAGGCCCTCCTTGAATTAACCTGATATCCCAGCCCACCCCCTTTGCCACAAAAGCCTACTTGATTTCTGATTTCACTGAGCTTTCAAACTAAATCAAAAGCCCTCCAGTTATAGACATCTTGTCACACGCCAAATAAATACTTGTTTAGTCCTCTGTCCCCTTGGCTGGGTTTTCTGCTCCTTGAAGTCCTAAGTATTCCTAATCCTTTCTGTGAGTTCATCTTAGAAGATATTAAAAATAAAGTCAGATGAACCCTACAAGGACAAAAAGGGATGCTGAGAAAACATCAGTGGCTTATTGAACAATTTTTTCTAAACAATTCCTTGTATATCTTAATTTCCTCCATTAAGATGCTGAAGGGATAAGATAGATTTGATTCATACATTATATTATTATTATACTTGCTGCTGCTTTTGTTGTTTTTACCTTAGTTTCTAACCACAGTAGGTAAGTCCAGACCCCTGATGAAGAAATCCCCTCTGTATGCTATGTATATGTTTTATTACAATTCATTAATAAAGAACTGCTTTGGCCTATGCTAGGGCAGAATATAGCCAGGCTGGAAGAGATATAGAGAGAGTAGGTAGAGTCAAGGAGACGCCATGTAGCTGCCCAAGAAGCAAGAGCCTCGTGGTAAAATATAAAATAATAGAAATGGGTTAATTTAAGGTGCAAGAGATAGCTAGGAATACGCCTAAGCTATCGGCCAAGCAGTGTTGTAATTAATAAAGTTTCTGTGTGATTATTTGAGTCTGGGCAGCTGGGAAATGAAAGAGCAGCATCTGCTACAACCCTCTTTCCTCTTCACAAACACACTTAGAGCCTCTAAGTTTGTCATGCTGGTCCGTTTTCTAGACAGCCGTCCTGGCTGGTGGTGGGCTGCCTGCATTCCTGCATTAGCACACTACATTGAGGATTTTCTACAGCTGTCAACATCCAAAGTGACTATCACTTGTGCAAGTCATAGTTTGCTGCTGTGTCAGGTCTAGCTGCTAACAACTGCTTGCGCTGCAAGTTTGGCACCAAATGCCAGGGTCCATATCGATCCTCAGCATCGATGGTATTTTAGAAGCTTGTTCTTAGAAAAGCCTTTCTTCTGGCAATTTCTGGCAATTGGCATCTCCCTTTGAGGATTTCTGCTGTCCTTCAATCAGACTTTGGAACCTGAATCATATTTTCCCAGAGGTAACTTGGACCTTTTTAGAACAGTGCAGAGATTCTTATTTGCTATGTTTTCAACTCCCCTTTGCCTGAGAAATTTTTGTGTGATTTGGGGTATATAAGAATGTAAAATAGATATGCAAATCAAACATTTACTGATATCAAAACATAAATTTATCTTAAAATAGTTTTTGTTATACATATAATTTCCCACTTGTTAAAGATGAAAGCAAATTTCCATACTAATGAGATAATGTGCTGTATTTATTTTTACATAAAGAATTAAATCTTGGCAGGATATTTGATACTGTAGGACACAGAGCATCTTCAATGTTTTATTGAGTTGATTGATATTTATTTTATAATCATCGATGCTGAGAACACTGTTTTGGAAAAAAATACATCTTACAAAATGGCAGAAATATGTTTAGGCCTATTTTATAAATTATTGGAACATACATCTTAATCCCAAACCAGAATTTATTTAACAATATTTTACAGAACTCAATTCAGCAATTCAGATATCAGTATTGAAAATCAAGCAATCCAATCCAACCCAAAACTGCAAATTTGGTACTTAGATGCAGAAGAATGATGGTGGGTATACTGGATGGTTTTGTGTATCAACTTGACACAAGCAAGAGTCACCAGAGGAAGGAGCCTCAGCTGAGAAAATGCCTTCTTGAGATCCAACTGTAAGGCATTTTCTCATTAGTAATCAATGGGAAAAGGACCAGCTCATGGTGGGTGGTGCTGCCCCTTGGCTGCTTGCTTGTCCTGGGTTCTACAGAAGGTGGGTTGAGCAAGCCATGGGAAGCAAGTCAGTCATCAGCATCACCTCCATGGCCTCTACATCAGATCCTGCCTCCAGGATCCTGTCCTGTTTGAGTTCCTGCCCTGACTTCCATCAGTGATGAACAGCAATGCTGAATTGTAAGCCTAATAAACCTTTTCCTCCCCAACTTGCCTTTTGGCCATGGTGTTTTGTAGCAGCGATAGAATCCTGAACTAAGACAGTAGGGAAATACAAAACGCTGTTTTCCTCAATGGTGGTGCATGCCTTTAATTCCACCACTCAGGAGGCAGAGGCAGGCAGATCTCTGTGAGTTCGAGGCCAGCCTGGTCTACCAAACAAGTTTCAGTTACACAGAGAAACCCTGTCTTGAAGAAAAAAAAAAAATGCTTTCCATACTCAAACTATGGTGTTTCTATAGGAAGAGAAATTTTTAAAAGTTCAGTAGAAATCTGAAACTCATACAACAATCTTGCATCTTAGCCCAGGTCCTCCTGTCTGTGTGTTTACACTGTTTATCATGAAGGCCTGCAGAACACAAAGTGTGCTGTGTGTTCTAAGTGACATTGTGGAATACGACACAGAAACTCTAAGAATGCTTTCAGGAAAATTTTGATCTGAAATCACAAATATAACCCATGTTGGTACTATATTTGAGGAGTCGAGAATAAGTCATTTCCCAGACATATTGGAACACGATTTGGGAGAAGGGGCAGATTTCTTTTAAGCCTCTGGAAAACCTCAGAGAAAACAGACAGAAAGCTGGATGCCCAGTGCACAGTGCCAAAGAACAGAGATGGTGGGGGACGGAGAAGTCGCTGCCAGTGCTCTGAATGCTTCTGACATATCAGAAGGCACATTGACCACAAAGGGAGACCATTCCTGAACAGCGGCAGAACCACTGGGCACCTAATCCTCTTGACCATCTGCCTGATTATACAAACAGGCAGCCATGTTCAGTTGCCCCAAAGGTCAGAACCTGAACATACTTTAGCCCACATTCAGGACAAACAGGCAGTTAGCGGTCCCCAACAGGTTGGCTCAGGGACTTTGTCAATGAGGCCACTTCTGTGCAGCTTTTGATTATAATAATATTAGCACATGAGATATGAAATTCCCATAAAGAGATAATTAAATAAGAAGACAATTATTCTCTAAGCAGGTATTTGGGGCTCTTAAGATAATCTCTGTTTGTAGAATACTTAGAGTCTAAATTGAGCGACAAGTTAAGGCAGTCATGAGAAGCCTAATCTTGTACAGAAAATAATTCTGCAAAATAAAGACAAAAGATTATCAACCAAAATATTAATGTATGTTTTAAGTGATTTATTTATTTTTATTTTTCCTGAATTTCTAAACAAATCTTTATGACAAGGACAAACCACTTACAAAAATGAAAAGTATGTAAATAGTTTTGGTAGTGATACTACCCCCTATAACAAACATTTTGTGGACAACAAACAAAAGAGCTATTCAAAATGACTAATTCTCTCAAAGCTCAGTTGGGCTTTATTGTAAGATAGCATCCATTTGAGATATCACATCGGCGACAATTTTTTTGAACTCATTTAATTTTCTATGTATGATGAAGTTTTGATGACGGGGTCACTAATAGACTAAGGGTACAGATACACAGGGGTGGGGTGCAGAGTTCCTTTTATAATTATGTATTTGTATGTGCTGCAAAAAAAAAAAGCATTCAGAAATTTCAGCTGATTTTGATCTGACATACTTGAGAGGAGTTATCGACATCTAATGTCTTGAGAAGGTGACCTGGCTTCTCCATAAACCCATGTATCCAAATCTAGTAATCTAGCATCTTCGTGCCACGTGTGGCCCAGACGGTGTGACAAAACAGCTTTGTTTCTTCTGGGACTCCCCACCCACTCCTGGCTGCTCCCCTGCCGAGCAGGTGGCACCGCCAGTGTTTACTGATGCTGAGGTTAGTTGTAGGGCTGCACCTTTCTGGTTCTCAGCTCATCTGCAGGTCGCCTGGCTTTTCTCTCTCTTCCCTTCCCGAGGAAGGAAGCTTTCTCCTGCCATCCAGGTTCTTCAAGGCCTCTCCCTTTTTCCTCAGAAGCTGTTGTCCCATGGACATCCTATTATTCAGGTTTCCCTTTTCCCATCTTTACTGATGCTTGCCTTCACTGGAAAAGCGAGCCAACACAGAACCATAAACATGCTAGAGGAAAACATCCAGCTCATGAAATCAGAGGTGGCTTCTTAGCTGTGACATGAAATCCACAAAGGAAACCCATCAGGAAAAAGACAGATTCAGAAAAGAAATATTTTAAAAAATTTTAAATTTGAAATCAAAAGTTAATCACAGATTACTGAAAATATTTTCAAAGTGTATATGACCGGCAGTAAGGTATACACACACACACACACACACACACACACACACACACACACACAAAAACAGTTACATAGTATACATTATATAACAAACGACTCACAATCAACAATTAAAAATAAATATGAAGGAAGTAAACATACTAAAGCATGCCTAATGCCTTTGACACTTGCGTAAGTGTAGCGATATGAGCTCTTACAAATGATAAACCCTGCCCTTTATTTGCTGATACATACTTACTATTTGACTGGCACTTTCCCTCTGATGACAGCCAAACCTGCAACTATATCTATGGACAGACTAGGAGTTCATTTTTATTTCAAGAAACTCTGGCAACAAATGAAGGGCTTTTCTCCCACCCCCTTCAATACCCGGTTTAGAAATCGACAAACCATGGGCTTGCTTGCCAAATGCCGTCCACCACCTGTTTCCACAAAGGAAGTATTGTTGGCACTCTGCCAGGACCACTCATTTGCATACTGTCTAAGGAGGCTTGTATGCTGGATGGAACACAGAGGTAGGAAAGAGAGAGCGTGGCCTAAAAAGCCTGACATGTTTTTGATCTAGCCCTTTCCAGACAGAGTTTGAAGTGTCTGCTTTGAATATTTAGCTTACACAAAACACATAGATATTTGATCAGATTTCCAGGGTTACTCCTTTCTCATTCTATAGAACTACTTCTAAAAGACAGTAAGATATTTAAGGATAGAACTCTCTTCACAAAAAGGAACTTTTAAAATATATTTTGTAGTCATATGCCCTTATTACAAACGTTGAATAAAATAACAGTAATCTTTTGGTACCTAAGACTTTACAAGGCTATTCTTAAAAGCAGAGCGAACCGCCATGAGAACAGTAACCACAAAGACATCCTGTGCTTTCAGGTACAGTCTTCCTGAGCCATGACTCACATCTTTCATACTATCTCATGATTGCTCAATTATGTCATTCCCAGTGACACAGAGTTCCCACTAGGCAGATGCCTTCCAGCAGACCCCACTGCTGGTGATATTTTACAAGTGAGACTTCCTGTCCCAAGCACAGGCCTTCATTGTCTCCATCAAAACCACAGGCTGAAGACTTGGTGGAGCCGCCGCTGCAGAGGGCTGATAGGCTTCCTCTGTGTTAGGGGAAGTGGTGTGCTCCCCATCCCTGCAGGGGGGAAGGGGGGCACCTTTCATCTAGTGGTCTGTGAGATAAAAGAAAGAGGGAAATTCTTTGTAACGAAGCTAAGCGATTTCTCCTATTCTTTCTATATTTGGTTCTCTGAAATAGAACGTTCTGAGGAGAGGCATCTTAAATGGATTGGGATTTTTAGATGGCTCTTTGAACCAAGAAAACCTAGGATCAAATAAATCTCGCTAAAACCTCCCTTCCTCGGGCATCCTTGGCACCTTCTTCACACAGCCATAATACAAACTATTATGGATTATGTCATGCTGCAGGAGGAACACAGGTCTTCGCCACGGATCAGCGTCTCTGGCACATCTAAGGCCTGAGAGAAAAGGTTGGATCATGTACCTTTGAGAGGAATGACTTTGACTTCTCAATTGTTTTCTAAAATTGACTAGAAGAATTAAAATATGCCAGGCCATTCAAAATGCATGATGGGATGCAAACATACTGGATCATTGTGTTGTATCAGCCTGGTCCTATGGGACAACTCAGCCTAGGACAATGTTTTTATTGTGATAAGAATGGTTTTTATTTTCAATATTAAGTATATTAATTTATTTGCTAAGCCTACTGGCAATACCAAACTGATTAAAAAGAGACAAATGAGATAACAGCTGATTTGATTCTCATATATATATATATATATCAATATTTTGTAAAGCTTGAATGATTTTCAGAGGTCGTTTAATTTAAAATTTTTCTGTGCACATTATTTTGAAGAATAATTGAAGTAAGAAAAAAGAGATCGGAGCACAGGTAATCCAGGCAGAGAGTCACAGAGGTAAGAAGACCGAGAAGGACTTTGTCTCACCTTAGTTATGATCCTAAGATGTTTTTGACAGGTCTTGGATAACAACGATTCAAGCTCTATCAAGACCGGTCAAGGCCTTGTTCTTACAACATGGCTGTTTAACTGGCAACACGGCTGTATATGAAGTAACATGAAGTGTGTTGGCAATCCAAAGCATAAAACAAACAGCATGAAGCAATGACTGCCCAAATTAGAACGTATTTTCAGAGGACCTTCTTGTCGGTTATTTTAAAAGTACCTTCGATAAAACTCTGAGCCAGGTAGGTGATTCTATTATCATAAATTCAGTTATTTGACATGTATCTTTTAGAACTCTGCAAAGACATTAATCTTCCACTTTAAAATTATGATATAGTCACTACCAACTTATTCTTGGCAGTTTCAAGAGTAGGGGAACTTATCAAAAATGATTTATTTACCTGCAGTTAGTTCCGGGAGATCTTTGAATATCGTGAAATTCAGCTCCTTTGTGTATGTAAATGGGCCGTGCAGCTGAGCAGTTTTCTACTTGAGGGTTTTACGGGTTCACCTTGTAGCGTTCCTGTACCCTTGCAGGCTTAGAGCTGCACCTCACAGGGGGCTTAGAAGCTGTTCTGTGAGAGTGTAGAACAAGGATGGGCTTCTATTTACCCAGCATATCAAGGGGTAAGCCGCTCTTATCTGGTTTCCTTCTGACTATTTCCTAAAACCCTTTTCAGGCTGTTGGAAGATAATGTCTTCCTGACATAAGTCCTCTGCCCTTCGGAACTTGGGTACCTCTCTATTGGGGAACATTATTCTCCCTGTTGCCACTCAAGTCAGTGTGGACTTTCATTACTCCAGCATCTTCAGGACCCACGGAGACTTGAACATTGGCATATAGTTTTCTTTGGACCAAGGAGATGTTATGGCTTATCAAGGGCTGTTAAAATCTTTTCCCACAGATAGAGCTCAGAAAAGCCCTGACTTATACATTCACTGATGGGCATTTATTGAGAATCTCCTAGCATAGTAGCACAAAACATGGAAGGTTCTAAAGATAAACCAGATGTGGATGCTGTCTCCTAACAAGTCACATAGTTCTTCAGGGAATCAGACTTAGTTCTGTAAATAATTATAGTTATGGGGAAGATAATAACTCATAGTAAATCAAAATGAATCAAACTCTGAGAAGAAGTGAGAGGTGTATGCTTTGAGCCAACTTGAGCAACCCAGGCCTGTTACACAGGCTACTCGGAAGGCTGAGGCAGGCAGCTACTGGGAGCAAGAGATCAGGTTCAAAACCAGCATAAGCAAATGAGTAATATCCTGTCTGTCTATCTGTCTTATGTCGGTCTCTCTCTCTAGATATCTCTATCTATGTATGTGTATAGAGATGTGTGCATACACAAACACACACATACAAACATACATATATACACATTGCTAGGTATGGAGTTAACCACTTAACTATCATGGAAAACACAGCACTCCTAGCAAAAAAAAATTTTGAAATTTTGGCTTCATTTTGAATCACAATATCCATGTATATCTGTGGGTGTTGTTAAAAATCTTTTTTTTTTTTTTTTTTTTTTTTTTTTTTTTTTTTTTTATCTACAGTGGCTACCTACCCCTTGAGCAATGGCTTCTCTGCAGGGGCCACATTCTGAGGGGATTATGTTTTCTCAGGCAAGACTCTTTCAAAGCTACTAAGGGAAACTTTATCTATAGAAGTCAAAATTCAAGGTTTGAGATGGAATTCTGCTCCTCAGAGAGGGTGAATAGCAAGTCGTTAACCTTCTCCCTTTGCTGGTGCCTTCCGAACACCCCAGCGTCCTTCTCTCCATCCTCAATTAAAAACCCTTGCTAGCCAGGCAGTGGTGGAACACACCTTTAATCCTAGGACTCAGGAGGCAGAGGCAGGAGGATTTCTGTGAGTTCAAGACCAGCCTGGTCTACAAGAACCAGTTCTAGGACAGGCTCCAAAGCTACACAGAGAAACCCTGTCTCAAAAAAACCACAAAATCAAAACAAAACAAAAAACCTTGCTATACATGGTTCCCCCTTATCACTTCCTGTCAGCTCTTTGTTGACTCAGCATCCTGCTCACAGGTTAATTTTATTTAATCAAACACTGTAGCACTTGTACTACGGGACTGTATGTGAGCCAGGAACTAGGCTGGAGATTTAAAAACATACACACACAGAGACACAGGGACACGGGTCTTCCTTGATACAAGAATGCCAACTTTATTGTGTGCAGGGGCAGCTTATATAGGGATCCTTAACTGATAGCCACACCCCAACTCTTGGGATTTCAGGCTGTAAAATCCACCAGAATTCACTCCCCTGCCATCAGGAACTCATGAGGGTCTCGTGCTCAGAGCAGCTGCGGGCACAGGAGAACAAGTTATTTCACTCCAGCAGGCAAAGGGTCTACGGCAGGCAAAAAGAGTCAAGGGTCCAGCGGTCTGCAGCCCCCAATAAAACACATCTTTAAATTGTTAACAAAGGCCGGGCGGTGGTGGCGCACGCCTTTAATCCCAGCACTTGGGAGGCAGAGGCAGGCGGATCTCTGTGAGTTCGAGGCCAGCCTGGTCTACAAGAGCTAGTTCCAGGACAGAAACCAAAAGCTACGGAGAAACCCTGTCTCGAAACATAAAAAAAAAAAAAAAAAAAAAAAAAAAAAAAATATTGTTAACAAAGGCAGTATGAAAAAAAATGCAACACACTTTAAAACAATAATCCCCAACATATGGGAAATAACTGGGATGTAATATACTACTGAAGATGCCAAATATCACCTTTCCGTTATTGAAAAAGCCATGAGGCTTCATTAACGCCATCCACTTGTCTACATGGGTAGCTGTTATGGGGCTGTCCAGCTGCTTGGGTCTGGGTAGCAACTGATGAATGTCTGGTGCACAACAGCTTTAACAAGTGTTACTATCCACTCTCTTTTCATTATTATTCCTTTGCGGTACATCAGACTGCTGGAGAGGGCAGTCAGGACACGGGGCCCTAGCTGCTCAGTTCTCTACTGGAAATGGAGGGCTTTGCTGGCCAGATTCTCTTCGAGATACGTGGCTCAGCCCTGTGGGCGGGGCAAATTTCATCACCACTATTTCATAGACAGGCAAACTAAGGTCAGGAAACGTAATGGACTTGGCAAATGCCCCAGGTAGTAAATGAGGTCCAGGCTTGAGATAAGACAGTAGGCAGGAGGCATTTTCTTTCAGGTTACTCAAACTCACACCTTTGTGAGCAGAGAGTGTACATGGAGGCCCACTGTGTTAGTCAGGGTTCTCCAGAGAAACAGAACTTATGGAATGAATCTCTCTCTCCATATAATACACACACACACACACACACACACACACACACACACACACAGGGGATTTATTAGAATGACTTACATGCTGCAGTCAAGCTAATCTAACAATGCCTAGCTATGAGCAGAAAGTCAAAGAATCCAGTAGCTTGTTCAGGCCGCAGGCTGTACATCTCAGCTGGTCTTCATTATATGCTGGGATACCAAAGAAGGAAACTCGAATGCCAGGGAAGGAATGGATACACATTAGCAAGGCAGAGGCAAGCAGGCAAAGAGCAAAAGCTTCCTTCTTCTCTGTCCTTACAGAGACTTCCAGAAGAAGTTATGGCCCAGATTAAAGGTGAATTTTCTTACCTCAAGATCCAGATCAAAGGCATGTGTGCCTTCCTACCTCAAAAATGGTCCATACCAGAGGTGGATTTACCCACCTCAAACCAAGCAAAAAATCCCTCATAACTGTGCTCTCTGTTTCTGGAATTTCTGCTCATTTCGGATGTAGTCAGGTTGACAACCAATTCTACTATTCATCACATCACTGATGCAATAGTATTAACAACCATGATGAACAAACAGGTAAAATGTGATCGACTTTATTATTTATTTGGTTTTTCAAGACAGGTTTTCTCTGTAGCTTTGGAGCCTGTCTTGGAACTAGCTCTTGTAGACCAAGTTGATCTCGAACTCACAAAGATTCTCCTGCATCCCAAGTTCTGGGTTTAACTGCGTGTACCACCACCGCCCGGCTGACTTTCCACTTTAACAAACACATCTTTACAAGAACCTGTGCAGCCAGGTGGTAAGTTGAGAATCTGTGGACTCCTTCAAGGGCCAGGCTGGAAGGAGTGACTCCACTGTACTTTCAAGGGACCCACAGCACCTCAATAAAGTGCGCAGCCCAATAAAGAACTATCAATTGGATATGAGTAAATGGGGATCCCCAAAAGATCCTTGAGGTGGGTCTGGCACCACAAGGTAAGATATTTCAGAGTTCCTACCCATGTCTAGACGAGGAAGCGCCATCCAAATAGTGTTATTTCCACAAGAGCAAAGAATGGTCATGGGGGGGGGGGGTGTGCTCCTTCTTTGTCTTCAAGCGGCTTGACTGCTCTACAATCAAACACCCAGGATGTAATCCTTGCTTTGCCACGCCCGGATGAGCTACTGAACCCCTGGGAACCTCAGTTTGTTCATCTTTAAAATGGCCGTAAAAGTAATTATTATGAGGGGTAATTGAGATAGTGCATGCAAAACACTTGGCAGAATGTTGGCAGGATTCTGCCCAGCTGTATTAAATAAAGTGATTCAGAGATAATTCTCTGAAGAATTATATCAGCATAATTAAATCGAAGTAATCAGTAGCTGACCATGAAAAAAAAAAAAAGGCAGAGCGAGCACCAACAACGAACTGAGGCACGGGATACAGAACTCCCGCCGGACTCTGCTGGCTGGAACTTACCACTGCGGACACAAACTTAAGGCTTGCAATCAAGAGTCTGGGGCAGGCCACTCGCAAATGGGGGCCAAGAATACTGCAGTAACTCGGAACCAAAAGCACGTCTCTACACACTGCCCCGTTCTCCCTGCAGCGAGGACGGTAGAAGCAGAACCTAGTGGCAGAAGATAAGAAGACAGGCCACTGATCACCAGTTGACACAGATCCGATCCCCACCCCTCTGCACTCGGCGGCTCCCACAGCCAGTGCTGTGCGCTGACAGGTCTAGACATCTCTCCCTAGCAAGAAACTATAGAGACTCGGGACAAGTCCAGGCGTCACCGCGCATCCCTGTGCTAGTGAACCGAGCCAAGTCCTGCGACTGCCCGCCCCACCATGAAGAGCTTGGGAAGAGGCAAGCCTGGGCAGACCCATCTCTCCTGCTGCCCCGAGCTCCCGGTGGCTCATTGCTCATTCTAGCTCCCGGCAAAGATTTAAGTTAGAAACTTTAGGATTTCTTGCAGACCGAGAGCAGCAATGAACCCTAGTTGCTCCCTTTAAGAAATGGTCGTGACTGGGTTTGAAAAAATCAGACTCCCTCCAAAACACCAACAAAGGACTATATTTAGTTCGGAGCACTCCGCCTAAATTCCTTCTTTTCCCCTCTCAGCTTCAGATCCTCAGGCCCAGTCAGTGGGTGGAAGGGGGCGGGGAGCAGTGGAGAAGGAACAGCTGGGCCTCCGCCTCTCCGCTCAATCTCTATAAATAACCAATCCCGAGCGGAGGCGACTTTCCAACCAATGAAGCTGTCCAAAGTGACAAAACCTCAGCAGCAGCCAATAAGAAAACATTTGGGGTGTGAGACTCGCATCCTGGGGCCAATGAGTTGGGAGTCTGGGAGAGGTAATTTGAGCTGGCGTGTGGGTGTGCGGTGCGAAACCTTCCTACTTGCAGCCCCCAAACCTTGTCGGCCGTCTGAGCATGCCCTGACTCTAGGTGCGGGAGCCGTCTGCCTTCCGCGAGGCTAGATCCGCTAGCCGGGTTTTGGCTCCAGCCAAAGGGGAGGTTGCATGACCCCTCGAATCCTACCCCGAAGGCTGCGGTGCCCCCATTAATTCCCACCCCTAGCTCCAAGTCCGGACAGGGACTCGGGACGAGTTCTTCGCAAGGAAAGCGAACACTAGGTCAAGTGGGGGCACGCTCTCTGTTGCTTTCCTTGGCCTGCAAATGTCATGCAAGTGTGTGACCAGGAGAAGCGTGCACCGATTGGGGTTCGGCGACTGGTGTCTATCCGCCTTTGACAGCGCAAGGCGGAGAAAAGGTCATAGCCAGCAACTGCCCGATGCGCCCACGAGAGGCTCGCAGCTCCCCGAAAGGAGGTAGCTTCGGTCCGGAGCTTTCTACCTACACGTACAGGCAGGATTGCCCGGTTCCAAGCTTCGCGCCGCCACGCCCAGTCCCGGTTCGCCACACCCTCTAGCCACGCCTCCTCCCGACGCTGCGGAAAAGCCGGAGCGGAGCTCGGGCGGGGCGCCGCAGGCGGCTCACTGGGCATGCTCGGCGGGGCGGGGGAGGGCCGGGCTGCGCGCGGCGAGTAGGAAGCCCTCGCCCAGCGGAGGCTGCGGGAGAGAGCGAGCGAGCGAGCGATGGGCCGCGGAGCTGGGCGCACGTTCCGCGGGGACACATGCCACGCGTGTCCCAGCCGGACGCTCAATTAGCATCCGCCTCTGCAGTCAGCCGCCACCGCCTCCCGGCCCTCTCGGACTGCCGTGGAGAGGAGCTCCAGCGGTTGCCTTGCTCCGGCTGCGCGCATTGTCCTCAGGGTCCTCTTGCCAGGGCTGCTGCGGGGCCCGGGACCCTCGCCCCAGGGACGCACCCCGGCCACCGGTCTGCCCGGCGCGGGGCTCTGCTAGCCGATCGGTGAGCCCGCGCTCCCGGGCCGCTCTCGCCGGGGCTTTTCCTGCGGAACGGAGGAAGAGGAGAAGTCTACCCGCCCAGCCCAGCCTTCCCCAGCGCGCAGCCCCGACGGGGCCGCGGCAGGCGCGACGAGGGCGCCGACGGAGCCATGAGAGAGTACAAAGTGGTGGTGCTGGGCTCGGGCGGTGTGGGCAAGTCCGCGCTCACTGTGCAGTTCGTGACAGGTTCCTTCATCGAGAAGTACGACCCGACCATCGAGGACTTCTACCGCAAGGAGATTGAGGTGGATTCGTCGCCGTCGGTGCTGGAGATCCTGGACACGGCGGGCACCGAGCAGTTCGCATCCATGCGGGACCTGTACATCAAGAATGGCCAGGGTTTCATCCTTGTCTACAGCTTGGTCAACCAGCAGAGCTTCCAGGACATCAAACCCATGCGGGACCAGATCATCCGCGTGAAGCGGTACGAGCGCGTACCTATGATCCTGGTGGGCAACAAGGTGGACCTGGAGGGCGAGCGCGAGGTCTCATACGGCGAGGGCAAGGCCCTGGCCGAGGAGTGGAGCTGCCCCTTCATGGAGACATCCGCCAAAAACAAAGCCTCAGTGGATGAGCTGTTCGCAGAGATCGTTCGGCAGATGAACTACGCTGCACAGCCCAACGGCGACGAGGGCTGCTGCTCGGCCTGCGTGATCCTGTGAGGCGCCGGCTGCCGCCGGGCGCTGGCCACGCTCTGTGCACAAAGCCAAACACACCCGATTCTCTTGATGTGATTGTCTTCTCGCTTTGAGATTGGAGACGACTTTGTATTGGCCGGGATGTCCGAGGAACCTGGCTGACTTGTGTGGCCAGCATCCCCAGCCTTCAGCTAGGGTCCGAGGGGGTGTCGGTTCCTGACCATCCAAGACCCTGATGGAAATGTGGCTTTTTTTTTTTTTGCAGCGTGTACGTTCCTCATTGATTTCGGTTCATGCATAATTTTTCCCGTTTCAGTAGCCATCAAGGCGCAGTATTGGCTGCTTGACACCGGCAAGCAAAAGTTTCAAGCCTGAAAAAGAAAATGGGGGTGGGGAGGTGGAGGAAGTGGAGGGGAAGAAGGAGGCGGTGGGGGAGGGTTCCCCCAACCAACTGTTCATAGTTCCAAGTTCTAAACACAAGGAAGGAGGTCTGAGAAAACGATATGAAGGAGCCAGAGGAGGGGAAGAAACTTGACTTTTTTTCCCCCCTTGTTTTCCAGGATTATTTGGAAATTAAGACCAGGGGTTCCTTTTCTGCCAGCTTGGAAGGGCAACCCAGGGACTGATTACGATTCTGAGGATGTCTATGCAAAGTTGGGTTCTTGTTACAGTGTATCCAATCTGAAGTATTGCACATGTGAACTGGGACTGTTAACACTGATGCCAATACAGTGTGGGGTGCCAGGAAGTGTCTGCTGATATTTGTGGGAAAAAAAAATCTATTTTGATTACCTACTGTATCAAAGGGGAGTCTGGGGGAGAATGGTAGTATTTTTTTTTAATCAGCTGTGAAAAAAATGTTAAAAGATCTGCACATTTTTGTGTGTGCTATTATGTGTGTGTGTGTGTGTGTGTGCTATTGTGTGTGTAAGTATAGCTTTTTGTGTGCGTGTGTGGTTGGCAGTGACAGATTTTTTGCTGACTAGCTTTTAAAAATACAATACAAAGACTTCGTAATTGTGATTCAGGGCCCCCAGCACCCCTGTGTCTGCAGAGTGCCTTCAAACTCAGCTGTTCCAGCCGGTGCCAACCTGTGAATTCCCACCATATCCCAGAATCTGCTGTTCTGCTGCCCCCAAAACCACTAAGTATCTTCCTGAAAGAGCCAGGACAAATGGGGCCTGTTAGTCCATCAATTGCTTAGTTAATTTGTAGCTTTCTTAATGTTAAGGTCATGTCTCGAGTGCTTTTCTCCCTTTCTTCATTTTGCTCAGATTTCAGGTTTTAGCTCCCTTTTCTGTTGCATTTGGAGTGTCTCTTGTCATTTGTCTAAGGTTGTCCTCCAGACGCAAAGAGCAGAATTTTATTGTGATGTACCAAGAAAATTCTAACGAATTGTAACTTTTAATTCCACTCATTTGGTCATTGTCTCTTCATTTTAAGACTTTTAATACAAATGTCATTTTTAAAGAAACCCCAAACTATTTGTGTTTTTGTGTTTCATATTCAGTGATGTACAGTATCCATGGTAACAGTGTCAGGTGGAGGTGGACCTGGCCGCCCAGAGTTATTTGTCGAATTTTGAAGATAGAATTATTTCAGTGACAAACTGGACGACAATGTTTCCAAGCTTTTATTTCAAAGTGGAGAAAAATTATCAGGGTCTAGACATACCATCTGACTCCCCCGAGGAGGAAGTGTATTGAGTCTGTTCTGCTGACAATGAGCCATGAACTTCACTGTTATAGCAAAGGAGGGAAGCGGACTGCTAACACCCTCTTAGGTCTGGGAAAGTTACATCCATCCAGGGGATAGCTTTTTATTTGTCCTGGTTTTGTCTGTTTATGTCACGCCTCAATCAGAAGTGTTCTTGACTTGGTTCTCACAGTGTCTCAGCAGTCTTTGGAGTGTGCCAGGCTGGCCGTTATCTCAACCCTTCAAAGATTTCATTTGGAACCAAATCATTAGATTCAAAACAAAACATAAAGTAATAAACCATGCAAAGAGGATTCTTTTGCTCTCTTTAGTTTGTGGATCATATTTGACCACAAGCATTGTTTCTTTTAACAAGTAGGAGGCAAAGTGCGAGGAGGCCATGTGCGTTGTTACTTTTTCTGTGTATTTTCCTTGGGCTCTCTAGTACAATAATCTTGTCTGTAAGAGGAGATAGCGTAGGTTCCTGAGGCAAAGCTGAAGCCTGCAGAGTATTAACCGAGGAATTTACTTTTTGACGAAGCCAAAAGAGATCACAGGTTTCTTTAAAGTGATATCAATATCTCTTGCCTTAATTTTTTTTTTTTGTGGGGGAGGGAGTGATTTCATCCAGGTTGCATTTCGCTATTCCTGTGGGGAGGGAGAACAGTTTGGCCTGTCTTGGCCTTTTATTTATTTTCCAACTCTGACCTCATGCCTCCGTGAGTATCAAACACATTCGTTTCTACGTCTAAACATTGGGACTACTCAAAATCATGTTTTTGCAAGAATGCATCCTTCCATTTGAATAATTGTGGTTGCTTAAGTCGATTGAAGTTGATGCACAGCCTGAGGATGTGTCAAGCCCTGTTAGAAGGTTTTTTTGTTTTTTTTTTTTTTAAATGTGTTTGTTGACCCTCATTTGTCATTATTTGGAAGGCTTTGGGCAAAAGCTTTGCCAAGTATATGGCTCATAGGAAATGTGCGTACTCCTTACAGAAAATATTCGAAGGTGAATGGTGAAATAGATTGTTGGTGCACCAATCACCTCCACAGAGGGTTTTGTGGAGGTCAAAAAATAGGACAAGTTTTTGTTGTTTTTTTTTAAATAAAACAAAACCATGTTTCTACTGAGTACTGTAAAATAAATGCTTTTGGATTGTAAAATTAAAGCTGCTGCAGGAAAATGAAGGTCTGAGTTGTTTGGCTTTCACCTGTGATATTCATGGCAAAATAGAAATTTGGAGGGCTTTTTCCTTTCTTGAAACGTTAGAGAACCTCATCTAGGGTGGTGTGGAGACAAGAACATTTGTTTCAGTGAGAAAGGGAGCTGGTTTAACAGCTTAAGGAAGTGAGTCAGGGAGGGTGGGGTTTGTTGTAATGTAATCACCTGTCAAAACAAATTGGGGGGGGGAGTGCTTCCTGAGGGAGTGAGAAATCCTCTAAACTTGACCCCTACTGGGTATGTGGGTTTGGTTTTTTGTTTTGTTTCATTTGTTTGTTGAAACAGCTTTTCTTTGGGCCCCTGACAGGCAGCCCAGTTCTCTGTCACGGTCAAAGCATTATTTTTGTTCATTTGTTAACTCCTCAGGAAACCTAAAGGTGCCTGCTCAAGTCTCACCTTTGATCTTCAGGTAACCGGTTTCCATCCTAATGGCTAAGGTAGTTCACTGACTCACACTGAGAAACCAGGTCTATTTGAAGATTGTCTTGAGAGGCTTCCTACAACATGAATACTGCATATTTCCACTGGGTGAGAATCCCAAGTATCTTCTTTACTTAGTGTTTGGGTCGTTTTTGTTATCACTCTACCTTCTAGACAATGGAAAGTTATATGGAGCAGGAGTTTGGAGAAGTAAAGGGGAAATGCCTTATCTATCATAAAATAGCCTGCTCCATAAATGTGAAGAAAACCAAGATTGAATTTGGAGATGGCCACTGTGTGTTAACATGCTAATGTCTGCCAGTACCTGCTTAATGGCAGAAAGCCTGCTAATAGGAATTTTCTCTAGGAAATATTACAGGTCTAAAAATCAAGACTTATGCTATTCTTGATTGTGGTCTTTTGTTCAGACTACAAGAATGATCTGAAGGCCTTTAGTTGATTGATAGGTGATGGCACTTACCATGGCACTGGTAAGCGAAGCACTTGATCTCTCCACCGTAACATTTTGGTGATTTGAGACATTAGGGGGTCACCGGTTCCTGAGGCTCTCAAACTAAATTGCATATAAAAGTCACCCGCAGATTAAAATAATCTCTATGGGTGCTTCCCATTTTCTTCAGTGGACCTGGAGTAGATGCTCATTATTCAGGTGACAATGATGTTGCTGGTTTGAGACTCAAAGATTAAGCCCCAGCAATAACGCATGTCACCCTCGGCTCTACCTAGGTGTTCACACACTCCGACTTAAGAGCTGCCTTTCAGAATGCTTTTCTTTCTGCTGTGGTGATAAAATTGTCTCCACAAGAAGTTTACTGAAGAGGACATACACCATTGAAAATAACTTGTTAGGCTGTTGTGTGGGGGTAGAGCTTTCTTTAACTTCACATAGGTATCTGAACAGTGCTGGCTGTGATCTTCAGAGCCAAGTCAGAAGCCAGCTCTGAGAAAGTTATTCTGTCAGATTCAACATCCAATTCCTACTCCGTGAAATAAAACAAGATTAATACCTTTGGCTAAGGGAGCACTTTAAAATATTTACCGCTTATTCCTTTGAAATTAAAAGGCAAGGACTTCTGTTTTTCATGTTTCCAAGCAAGGACTCTGAAATTAAGCTGAGAGAATTTCAGTAGCCAGGTCACAGTGCGCACAGGTGTCTGTCTCCTCCCCGTGTTAGTTGATCTAATTCAAAGTCATATTGTTCTCCATTTTGAGAAAATACACACTACAAAAACTGTCACCTCCATTTTGCTTTGTAGACCAGGCTGGCCTTGAACTAATAGATACCTGACTGCCTCTGAGTGCTGGGGTTGAGACCTGTGCTACCACTGCCCGGCTTATTGTGCATCTTAATGTCCAAGAATGTTCCCAAAACTCTGTTTTTAAAAATCTGTGTCTTCACTGACTTAAAAGAAGGGCAAAGTTGAAATCCAATGGCCACCAGAGAAGTTGCTTTTTGACAGATGCCTTTTAGGAGGGGGAGAGGGTAAGGTGCAGATCTTAGAAGAGTGAAGTTGGGTGAGGGCAGGAGACCAGAGTAAATGTGTTTTAGTGAGTTCTAGACTGAGGTTATTTGCTGGCTTTTGCACCTTGCCTCAATAATAATACCAATAATAAATGTTTTGATGAAAATATGTTTGCCCCACCCCTTGTTGCTGTTATGGCCACTTTCTTGCACATCCCTTATTCTGGAAACTTGAAAGCTATCTGAATAGAAGCTGAGAAATGACTGAAATGTAGTGAGCTTCTGATCTGTCTACCCGTGGTAGAGCTTCTGGGAGACTCTAGAATTCTACCTTACAGAAAATGAAAGGTTATTGTAAAGTTTAATTCATCTACCCGATAAGAGAACATTCTGGTGTTTTGTTCTGAGTTTAAATGTCACTTCAAATAGTTGCAAACTTTTCTGTGTGATAGATATCTGTAACAGTGGTAGAGGGCTTAATAAAAAACTGCTCGTGACAGCAGAGGGAAAAGACGAAGAGATGTAGTATGTTTATATCGGGCTTCATTGTGTGGTGCTTTACATTACTGTTAATTTTGATCACTAATATTTGACTTTGTTGAACTATTCAAAATCAGAGGTTATATTTATTTTAGAATTTGTTTTTAGAGTATACTGTATTACCCTTTCTAAGAAAATCCAAATTGTAGTTTGTTCTAAAAGGTTACTATTCAACAGAGGAAAACTTTGTTACTTTAAGTAAATCAATGCATAGTAGGCATAGCATGAATAATAAAAACCCAGAGACGGATATTGGGGTTCAGCCTGAAGATCGGAAGAGCGAAGCAGCCAAATCACTAGAGAGCTTTTACCTCTAAGAAATCCTCAGACTGAAAGAAAGTGAGTTCCTGTCTCATTCCACCTTACATTCCTCCCTAGTGCTGGGATTAAAAGTGTGCACCACCAACGCTGGGCCTCTATGGATGACTAGTGTGGTTGATTTGTGTTCTGGTCTTCAAGCAAGCTTTATTTATTAAATTACACATGAAATATCACTACATAGTAGGATGATAAATTCTAAAGCCTTAATTAGTGAAATAATTTGTCCTACAAAGCAGATACGGCTAACTAGTAGAGGAAAAACAAATAATCTTACTGCATTTGGGATTTTTTTGATCTGTTCTATAAATGAGAGGGAACAGCTCTTTGTACTTTCCTCGTTCAGTTGACAAACTTAGTCTTCAAAGATGAATTATCTTGTAAGATTCTGTAAGGCTAAATTTTTCAGAGGCGTGAAAACATGGATGATTCTTTCATTTGTGATAACAGAAAAAAAAATCAAAGGCAGAGTTTTTTTTTTAATAGAAAAGAGAAAAATTATTGATGACTTTGCAAATACAGGTACCAAGCAAAAAAGTGTGCGATTGTTACATTGCTAAAAATAGATTTGCAATGGTGTTGGTAAGCAGGGGTAAAATGAACTCATTCATCATGTAACATTTACTGTGGATACGGTGTTCACTACAGTGTCAGGACCAATGCTTGTTGGGTAGGTTCTTAATACTTAAAAACAACCTTTCTTTCCCTTTTACCATCAGCTGCAAAGTAGTAGCTCTCACCCAAGACTATTCTGCAAAGCAGATATTTACATTGTTATTCATAACAGTAGCAAAAGTACAGTTACGAAGTAGCAACAAAAATAATTTTATGGTTGGGGTCACCACAATATGAGGAACTATATTCAAGGGTCACAATGTTAGAAGACTTGAGAAACACTGATATAGATACTGACATCTACATTGTGTGATGATATGCATAATATATATATATATATAATTAATTACATATTATACTTAGATATCCACCTTAGAAGCTAAAATTTATTGAATGCCATTCACAAAAAGAACTACAGAAATTTGTATTGACTAAATGTTAGGTTACATATAGACATTTTATCAATTTTCATATGTTAATACTAAAATATGTAGTTTTAAGTTTTACATTTTTTTAGATGGAATTATAAGATATTTAGATTTTATTTAAGCATTATTCTTTTACACCCTAGGAAAATCTTGAGGCTTAGGTTCCTTGTTTTTGCATTTAGTTAGCTTGTTTAGGCATACTTCCTGTTGTTTTTCCTTTTGTGTGGTGTTTGATCATCCATATCAAGTTCATACAAATAAATTTTCTGTCATTAATCTACATGAACTGATATGATTTAACTGTTAGCCATGTAAATGTAGCTATCATGGGGCAATATAAAGAGAGGATGATGTTGCCCTGTATTTGAAGAACCATACCCAAACTCCAGCAGAAGGTCAAGAGATGTCAACCCACAGACCTCACTGTTGGTTTGGGGTAAAATCTCTGTGCTTCATTTTTTTAGAGTGATTTTGTTTTTAATGAATTAGCTTGGAGACTGATTCAGTTAGGTGTATTTACAACTCCCAAACAATAATTCCAGCCCAGCTCTTTATCCCTGCTGATCTTGTGCTGTGGAGAAAAAAAAAAAAAAAAAAAAAAAAAAGAAATCATCTTACCCCCTGTAAGAGAATATTGTATTGTGAACTGCAAGTGAGTCATCATCAAAAACCGTCTAAGAGCACCACTTCTGCATGTCTTGTGTCTTCTTTCCTCTGTTATTAGAAAGACATAAATAGGGGGAAAGGCACAGAACAGGTTTTTCTTGCTCGTGTTAATAGCACTCATTGGTTAGTGTTGGTATTGTAGTTGCTAAGGTGTAAGAATGTGATGGAGCTAGACGGGGTTCAGATGGCAGAATGAGATGAGATTACTCAGCCACCAGGCTCTTGCTATGTTCTAATTTAGAGGCTCTCCTTGTGGTCAAAATGATGGATCATGGGTTGACTGAGGCCTTGGGCTACTACTAGCCCAGTTAAAGAGGGCTTGTGATGGAATAAAGGTGATACCGTGGTGACTGGAACTCGAGATTGCTCAGTTCCAGCCTGTGAACTTGCAGGGCAGAATACTGCTTTAGGTGTGTGTGTGTGTGTGTGTGTGTGTGTGTGTGTGTGTGCATGTGTGCACACATGTACACATATGGCCTGGGACATCCTGTGCTCTTTAGGGTACTGGTAACAGACTGTTCTTTCATCACTAAATGCTGCTGTTTTCATCCCTTCCTAATTTGTGACAATCAAAAGAGTTACCATGTATTGCTCCGAGGTGCAAATGAGTCCTTGGTTGTGAACCATTGCTATAGAGTAGACCTTGTGCTGGTGGAGCAACTATAGAACAGAGGGGAGTAAGAATTGTCAGCAAGTTCATTAATGTGGAATTAACTCAATAACCGTGGATCTTTAGTTGACTTTGAAACCAACATGGCTGTTCTATTCTTCCGGTTTAATGAAATCTAGTCAATATACCCATAAAACTTCAAGCAACCAGACTACTGGACGCCCAATGTGTTGGGCAAGTCATGAGTCTCCATGTTAAAGAGTTTGCCTTTGGAAGTCAGGCACACCTAGTCTACAAGGAATGCTAACATTCCGGAAAGGAGGGGAAATAAGCTCTAAGATTGCTAAGGGGTTTTTCCCAGTTGGAATGGTCTCTAAAAGCCATGTGTGCACTCAACAGTAATCCTTTACAGTTAGCAGAAAGCACTGTTTGGTGGAGGTGAGAGTAATTCGTGTAGCTTAATTTTACTCCTAAATTTGACAATGATCTTACATCAAAATGGATGGTAGTGGTGAAATCATTTTCTTCTCAGTGCCTGTGTATTGACTTGCACATAGAAACATTAGATTTAGTTGGTAATGTGATCACAAGTAAGTTTAAGAAAACAAGTTTTTTGTTTCTAATTTTCTTGTTTTTGTTTTTTACACTCTCTAGTCGTCTCTGCCGTTTTACATATTCTTTTGTCCCTAGTCTCTTGTTTTTATTGACTTCTGGAAAAGTTGTGTTTGGTCTGTAATTAAAAAGCTAAAAACAAGGGAAAATATTCTAGATGCCATGAACATATATGCATTCATAAGTTCAAACAAATAAGTTAGTGGGACGGGATTTTGCAGTGCCATGGTTGATGTTTTAAAGCATGAAAATAGTTTTCAGTGGAAATGAAATTTATCTTTTATGGGGTGACCATTTGATGACTGATTCTGAAAATTATACTTACTCTTTTGTTGTTGTTGTTCTTTGAGACAGGATCTCTGTGGAACCCTCCCTGCCTGTTCTGGATCTCTGAATGTAGACCAGGCCAAGTTCAGACCCACAGTGCTGTGATTAAAGGTGTATTCCCCATGACCATCAAAAAAATAATTGCTTTTAAAGAGGCTATGATTATAAATTTACAGTTAAAACTTTTCTTGTTTATATTTTGTAGCAAAAGTTACTATTTTACTATTTAAACTTAGTTTACTAAGAAGAGTAGCACTCTATGGATGAGAAAGAAGGCTTGTATGTTAATTACCCAAAGGACAGATCCCTCCTCCAAATAGACCGCAGCAGTGGAGAGTTGGCTAAGATTTGTACTTTCTTAACTATGAGGAAGGAATAGGATTGACTCTTTCTAGACAAAGAGTGGAAAGAATGGAGCTGAAGTGACATTTTGGTGCTAGCAGTTTTGAATATTGAATACAGGAGATAATGTGACAGAAATAAATGACCTTCCTCAAAAGTATTTCTGCCTAGTCATTAGCATTACATTTTTTGAAATTGTGGTATAAAAGTGATTCTTTTTGTTCCTAGTGCTATACAACGAGAGCTAGGGATTTTCATATATTTGGGACAATTTCCGAATGTCTGTGTCATTTTATTTCTCAACTCTGGTCCACGTTGACTGTTGAAAACACAATGCATGTGTGTGTGTGTGTGTGTGTGTGTGTGTGTGTGTATGCCAGAATGAGCAGATTTTGTTACCTACAACCAAATTCCAAATGGAGATTTAAAAAAGTAAAAATCAATGTTTTTTAAAAAAATTATAAGAATCTTGATTTTTGGTATTGGAATGCAAGTTGTGTGTAGAGCCTGGTTTCATTAATTAAGTAGAAAATTTTATCAAAAATAATTGCATGGATACAGTTAAGAAAGTGAACTCTATGATTACTATTTCATACATTTGTGTATCTTAAAGCAAAGAAGAAATACATAAATTTATCTTAAAATTGATCCTTCAACATATATTTCTTGGTATTAATTTTTAAAGCACAGTTTATTTGAAAATCTAAGCTTTTGTGCAAAACTAGTAGGTTATTTCCCATAGCATCCGTGCTTTGCTTTTTTTATGTAACCCCATCCATCCCATGGTGAATCTTTGCAATGTCACTGACCTTCTTTTTGTTGTTACTTACACGGAGTGTGTAGTTTCTAAGGATGAAGGCGGAGAACTGTGGAGAGTAGTTAGGTCTTCATAGAATCTACAGGTTGGGAATAGATAAGTGATAGAAGCATTTACTTAGGAGTTCAGCCATGTTTTACAATGTCAGAAACAAGGGATAACTGTGCTAAATTACACATTTAAATTTATGATGGGCATTGTGCATGGATAGAGGTTTGTTTGTTTGTTTGTTTGTTTCATTGCTGGGGATTGAACATGGGGCCTCACGTGTTGAACAAGAACTTTACCACTGAAGCTCCTTCTCTTCCTTCCCTCTACCTCCACGCCTGTATCTTTCTTGACAGTCTCATTAAGTTTCCCAGGCAGGCACTGAACTCGCACTCCTACCTTGCCTTCCGCGAGCAGCTGGGTTATAGTCTAGTGCCAGCTGTCATAGAGGTTTCTTAGCATCCAAAGCACTACAAGATACTTTGTAGCTTTTACTGGATCCCACGCCTCATTCCAACTAAATGGTTAGCTTACAGTGATAAGACAGACATACAGTTCACCCCGCTGTGGACCTCGGTGCCTGCAATGCTGCCTTATGCAGAATGAGTAAAGGAATGAATGACTACAGTATTTAAAAAAGTCAAGGAAATCTGTAGAATAAAAGCCACAAGCAGCTTTTCTTGATCTGCAAATGTAAAAATAATGGGGCTTAGGATGTCAATGCCAATATAGTGTCAATGACCTTACATTTTCTTTAAAGGTGCTGAAAGAACGATTAAAATAGTTTAAGACTGTTGGAAAGGAGCTGGGCGGTGGTGGCGCACGCCTTTGATCCCAGCACTAGGGAGGCAGAAGCAGGGGGATCTCTGTGAGTTCAAGGCCAGCCTGGTCTACCACAGCTAGTTTCCAGGACAGGAACCAGAAAAGCTATGGAGAAACCCTGTCTCGAAAAATCCAGAAAAAAAGAAAAGAATGTTAGAAAGGGTGAATATACTGTTTTACAGACCTATTCCCTAATGTGCTATGTAGGCATGTCTTGGTTTAGATAGTATCCTTTCTAAAGGCATTATGCAAAATTAAAACATATTCAATATATGGTTTTAAATGTGCTATTTAGTAGACCCACTTTTGAGTTACCTGAAAGCAGATATATTGTTTGTAATATCTACCAGCTAATATTTGAAAGTAGTAACGTAGTCACTAGAATTTCCTGCGTAACAAAGGCGATATGTATGGTGACAATGGATTTCAAAGGGAGGTCCCCAGGCAAAGGACACTCAGATTCTCAGGCACTTCTTTGATCATCCTTAGGAACACTGAGGTTAATGCTTGGTAATCTGTGTCCTCTGGTCCTCTTAGCCCTCGCGAAGTTTGAGAGTCACTGCTAACCATATGGGTTGTAAGAGGGGAAAGTTATTAATGGTGTAGGAGAAACAAAGACGAGTGCAGATGACCCAAGAAGATGAAAATGATGAAAGAATGATGTGTACCACCAAACAGTTATGTACAAAGTACAAAAAAAGGTCGGGGAACCAAGAGATTCCTATGGAGCTGACGTCTCTAGTACCCCATCTGGATAGTGAGCCATTCTAGGCCTAGAACCCATAAGACACAGTCCTTGAACTGAGCTCACAAACAGGTCAGTTTACCATAGACGATCACAGAGTCCACAGGTCTGCCACCTTCAGCGTGTGTCAGAAACTCTTCGCACAGGCTTACTGAAATGCACACTGTTGATCTGGCAAGATGGATTAGCAGGTATCAGTGCTTGCGGCACAGGTGTGGTGATTTGGGTTCAATCCTCCGAACTCACATAAAGGTGAAAGGAGGCACTGACTCCGGGGTTGTCCTCTGGTCTCCACGCACGTGCTGTAGCACACATGTGCTTCTACACACATGTGCACACACAGATCCTACCAAGGAGTTTCTGACTTGGTCTTTGCACAACTCTGGGAAGCAATGTTTCCAGCACATTCTCAGATGGTCCTGCCCCTCGCCCAAGGCTTGAGAGTCAATATCTTTAAGTTAAAGAAGGTAAGGCTAATGCCCAGAATGTGACTTCCCCAATAAAGTCAAGTGATATTGAGCTGGAAGTAAAACTGGATTCCCAACTGGACAGAACCTATGCCGGTTGTCCTTGCAATACCCTGAGAAGAGGATGTTCACTTGATGGCATGCTGGTACTAATCCTGACACAAGTAAGGAATTGATAGCTTGAGGGTATTTCATTTCGCTCCTCTTTATATTGCATTGTAGTTTGTTAAAAATTGTTTTTGGAGGATGGGGCTGGAGAGAAAACTCAGTGTTAAGAGCGCTGGCAGTTCATCCCGAGGACCAAGGTTCAGTTCGCACCACCCACATGGCAGCTCAAAACTGTATGTAACTCCAGTTCTAGGGGATCTGACTCCCCACACAGGCAAACATGCAGGCAAAACACCAATGCACATAAAATAAAAATAAGGAGCCGGGCATGGTGGTGCACACCTTTCATCCCAGTACTTGGGAGGCAGAGGCAGACAGATCTCTTGAGTTCAAGACCATCTAGTCTAGAGAGTGAGTGCCTGGACTACACAGAAAAACCCTGTCTCAAATAAATGGATAGATAGATAGATAGATAGATAGATAGATAGATAGATAGAGAAATAAGGAAATAAATATCACTTTTCTTATAATTATTCTTGTTGTGTGGATGGGAAGGCTGAATTCTGCTGCACATATAAAATTCAGTGGACAACTTGTAGGAGATTGTCCACCAATTAGCCATCTCACTGATATAGTATTTTAATTTCTTATTCTAAAATCCATACTCCTGACACCTATAATACAATACTGGACCTCTAGGCATCCTATTTTCTTTACGAAGATTGATCTGTATGTAAAAGTAACATGCATAAGGGCCATTTTAAACCTTCCTGGTACTAGCATAATGGGAGTTCTGAGGACAGACTTTCTCAGCTATACCCCTCTTCTCTCTAGCGTTAGAAGATTGACTGCAGCCCTAACAAAAAACATACCATAATTTTTTAAACAAGGAATTAAAATATATGCAGGAAGACAATTAATAGAGATACTGCACTATGAGTTATTTGTTTATAATTTATTTCAATTTCAGAAATCTTTATCCATGAACTGTGATTAATTTCACTAATTCTCTAAATCAGAGAAAATATATTAATCTCTTTTCCAATGGTGATAAAGACAGATTTCTCCCAAATTTAATTAATCCATTTGCATTCTTGAATGAGCGCGTGAAAACTCAGACCCTTCAGCACAAATCATGTAATTGCATTTTAAATGATGATGTGGGAAAATTGAACATGGGTAAGAATAATATATTCCAAATCGTATCATGACTTCCTTTGTAATTTTAGAAATGCATTTTTAATTGCTTTCGTTTTGAATTAAGTCTTGTCAGAGAATGCCTTTGAGTTGCTGAAGGTTGACTCTGAAGAAGGAGCAGAGTGTGGAAGAGGAGCAGCCGGCGGCTCGTAGCCTCATTGCACGCCTCCCAACTAATGGGCTGTTGTGGGATAACGACCTTTCTTTAGTCATTTCTATTACATACACATATGCTCTTCCTACCTTCAAACCAGCGTCATCAAATAAAACAGAAAAGGAGTATCTCTTTTCTCTTGTAGTGAATTTCTCCTTTCCCTCATTTTTGTCAGCTAGGGTATAAACTAGGGTATAAAAAGGGTATAAACTCCGACTTGTTAAGTCTTCGTCACTTTCTCTTGTCACATGATCATCTACTCTCCCAAATCAAAGAGCAGCTGTTCAGATTCCCTTGGGTAGGATGCCCGAGCCCTATTTCCCACTTCCTGTGGGAACTGTTTGAACTATTTCTGAGCCTCTAGATCTTCAAGCAATTACCCACTCTCTAAAAGAAGACAAAAAAAACCTCAGAGTGGCTTCTTTGAGTGGTTTGGATGACCACTTATTGCTTCCAGGCTGGGAACAACTGGTTTATTTTGTTGCCAAATCCAGCATCTTAGCATTGCATGAAGAAGGTTTATTTCATGCACCTATATTGCGTTGCTGGAAATAGCACAAGCTTTCTGGTTCTGGAGAAAAGACGCTGACTAATTGCATGTCTGTTCTGAGAAGAGTTTTTATGCCTGCAATGATCCCACTTTGGTAGGAAGCTACTTTTTAATGTGTTTTAGCTCTGTTTCCTGAGATTGGCTCCAAAGAAAAGAGAAAATTGATGGCTGGGTAGAAGGAAAATGATCATTTAAGGATTAAAATGGATCTCTAATGGAGCATTTCCCTTGTGTGGGTGGGGCTTAGGGAGGAAAGGGAGTTTTTTGTTTGTTTGTTTGTTTGTTTGTTTTCAGATTCTCCTTAGTTTTATTAGTTATCACTTAAAATAGAATTTTAATTTTTTTCAAAATTTCATTTTACATTCCAATTGCAATTCTCCCCTACCTCTCCTCCTGCCCCCTCAATTCCCCCCAGTTCAACCCTCAATCCTCTCCTCCCAAAAGGTAAGTCCTCATATGGGAGTCAACAAAGCCTTGCACATTAAGGTGAGGCAGGACCAAACCTGTTTTCCTGCCTCAAGGCTGAGCATGGCATCCCATCATAGGGAATGGGCTCCAAATAGCCAGCATGCACCAGGCATAGATCCTGGCCCCACTGCCAGGGGCCCCTCAAGGCAGAGGGCCTAGTTCAATTCTATGCAGGCTCCACAGCTGTTGTTGGTCTAGAGTTTGTGAGTTCCCATGAGCTTGGCTTGGTTCCGCTGTTTCTGTAGACTTCCTCATCATGATCTTGACCTCCCTTGCTCATATATTCCCTTCTCCCTATCTTCAACTGGACTCCCAGAGCTCGGCCTGGTGTTTTGCTGTGGATCTCTGCATCTGGTTCCATCAGTTAATTGTACAGTAGAAAAAAAGAAAACATCTTCAACAAATAGTGCTGGAATCATTGAAAGTCAGCATGTAGAAGAATCAAAATAGTTCCATATCTACTGACATGCACAAAACTCAAGTCCAAGTAGATCAAAGACCTCCACACAAATCCAGTTACACTGAACCTGACAGAAGAGATAGTGAAAAGTATCCTTGAATGCATTGGCACAGGAGACCACTTCCAGGAAAGGGAGTTTTAAAGTGCCTCTTGGCTCAGATTTCATAGCTTTGGAGTATTTAGAGAACACTTTGTCATGCAATCAGATTAATTTTATTATTAAGACTTATGAAGGCCAGAAGGTGGTAGCCCAGATCTTTAATCCCAGCACTCAGGAGGCAGAGGCAGGCAGACCTCTGTGAGTACAAGGCCAGGCTGGACTACAGAGTGAGTTCCAGGACAGCCAGGGATACACCTCAAGAAAACCAAAAACTTACCAAGAATCTCGCACATCTGATACTACCTTTATCTAATAGTTTTGCCATTGAATATGTGTGCAGATCAAGAAGGCACCTCACAACACAGATTCTAATTGAGCAGGTTTGAGAACCTGCAATTCTAACAGGGTTCTTGATGTACTGAGGGACCTCCATGGCCAGGGGCCTTATGTTGAACATGTATGGATGTTACAAGGAAGCATCTTATTCCTGTACTGTTTGTGTGATTCACAAGTAGACAACTTTTCCAAGTTAAGTAGTTTTTATAGGATTCAAGGCTTTCATTGAGGGAAAAGTTGATTACAGGGAAGATCTCGAGTTGCGTTTCATGGTAGACAATTTGGGCTTTAGGTTTGTGTGTTTTTCAATTTGTTTGTTTATTATTCATCTCTGTGTGTGCTTGCTTTTGGTGCTGGTTGGATTCAGGTTTAGTGAAAGAGACCTTCAATTGGTGAGGCATTTCTCTGGTATGGGGTGTTCTTATTTTTACTTTTCAGAAATTAAAAGAAGGTACTGGAGTTACACACTTGGTATCACCTTTAAAATCGCAAGTTTGAAAATGTGTCTCATTCCTAATGATTCATTTTGACTACCCTAAATTGCTTAGTTTTCACTTTAAAATGAAAGTCAGGCTTAGAAATCTGGTGTCACTCAAAATCAAGTAGCAATTTTAAGAATACCAGTAGGTGAATTTGGGGGCCAAATTAAACTTTAAAATGTTATGTTTCAGGAGTCATGTTGGATCGCAACACTAGGCCATGGTTCAACGCTAGTTGAATTGTTCAATATGATTTTCTCTTATTAAAAATGAGTTAGGTTAAATGAACCCAAGGGAGAATCACTGAAAAGATGGAATATTCCATATGTAAATTATAATTAAATTGTGTAACAAAAGCCTCACTGATAGCATTAAACCGTTTAGCTCAGATCGCACTTGCCTATTTTTATAATGACAGTGTCAATGAACAGTTTAAGCTCACAGAGCTGAAGTGGTTTCCGCTAATAACTCAAACTTAAAGTTTAGAGAATAAAATTTTAACATTTCATAATAAGAGAAGTTATTGTTTCTCTGCATTTTTCAGTCTTAAATTTTATTTTATATTTTTAGTTGACAAAATAATTGCTTTGATATACTGCCTCAGAACTCAATCTGATTGTAGAGTGCAGGTGTTAGAGCTAACATGAAGATAATCTTGTAAAAATTTTGAGTGTTCTTTTATTTATAGTTCAGTTACTTGAATATTCATGATTGAAATGCCTTACATATGTGCTTTTTAAATGACTGGTATTGAATTTGCATTCTGTCATGTATACCTTTTCAGGATGGTTTTCATTGTGGGAAAAGCTGTTTGGTAAGTCATTTAAATTCTGAGTGCTCTGTGAAGCCCTTTGTCACTTTTTTGGGTTGATTTACAGATCCTTTTATCTCTAAGCCATGAGGCTCAGTTGTAATAGTTTGCTATGTAAGCTCCTCTCTCTCTAATAGTTTACTATGTAAGCTCCTCTCTCTCTCTCTCTCTCTCTCTCTCTCTCTCTCTGTCTGTCTGTCTCTCTCTCTCTCTCTCTCTCTCTCTCTCTCTCTGTCTGTCTCTCTGTCTCTCTCTCTCACACACACACATACACACACACACACACACACACTCGTGAATGTAGTTAATTGTGATTCATTTTTTTAAGTCAGAGAATCTGAGTAATTTATGAAGCCACCAGATTAAAAAAAACACTGAGCTAGTTTTTAAAGTCTGCTGTCTTCAGCGGCTGCGTTTTTACTCTCGTGGTTGGCTAAATTGCTGCTTCTGAGATGCCAATTAATTTAAATATTTGTCTGCAGGAAATATGACAGTGATTCATGTTGTTACACTTGCAAAAATGAACCGGTTATGTTCAGTTCTAATGCTGGACATTTGGTGTGTTATGATTATTGCATTTTTTATTATTCTCATTCTGTTGTCTTATTCTGGTAATTAGAGGCAACCAAACTCCCTTTTAAAAGTCATTAAATGACCATCAGAATAATTGTTTTAAGATGCTGATCCAAGTTTGCAGCTCATTAAAGGCAAACAAGACAGCTGCCTTGGCATCTCCAGCCTGGATATTCTTACTAGCATTTCTTCATGATTTTATTGCCTGTTTTTTATTATGAGAATAAATGTTGAGTGCACTAATAATTAATGTTTGAGGTATAACTTCTCAAATTAAATTATGTTAACCTTTTCATAATTGTGTAGTCTACTCTTCCCTCTGCAATCTTTCCTAGGGGGATTGCACTTTGACATGTTCTTTTGTATATTAGGCATGTAAGTGGCATGTAAAGACCGTGATTGGCAAAGTTACAGCATATCTCTGTTGGTTTAAACATTTCCCTCATGGCATTTAAAAAACAACTCTAACTTGGCACATAATATCAATAAACAAAATTTCCTTGTGAATTTATGCCATTATTTTTTCCTCCAATAACTGGAAAAATAATGAATTCATTGATTTACTTATAAATTACTTTGTACATAAACTATCTAATGCAATCCCACCACGGTATTCAAAGCGGGTAACTTGCTTGCTCACGCAGTAGTTTTTCTAGGATTTTTACAGTTAAGTTTTTTCATATACTTTCATAATTCTCATTCACATAATCACAGTTCAAGATGATAATCACAGTTCAAGATGTCCCCGCATCATTTCCTCTGATATTATATTTGCTTTTGCAAATGCAAAACAATTGCCTATCTTCGTGATTCTGTGAGAGGAGTAAAGTGGAACTCATTGTTGTCAGCGCTGCTCAGCAAACTGACCTGGTCTGCCTCACTGCCCATCACTCTGCCTTGGTATGACTTCATTCTATATTCTGCCCCTTCGTTGTTTGGCATCGCAGGCCTCACTGCGAGAGAATAGTGTCTGCCACATGTTCACCGAGGTAAAATGCCCTCAGCTTTCCAGGCTCAAAGGTGCTTCACTGATTGATGAATTTATTAGCAGGGATTTTTCTTTTCTTAATCTTTCCCCTCTACAATTAATGAAATGGGACTACGGTTAGTTCACAGCAATTGTTTGAGCACAGTGGAGTTGCCCATATGGAAATGTTGCAAACCAACTTTTTCTAAGAGTTAAACGTAGGCACCCAGCAATCACTAGTAAGTATGCTTCCTTAAGAAGACTCAAAAAGCCAAATTTTTATTTCTAAGTAAGGACTTTAAGTAATTGTTTATGAATGTGACTGAGCCTTTTATTTTATCAAACAAGATTTTTTATTTATTCTTCTTTTGAGTCAAACTGTAATGTGCTCTAGTTAGAACATGACATCAGTCAGTTATAACTGAGACTCAAGAGTAGCAAAGCAGTGTGTCAAGTATTTAGTCCAACCAAGCATTTCGGATTTGTAAATAATTGGTGTTAATGTCATATCATTGCCGAAGAGTGCCTTGAAAATGGAAGCCATAGCCTGGAATTAGTCTGAGGGCTGAAGGTTGCGGGTTCATGTTGTGGGATGTAGAGTTTAATGACTTTTCTTGGTTCTTTTCCAGAAAAAAAAATTTAGTAGCTCTAAAGTTTATCTAACAATATATGTCTAAATGGATTAAAGGTCCAATTCTTAAAGCTGAATATATACTGCAAAATTTTATCTGTGAGGCATCTGGAGTGTGATTCCAAACTGCAAGCTGGATATATACACAGTATCATTGTGTCATAAGTCTCGTTGATCGATAGTCCAGAATGGATACTTGAGAGATGGCTACTTCATTCCTTACAGAGCAGTGTGCACAGGGCTAGCCATTTAATTACGCTGGTCTGGCTTCCATGCATTTGCATTTTGGTGTACTTTCTTGAAAGGAAGAAAAGGAATTAGGAGAATGTCTGCAGCATGAGCACAGGAGCATGTCTGCAGCATGAGCATGTTCACATGTCTGCAGCATGAGCATGGGAGCGTGTCTGCAGCATGAGCATGTTAGCATGTCTGCAGCATGAGCACAGGAGCATGTCTTCAGCATGAGCATGGGAGCGTGTCTGCAGCATGAGCATGGGAGCATGTCTGCAGCATGAGCATGGGAGCGTGTCTACAGGACGAGCATGGGAGCGTGTCTGCAGCATGAGCATGGGAGCGTGTCTGCAGGACGAGCATGTTAGCATGTCTGCAGGACGAGCATGGGAGCGTGTCTGCAGCATGAGCATGTTAGCATGTCTGCAGCATGAGCATGTTAGCATGTCTGCAGCATGAGCATGGGAGCGTGTCTGCAGCATGAGCATGGGAGCGTGTCTGCAGCATGAGCATGTTAGCATGTCTGCAGCATGAGCATGTTAGCATGTCTGCAGCATGAGCATGGGAGCGTGTCTGCAGCATGAGCATGTTAGCATGTCTGCAGCATGAGCATGTTAGCATGTCTGCAGCATGAGCATGGGAGCGTGTCTGCAGCATGAGCATGTTAGCATGTCTGCAGCATGAGCACAGGAGCATGTCTTCAGCATGAGCATGGGAGCGTGTCTGCAGCATGAGCATGTTAGCATGTCTGTAGCATGAGCATGTTAGCATGTCTTCAGCATGAGCATGGGAGCGTGTCTGCAGGACGAGCATGGGAGCGTGTCTGCAGGACGAGCATGGGAGCGTGTCTGCAGCATGAGCATGTTAGCATGTCTGTAGCATGAGCACGGGAGCGTGTCTGCAGCATGAGCATGTTAGCATGTCTGTAGCATGAGCACGGGAGCGTGTCTGCAGCATGAGCATGGGAGCGTGTCTGCAGGACGAGCATGGGAGCATGTCTGCAGCATGAGCATGGGAGCGTGTCTGCAGCATGAGCATGGGAGCGTGTCTGCAGGACGAGCATGTTAGCATGTCTGCAGCATGAGCACAGGAGCATGTCTTCAGCATGAGCATGGGAGCGTGTCTGCAGCATGAGCATGGGAGCGTGTCTGCAGCATGAGCATGTTAGCATGTCTGTAGCATGAGCATGTTAGCATGTCTGCAGCATGAGCATGGGAGCGTGTCTGCAGGACGAGCATGTTAGCATGTCTGCAGCATGAGCATGTTAGCATGTCTGCAGCATGAGCATGTTAGCATGTCTGCAGGACGAGCATGGGAGCGTGTCTGCAGCATGAGCATGGGAGCGTGTCTGCAGCATGAGCATGTTCACATGTCTGCAGCATGAGCATGGGAGCGTGTCTGCAGCATGAGCACAGGAGCGTGTCTGCAGCATGAGCACAGGAGCATGTCTGCAGCATGAGCATGGGAGCGTGTCTGCAGCATGAGCATGTTAGCATGTCTGCAGCATGAGCATGGGAGCGTGTCTGCAGGACGAGCATGGGAGCGTGTCTGCAGCATGAGCATGTTAGCATGTCTGCAGCATGAGCACAGGAGCATGTCTTCAATATGAGCATGTTAGCATGTCTGCAGCATGGGTATTAAGATGTCCAGGAGTGTCTGCAAGGGAAAAGCTCACTGTTGCCCTTGCAGTACTTAGTACCCCAGTACAAAGTGCTGATTAACTTGAAATGTCAAGTGGGGAGTGGGCTATATGTTATAAGAAGAAAATAAATGCTTACCTTGTTCTTCTCATTACTTTTAGTTATCAAAAGTAGACTGGAACCATCCCTCACTTGACTTTAGATGAATAAAGAGTAAAACTTAAATAAAAATAAAAACTTAAAATATAAAACTTAAATTAAAAAAAGTACCTGAGTACTATGGCACATGTATTTAATGTCAGTGCTTGGGAATGGAAAATAGGGCAGGTACTCAAAGCTAGCCTCTCTTGATAGCACAGAAAGTTTGAGGCCACAGCTACATGACACCCTTTCTCTAAAATTAATTAATTAATTAATATCAAAATGGTAAAGGCCACAATGTATGTAAATACATATATTATATGTATACATAGATACATGCATATATATGTGTGTGATGTATTATGCTATGTGTGTGTTATGTGTTTGTGAGTTAATGTGTGTGAATGTTGGTGCATGCTTGGTATACTGTGCATGTGGAGCCTGGAGGACAACCGCAGATTCTCCATGTCTACAGTCTTGCTTGCAACAGGGTCTCTCTTTTGCTATTGTTTACCTCTGATTATCTGAGGCTAGCTAGCCTGTAAGCATCCCACAATTCTCCTGTCTGCCTCACATCTTGCCAGAAAGTATTACAGATATGTACCACTACCATGCCCAGATTCTATGTAGGTTCTGGGGATTTAAATTCAGAGAACTTCACACTTCTCTGGCTAGTGTTTTACCTACTTAGCAAGTCTTTAAAAATGTACTTTTATTTCTGAAATAAAAGGTCAGGAAAATTCCAGACAGTTGAAGGCAACTATTATTTATTTATTTATTTATTTATTTACTTATTTATTTAGTCAGACAGAGTATTGCTGGTCTTGAACTTGTTGACCTCTTTGTCTCAGCCTCCTGAGTACTGAGAATAGAGGCATACACTATAGTTCTGGCTTGATGATGTTTTGTAAAAATGCTTTAGTAAGTTGATAATGCTTAAAGGAAATTTTATTTTTAGTTTTAAATTCTTACCTTGTATATTTTTAAATCTGGAGAGGATTGTATTACAGGTCTAGAAAAAAAATAACCCAGTGAAAAGACAAAGAAAAGGTTCTTTGAGTTGTGAGTGTTAGAGTGTATGCCCCATACGAGTACTTTTACAATGTATAATATCTGAATGATTCTAGAACGTAGTGTTATAGGAGGGATTTGAGAATGTAGCACGGCGTTTGTAAACTTACAACAAAATTCCTAGCTAATGTTTAGAGTTAACAGAATGAACCTGAACTGTTTTACTAGTGTGCTGGTCTCTCTTTTTTCCTATTCTTTATCAAATGCTCAGATAGATCCAGTGATCATCAGAGGAGATAAAGGGTGTCCCCGATGGATCTGGTAAGTATCTGAGGATAAAACGGGTGGCAACAGATAGGTAGCACATCTGAAAAGCACACACCAACCCTAGCAGTTGATAGATGCCTTTTTAGAAAAGAAGCATCCATTATTTAATTACCAAAGATGATTTATTCATAAGCATTGAGAATATGAAATAAATTCAATTTATGAAGATTGGCTTCTTACCCTTTGCCTGTGTGGTGCAATAAGATATAAGGTTAAGTGGCTTATCCTCAGTGACTTGACCTTTCTTTTTATTTTCATTATCTTAAGGGTTTGATTTCATTAAAGAAGCATTAAACAAGACATTTTATAGCGAATAACTCAGGTCTGGCACTTCAGGATTTGTCTCTTTGGGTTTCTCTGCAAGCAGATTAAACAATACATCAACAACTACCATAGCGTTCTTTCCTCATTCAAAAATTCCTGAAACTTTGCTTCATACCAGAGTTGCTCATGCTCTAACCATTATGAGGTAAGGGTTTCGGTGAGTAAAATGAATTATATGTATGTCTTGTTAATAAAAGTAAAGCCACAAACTCGAGACCATGGACAATTCTTTGTGAGGGAAGAATAAAGCATCTAAAGAGCGGCATGCAATGAGTTTTAAGCAATTTCATGTGCCAAAACTTACTTGAGCCTCACTCCTAAACATTTTTTTTTCATCCTGAATAAACCTACTCAATTCATTTACTCCCTTCAAATATTCCTATTATCTTCTAATTTTTAGCATTAACCGCACAATTCTGGTCAGAAGCAAGGACTCGGATCTGTAGCCCTTGGTGGGTCTTGACAGCTTGTGATGTGCTCGGTCCAGGTCTGGACTGACAGCGACCTAGAGCCGCTAGTAGCAGGCATGTGCAAGCTAGCAGCTGACCGTAACAGCAAAAAACACAATCACTTGGAAAGTGATAATGCTAACATTAAAAAGTACTGAACAAACACTCTGAAGTAATTCTGAAACGAGACTGGATTTTAGAACTGAATCAGGGCCCTTACCATTGCCGTGTTCATCTATTGCATTTTCAAATTTTATTAACTTTAAGTCTTTACTTTTTAACATTAGCCTTAAGTATTATTTATCAAAGATGTTTGTTGTTAATTAGTTGTAGCTTCACTAACCGAATGCTAATCAACTCCTTTTTAAAAAGGAAAGGCAATCTTTCTATGGAATAAAGCAGTAATTATAAGAACTTCATGTCTATGGTACTTTAAAACTTGTGTTTGACACGGGTCTTTTGTTAAGTTGCCCAGGCTGGCCTGAGCCTCCTCATCCTCCCACCTTAGCCTCCCAAAGAACTGTTGTTGCTACCCACACACAACGTGTAAGACCGATGCCACTTTTCATTATAGAAGTTACGCTGTGTCTTGGGGTTTTGTTGTATTTGATTTAAGGAAGACTGGTGCGGGAGAATTGTCTGTATTCTGTCAATTATGTTTTTTTTTTGGGGGGGGGGGGGTTTATTTCGAGACAAGGTTTCTCTGTAGCTTTGGTGCCTGTCCTGGAACTAGCTCTTGTAGACCAGGCTGGCCTTGAACTCCCAGAGTTCCGCCTGCCTCTGCCTCCCAAGTGCTGGGATTAAAGGCGTGCGCCACCACCGCCCGGCTGTCAATTATGTTTTACAGGAGACTTTTCATATGGATTCATATCTACATCAGAAATAGCATGTTCTAAAATCTCTTAATTTATACACTTAGATGTCAACAATTTCCACAGTTTCAAATAAAATTATTTATAAATAAATGATGTATTTTTTCTTTTTTATTAAGAATTTTTTAATACATTTTTTTCTCATTTTACAATATCTATCCAGATTCCCACTCTCTCCCCTCCTCCTGCTTCCTTCCCCTCCCCCTCCAACCTCCCAATCAACTTAAAACTCTTTGTGTATCCAATCTCAAATTCCTGTGTTCTGCTGGAGTTCTTATTATTAAGTACCTAACTCTGTTTAGAAATAGAATCTTTATAAGAATAATTAAGTTAAAATGATGACATTAAGGCCGGCTCTAGTCTAATTTGATACCCTTATACAAAGACAAACTTGGGAAACACACACACAGAGTGAAAAACACATAAAGTCACAAGGAACTGACAGCTATCTGTAGGATGAGAGAGAGCCTAGAGTGCCTTGATTTTAGATGCCGAGCTTGGAGAATTCTCAGGAAAATGTATTTCTAGTCTTTAAACTACCTGGTCTGTGATACTTTGCTATGGCAGCCCTCACAGACTAATATAACAGGGATTAGTACCGAGGGGGGAAAGGGCCATAATTAGAAGGGGGATTTCAATATTTCTTTGTTGCTTTCACCGCATGATGATTCCATATGACTGACTATAAAAGAAGGCTTCCAGTGTCAGATTTATATAACAGGCAGAGAAAAGGAATAGGAACTTGCTGGAAATTCACTCTATAACTCAATCAAAACGTAGGCACCATTCAGAAGTTGAGATTAATGGTAAGATGGTCATTCACACTTACAGAGTGCCGGTGTGTTCCAGCAGCAGGTACATTTTCAGTCAATGACATTTAACATGTCACTTGCCCTTAACGATAAGTCTATGAGGTCTAGGGACATGTTATTCATTTTATCTGTGAGGAAATGGAAGCCAAAGAGAACCTTTAAAAAAGGAAGTCAGAAATAAAACCACACACCAAAAGTGTTCTGCAGAGCTGGAGACAGGGTTTGCGAGTGTAGCACGAAGCTACTGGAGGATTAGGAGACTACATTGTATCCGACCCTTTGTTGTTTTGTTTTGTTTTTTGTTTTTCAAGACAGCGTTTCCCTGTGTAATAGTCCTAGCTGTCCTAGAAATAGCTCTTGTAGACCAGTCTGGCCTCAAACTCACTGGGATTCGCCTGTCTCTGCCTCCCGAGTGCTGGGATTAAAAATGTGCGCCACCACCAACTGGCCTGTATCAGGTCTTTATAAAAGCACCAAGACCTTTGACTGCATGAGAAAATATTCACGCTAAGTTTTGTATTTCCCTTTTTTTTACTTCATTTTCACCTATTAAAATGAACGTGCTCTCTAATCGTAGCACGCCGCATTGTTAGGCTACATCAGTTCGTTTTATTAAACTACATTTGTTTTTCTCCTAGGAAGAGGGTTTCTTTCCATTTTTTAATTTCTCTCATTCTTTTTTTGGAGCTCATAGTTACATTTAATAGTTGATTGTAGTGTTACAATCAGGAACACAGGCGTATTCCTAACGTAAGAGCTAACTTACGAGTGGTTCTAGACACTAATTATTCTTCTAAACAGTTTATTTGAATACTGGTACCTGTTATCATTGATAAAAATGTGGGACCCAAGGCTGGTGCCACAAGGGGCCCACAGTGAGCCACCTGAGGCCTTGGTGTGTCCCCTTGGCCTATGGGAGACCACTGTAGGTGAGAGACAGACAGGTATGCCATGCAGAGAAAGCTGGGGCATAGAGTTTATTTAGTGGGTTATTGAGGGGGAAGGGAGGGAGAGGGGAGAGAGAGAGAGAGAGAGAACACAGAAGAGGTGGGAGGTGGACAGGGGAAGTGGAGAGTTGGGAGTGGGCAGAGCTTGTCTTTTAAAGGGACAGGTACCCAGGTGAGAGACCAGGCCTGCAGATTACAACAGTACCAATTTACAAATAAGGCCACTGAGTCAAGAGGACTGAGACTTAAGTCTTGCCTGTGAACAAACAGCCAGTAGAGGAAGGCATTCTGACTGTTGACTTCCGAAGCCTTTTCACCTGAGATCAGAGTCTTTCTCTAAATGAGGTATGGTTCACCAAAAGGAATAAATAAAGGGTTAAATTGAGAGACAGCTGAGTTTCTTCTAGGGACCAATTACTGGGCTCAAGAAACAGATTTTAAGTTTTACTTGTTTCCCCTAAGACAGACGTTCAAAAATTCCTCAGGTATTTCTTTTAAGAAGCTGACCCTGAGCTGGGTATTATTTCTGTTGACTCTCTGGGTCCTAGAACCGTCATAACTGTGGTAAGGAACCACATGGCTGTTAACACATTGATGACTGAAATGCTCTATGTCACTGTGATTATGTTCTGATGGCGGGGAGTGGTGGTGAGGGGGTGAGGTTGGGTAGGGAGATGGAGGGGTGGGGAGGTTTGGGAGATGGGCAGGGTGGAGGGGTGTCACAGAACTGACTTTCAGAATTAAGAGTAGAAGGTCAGGCAACTCACTCTCAAAAGTTCAGAACACTTTTTATTTTCTTTTTGGGCTGGAGAGATGGCTCAGAGGTAAAGAACACTGGCTGCTCTTCCTGAGAACACAGTTCAATTCCCAGCACCCACATGGCAGCTCACAATGGTCTGTAACTCCAACTCCAAGGGATCTGACTCCCTTGCTCAGACATACACACAGCCAAAGCACTAATGCACATAAACTAAAAATAAATTATTAAAAAATTTTAGCTGGGCAGGGTGGTGCACACCTTTCATACCAGCACTTGGGAGGCAGAGGCAGACAGATCTTTGTGAGTTCGAGGTCAGTGTGGACTACAGAGCAAGTTCCAGGACATTCAGGACTGTTATACAGAGAAACTTTGTCTCTGAAAACCGATAAAAAGATATAAAGGTATAATCAGAGGAACTAACCTTTTTTCTTTAATTTGTTAGTATTTACCAATATAGAAAACAGGGAAACTTTTTGAATATTTAATTATTTTAAAAGTAAATCTAACATAAATTTTAAAATTCCTAACATCAAAGCAACAAAAACTAAATCTAGCTGGGTGTGGTAGCACAGCCCTTTAATCTCAGCATTCAGGGAGCCCAGGCAGCCAGGTCGACCCAGCAAGCTGCAGGCCAGCCAGGGCTACTAGTGAGGCCATTTCAAAACCAGAACAAAGCCCACAACAAAAATCTTGTTGGCCTGGAGCACGGAATCATCATCTTAGCGCTAAAGACTAAGGCAGAAGGACCACAAATTCAAGGCAACCAGGAATACCAAGGAAGGACAAGCCACGCCTGGGCAACTCAGTGAGACTCTGCTGCAAAGCAAAAATCATACAATAAACAAAGGCGGGGGCGGGATGGGGAGGCTGTGGGGAACAGGACACAGTTTAATGGTAGAACACTTGCCCAACATTTACCAGGCCCTGACTTCAATCTCCTGGTAAGAAATGGAGAAATAATGTATTTTCTAAAGCTATATGATCAGTTAGAGTGAGGTTTTTTTTTCCTGTTGTTGTTGTTGATTAAATTTATTCTTTGTCAATTTGATTCATGTATAAAGTGTGAATTGTTTACTCTTACCCTGTGCCTATATGATCTCCTTAACACCTCTTTGGTCCCCTCTCCCTACGTGTCTCCTTCCCAGAGTCACCTTTTCATCTTATTTTGTGACTTGATGTGTATGTGTGTGTGTATGTGATAACATATATTATATGTATAATATATAATATACATATATAATAATATACATATATAATATACATATATGATGTATATGGACATTATATTATATATTTGTATATTATATATATATTTTTTTATTTGGTGTCTTGAGAAATTAAAGTTATTTAGACTTTGCTGTTTCAGTTAGTTGTGACATTTTGGTTGAACTACAAAGAGGAAATCATACGAAATTGGCTTTTCAAAAAGATAATTAAGGCTCTTCTTGGATACTACACCTAAAGCTATAAAGTTCTTACAGGGGATTTTGGAGAGTCTCACCAGAGTGGCCACAAGTTACTGAGGAAATTGGGGTCCCCTCTCAGTGTGGTTCTTAGTCTCCTTAATGAAATAATTTAAGAATGGATTCAAAAGGAAGCTCCGGGACAAGATTATCTGAGTTTAAAGAAAATAGCCTCAAGGCAGGCAAGCATCCTGGGGAAGGGGAATGATGAAGGGAAATAGAAAAGGCTATACTGTCTGAGCTAAACTAGCTGGAGACCAGCCATATGGGGAGCAAGCAGCCACTTGAAGGGAGCTTTAGAGAAATAGTGAAAACCCACAGGCCCAGAAAAATAGACTTAGGCTCTGGCCAACATCTAAAAGAACAAGACAGACGAGAAGAACCAGGAAATTGTGCCTTTCCACATTCTGACTCAGGCAGACTTAATAGAAGCTCTTAGCTGATGGTAGTAGTGACTGTGCTGGGGTGGGAATTCTGGGAAGGAAAAGTACGTCATCTTATCAAAGAGATAACTATTCCTCAATCTCTGATGCAGCTTAAGGTGACCTGCCTTTCTGGGGGACAGAAGGTTTCTTGGCCAGGTGATTGGTGGACCAACTGTGTTAGCTCCCAAGGAAGGGACAATGGCACATCTCCACCAAAAGCAGGTTCCACTCCTTTATCCACAGCTTTCCTTTGATGAACTTTTAATTCTGCCTTAGCAAAATGATCACTTGCTATGTTGGTTGAATTGGGGTTCTGAGGTCAGATCGGCGAATCTCCAGCTCTGTGGTATTAAATCTACTGATGGTCTAGCAACTGAAGGGAATCATTGCTCTTTGCATGATCCTCTAACATTACGGACTAAATCTGCTTGATTAACACATTTTATTTTTTTAATATTAAAAAGTCATATTTGCTACTATCCATATCAATTTCTTCAGGAAAGTCATTAATAATTGGGAATCTGACAAGTTTAGGATAGAACTTACAAGTTTTCCAAAATTCTAATTTTGGCTTGAAAGCTGCTGAGCTTTGTGTCTAGTCCCTAGATGGCTAGTTATCTCTCCTGACGTGAAAACAGAATGGCCACCTTGCTCATCTCTGCTTCCACTGTTTTGAAGAACTGTGAGAGCCACTAATCAAGCAGTTTACCATATAAACAATACGCATTGCAGACACTTGAAAGTCTTTGGCGTAAGTACACATCCCAACAGCGCTTGCACCTCTGCCTTTCGGTCTCTGTGCAGGGGCTCATTATTTCTATTCAAAACTGTACTCATAGCTGGGTGTGCTGCTATGCATGATGGCCCAGCTACTCAGGAGGTTAAGGCAGGTGGACTGCAGGTGGATTGCAAGTTCAAGGTGAGCCTGGACAATTTAGTGAGTGCCTGTTTTGTTTCCAAAAAAAAAAAAAAAAAAAAAAGGAAAAAGAGCATGTAGCGATAGAACACTTGTCTAGCATGAGTGAAGCCCTGAATTCCAATAAACAAGTGTCCTCTGTTGACATGCCATGAAGAATGAAGATGGGCCAGCACATTAACTACAGGGCCTGGAGCAACTTTTTTTTTCCCTTATCATTCTGTGCCTGGGTTTCCGGAAATATAGAGGGAGTCGTTTTGTCTACTTAACTGTGGTTGCAGGTTGGGGAGCAAGAGACATTGGCATTCAGAACACCAGAATCATGAATGCTCAGTATTCTCCTGACCAGTGATTCTTTCTCCAATAAAATAATAACGCCTTTGAGAAACACTATATTTTTTTTCTGGTTTTCTGTAGTCAGGTGACCAATGTCTCTCTAAGGACACAATGTATCAAAAACAATAAAGGCTGTGTCCAAGGTGAAGGTTTGCTGAGGATATTCCGCTAAAAGCCCGCATGTGGAAGTCGGTGGTACTGAGTTCTCTGGTCTTTTTTTTTTTAATATTTATTTATTTATTATGTATACAATATTCTGTCTGCGTGTATGCTTGCTGGTCAGAAGAGGGCACCAGACCTCATTGCAGATGGTTGTGAGCCACCATGTGGTTGCTGGGAATTGAACTTGGGACCTTTGGAAGAACAGGCAATGCTCTTAACCGCTGAGCCATCTCTACAGCCCGAGTTCTCTGGTCTTATAAGAGGAACCGGTAGGGATGAAAGGAGAGACTGAGAAAACATTTCAGAGAACCATTTTTTCTTACCTCTTTTCTACCTCCAACTCTGGTTAGGGAGTTAATAGAATAATGTTAGATTTAAATTATTTCCTATTTATAATGCAGTACTATACATACACATACATGTACATATGCATACATGCGCATGTACATATGCATGTGTATCTCAAGATCTCAAGAGATGTCGCACATATACCTCTCATCAAAGACTGCGGAAGGAAAAGCTCTGGAACATAAGCACACATATTTTACCTTGCAGAGAAAATGAGGAAAGTCTGACTCACCGTTTGAGAATGCTGAGCTCAGCTGTCCACATTGTTTTCAAAAGGGAAACTTTGACTCGAGAGAGGGAACAGTCATTTGCCAAAAGCACAAAGCAGCCAAATGAAACTGACTTCAGTGAAGGAAGATAACGAGTCGTTAGAAGGCCATGGCTGGATTAACTATCTGGACTTGATTTACATTTTAAAATTTGAATCACATAAGACTTCTTAATTTTAGGATACTTTTATCAGTAAAACTCAGTTGTTTTTGGTTTTGTTTTTGGTGTGTGTGTGTGTTAAGTAGATCAGCTTTTATAATGTCAGCAATTTTCAGAAGCAGCTATTAATCAAAGTACAAAGTCTTCAGGGTGTTTTATGCAATTTTCTTTTACAGAATGTGCGAGTTTTGTGATTTACTTTTTCATTTGTGAGTTATTTGGAAGCTTTGACCTTTTCATCCTTTCTCTTGCAATATTTCAGCTGCCTCCAGACTCCCAAGACATCCTCTCCAAATGAACAGGTAAAGGCTCATTTGCTGATCCTTGTTTTAGTGAAGTAAGTGATTGAGAGTTTCAGAGGCGCAGCTCTGAACAGGCAAACCACAGTGCACGAACCCAGTCCTCTACTTCATCTCACATCCCTTCTACTTCTGCTTTATCGGCTGAGGCAAAGGTACAGCTTGATTTACCTCGATAATCAGAACATATTTCTCCAAATCCCAGGTCTGGTTCCATCAAGGAGGTGGCTTGGGCAAGTTTCCATAGCTCTCTGGTTAAAGTGTTAAAAGCTGTGAATCTGAGTTTCAGAATAGCCACTGGAATTCCCAGGGTCTTGTGTCCCAAGACAAAGGATTGCACCAGGGACACATGGTTAGAAATAGAAAGAGGGACAGCTTATTAAAGCTGGCGTAAGACTGGGCCAGAGAGCAGGAAAAAGGTAAAAACTCAGAAGTAGTTGGTCATAAGGCTCATGACCCTTACCCTTCACGGGTCATTTGCATAACACCCTCCTCTCCCACGCTTTTATATCCAGCATCCTGACTTGATTGTGCCTCATCCATTCAGGGAAAGATTTCCTGTTTTTTTGGTCTTACTTTTTCCCAACTAGTTTTTTTTTTTCTTTAAATGTTAATTTTGGTGTCTCTCTCTGAATTCCTATTCTCCTGCTAAATTGGGACTATTTCTTCATCAGAAAAAAAAGTAAAGAATGGCATATATTATGCAGTTATTTGAGGATTAATTTACATTCTGCTGGTAAATTATAATGCTTAATGCCTAGCAGAGAGCTAATCATAAATTTAAATGACTCCCTCTATGTTGTGTAACCTTTCCTGGAGCCATGCAAGGAAACCTCTGTTCACCCCAGATAAAGAGGGCACCAGCACATGAATAAAGGGATTCTGTCAAAGCCCAGCTTGGTGAACCAATGAATTCGCTGGGGTTACTTATGGGAGCAGGGGTGACTTACAGGCAGCTACTCCTCCACTTCCCCTGCAGTCAGGGTGACTCAGGGAGTGTTGCATCACTGAAGGTTTCCCAGCATTTACTGAGAAGTCAGGGCACCAAAATCCTCCCAATAACTTAACCTTCCACCTATTGTAACCTCTACCTCCTTCGAGATCACTTGCAGCTAGGGCGGACTGGTGTGTTGAGTGGAATCTCAAGGGCTGGTTAGTGATTCCCTGCAAATGGCCTCATTAGCATTGCCTTTGACTGTTCTTCTTGGTGACTGTGGGTCAGGGTCTGCTGTAGGTGAGGAAGCTTTGCTTCAGAATGGCTGTGGTCAAGGAAATCTGGACGAAATAGCCATACAATAGTTTAATTCTCCCTTTACAAGGATAAAATGAATCTAATAATTATGGTTATTGTGTTAATCAGCTTTGCATTACTATAACACACTTGAGATAAGCGGAGAAAAGAAAAGGCTTATCTGGGCTTATGGTTTTGGAAGTTGTACTGAATGGAGTGATCTCATTCTTTTTCAAGCCTGTCAGAAAGCAACAGATCCCAGAGGGAGAGTGCCTGGTAAAGAGAAGCCACGCCCCTCTAGGATGAAGCCACCCTAGATCTACTCTCCTAGAGGCAGAAAGCCAAAGAGGAAGGAGAGCCTAGATCCCTTTGAGGACGTACCTCTCTTCATGATCTCAGACCTCTCAGGAGGCTCCAGTTCTTAAAGTCGCATCAGCACCCAACAGTAACATGACCTGGTACCCAACCTTTGATTCATAGGCCTTCCGGGGGGGGGGGGGACAATTATCCAACAGCAGATCTGTATGAGTGTATAGTGCTCTGCTTTAACCTAGATTCAGTTCAAGGTTCAGTTTTGCTTAAAGTCTTATTTTCAGAAGCTACTCTTTAAATTCGCCATGTGTCTCTTTAAACCAAATTGGAATCTAATCTGACATTTAGTGTCCCTCTAACTGTCTGCTTTTATGACAAATATTTGAACTCTAACTTGATTGTTATTTGAAAGTCAAGTTTCCTTATTAGTGTGACAAAATAAAGCTTAATTCCAGAATTCAGAATACATTTTCGGTAGATTTAAAGCATATATAATCCATTCCTAAGAGTTCATTTTAGGAGAAGTTGTAACAATTTTTACATTTGAGATTTTTGAGTTTTATTCATATGTGGTAATGTTTATCCTACTCATAATTTCCTCAAGAAATACTAATAGTATTTTGGCACATTATCATTTTTATGGATTATAAGTTGAGTCAATTTGTCTTGAACCTTGGATTTCATTTTCAACTACTGCCAAACTCGTCCTGCCATCGAGATGCTCTCCGTGGAGAGGAGGTGGAGGGGACAAGCCTTCACGTGTCTGGTTCCAAGCTCTCGGCACAAATCACTTTGTGCAGAAGTGGTGTCTGCCTTCAGTGCACCTGTTTACAAATGTAAAGACTGGCAGGGCCATGATCACTTAGTCTGGCAATACTGACTTCAGGCCTCTCCCTGCAAAGGTGACTAAGATTTCGCCAGCTATCCCAGTGACATGTAAAACTTTGTTCCAGGAAACTCTGACCGTGAAGAGACTGAACAAGAGCATTGCTTTGAAAGCGTATTATATGAAACTTCCCAAGGCAAAGAAAACATGAGCTGTGAATCTAACCATAAACCCACATCTGTGACTATACTTTTAAATATGATGTGTGTCAACAATGTTGAGTCATGTGACAGAAAAGCCATTTCTGATTTATTTTAAAATGTTGAACTATCCGACTCCAAAATTCTAAATTTGCTTTTCGCAAGGTAACATCTATAACCATGAATTAGCTAAAAGCTTGCACATGTCTAGAACATCTTTAACTGTTTTTGGTGTTAAGCATGTGTTTATGTATGGTGTGTATGTTTGGGTGTGTTTATCATATATGTAACACTATATATATATTTGACAAGTCAGCATCTGTCAGAACACATATATGCATGTATGTGTGTGTGTATATATATATGTGTGTGTGCGTATGAGCATATATATACATACTCATATGTATATGCTCAGAGCTAGGCAGATGCTGAGTTGGTCAATTTTTCCCTAGATTACTGAATTTGTGAGTATAAATTGACATGGGGCTTCTTTATGAGTTTTCATATGATTGACTGCTCAGCCTACGTAAAGAAACAACAGGTGTATAGTCTTGTGTACTAGGCATAGCATAGATTTTCATTACTTCACGATCTCAATACCAATTACCTTCATAATTTAATGCAGTTTCACTCATCCAAATCCGGCAGTAAGCTCCTTTCTACTTTTTTTCTCTTCCCTCGAAAAGACTGTTTTCTGGTCCCAGGGTTTGTTTGTCCTTCATAAAGGCCCACATCCTCTTGCCATCCCCTAGCGTACGAGGCTATGCACAAAGTGAGCCATGCACGAGTTAACGGTGATGACTACCAAGGGGATTGAACTCCCCAAATCTATTGTAGTTAAGATTTATATTTAGTTTCCGCTTACGGAGAGATTCAAACACAGAATGAGAGCCGCTTTGATTCCATCTGTGTGTGAAAACAAGCTTCCCCGAGGAACCTGGGGCTGGTTTTGTCCTGTCTTGTTGCTGTCAGTAATCGATTCAGGGATTGTCTTGAAGATTGAATGTTTCGGCTTTGTTATTGCTTCTGTTGAATGTGTTATACACGGATTGTCCAAATTTGAGCATGATGGAGTGAACAGCAATGCATCCTTAATGAATGTAACTCGGACTTTAGGATACAGAATACAGAGCTGGGTGCTCTGTATTTTCTTGAACATCAATGACAATGGTTTGTAGCTATAACAAAAGACAGGAGATGGACTGTAACGGCCTTCATCCTGTGATGCTCTGAAGCTGTTTCATGAAAGGAATCCTCCTGATGGCTTGTTATCATTTCCATCTTTCATAAAGGAGAAAATAGAGGTGAGGGCGTAAGGAATGGGACATAATGACGTCAAACGGGGTGGGCAGTGGGATGTGGTTCTGTATTTCATATTATGCTATCCAGCTTGACACGCAAGCACAATGAGGGAGACACGGAGACACTGCCTCAGTGAGGCACAATGTCCCACTGTTCTCCTTCCTCGGAGGCTCAAGTCAAAGCAGATAGAGGTGCAAACTCTCACCCAGGTCATGACTCAAAGATCTCCACTTCATTCAACCCCACTGGGGAATCATCTGTGCCTCTCAGAACGGTGTGTCCACCACAGCGTGGAGAGATAGACGCATTGGAAGGTTCCCTGACATCCTGAATCACTCCTGGCTTCCCCTCAGGCCTCCTGAGTCACCCCTAGTCTGAACACAGCAGGCAGTGAGCCAGGGTGGCAATTTTCCTACCAGCCGCCAAGCACGAAGCTGCCAGCTTCGCAGCTTTTGCTTTCCTCTGGGCTAATTGCTCCCCACTCTCGTTCATTCTGCCCAGTGGTACCACTTTTCTGAGCAGGTAAATTGGGTAATTCTACCTCTTTCCTCTGAGTAGGGGAGGGGTCCTCTCTCTGACCTATTGATGTCCAGTTCCTACGGGGCTCCTTCAACTGAAACCATTGTTGGAATTATGTTCCCACCCTTTACAATATATCCACTGCAATGGGCTGCAATTCCCTTTAGAATTAGAAGGATTTTCCCCTAAATTCCTGTAATTTCATCAAGCAGGCCACCTCCTGCTGAAAGACAAGACTAAGCAGGCATAGGCACACCTGTGGGTGATCCTTCCTTGCTCTTTGGCTCAAGGTTCTTTCTGTCTTTTAACCTGGCCTCCTCGTTTCTGCTCGCTTATTTCCCTGAAAGAAAACAGTGGGACTTGGGCGCTCTAGTCTGGTCACCCTCCTGTTCCCTTGTCTTGCCCTGCAGCCTCTTTTGATCTCAATTTCTTTCTGTTACAAATGTGGCCACTGTGAAGTCTGAGGAACCTGAAATACACTAAGGAATCAAATGAAGGCGTGCCAGCTGAAGGAAGTAAGAGATGAGGCTTGTCTCACGTGTCGCCCTCGGCTCTAGCAATGGCCACCATTGCAGATGCTAGGTTTTGTGACCTCAGAGATACGGAAGTTTTCTATTTGCTTACAGCCTAGGCTGAGCTGTGACGAGCTCTGGTGCTGGTTTTAATACTTGTAAAGTAATTGGGGGATTGTCCAGTCTCGGATATCGAATTGGCTCCTGGCTGCAGAAGAGGTCTTGCTACCAGCTGATTTGACAATCAAAGGCTACCATAGGCTTTGCTGGCTTGGCTGGCCTGCTGATTTTGCATACAGAGACCTTGAACCCCACTCTGCCTCTGCAATAAACCTCTCTTTCATCTGTACTCCTTGATTCCCCAGATGGCCTTTCAAAAAGCAGTCAGCTTTTAAAAGAAATGTTATTTAAATGGGAAAAATTGGCCATAAGTCGGGGAGGGCGTGTGCATCCTATTAAAGTTATTTTTATTCATTCGTTTTGTGATTCGACAGTTTCACGTATATGATACGTTCTGACCACTTTCTCCTCCCACCTCCGCTCATCTTCTGCCCATCCCCTCTACTCTGTCTCATCCTTCCCTCACAGAAACCTGACTTTGGGTTTTGTTTTGTGATCCATTTGGTTTAATCTGGGCCATTTGTGTCATTGTATTGGACCTATTCACAGCAGCCTCCTGGGTTTCCTGAGTCCACCAATGGTAAATAGTTCAGTAGGGAGCAATAGCCCGCCCCATCCCTAACCCCTGCTCCCTCCCCCTCCCGCCTGCATACCTGATCTTAAAGACATATTCTTATGCAGATTCAGCATAGGTATTCTTAGCTGCTGTGAATTCTTGACTGCAAAGGCTATGTTTTGCCCAAAAGATGCCTGCTCCAGTCCTGCTCCCTTCATATACATTTTTTTTAATCTTACAAAAGACTTTAATTTTATTCAGTGAACATAATTTTAACAGTGTGAGAGACCTTTAAGATAATTTATTTCTTTTTTTAAAATTTTTTTAATTTTTTAATTTTTTCCCATTTATTTATTTATTAAAGATTTCTGTCTCTTCATATACATTTTAATCTGAGCTGCCGTGAGTAAAAAAAAATCTTTAGATCTTTAACTCAACTAAAAAAATGTTAGCATCTGCAGTATGACATGCTCTAAAAGCTGTAAATTTTGTTGTTTTCCTGATGTATATTTAACATCTATTTTATTTTTAATTGTCTGTGAGTGTGTGTTGGAGGGTATTTGCATATGTGCGTGGACCATTAAGGTCCAAAGCCTCAGATCAGCTGGAGTTGGCGTTAGAGGTGGTTGTGAGCCACCTGCCCTGGATGCTGGGAACCCAGTCCAGGTCTTCTGAAGAGAAGGACACACTCCTATCAGCTGAACCATCCCTGCGGTGCCTCATACTGTATATTTAAAATAACAATTTGCATTTTTATTCTCAGCTCTTTTCAAGCTGAGTCATCTTGAGTCTCCTGGAGCTCTCCAAGGCATGGCTTGTCAATATCTCCATCTGCACTGTGAAGCAGATGGCCATGATAGTTTAAAACATTGCATTTTAAATTGTCTTTTAGACTAATTTTATGTGATAATTTAAACATTTATTTACAATCCAGTACATTTTTTGGTAGTATGAAATCCTGTTTCACATACTCAATACTCCTGTTTATGTAAAAAAAAAAAAAAAAAAGGCACTGTGTAGCTCCATTCTGAAACAAGATGTCATACTTCAGAAGGACACAAACAATCTCTAATGACGTCAGTTTCAGAAATTGGGGTAAGGAAGTCATATTCAATTCTTGTTTGTTTTTTGTGGTTGTTTGTTTGGCTGGGTTTTTTATTTGTTTGTTTGGTCAGAAAGTAAGAAAGTACACAAACAGTGACGGGGTGTATCAAAAGAAGAAAGAGGCCAGCATAAGTGCATTCTTATGTTAAGTGGGGGCAATTTGAAAGGATTATAATTTTTAATAACCCACAAGAATTCATATCACTAAGATGATTTATAACTAAATAAGGAAGAAGGCAAATTTGATCTTTCCAAAAAAATGCCAGCTAGTGGAAAGATGCAGCTGATAGAAAAACCAGAGCCGCAAACTTACCTTTTTGTAATCATCACAGGAAACTTGAACATAGCTAGAAAGCTCAACAAATAATCCAACAGAGAGAATTTAAATGAGAAAAAAGATCTATGCAGAACCTCAAATTACCACTCCACAAATTGCTTGATAATGCAAACAATAAAGAGGTATGCAGTAATGAAAGAGGGCAGCATCCAGCATAACTTGAACATCAGCACCGGGTGACCAGGTGCCTGGCGGCATGATACCACAGGGAAGCCACATCACACACACTACGATCCAACCAAAAGGAATCATCGTTGTTTAACTACAAGGGAACAACAGAGAAACCCAGTGTTAAATGAATATATGGTATGGATGATTGGCTTTCTTCCATCAGAAATACTAAGGGCATGAAAGCAAAAGAAGACTGAATAACTGCTACAAACTAAACGGGACCCAAAAAACAAAACAACTATGTGGAATCGGTGTTCCTAGGCATCGTCTTGAATTGGGGAAGAATTCTATAAAAGGTATTTTGGCAATAATTGGGAAAACTATCATAGACTTTAAAGTGCTGTGCCAAGGTAAATGTCCTGAATTTGAAAATTACCCTGTGGTTCTCTATCAGAAATCTTGCTATAGAACACACGGAGTAGTAGAGGATAAAGCAGCATGATGTGGAGAAGATGCTCTCATACAGTTAAGAAAGTATATGCTTTAATTTTATTGAGAGAGAGAGAGCGTGCACAAACTAAAATAGTAAATCTTGGTAAATAGCAATTAGGTACTCTGCAGCTCTGAAATTATAATGCTTCAAGCATAATTTTATTTTCAAGAAAACAGGACATAGTAAGGCAAGTTATTTTAATGAATATTCTTTATAGTCCTTACTGTTGTACTGTGGTTTGTGTATGTACTAAAGTCCAATTAAAAGGAGGTTTGGTCCCAGGGTGGTGGTGGTGACTTGGAACCTCTTGTAGATAGGCCTTGTGAAAATTCCTTGGGGCCTTTGGGGGACTCTGTTCCCCAAAAGGATTTAAAAGGATTGACAAGGAATTGCCTTTAAAGGGGGCAAGCTGGCCCACTTTTTCTTCCTGTCTCTTCAAGTGAGCCTTCCTATGCACAGCCTCCTGTGAACTACCATGGGGCCCTTGTAGATCCTGGGCTCTCTCTATGAATTTCCAGCCCCCCAAGTAAAAGACGAGTAACTTCTTTTCTTTATGTACCTGGCTGGCTGCCTCAAGTATTTCACTGTAGTGATGACAAACTGATACTACTCTGAAAAAAAAAAAAAAAAAAGAAACCAAAGGACAGGAAAAGAGAATTTTAAAGTCTAGCGGAGAGTATGTTAGCAGATAAAATAATCACATGAATGAATTGTCTGTAATCACCATATACAAGTTGTGATTGCCCCTGAGTATCTGTCTTTTAACCCTTTGCCTGCTCAGATGCAGAGTTCTAACTGAAGTTTAGAATGAGGTTTACCTGTTTGTCATTTTTTATGACATTTATCAATGTAACAGACATGCATAGATACTTGTTGCTAGACCACCTCTCTTAAAAAGCAACAATGTAACAGACATGCATAGACACTTTGTTGCTAGACCACCTCTCTTAAAAAGTAACAATGTAACAGACATACAAAGATATTTTGTTGCTAGAACACTTCTCTTAAAAAGCAACAATATGCCGGGCGGTGGTGGCGCACGCCTTTAATCCCAGCACTCGGGAGGCAGAGGCAGGCGGATCTCTGTGAGTTCGAGACCAGCCTGGTCTACAAGAGCTAGTTCCAGGACAGGCTCCAAAACCACAGAGAAACCCTGTCTCGAAAAACCAAAAAAAAAAAAAAAAAAAAAAAAAAAAAAAAAGCAACAATATAACAGATAGACAGAGATACTTTGTTCCTAGACTATCTCTTATCTCTTAGTATTATTCACCTTCATCTTGTATCTTGTTTAGCTTTTAATTTCCCAAGGCCTCAGTTTCTACACCTGTGAGGTGAGGCGAACTGAACAGTCTTCCAAAGCTCTTGGGATTTAAAGAGCATCTACATGAGTGATGCTCTTCCAGGTCTGTGGAGAGGAAGGTGGGAGAAGTGGCTGGGGATAAAGTCTATCTTTTATTTGTTTGTATGTTTTTGTTTTTTTATTTTTCTTTTTCTTTTCCCAACACAGTTTCTCTGTAGCTTTGGAACCTGTCCTGGAACTCTGAAACTTGCTATGTAGACCAGACTTGCCTCTAACTCACAGAGATCCGCCTATCTCTGCCTCCTGAGTGCTGGGATTAAAGGTGTGTACATCACTGCCCAACGATATGACCTATTTGTAGTGAGGACTCCTAAGCCAAATGCTAGATTTCTATTGAAGGTCTTCTTTCTGCATTTTCCATACAGCTACTTTCTATTTATTTATTTATTTATTTTTACCATGTGGGCCGTATTCTCAATGGCTGATTAGCCTACACTTTGCTAAGAGGTTGATTTAAAAAATTTTAAGTATAATATTCCCTTGACATTATTTTAAAAATGTGAATATTATTAATTAAGGAAAGCCATGTCATGATTAGACCTTAAAAGGGAGCTATACGTTTATATTAATAGAACCGGACTACCTGTGGAGAATATTTCAAGTGTCAAGGTCAAATTGATTCTTTTCTTCAATGTATTAAATATCACACAGTATCATTGTTTGCTGTGTATTTATTCATCTTTTTTTTAACATCCCTTCAGGTTTAAGAAAAAACTCTTGGGTGATTCTAATTAACTTAAATTTTACAGTGGGCAGAATTATATGCTCTCACTGTATGGCAGTTTCTTCATATGTCCATTTCCTGCATGGCAATTGCTGTTGAGGGCTGACTTTAGAATCTCTAGCACTATCTGCACTGTTGACTTCCTAAGCCTGTTAGACAGCTCTCACCCAATAATTAATTTTCACAGATTTCTAGGTCAAGTTCACGTTCCTTTGGCTGCCATGAACTTCTGTGTCTTGGATTGCCTTTTTATTTTACCTTAATACAGCCCAAATAGTCATTTAAAAATTTTTCTTCAGAAAGTGTACAGGGAAAGTAAAAAGCTCTAACTGCTCACGTGTCTGAAAATGTCTTTTGAACTTGAAAAGTAATTTAGATTGGGATGTAATTCCAGCTTTAATAGAACTTGTTCTCAGAACTGTAAATTATCTTCCATCCATCAGTTTTCCTGGGAAGAGAGCAACACAGTCCAGTTCTCATTTCGGTGCAGGTCATTTGTTTCTTCTTTAAGAAAGGTCTTAGGCTCTTAGCTCTTACTCAGTAAAGTTTCCTAACAGGTTCTCAGGAATAAAATCCTCCTCACTGCCATTTCATGACAGAGATGTCCCAGCCACCTTCAGAGGCCTTAGCCCTTCATGGGAAACACTGTCAGCTAAAACAGAGCCTCATGTTTTGGTTTGATTGGAACAGAAGGTACACATTCCTTCTGTACGTGGACACGGGTGCAGAGAGTGTGGTGAAGGTGAGCTTGGATGGCCTCCTCTGTAATCCTTCAGTTAGTGCCTTCGATTGTGCTTTATTTTGCCCCAGAATTCTTGCTAATTCTAAACCTTGAACTGATATTTGTGCACAGTCATCTGTGGAATAAGATACTTAGAAAAAAGTTTCTATCTATATTGAAAATGTGTATGTTTTTGTTGACATTGTACCCTAGATGATGTAGTATGAAACCTCTGTAGACTACATAGATTACAAGTACTCTGGAGATGGTTTAAAGCATGATCGACGATGTCCATTGGCTATGAGCAATTTGAGTTCATTTTGAGTTTATGCTGACTTTGGTGTGTGGGGAGTCCTGGATGTTGGGAGATGACTCTACTTTCTTAAGTGCTGATATTTTTATTTTTTGCAAAATTAAAACCCAAGTTTCATTGAGCCATCTTCCAGGAGTGACCCTAAGAGCTTCCTATGTTTTCATCTGGCTAATCTCCCTAAAACCTTGTGGGGAAAATACTATAATTGTCCACCTTTTTAATGAATCAACAGAGATGTTTGCCCAGCTCATTATTGGCCCTGCTGTTCTGTGAATACTGGCTTCAAAATCCCACCCTCCACTTATCTCGGAGAAGTATGTAGAAAGTCTGAGTTCTCTGATCCAGGGATTCATGAGGAGCTTATTCTCCTTCATAGGCTGCGAGGCATTTATTTCTGTGGAATGTGAGGTGCAGAGGCCAAGAGGGTGAGGCTTGTATTCTGCCCTCTGGTCACTGAAACAAGGCTGTGATTTCTGAGTGCAAAATTCACACAGTCATTTTGGCTGGATCCAGACATAAGCAGTTGTTTATGCTGGGGTTTGTGTGGCTCCACAGTGGCAGATGAGAAGCAGCCAGAGATTACTTTTAGAAGCAGAAAACAGCTTGGGTTTTATTTCACCCAGTGCCTTAATTATTTCATACCGCTAAAGTCAGACAAGCTCCTGAGGATAGAATCCAAAATGGCACCAAGCTGGCCATTCCCTACCATGCTCCTTTCTCTGTTTGATTCCAGGGCTGGCCTGGGAAAGCAGCTGTAGAGACAAATGGAGAAGGAGAAAGGATTAGAATTTATATACATAGTGAGGCTCAGCCAGACCTGCTACTTCCTGAATGTATGTCTGTCTGTAAGGGGTCACTTGCTCCTCCAGGTACTCTGTGCATATCGCTGTTAAGTTTCTGGTATAGTCCTGTGGTAGAAGCATTGTGCTGTGTTACAGATGAGGAGTCGATGAGTTAGAGCACTAAAGATTCACCCAAGGTTACACAAGAAGCATGTTCATTTGACGTTAAAACACATGTCAAGTCCATGCTGCCGTAGTACTTCTGGACTCTTAAGTAGTTAGGAAGGAGCTGGTGTTCATACATGCTCGTTCTTCCTCACAGTGATGCTCTCTTTCTCCATTTAATTCATCGTTTACTGAACAGTTTTATAGCAAGTCTGGTTATTTTAGGAGGCTGCTCAGACGTGAAATAATCACACAGAAACTATATTATTTAAAACACTGCTTGGCCAATGACTCTAGCTTATTTCTAGCAAGTTCTTACATATTAAACTAACACATTTCTATTTTTTTATATTTTACCATGAGGTTTGTGGCCTACCAGCAAGGTTCCAACTACAAGCTTGTGTTTTTCTTCTCTGGCAGCTCCATGGCATCTCTCTGACTCTGCATTCTTTCTCCCAGCCTTTAGTTAATTCCTGTCCTCCCCTGCCCCACCTCTATTCTGTCCTGAGCAGACCAAAGACAGCTTCTTTATTCATTAATCAATAAAGCAACACATATATAGAAGGCCTTCCCACACTATCTGGTAGAGGGATAGATAGACTCTGTTCCACAAGTCAAATTATGCCTTGGTTGCCTAGGTGTGATTTTTTGCCATATGACAAAGCACAGCATCCTGGTAGGTGTCACTATTACCTGGAATACAAACTGACCTCAAGGGTTTCTTCAACATTACAAAAATATTTGCAAATTACTTCTATCTTTGTAAGCATGTCTCTTTGGAATTTTAATTTTCCCCCTATATTTCCATTCAAAGGTTCAGTTTATTTGCCTTTTAATCTTAGACTAGAACAGCCAAAGGGACATCAGAAAATGCAGAAAGAGGTTTGAAGAGTGCTTGCCACAGAGTTTATCTTCTCTTGATTCTGAGAGTCTTTCTCTGTGTACCTTGGAGTGAGAGGCTGTTGAACAGGGTGTGTGAGGGCACCTGAGATGAAGCCCCAGGTGTGATGGAGAGGTTCCATAGGAGCTTCCTTGATTTAAATCAGCCGGAGAATGGTGAGAAATGATGAATGGTTGTAATTTCAGGACATTAAGTTTTGTAGTGCTTTGATGAGGTAATGCTTGCTGCTGCACATAGACTGTGGAAGAAGATGGAAAAGGTGCAATAATCGACACAGAAAGGACTTGGGACATCATTTCTGTAATGTTTGGGTGGAGGAGGTAGAACCCACAATATAAGAATGATGAAAAAATGGCAAGGGCTATACTGAAGGCTCAGTTCACACTTCCTCATGGCAGCTCAAATTGTGGTTCCAAGAAAAACCATTTAGAATGTTTAAGAGCACTCGCCTCTTTTGCAGAGGACCTGGGTTCAATTCCTAGCACCCACATGGTGGCTCACAATTATCCATAACCCTAGGTCCAGGGGATCCAACACACTCTTCTGAATGCTGAGGAACTAGAAATGCATGTGGTATACATATATAATGCAGGCAAAGATATATATGTATATACATATAGTATATGTATACATTATGCATGCATGTATATTTCTTTTAAAATACCAAATTTAAAAAGAGATGGAGGAGTGGCAAGAAACAACTGTACAAAAACACCGTAGTTTTCTTTCTGTTGGTGTGATGAAGACACCATGAGGAGAAGCAACTTGAAGGAAGAAAGTGTTCATTCACCTCATAGCTTTCAGTCCATCATGAAAGGAAGTTAGAGGCAGGAATCCAGGGAGAGACTGTAGAGGAACGCTGCTCACTGCCTTGCTTTCTGAACTCATGTTCTGCTACCTTTATTATACTTCCCTGAACCACTTGGACAGGATGGTATTGTCTACAGTGACTGGGCCCTCCCATATCAATCTTTAGTCAATGAAACACCCCTACAGACTTGCATTTTCTCAGCTGAAGTGTCTTTTCCCAAATAACTGTAGCTTGTGTCAAGCTGACATCCTAGCCGTGACAGGATGTGAAGGGTTTACCCAGGAGCAGAATTTGACATTAATTTGAACAACCTAAAGGAGTTCAGATACTCTTGTTTACTTTTTAATTTACTGGCGCAACAGAAATTTTCTCAGGAGATTAATCTTGATCCAAAACTCTGAGGCTACACACATCCGTGGTCTAAAAGATCAGTCATTGTGCCATTCTTGAGATGTTCTTGCCAAGTCTCCATCTCCTGTTTCCACACTGTGTTAGAGAACGTCAGGCCTGAAGGCCCCAATGCAGCATCAAACAAAATGGAGAAGTTGATGCACTGTTCCCTTGCCTTCTGTACAATGCTTTCTGGCTCCTGTAGTGTAACTGATGTGAGCTGCATCTGCAGTCTGTATTTGGATTGAGATTGTTGTCTATGCTTTGACTTTGGCATTTGCAATCTTGCTTTTCTGAGTGAATGCAAGATATTTCCCGTGACCTGGACAGGTGTGGAAAACATGTAGACAATCATTTGTGGCATTATTCGTTTGACACAACAAATCACCACAAGCAGTGGCTACACTTACGATACGTGTATGTGTATGTAATATATATTGTTTGGGTTTTATTTATTATTTTTACATGTTAAAAACTATTCTCAAGGGCATTGAAGAGGTGTTCACGTTGATAGCCTCCTTCCCCTAAAACGGAAACAGTGATATGTGTGTCGGTGAGTTTTTGTAAGCTTCAAATGACTTTGACATGTGTTAAGTGTCGAGAGCAGTCTTTGCACTAACAAACAGCTGTTAGAATTTATCCTGACAGTCACATCAATGTCATCATCTCCATCATCATCTCCTACTCAAAGCAAGAGGAAAAAAAAACCCATAACTTTAATGAGGAAATTTTATATCACATTAAAAATCTGTTGTATAAGCAAATTCCTTTTCCCATTTTTTGATATGGATGTCCTTCCTTCCTTCCATTTTTCCTTCCTTCCTTCCTTCCTGGTCTTGCTATGCTACTGGGCTCTACTGGCACATCTGCACTCCCCCCTCCCCCATGCCTCAATCCATTGTTTTCATTTTTCAAATCAGAGCCAAGTCCAGAATATGCCACGGTGTGTTGGAAGAGATCTCAATAGAGAACATGTTCTCCACAATAAAGGGAACATCTCAGCCCCATGCAAGAGTCTCTGGTCTCTGCTCCTTTCACCAAGACTCAAGGCTAGCTGTGGCTTGTGGTTCTGCGACTCAGCTCTTTGTGAGAGAGGAAGGAAGGGCGGACCTGCTTGAGATTTCCTGCCACTGCGAGTCACTGATACAGAGCTGGTTTCTGGCACTTTGTAGCGCGCTATCGGGAGAGCAGGAATGTGGCTGTAGAAGTTAAATGTGTGTGTGGTGATAACTGCTTTCCCAGCTGCAAGCAAGGGGGATCCCATCTCTTCAGTGCATGCTCCTTAGCCCTGCTAGCAACAGATCCAAAGCAGGACGCCACTTTCCTACTCTAAGAATCAGATAGCAAAACCCAAGAGAAAGCACAAACTTACATGTCACTTTGTTGTAGTGGAAAGAATTTCTTGCAGATAGGAGGTGAAATCCACATTTTGACTCTGTCGGGAAAGACCCTAAGCTTCCCTGCCCTGACTGTTTTTATACCCTCTGCCCACCCTCTCTTGAACAAGCTGGAGTGGAACTGGGGAGGCTGTGTGTGAAATTCCTGAGATTGCCTCATAAATAGAATTGTAAAGTGATTTTCCCTTGGAGTTGGTCTTCATAGACAAATCCTGTCAAAAAGGAATCACGACAGCTGTACTATGTAACTTGTAAACATGCTGGAAGAATCAACAATAATAACAATAGCTATTGAGCCCATGTTTACAATAGACATACTTTATATACAGTATTACTAACCTTCACAGCAACCCAGACAAGTCCACTCTTCTGTTCTCTGCCTTAAAATGGGGTCATGCAGATGGCAATGCTTTGAAATTTTAGTTATTATTAAAGTTAAGAATTATAATCAAATTATTAATCAATATGCCATGGTTGATATCTTATGAAGCTTGTAAAGATAATACACTTTGGATTGGCACAGAACAAGGTTCAAGTATGATTGTTTTCCCTTCAGGTCTATAGCCAAGTTACATCTCTGGGTTTTGCTTTAGTCCCATGTCAAATGGGTACAATGTCAACTACTGGTGATCACAGCACAGGGAAGGGCAAGTGTGAAAACCTGCCAGCTCTGTGCTTAACACATAGAAGATTTATCACAAATATGTGCTCATGTGCTCTCCCCATCTTTGGTTTTTTTGTTTTTTTTTTTTTCTAAAAATAGTAGAAAAGGATCAGAGGCTTCCAGTATCACTAACAGGTATGGATTGCTTCTTAAGATGTCTTCAAAAATACTTCCAGGGATGGACAAGGCAGGCAGAGTAGTGAGGAGTAACTGCATTACAACAAAGCAAATCCTCTGTCTATGAAGAGAATCTGCTGATTCACCTTACAGTGATTTGGGAGGTGGGCTGTTGCTTCTAATTTTTCTTATAAGCATTTGCTATGTAGCACAGGCTAACCTGGGTCTTATGATTCTCCTGCTGCATCCTCCTGAATGCTGAGATTATATGGTCTTACCATTAGGCCTGTCTTTTAGAATACTCTTGAAAGTGTTTTTTTTTTTAATTAGGAACAAGAAAATTAAGTATAAAATTACAACAGAAGAAATATCATTAAAATATACTTTCCTTTCTTTAGCAAGGATTATAATGATATAAACGAGATGGTATGGCCTTTTTAGGGCAATGATTGTGATATGAATTTAAACTGATTGTCATTAAGTGGCTGCCTCCTAAAGCCAGGACTGTCAGAGTGTATGCTCATTGGAGAGAGTGCGGGGGGGGAGGGGGGGCATACAGTGCATTGAAAACAATTAGATATTCTTTCAATATTTGTATTTTGTTCACCCAATTAAGCTTTCCTTTTATCCCTGAGGCTGAGACAGTTCTGTAATGGTAATTATTTCATTAAGCTAACAACTCCTTTTCCTATGTTTATATTATAGGGTAGAAAGTAATATAAAATACTTCTTTTTTATATCAGCCTAGGTCATTGCAACACATATTGAGACATTTAGGGATATGGAGTTAACAGTACACTTAAAACCACATGTTGTGAGAACTGTCTCAACAAACACACGCTCCTGACTCTGGTCCATGCCCGAAGCTGTACAGTTTCTTGCCAGGTGAACTTTGTATGGGTCTGAGCATCACCATTGTGTAAGGCCAAAGACTTAGAGAACAAGAAGTTATTAGTTATCTTCCATTTGGGAGCAAAAGTAAAACCTATTTTGTAAAGAAAAGACAGCAAGACCAGAATAGATATGATTCAATAAGAGACTGTTTACAACAGGGCCTTCATTTTCTTTCACAGTACCATGAAAGCAAATCTTGACTCTGGCCATACTTCCACGTCTACTTTTACACTGGCCCTATTTGTTGGAGGACATGGAGAGAGACTGAAAGTAAGCCAACAAAAGAAAAGAATCCTACAGTCTCAGTGCTGGACCCCAATCAGCCTTGAATAATACAGTTTTTGGGGTTCAGATAGTTCCATTTCTCTCTGGAAGCTGATATTTACTGCTTAAGTATTTGATAAAGAGCTTAAAAAACATTATCCAAACATAGGATAAAGGAACAAAGAGGGATAAAAGGAAATGAATGAAATTTAGTATATGGCCCCTTTTAGGAACAGATTCTAAATCTTTGCATGAACCAAGTTTAACTAACGCTAACGGTGTTTGTTGTAGCTTGTCTTAGCCATGGAGGCCCTAGGGATATCACTCAAAAGTATTTTAATGCGATTAATGCCGCTAAGCTTAATGCAGTTTTTCTGATCATGAAAGAGAGAGTGTTCTCCTTGTTTGGCTCTTTGTGACAGACATTCTCGGATTAGAGTATAAGCCATGGTTATTCGATATCTGGATCTACACAGCACAGGACCCACATCTAAGGATGAGACATTTGCTGGTGAGTCATATGGAAAAGAAACTAGCATGTTTCAGAGCAAAGGAATTACACAGTGATGTAAAACCAGCAGACACATCTTTACTCATCCTAAAGATTTTTCCCTTCCCTTTAATCTTAGGCAAGCCCCATAAACTAAATGTAGAGATATTTGCAATTTTCAAAATAATTATATTTGAGCTAAAAAGCAATAGAAGTATTTTGAAAAGGAAAATGTTTTTCTTCTACTGGTTTGCTTTAAAATCAGTTATTTTGTGCCCATGTGTGTGTAGTTGAAAGTTTAATTGGAAGAATTAGGAAGACACTAGGACCCCACAGCAGACCCAGCAGTATTTAGAGCGGGAGTTCTCAATCTCCCTAATGCTACAGCCCTTTAATATAGTTCCTCATGCTGTGGTGACTCCCAACCATAAGATTAGTTTGTTGCTACTTTATAACTGTAATTTTGCTACTCCTATGAATCATAATGTAAATATTTGATCTGCAGGATATCTGATCTGCCACCCCTGTGAAAGGGCATTTGCCCATCAAAAAGGTCTTGACCCACAGGTTGAGAACTGCTACTTTAGAGCGTTGTCATTCCCATGCTGATGCTGAATTTCAACCATTAACTACGTTATCACTGTCCCTTTCTCCCCAGGCAGAGTGATCTCCAAGGCTGTTTCTACATGCTACAGCCCAGCGCTTGGATTTCTCACTGAACAGGTATGGTTCTGATCTAGACTGGTCTCCGTGATAATGCATTACCTGGGACCAGTGGTTCTTAGACTGCACTGTGTGTATATATATATATACTTGGAGACTTGTTAAAACCCAGCTTTCTGTGCCCCGAAGGACTAAAGGCAGCACTGGAAGTCTAAAAAATAGAATTTCTTATTTATGGCTTATCCTACCCATCTGGCAGCATCATTTGGTGTGAACAGCCTAGGAGTAGAAGTTAAGATATTACATTTCCAATCCTCCTCTATGACCAAATGCTAAAGAGAAAGCAATTTAAGGGAAGAGTTTTTATTGTCTTACAGTTCCGAGGGATACAGTCCTTCACTGCAGGGAAACCATGGTTCACGGCGCTACTGCAGACGTAAGAAAATGGAATTCAAGTGCTCAGCTAGATTTCCCCTTTCTCCTCGCCTCCTCCACCACTTTTACTCAGTGCTGGAACTCAGCCTGTAGGATGATTGCCACCTCCATTCCACAGAGCCTTCGCTCCTCAGTTAACGTGAGAACACCATCACAGGCACACCCAGAAGTGTGACCCATTAATGCCCTCAGTGTTTGCTCCAGTCAAGTTGATCATTGGGATTTATAATCGTAAATGCACCTCTTGTCAACGTGACACCCGAGTAATCGTCTTAAACTATAATATTCCACCCTTCGTTCCCTTGGGCTCATGGCCGTGTCATAAAGCAGAAGGCGTTGAGTTTAACTTCAGAAGTCCCAACACCGTTCAAAAGTCCAAAGTCTCTTCTGAGAGTCAAGGCAAACTGTTTAACTGCTAGCCTCTATAAAATTCAAAGGAATTTACAGACTTCCCTTATGCAATGATTCAGAATACATATTCCCATCCAAAAGAGAGAATTGGGGTTACAGCAAGGAAATATCAGATCAGAACAAACTGAAAACTCTCAAGTTCCATGTTGGAACTTAGGGTTCTCAGTGGTGTCGGCTTGGCACCAGGGACTGTTATTCAGTTAGCTGAGGTACATATAGCCTCTTTCTTGGTTGGGATCCACTCAGCATTTGTAGCTTCTCTTACAGGATGTCCCATAGTTCTAGAATGTTCTGTGGTTTCTACTGCAACTTAAGCTTCACCTTCACAGCTTAAGGCTTCCATGCAGGAAATCCAGCCCTGCTATGTAGCCTGGCCTCAGGAGCAGTTCGGAACCTTGGTCCAATGCACTGTTACTTCAAACAAGACAAAGGGAAGAAAGGATATTTGAATGCTTTACCACAAAGCAATGGTAAGCATTCCCATCATAATAAAAATTTCCCAGTTTTAAGATTTTGTGCATTGAAATATGTAACTATGCTGGTACTGGACATTTAGAGCCATTAAGTTCATTGCACAGTTCCCCTGTGTCTCAACTGTATGAAATCAAATTATGATACAGAAAACAAAGGATATGGATTTATGTACAGTTTTGCTCTGGGGGATGGTTTTAAATCCCTCTTCACTGTCTTTGTGGTCATATAACCACCTATAGAAAGCCAGGAAGCAAATAAAGACATGCTAATTTCACTGACATTCTAATTAGCCCTTTGTTGGGGGGGAGCAAACCTGAGACCGTTTTTTTTGTCTCCAGATAGTTTGATTTAAGACTGGGGAAGGAAAACGGAACCTGAAAGATGGCTATTTTTTTTATTTAATTTATTTATTTATTAAAGATTTCTGCCTCCTCCCTGCCACCGCCTCCCATTTCCCTCCCCCTCCCCCTATCAAGACCCCCTCCCTCATCAGCTCGAAGAGCAATCAGGGTTCCCTGACCTTTGGGAAGTCCAAGGACCTCCCAACTCCATCCATGTCTAGTAAGGTGAGCATCCAAACTGCCTAGGCTCCCCCAAAGCCATTTTGAAAGAGAACTAGTTTCGGGGATGGAGAATCCACCTCAACTCCAGGTCTGACAGATGAAGTTCTTTGTTGGTAACTCCATCTTTCTGATAGATGGAGAGTTCCAAGTCTTTCCTGTCTTTACTTTAAAGGCCCTCTACAGGATCTAGACTTACTCAGTTTTGTGAGATGCATTGATTTTGAATGTGGAAAAGAAAGCAGTGTGATAGCCAAAGGGAGAGACGCACGTGCATTTTAGTCAAAACGGCTTCTTAGAGGTCTCAGGACCCCATTAGTATATCCAACGTTTCTGTGTCAACTGACATAAATAAACAAATAAATACAAACAATAAAAGACAAAATAAAACCCCAAACAAAGTACGTAATTGTTGAATTGTACGGACTCGAATGAATTCTTTGTACTCTCCTGATGCTAATAAAGGAAACAACAGAAAACGCCTCTACTATTAAAGATCATTAATCAAAAGGGTTATGAGATGAACTAATGTCCCATCCCAAAGCAGGCCAAGTGCTGCAAAGGAGTTTAGGGGTGTTGATTTCCCTCTAACCTAGACCTATTTCTGCTTCAGAAAGGGGATGTCTGAAAAAATGTTACAACATACATTTCTTGTGACTGTCATAAGTTTCAGTAACGTGGCACAGAACAGCTTTGAAGAGACTTCTAATAAACAGTGCCGTGTTTACTTCGTACCATTTCTTTAAAGCCTTCCTGCCCTGTGAACTCATGTGTAAGAAAGGAAAGTTACAGCTTCAAGTCCGTGACTAATTTATTAATGCTAGCCTCTGTTTCAGATTGGCTTCTCCAGTGTGCTCTCTTCCTCCTGTGAACCCCGAGCGCGTCACGTGCAAGAAGATAGCAGGAAGACAGAGTCTCGTGTCTGCTTTACTATTATTTGTGGGTATCGAGTTAGAGATGAGCCGGCTTGGAGGATGTTGATACTGGATCCCTGCCTCATGATGTTCAGCTTGTGACACCGTGGACTGGAGATGTGGAACCCTAATTACAGCTCAGAAGAAGGGGGTCCTCGTACTGTTTCCTGCCTTTGGACAAGATATGACGTCTTAGACTGTTTGAAAAGTTGTTCATAGACAACTATCTGGTTGTATGATGTATGAATTCTAAACCTCGTAAGTAGTGATCAGGTGAGGTTTCATGATAAAAAAAAAAAATTAAAGTATACCATTGCTTCCTCCAGAGAGAGCAAACAGGCCCCTCAATTACCTGAACATGAAAAATGACACGAGAAAAGCTTCTTTTTCCAGAGACTGAGGAAATAGAATAAAGTCAGCCAAAGTGTCTATGGCACCATAGTCCTTTGGGCCATTGTCCATTGTTCATGACTTGCAATAAACTCTTTCTTTTTTCTGTTTTTGCTTTACATTATTGGGACTTGAGCTTAGGTCCTTGCACATACTAGGTAAACATTCTGAAGTGAACCACATCCCTGGCAAAAAATCAATTCAGTTTTCTGCATCCAATTCTTTGTGTTGCCATTTATATATTTTTTTAGTGGGATCCCAGTGCCTGGGGATGGCAGGCACTTGGTTGCAGAGACTTCTGAGCTCATGTCCCTGATTTATCCCTGCCCCTTACTAATTTTAAATCACTCTTTAAAGCTCTTCTTTTTATATTCCTATTTAAAAGTCTGTATTCCGTTCTTTAAAAAAAAATGTATGTATTAGTATTTTTGCCTTCATGTATGTACATACATGCATGGTTGGTGCCCATAGAGGCCAGAAGAAGGCATTGAATTCCCAACTCAGAGATATGCTTGCCGCTTCTTCATGTTGCTGGCTCAGATTAAAGGAGTGGGTACTACCACATCTGGCTCCACCTTAGTTTTAAGGAATACAATATCATCATGAATTTTCATCTCTTGTGTTAGAGATAGCCTCATGCAGATGGTGGTATTTTGAATGAATATAAGTGTATGTAAAGACACATAGAAAATAAAATTATACCTGTGTCTTTAGGAAGCCCCTTTTATGTAAATTATAAAGGTTGGGATGATGCAATAGTGTCGACAGTTTCTGTGTTTTAAATGCTAAATATTCCCTTTTATAATTCCCTTGGCTCATGCTCAACAAAATAAAAAAGTGACACTCATCTTTGCTGTTTTGTTATGTGTAAATATATCTTACACATTGACTCACTAGGTCACCATGGTCATTGGCAAAGCTACAGCTTCATCAAACAGTGACTGTACTGAAAGTTTGGCACCATTCAGCAAAATAGCAGGGGGCAGGCAGATTTTGCTGTGCTTACAGACTTGATTAATTGCCATTTTTGTATACAGCAGGATTGAAAAGAATGTTTCCAAAAACTTGGGCTAAGAATCATCTGGGAAGCTTTTAAACTATGTGAACTGCTGGGCAAAGAAAGCCAGTCCAGATTGGAACCTTTGGGAGCAATCTCTGAAAATACACATCAACATAATTCTTAAGACATCTTTGTGCTTCGTAAATGTTAAAGCCACGAACCGTAGACTCACATCTATAGATTAAAAAAATACACAACTCTTCTCTGGTAGAGCACACAGGCTTTATTTAATATGTCTGTCACTTGGCATACTTCAGTGTTATTTCCTGTTCTCTTTTCTTGCAATTTCTAGAATCTTAGTGCTACATACCATTAGAATTCTCTGGTAGTAAGCAGCAGAAGCTAATTCTCTATTTAACTGAAGCAAACTGTTATACTATGTAGAGAGTAAAGAAATAAAAGAAAAAAACAATCCAAAGACCTAGGATTAGGAGAAGACAAATAGACTAGCCTCAAATACTGTAAAGGAGTTCCGACTGTATTTATTCCTTGTGTAACTTTAATCAAATTTCAAATTACATTGAAAAAGTATGAGCTAAAAGTAGCTATCTGTTCATGTCCTCATATCCTGGGCAGTGTAAGGAGTAAATGAAAGGATGCTCAAGATAGTTACATGCCAGATAGTATACAGGCAAGTCTGTCTTAGTTTCTTTTTTATTCATGCAACAAATTCTCTAATTCCCCCCCCCAAAAAAAAACACCCGACAAAACAAACAAACAAACAACATCAGGGAGATATTATTTGTCTTGCCATTCCAGGTTATAATTCATTATTGCCAGGAAGTCAAGGCAGGAACTTAAAGAATCCTATCCATAGTCAAAAACAGGGAGAGATAAAGCATGCCTCCTTGCTTGGTTTCTCAGTCTCTCCCCACTCCCCCCGCAGTGGGCCTTCCTTCACCAGATTGTTAACCAGTTAACAGCCAAGAGAACTCTCCACAAACATGCCCACCATCTAAACTGATCAAGACAACGCCTCCATTGAGGTTCTCTTTTCAGATGATTCTCTAGGCTGTGGCAAAGTGACAATTACCAGGTGATCAGCCTGAAATCATAAACATACAGGTAACACTCAGTGGACCAAGCAGGTTGTATTTAATGTATTCTCCATTACAGCAGGCATCAACTATCAATAGCTCCTCTGCTATGTGTGGGACAGTGTGGGTCCCTCCCCCACCCCGAACTTTGGTTGGCTTGTGCATTCAGCCATAGCCTTGTGAGTTCCTGTGTGAAATGGACCTATCACATTCCCCCAGTCCTCCCAAACCTTGGACTCTTACAACCCCCTTTTGTGATGATTCTAGAGTCTTGAGAAGAAGGGATGTGGCACAGATATCCCACTGAGGCCTGAACATTTCAGTTTTTAATCTCTGCACTCTGGCCAGTGGGGATCTCGGTTTAGATCACCATCTACTGCAGAAAGAAGCTCTCTGATGAGGGTTCTGCCTCTTTTTCCCCTCACACAAATGCAAAGCTATTGTGGAAAACAGCATGACTTTTGTGAGAAGCACAGCTCCTAAATTAGAGCCGCCTACACCTAACCTCAACCCTTGCGATTCAGCTTCCAAAGAGACAGGAATAGGCTTTACAAAGCCCAAACTACTTCCCTTACCTCTTTCAGAAAAAAATTCTAATATTCAGAATAAACTTCAAGTCATTTGTTTAAAATAAAAGCCTCAGTATTCACTCCTTCCTATTAGAGCGTGCCTCCTCTGTCTGCTGGATGCTCTCAGTGTTGTCTGCACCCCAAGCCATACCCAAGGCTTCACCACCTTGGGAAGACTGACATCCTTCAGCTTGAGTTCTTTCTTTCGATGCTGTCCTCAGCTGATGAATACCAAGTTGTGGTATGCAGTTTCTGTGCTGTTGTATTTTATAAACTTGATATCTAAAGCTTTTAAATATATTCCCTCATATTGCCAGCCAACTATTTTTTTGTAATTTTTATCATATTTTTAAATAATCAGTTAAGGTAAATATGAAAACGTGGATGAACAAATGCCTTCTTCAATTCCTTTTAAGCAGATAAAATGAAGATCTGTATTCTGCATTGCCTCCCAGGATTCCCCAGGGGAGTGAGCTGGGTTTACCCACAGTGGTAATAGGCAGAGTGGTAAAATGACTTGTGTTTTCTGCCCACCTTTCCTCACTACCTTCTCCACTACCACACTCTCTGAATTCCCTCATCAATAACTATTTGGACTTGGATCTTTGTCAGTGCTTCTGATTTTGAAGAAGTCAGATAAATATGATGCCAGATATTTGATCACTGTTTAGGTCAACATTATGATATATATATATATATATCATAATATATATATATATATATAATATATATATATATATAACACACATACACACACACACACACACACACGCAATGTTCCCATTGTTCTATGCCTAGAACAATTCTGGCTCTCACCTATCTTACCTAGCTACATTTTACTAATTCTGCAAAATTATGCCCAGTATCATCTCCTAAGGGAAACATTTCTTTTCTTTTCAAAAATAAATTTATTCTTACAATATATCTTTGTCATATTCTTTCCCCTCCCTGGACTCCTCTCAGGTCCCCTCTTCTTCCTATCCACCCAACTTCATGTTCTTTATCTATCTTTAAAAAATTAAAACAAAAATAACAACAACAACAACAAAAGCAAATCAGAAAACAGTTGAAATTAAATAAGAAGAAGGGTTCCATTTTTTGTTGGTCAGCTACTCCTGACGTAAGTCTACCCTACATCTGGTAGATAAACTCAGAGTTATTCTATTGAAAAAACTTGATTCTCCCTCCCCCAGCTGCTGTTAATTGTGATTAGCTTCTTGGCTGTGGGTAGAACTTTGTCTCATTTGAGGGACGCAATTCTGTTTCTGTTTGTTTGTTCGTGTGCTCAGTATAGGGGCTTACTAACCATGTGGGCAAACCTTTTTATTTCATCATGTTTTGTCACTCAATGTAGCTAAAGTAATACCTTTTAGTTATTTAGTTAAATTTCCTAACACTAGTTTTAGAGTTACATTTTGCAAACACATTCAAACTACAGGTCTATCAAACAGTAGAGACACTCATTTATTTATTTATTTATTTATTTATTTATTTATTTATTTATTTTTGAAAAAAGAAACACATACCAAGTCCTTTTTGTGCATATTACATGCAGTTAGCTTCTCAAGATATACATTTAATTAAGTCAGGAATTTGCCCATTGGTTGGTAGCAGTTTATTGGAATAGACATTCCCTTTGCAACTTCAGGACCAAAGACCAAAAGGAACGATCGAATCATTCTCTATTGTGTCTGGAATTAAAAATAGAAAGTGGCAGGGACTTTGATAGCTTGGTGTCTGCTTAGAGTCTTTTTGCTGCCAAACTCCAGGTGTTTATAGATATTTACGTTTCTATCTTGAAGTGACAACCCCACTCATATTATAACTGAACCCAGAACACTTTAATTTTGTCTATGAATTCTGTGTTGATTTTTGTTTTTGCTTTTTTTTTCCCCGACCACCCATGATTTCTTTCCTTGTAAGAGTAAGTTACTTGAAGAAGAGCACCATGTCTCGTTTATCTTTGCATCCCTAGGAGGCTGATGCCTCATTAGCACTGGAGAAGTATTTCTGCAATGGGTGAAGAAGAATCCTCTGTGACATTTAATGACACAATGTGACGATGTTGCAAGGCTGAAGAACTCCCAATATTTTCCCCGAGTTGTCCATATGAATTGTATCAATACATACATTTTAATTTAAGTCCTGTGAATTCATCTACACCCTCTTGAATATTCACTCCGATATATTCTTCCAGACGTCAGTTGAAGCCTGTGACAAATTATGATTCATAAAACTAATGTCTAGTGTCAACTCCTGCCTGCTAGTTTTCCTTCCATCATCTGAAGTATCAGTGTGTAGTAATCAGTGAGCTTTTATTGGCATGCTTCCAAGCTGACTCGTTTATAAGCCTCAATAATCTTAACTCACATCAGTTTAGGCTCAACCATGTCAGTGAAGATCTTGACATATCTTAAGCCACTAAGTAGTGTTCTCTAGTGGAGCAGAATCCAGTGTGTGTGTGTGTGTGTGTCTATGTGGTATAATGCACACATGCACAAACACAAACACATATGTATGTTTTGGGGATTTATTAGATTGGTTTATGACAGGAGCTAGATAATTCAACCTTGCTCATCTGTAGAGAACAAGAGAACCCAGCAATTGCTTAGCCCAGAAAGCAGGATTCCTCAATAGTCTCAATTTGGTTTTGAAGATGTAATGATTCCTGGGGACTCATTGATATTGAGTTTACCTTGAAAGAATTTTGAGTCTGATATCAGTTGGGGCGGCAACAGCAGAAGTAGGCATAACTTGCTCAGAAACAAGCAACACGGACAGACAAGTGCACATTGCTTTTCCCCAGACCTCTATGTCTGGAAAGCCCTGCTCACTTTGAGGGTAAGTCTTCCCTCTCATTGACTCCTCCTTGTATATCATCATCGGTATGTCCTGACGAAATTTCCTAAGTGACTCTAAATCCTGTCACGTTGATCACCAAGACTAACCATCACAGAGAGACTGATTTTAAGTTTGTTTTTACAGCACTGCAGCCCTTTCCCTAAAATCCCAAGTTAACCTGCTGAATTGCTTTCAAAAGTCATTTTAAAAATAGCTGGATTAGGGGTCAGATAAATGACTCAGCAATTAAGAGCACTGTCTGCGCTTCCAGGGGACCCAGGTTCAATTCACAGCACACACATGGCAGCTCACAGAAGATCCGACACCCTCACACACACACACACACGCAGGCAAACCACTAATGCAAGTAAAAACACATCACACTTTTTAAATAGTTGGATTAGGGGCTAGGAGAGGCTTAGTAAGTGTGGGTAAAGCCCTTGCCACATAAGCATGAGAATTGGTGCTTGGATACCAAATACCCATAGAAATGCCAAAGAAGTCCCACCTGTAAGCCCAGAATTCAAGAAGTCAAGAGGGGACCTCTAGGAAATAAAGACAGTAACCAGCGAGTTCTAGGTGCAAAAATGAACATTGTTCCCTCAATGACCAAGACACCTGAAGTCAAACACTGGCCTCCTCACATGTGTGCAGATATGTGCGGACTCACCCCAAATACATGGGCATACACACATGTGAATAGGCATGTCCACATATGTGCACACCACACACATACACGAGAAAAAAGAAAAATAGTTGAACGATAACAATTATCTTCTAGATCCTGGGTGACGGGGGAGGATATCAGGGTTTTTCAGGAACACAAACATCCCTGAGCCCAAGCAAGGGTATAGCAAGGCTGCTTGTCTTAGTCTTGTCTGTACTACCAAGTGTGCAAACATTTACATTATTTCTAGTTCAAATATGCCTTCCCTGACCTAGTGGTATTAATAGTGAAGACGGTGGGTTTTTCTATTTCAGACTCATGGCTTTCTTTAGATACCATCTACAATACATTTCTATAAAAGGCCAGATAGCAAAATCTTAGATTTTTTTTTTTCCAAACATGAAATATCACAAGTACCTCAGCTTTTCTCCTGTGGCACAAAGGTGGATGAAATGTCACACTGACACCTGTGTCTGACTGCATAGACTAAAATATAATTAGCTGGCACTGAAATTTTAATGCTAAATATATTTTAATCTATCGCAGCAGTTTTCCTTGGATTTCTTTTCCAAGTACTTAAAACTTGTAGAGGCGTTTGTTGGACATGTTGTACAATCACTACACATGGGTCATAGTGTGTGAATCTTGCCTAAATTCAACTTATGTTTAAATTAAAAATTTTTTGGCATCTCTTTTTGTCTTCCCTCAATCTCATTTATGGATGAATTTTGCTGTAAACGTCCTCTTCCTTTGCAGAGCTACCCTGTGAGAAAATAATGCCTATTTTCATGTCCCCCCAACTTGCCCTAGAATTTCCTGTCTGCAGAGTGTAGTTTTCCAGTCCGTTCTTGAGAAAAGTGAAGGAGAAGAGTCATGGCTAATATGGTCCTGTCTTGATGGGTATTAGCCATACAGAGTGAAGACTAACGAGTTCTTCATGAAGCGACTCTATGTGCATACAGTGTGCGCTGATACCCAATACCCTTTCTTCTCTCCTTCTGCGTCCGTGTTCTTGTACATCTCCTCCTAGTTCCATGTTCCCGACCCAACCCAGCTTCCACATGTAAGAGAAAACATCCACAAATTTTTGTTATGGGATTGGCTCACTTTAATTCACATAGAGATCCTCTGTTTGGTCTATTTTTATTTTTGTTGCAAGCGACATGATTTTATTCTTTTGCTAGCGTACACACACAGAGAGAGACAGAAACAGAGACAGAGACAGAGAGACAGAGAGACAGAGAGATGACATACTTTCTTTGCCACTCATCTGTGGGTGGGTTTTCGAAATTAAAGAGCCACACAATTACCCCTATCAGCCCTGTCCTAACATTTTCATGCATCCCCTTTGAAGAAAACGTACAATTTTATCTTTTAGATAGAATTTACTTAACCCCTTGTTGGTCTAACCCGTACCGTATTCCTTATCAATCTGGTGAGCCACCACACCCGTAATCTACATGCTGTGGTCAGATCAATATTTATTCCTTACCAAGCAGGAGCCTTGTCTACCCTCCTGTGTTAGTCGAGGCTGCTTTATCCATGGAATGTTCTAATCCCTGTTCTCTGAGGGTTTTTCAGGTGCCCTCCATAGCTTTCTGGTGACATTTAAAGTTTTGTTAACAGAGAAACCTCTATTTGTAGCACTAACAGTAAAAAACCCAGAGACAGATATTGTGGTTCAAGCTGAAGATCAGAAAAGCAAAACAGCCAAGCCACCAGAGAGATCATTCATTTAACAAGGCTCAGTCAAACAAAAGGGTGATCCTGCCGCTATGAATCCTCAGATCGAGACTGGGAGTGAGGCTGATCTCCTTCCATTTGTTATTCCTCTCGAATGCTGGGATTTAAGGCATCCACCACCACCGCCCAGCCTCTATGGTTAACTAGTGTGGCTGCTGGGATTAAAGGTGTGTGCAAACCACTACCTGGCCTGTCTGGCTGATTAGTGTGGCTGTTTTGCACTGATCTTCAGGCAAGCTTTATTTATTAAAACACAAATAATCTACCACTATAGCCAGTACTCCTGAGAGGTCGTTTTTTAAAAAAATGGCAGCATAACTCACTTTTATTATGCTGTGCAGTACACTATATAACAGCTATTGCTTCAGACTTTTATTTCATCCTCGTTCTGACTTTACATAAACAAGGACTCTGCTTTCTTCCGCTTCCTGAATTTCTACCTCTTCTGCTTAGCAGAGTCAGCGTCATAGTTATGTCCCGGTGTAAGCAATTTCAATCCTAAGCATATATGAGCTCTAATGGCTCAGCCCCCTGTCTTACTGCCGTGTGTTATATACTAGGTGCCTGTCAGTTGTTTCTGCATAGGCCAGACTTCAGCACAGCCGGTTGCCCATGGATATTATTAAACACTAACAGAAGAAGAAGAAAGGCTTTGAAATGCTGCTATCATTGCAAAATTTTGGTGAGTATTAGTTAACTAGACAAGAATTGACTTACTGATTACCAATATGGGCAAATATTTACTAAGAGGTGGATTTGATGGTAGAGGAAAAAGTAGTATTTCTTGAGGGTCTTCTTTCCTTCCTTCCTCCCTCCCTTCCTCACTCACCCCCCACCCCTCTGCAGGGATATGTAAACCAGGCTGTCTTAGAATGCAGACAGATCCGCTTCTCTCTGCCTTGTGAGTACTGGGACTAACACCACGCTTCATCAGGACACACCTTGAGGTTCCTTTTGATATAAGCACAGATTTAGTTATTAGCAGGTTGGTTTGATACCTTCAGTCAAGAGAGTGTAAACACAGTGGGTTGGGGGATGGGCCAACAGTGCCCCCTGAGAGTATCGGCAGAAAAAGGAGAGTGCTAGAACTAACTCCTTCCTCAACAAAAATGACTCAGAACAAAATATTCTGAAACCTGGGACTTTAGAGTCTTTATTATATGGAAGTGAAACATTTTTTTAAATGTTTTTAGCAGTAAGCTAATATCTTTAAAAAAAGAAACCCACTTCTTGTTTTGAGGTACATTAAAATTTTTCTAGGATGTCTTTAGATTAAGAACATCAGTAGATGGCTGCTGGGGAGAGGACGCATCTTATGCTGAAGTGTGGCCCCTGGTAGGCTGTCCATGATGCTCCAGTAGGTGGGCCTGCACTCAGGAACACACAGACAACAGTAATTGGAATCAGTGGTTGCAAGAGAGGGAGGGAGAGAAAAAGCAAGAATGGGAACTGGGGAAGTAGAGATAAGGACCTGAGTGGGGGTTGGTCAAGCGGAGCAGGATGGGGATGGTAGTTATATAATCAGAATTCACTGTACATCTGTAAGAAGTTTCCAGAGAATAAACAATTAAATATAGAATGCCGTTTGTTAGATTCTACTTTGAGTCGCCTTCAAATTGATTTCTCTAAAGGAAACGTACCACAGATCACGTTGGCAAAGCGCCCGTGCCAGAGTGCTATTTTAGAGGAACAAAGAGCTTGAGCGAAGTGGAACTGTTATGGGTTCTCAGCAGGTGGAATAGTCTGGAAGATTTGAATAGTTTTTCCTTTAGAAAACATACCAGGTAACTTAAATAAATTCCTCCAGGAGACGTGGAAGGATCCTTCTGGCTACTGCAAAAACAAACCAACCAAAAACTGAGCTAAATATTCGGTGTTGTCAGAGTGGGAGAGAATCTTGGACAGCTAAACCTTTGATAGATGAGTAATGTACAGATCATATGAAGAATTTTAAAAAGAAGTTTAAAAAATGACACCATTAAAAATTGGTTAGGTTTTTTTTTTTTGAACGGACAATTCCTAAGAGAAGAAATAAAAATAGTTCAAAAATATCTCTAAAGTAAGTGTTCACCCTCCTTAGCAGTTAGGAAAGTGCCAACTAAATTAACCTTGTGGTTTCACCTTATCCCAGAAAGAATGGCAAAGTTCAAGGAAGCAACTGACACCAAAAGCTGTTGCAGACGCTATGGGATTGCAAATTGGTCAAGCCACTCTGGACATCAGCACAGAGAACTCTCAGAAAGCACAAAGCAAATCTCTCAGATGACCCAGCCATACCTCTCTTGGCATATACGCAAAGGACACATCCTACTCCACACACACTTGCTTGGCCATGTTCTTTGCTGCTCTATTCACAATAGCACGGACATGGAAACAAATGAAATGTCCCTCAATTAATGAACGGGTTAATGAGAAGGTGGCGCGTAGCTACGGCAGAATTCTATTTGGTTGTAATAAAAATGAAGTCATAAAATTTGCAAGCAGGTGAGTGGAGCTGGAAAATATACTGAACGAGGTAACCCAGAAAGACCAACATCACATATACTCTCTCATGTGTGGTTGCTAGCTCCAAATCTTTAGACCTGAGTTTGTAACCTAGAGTAACTCCAGAAATAAGAAAACTAGGAAAGTCTGCATCTAGAAGAGTAATCCACAGAAGGGGCCTGCAGGCCACAGGTGCTAGGAAGGAGGGCTGGGAAAACAGCAGGGGAGTAGATTTAACTGAAAATGGGGGATGATGGGCAGTACACAAGGAGAGAAAGGGAAGAGGGATAAAAGTATTAATGACATTTGTAAAAGCCGCAGCGAATCATTCTTTTATGTTCATCTTAAAATATATCATGTGTATGTTTACATGTATGTGTATGTTTATGTACGTGTATGTTTGTGTGTTTATGCATGTGTATGTGTACGGACAGTGAAGTTATGATATGAGATAATAATGTTCCCCCAAAGAACCATAGACTGTCTCACAAATCACCAGTACTACGCCTGAGAAACAACCTTTTCAATTGCTCAAGGGAGTCCAAAAAACTAAAACACCATAGTCTATTGCCATTGCCCTGGTTACCTCCCACCATTTGAAAGTCCCTGTTGTTGAAGACACCACATATTTCAGACCCAGGACTTGGAGGAATGGAGCTAGAACTGACTTGGATGCCTCCTCCCCAAGGGCTCACAATTTCTAAAGGTGATAATGCCATCTGTCAAGGGAGAAAATAAAACAGTAGTCATACCCAGCTGAGAAACCCATGAGCCACCATGTTAACTAGCATGACAAGAGATCCCTAAAGGTGTAATCGTGGCGCTCGTATCTTGGGGGTAACAGACAGGTATCTTATTGGACTTAAGGTCTGCAAAATAAGGGGAATCCATTTCTGCCTGATATTATATATCAAGCAAATTAACTGAAGCCCTGGAGTCTAGAGGAGAACCTACTACCACCAAGTTACTAAGCCTTTATGATTTCAAAATAACCTTGAAATACTGAACCTTATACTCACAGATAAATGAAGGTCTCACCTGTCATCAAGGAAGCTTCTTTTTGCAGGAGATGGGAACCACTGCAGACATCCAAAACTGGTTAAAACACAGAGAACAGCTGACCACGAGTGCCCAGTCCAAAGTGATCTATCTACCACACAATCCTTACATCTATGGCTCAGGGAGCATCTCAGAAGACAGAGCAGACAGATCAGATTCTGAGAGCCAAAGGACCATGATATCTGCTATAAGGTTTTTATCTTCTTCTATACATGACAGAGAAGCTGCACCCATGAAATTTGAGCAATGTGGCCATCTAAACAAGATGTGAACAATGACACAGGTTGGCATACCAGTGTGGATGGGGGCCATCGCAGAAACAAGCCTCCACCAAGAGCTGTAGGCTATTAATGACTTCTGAGACAGGAAGAATCAGTCTCCCTGGGGGATGAACCCCCTAAGTGTCCAATACAAAGTGGTCAGGACTAGAAACACAAACACACAGCAACACTAACTGAAAGTCTATATTTATTATTTGCGTGTATGAGTATGACATAAAAAATGAGGCCATTAATTTGAGAGAAAGCAGGGGTAGGGGGAACAAGAGAAGGGTTGGAAGGAGGACAGGGAGGAAGGACATGGTATAGATACAGAAAGGATATAAAAGTCTCAAAAAAATACATTCTGGTACTTTGAGACAAATTCAGTTAGAGAGGCCTCATTCCAGCAAGAGCCACTATGGCCTACTTTCTGCACTTCTGGCCAACTGAATGAAGACTGTATGATGACTATCTTCTGCCCAGTTACAAATTCAAAGGTTTTCTTCAATGAAGTTGGAAAACAGGCACAGGGGTTTATCTTCAATCAGATGCACAGCCAGTATCTCCAGGGCTGGTGGAATCAATGACAATTAGAAGAAAGGCAGGTATTTAGATAAAACAGAGTTTATCAGAACAGGAATCTTGCCACTGAGTATTCAATTCAGCTTTTGAAGTCCAAAATGAACCAGTTAAACTAGCCAATGTCATCACGTGGTCTACTGAGAGTGCAGGTGTCAATGGTGTATCACAACACCGTGAGCCGCACCACAGAAGTGAGGAAGGCTTTGCATTTGCATTTCGTTCTTGATTTGCATTTAATTTCTTTTGATGGGTATTTTTTAACCTCTTTATTAAATTCCTATTACTGGCCCTAATATATTTCTTATACAGTCACTTAAAAATTATGACTGTAAATGAGCCTGTCCTTATGGCATAATTTTTAAGTGACTGTATAAGAAATATTATAAATTACACAGATTCCCTATGTCAAACACAGATGGGTTAATGTGCTTTCTGACTCATCTCCAGCAATGTACCTGTATGGTATCTACATAGTGTCTAATTGACAGCTCTATTCATATAGCATCATTTCACCCATCTAAGGATGCTATGTTTTCATTTCTACAAGAAATACTATAATTCAGAAAGGAACAATCCATTAGAAAGTTTCTTCTTCCTGGCCCAGCTTTCACAAATATGAATTAGTGACTAGAAGCAGCAGTAAAGGGAATTCTCTGTATTTCAGAATAAGGGTTCTGTAGAATGTGACATTGCCACGGAGACCTAACTTTTCATTAGAAAGAAAGAACCCAGAGGGACAAGATGCGGGCCCTTTAATTAATTTTCTAAGCTTCTGTACAAATCACGTCCCTTAGCAAGCTTTAAGAACAGGCAATGGAAAAACAAGGAGGCGTCGTTCCCTATAGATCTTCAAATGGCTAGCAGTTTTGCTTACGTCATGAGATACGGAATTGAGCAGAACTTCCCCTCATCGTTTATGAGAAGCCCCATTGGCTACAACACTCAGTCCTTCATAGGAAGCATGTTTTCCTTAAGTGACTAACTGCTTATTTGGAAACAGTATTTCTTTTCTCTGAATCTAAATCACCGACTGATACCTTCTAACAAACACCACAAGATCATCCATACGTATGAGAAGGAAAAAAACTATCCTAGGGGAAAACTAGTTATTTGCATTCTCTGTATCCAGGAAGGGACAGAGAGCCATCCCATGGCTTCTAATAGAATAGGATTTCTGAAATCATCTTGTTTTCAATTCCGTCTGACAATCAAGCAGTAAGAATCCCTCTGGGGATTTGGGTGTTTAAGTTCCTTGTTCCTGTATGCATATAACAACAGAAGATTAGCTAAGCCATTCTGTAGGAAGGTACTATTCTGGGTACTTCACCTCTACTAATAACCCACTTTTCACAATGACTCTCTGAAAGAAGCCACCATTAATAGATCCGTCTTACAGCCAGAATGAGAGGTAGAGAGGTTAAGCAATTCACTCAAGGTTGTAGTTACTGAGAGTAGTGTGGGAATTACCATGGAGGCAAACTTACCCTAGAGCCCATGTTTTCACTACTGAGTTCTCACTCCCGAACCCTGCATCTTCCAGGCAACCATGCTCTCTCTAAGAATTAAGCAAAGAAAAGAAGATCAACAAGAGATTGACCCCTATCTTGAAATGACAACGTAGACAAAAAGGTAAGGCACTCCTAGCTGATTATTTATTTATTCTAAAGATAATAGGGTTTCTTCCATTTTACAGTTAAAGCTTATGTTGGCACTGCGTAGACTCTCATAGACTCTTTATCATTGATAATACATTTGTCTTCATCATAGATGCTCTGTTTAAACATGCATTTAGAAACATCCATACTTTTTTATGAAACATGTTTTGTCTACAATTTTCAAATCTATTTCAGGCTTTTGAGAAGGGAAACCATTTGTCTTAAGGTCACTTAAAAACCTTTGGCTCTAAGGAAACCTGGACCTAAGGAAGCATGGGCCATTCATCTACAGCAGGGGTAGGCAAATAAAGACATAGGAATCTGGAGTTACAGGATGCCACGCAATTGATGCACTCTGAAAGAAAGTTGTGTGTAACCAATTGATTCCAAGAATGCGGCAACATTTAAGCTTGTGATTGGATGCTGAAGTGTAGCTCTTCACAGCTGATGGCTTCAGGCAGGTGGGGGTGAGAAAGGACTCAGTTTTCTTTAAGGGCCTGGCCACTGGGAGTTTGGCCATGCACTGGTGAGTATAAGGGGAACACAAAATGGACTTGGTAATTTTTTTTTTTTTTGTCTTCTTTCTCTTTTGGGGGAGGAAGTTGCAAGGGTCAGGATAGACCTGGGAGAATTGGGAAATGTGATAGGGATACAGGATGTGAAATTCTAAGATAATCAATAAAAATATTAATTGGCTTAAAAATAAATAGAAGCAACTACAAAATAAAAATTAAATAAAATTATGAACTTAAAGTTGGGGTTCATATTTTAATGCTGGTGCTATAAATGATAATTAAGTATTTAAACTTACATTAATATTTAACCAGGGATTTTCTTTCTGTTTTTTTCTTTTTAACCCCTGGTTAAAAATATTTTGTTATGGCCAGATCACGGAGTCTCCCCCAAACCCACTAGGAGACGGAGTACTGTATGTAAAAGCAAAGAGCCTTTATTCTTTTTTTGCAAATTTGGACTCTCTATGTGTCCAGCGTACTGGAGTGGCCGGAGAACCCCAAGCTCCGTTGGAGTTTTTATAGTAGCGAAGGCAGGGGTGAAGGATTTCTAAGGCTCAGAACCCCCAATTGGCTGACATTTGTCTAGGGGTGTCCTGGTGAAAAGCGATGTGTGTGGGCTGGCAGGTGATCCTATCTACAACGGGTGGAACGTTAAGAATTTCCTTTGGATGGTCTGCTCCTGGGTCGTGCCAGCTTATGACTTTTCCTGGAACCCGGTGCTGCCTGCTACGGCAGCTGTGTGACCTGGACCCCATTATGTGTGGCCAGGCTGCCCTCTGTCCCACACAGCTAATGCATAACCTCAGGCTTTCTGTTTTTGCTTTTGTTTTTATTTTTCTAAGGCTCTTGGGATTAGATATGAAAATAAATGTAGACATGATATTTGATATGTATATTCAAACACATCTGAACATATAAAAAGCTGCATAGACAACAGGTGCTAAACTAGACACTGAAGTTCATCTTCGAAGTGCTGCGATGAGTGAAAGGGATCAGAGCAAACCTCAGGTTCCAAACCTCAGGTGCATCTGTGAGAAGCTTCAGACCTGCAGCCACTGTACTGGGGTTTGAGGACAACGTTGGTTGTTAGTCCCCTGAGTGGTGCAACAGATTGAACGCATGTGTTTTGGGACAGTGCTCTACCACTGAGCTATACCCCTATCGTAAATTTGGCTTCAAATATGTTATGAAGCTGGGTACCATTTGTGTGCTCAAAAGGTGGGAAACAATGCCAGAGTCCAGACACTGGGTCACAATCCTGGAGAAAGTTCAAGGCTGTCATATTCTGTGTCGTTTGGGGTAAGGTTCCTCAGTCCTCCCATCTAGTAGGTAGGGTTGCATCTGGATGCTTTGCCCAGTTTGACCATGAAGTGAGTGATACTTTGCCCAGTTTGGCAGTCTGGAGCCAATCTCTTACACTAATGGACCACACATGGCTCTTGGATTACAGAACTGGAGACAGCTCCAAGGGAATGGAAGGTGAGGATTCAAAGGCGACTTTGTCCTTTTCTCAGAGTGGTTGGGGTAAAAAGGAAGACAGAAGGGAGCAGAGTAATATTCTGAAAGACAAGATGAAAATTGAACAGAAATGGATGCTATTGGAATTATCGATATAGAACTAAAAAAAAATCACCCACGGCCAAGTCCTTAGCTTCTTAGGGATGCCATGACACGAGCACCATTGACGCTATGGCTCAAGTAGCTACAACAACAACAAAATGACTTTTCCGGTTGTGGGTGTTTTAAAAAACAATGTGTGAGCAGAATTACTGATCCATGCCTCTTTTAGCTTCTGAGAACCTTAGGTTGGAAGGCGGTGTTCTTCTTGTGTGTTCACATCATCTTTCCTCTGAACACATCTTTTCAAATAAGTAATAATCCAAGAATTTGTGAGCTAAGTTTTAGTTATCTTCCATGAAGCAGTTTAGCATACTTAAAGAATTTAGAACAATCAAAGAGAGAGGCTGAAATAAGAAATTATGAGCATGGTTGAGAAGGGGTATGTGTTCTGTGGAATTAGCAGGGAGCCAGGAAATGAACCAAACAACCAAGGGAAGGAAATGTTCACATAAAGGGTGCTATAATTTCAAACAACAGAGAAGAGGCCAATGGGTAGAATAAAGACAGAAGAAAGACAATTGGATTCAGTATTCCGGAAGCTACTGATGCCCATTATGAGAGGTGTTAAGCTGTAGTATATCTGGAGCAAACTCTAGGACTCAGACACAAGCTCTGCTACCTACAGGATACTGGTACATCTCTCAAGCCATCTCTTTCTGACCTTCCTCCTATACAAGGTGGAAATGATATATACAAGCTGTATTTAAACAGTGTCATTTAACTTTAGTGTAGCAAAGGACAAGCTCAACAGGGTGAAAGGCAACACAGGAAGAGAAGAAATATTTGCAATTCACATGCCTGGTAATTGGAATACAGATAGACCTCCTGTGACTTGACTACAACCGTCCAATTATAAAGGGCAGGGGAGATGGCTTCCTGCGTAACACACTCAATGGACTAGCCTAAGAGCTGAAATCATAGCCCCAGAACCCATGTAAATGCTAGCCAATACGGTTGCCCACCTCTACTCCCAGTGCTTGGGAGGCAAACTGGGATTCACAAAGCCAATTGTCTAGCTAGATTAGCCTAGTCAGCAATCTCTGGCTTCTGCAAAAGACCCTCCCTCAGTAAAGAAAATGGGAAATAGACAAAGAAGACAACCAGTGTCCACCTATGGCTTCTTTACCTGTTCTCACAAACATGCGTGTGCTCCTGTCTGCATGCTGCATCCACCTACAGGCAAACACAAAATGCAGATTTCAAAAAAAAAAAAGATCTAAAAGTTGGCAAACGATTTAAATGGTTACTTCTTCATGGTTTTGTGTGTGCGATTGTGCCCCTGCATGTGCACGTATTTGGTCAATAAATGTGAAAAAGACGCTCAATAGCGCAATACCTCTAATTCCAACCCACAGAAAGATCCTTTCCACCTATTAATAGAATTATTACTTCAAAGAATAGTCTCATAAGATAACAGAGGCTGGTAAGAAATGGAAAGTAGTGTAGCTACAAGTAAAACTGACACGCCAATTGCTTAACAAATGAAAAATGGAGAAATGCATTATAAACACACAATGGAATTTTGTTTAGCCTTTGAAAAGGGAGAAAATTACGGCACATGTTAAAGCCTGAATACACCTTAAATGCATTATGCTGAGAGGAACAAGGCATGCAAAAAGGAGCAAACGCATATATGCAGTACCTAGAATTGCCAAATACATAGAGGACAATAGTGTTTGCTGACTCTGGAAATAGCCATGGGCAGGGGTTGCTTTTTATAGGTACACAGTTAGAACTGAACAAAACAAAAGAGCCTGGTAATGGAAGGTGCTATTCTTTCTAAATCTGTAGAAGTGATTAACACAACGACTGTCTTTTAAAAACACTCAATAAGTTATATAATTTATCACGATAATTGGAACCCAGGAGAAACACAGTGCCACCTCTCACTATCATCTATCTAATAAGGCAGAGTAGAGAGGGTCTAAGTGGTGAAGAGGAGACCAGAAGGTGGAAGTAATGAGTGAAATCTACAGATATATTGGGAAGCAACACAGGTCAGTAAGACGGAAGAGCAAGGAAGGGTCAGGGATTTCTTTCCTTTTAGGAACAGAGAGGAGAAATGAGAAGGGCCAGTTGACAAGGAACATTTAAGCCTGTGAAAGAGAGCAAGGGATCAACAGAATTCAGAGACTGGAATGGTGGTAAGAACCTCAAGAGGAGAGACAAGGAGGAACTATAGGTAGGAGAGAGTCTGCCACCACTTTAGAGTTCTAAAAGATTCTTGAAATTGCTGATTCATATTCGTTTATTCTACAGGGAGAAAATACTAAACAAACATTATATGAGCACATACTTTAACCAATTTGTGTTCTCCTTAATGAGTTTCACAGTAAGGTTGTCTTCCGCTAAAACCTTGATACCATGGCAGTCACAGACTTAAATGCAATAAAGTTAGATAATGACTTGTTCAGTGGTCAACTTCTTAACCTTTATGTTGGGGACAACTGAGCAGATTTGCCCGTTTGCCTGCATCTGAAGAAATATTTGAGCAGACCCTTCAACTGTAAGGTTAAATATATTCCAAATAATATGAAAATCCATGTTTAGACCTAGAAGTGTTGCTGGCTTAAAACACAGAAATACAAAATTACTTGTGCTGGCTGGTTTTGTGTCAACTTGACACAAGCTAAAGTCATCTGAAAGAAGGGAACCTCAGTTGAGAAAATGTCTCCCTAAAATCTGACTTTACGACATTTTCTTTAAATTATTGATTGAAGGGGAGGGCCCGGCCCAATGTTGGGGGTTCCATCCCAGGGCAGGTAGTCCTGGGTTCTAAAAAAAAAAGGTTGCACAAAGCCATGGGAAGCAAGTCAGTAAGCAACACTCCTCCTTGTCCTCTGCATCAGCTTCTGCCTCCAGGTTCCTGACCTGTTTGAGTTCCTGTCCTCACTTCCTTTAATGATGAAGAGTGATAAGGAAGTGTAAGCTGAATGAACCCTTTCCTCCCCAAGTTTCCTTTCAGTCATGGTGTCTTGTCTCAGCAATAGACCATTGACTAGGATACTTGTCTTATCTAGTTAGCCCCAAACCCAAGGCCTTTGATGGGGTTCCTTTTTAGACTTGAGTATAAAGAATTAAACTAACCGAATGTGGGAAGGCGAGAAAGCTCTGGGTTTTTAATTGCGTTCTCTCCTACTGTTGCTAAAGTAGCTTATAATTGGAGAGCTAATTAAGATATTTTCAGTCTCTTAGTAAACTCATGTAAAATAAGTCTAATTTGGCCTTTTTAGTAATTTCATGGGCCTGTGTTTACTGAGCTGTGCTAGCAAGGTTAAATCCTCAAATTAGTTTCTAGAATGAGTCATAGTTATTGAAGCACGGTTAAAAAAAATGACGCTAAGTTTTGCATGTTTCAGTTTAAAACCCTTAGGCCTTCAAATCTTGACATAGGTAAAACCAATTTATTAGTAATTTCACAATTTTAAAAGACGTGAAGACTTACAGTAACATCATGCTTCCCGAATGTTATTACTTTATGCTTCTCCCACTATGAAATGAAACAGTAACTAGTTCTTCCCACTCACTCCGTCTTTATGGATAGCCATACTATATATTATGTACTAGCTAGATACCGGTGGAAATTACTATTTTCAGTTAATTGGAGACAGTATTTACATATGTTTAAGTGCTAAACATTTGGAGACGAGAAGAGGCTTTGTCAGAGTTTGCCGGAGAGACAGTATTGATAGGATGTATGCAGAGATATATAGGAGACTGGCTTGATAAGGGGAATTGACTGCTGAATGATGGATGTCTCCCAGTCTTAGAGTGGTCTGTTTGCAAGACGGAGGCCCAGAGAAGCCAATAGTGTAGCTCAGTCCAAGCTCAAAGGAATTGGCATGAAGAAAACAGAGCCCAGAGAAGTACTGGCACATGTCTAGGATTTGTAAGGTTTGAAAACCTGTACTTCTATGTTCAAGTCAGAAGGGCCTTTTACAAAAGGAGAGACCCTATATTCATCCTTCTCCCTTCTTTTTGTTACTACATTGTCTCTAGTTGGCTGAATGGTGCCCCACTGTCATTAAGGGCCAGTATCCTCTTCCCCACTCCACCCATAGACAGGGTCTCACTATGCAGCACTAGATAGACTAGAATTCACTGTAGACTAGACTGGCCTCAAACTCAGAGATCTTCCTACATATGCTTTCTGAATGCTGGAATTAAAGGTGTGTGCCATCAAGCCTAGGCAGGTTTCCCTTTTTAATCTACTGAGTTATAGGCTAGTGTTTTCTGAAAACACCTACATGCTCATTTGGTCAGCCCCGTCATTGTCATCAATGGCCAATCTGTGTTAGTTTCACAGAATTTGGATGTCTTCATGCCTCTGGAAACCATTGGATAATGCAATGACTGAGAATTGGTCATGACAATCAGACGTACTGTCAACTGACACTGAATTAGTCATCGGAGGGAACAAATCCTGGGTTGTCTGTGTAGACTTTCAATAATATCACATATGCTTTTATAGAGGGAGGTCAAAGGAGTTTAAGAAACATACAAAGAAGACCCTATAAAAACAGGGGCAAGGGCTTGAGTGAAAACCAAGGAATGGCAACCGCCACTAGAGGCTACAAGGGGCAAGAGAAAAATTTTCTTTGGGTCTCTGACGAGAGTGTAGTTGGCTCAGTCTTGAATGCAAGCCAGTGATGGGTGGTCAAATAATACATTTAGGTTATTTTAAGTTATCATTTGATGTGACAGCCACAAGAATCGCAAAATGCAAAATTTTCAGTGAAAGTTTGCACACAATCACTTTCATGTTGCAGATACTTCCTATGCTTTCAGGAGAGCCCTGGAGAGAAAGATGTCATGAGCTGAGCTATGAAGACTCCACATTTAGGGGATGTAAAGAATGAAAAATTATGCTTCTGACATGATAGATCAAAATAAATAGACTCAATAACACAGGATATTTCATAGTAAGAGCCTATGCAGTGTTTTTGTAAGATTTAGTCATTTCAAGGATGTCAGAGAAATAGACGTCATTTTTTTTATCTCTCATCCTATTCATTTCTTTTAAAAATTTATTTTCCAAAGTATGACGCTGTCATCACACTGAATAGCATTTGCAAATAGAGAGGAACAAAGTCATGTGACATCTTCAATACCACTACCATTATTTTGTTATGTCATTTATATTTCCTTTCTTTTTAAATGATAGTCATTACTTTATACCTAAGCTTTTGTCTATTTATGCTTTCTTTAAAAAAAAGAAAAGAACTTTTCCATGGTCAGTCTTTATAACTGTCTTTGAAAGGTTACTTTAAATTGTTGTCAAATATCCAGAATTTAATTCAAGTATTTTTATCAAGAATATTCAGACTATTTTTAAAAGGAATCATAACCGTCATTTTTATAACTCCCTATTATGATTACAGAAAATGAGAAAGCTGCATGCTATTGATATGTTGAACTAAATGATTTTTTGCTGTGTAGAACTATCTTGAATGTCATAGGGTATTGAGTAGCATCCTTATTTCTGGCCATTTAATGACAATATATCTCTCCTTGCATATAGTTGTAACAGCAATGAAAAAGTCTATAGACACCATCAACTGTCTTTTGATAATCAAAGCACTAAAACACAAATTCAAGTTTATTTATCAGAAGATCCCAATTAAAACTTTAGCTTCATAAATCTAAATCTAATGCTTTTTAGATCACCTTCAGTAAAATTGCTATACAATTTTCATGAAAAGTTTTAGAATCTTGGTGATAATATGGCATCTCTACCTCTGGTTAGCAGATAGCTATTCCTGTCCTAAGAATGAAGAGCAGTCCTTGAAGGGGACATCTTTTTTGGAAGAGGTGTCACCTTAGGGACTCTGTTAGTCACTTTTCATTTCTATAAAAAAAAAAAAGCTTGGGAAATAGCTCAAGGAATGAAAGATTTATTTTGGCCCATCAATCTCCACTGTTTCTGGGTTTTGTAGAGTGAGGTAGAAAATCACAGCAGGGTGGACAGGAGGGCAGTAGAACAAAATGACTAAATTACGGCATATAGGAGGGAGGTAGGAGAGAGAGAAGAAAACTGGGAGGCAGCAGAGGAAGGAGAGAACTCAAGAGGGAGGAGGAAAAGAGGAGGGAGGGAATGGAACTCTCTCTGTCTCTCTCTCTGTCTCTGTCACTCTCTGTCTCTCTCTCTGTCTCTCTCTCTGTCTGTCTCTGTCTCTCTCTCTCCTAGCTTGACAACTTAAATTAACACATAATTCTTGTCTATGTTTAGCCATGTGTCTTGGTACCTTTTCTCGATAAGGCATTCTCATCTTGCTTCCTCTGCATCTGACTGGTGACTGACTCTCTACCTTTTCTCTTCCTAGAATTCTCCTACTCTGGTCACCCCACCAAAACTTCCTGCCTGGGTACTAGCTAATCAGCATTTTATTAAACCAATATGAGTGACAAACTTTTACAGTGTACAGAGCATTATCACACAGTCCCTATCTTGGTCTGTAATATATCACATATGGGAAAGCTGGAGGCATTTGCTGATTGAAATAACAGTAGAGATTTCTTCCAGGCTTCACAGGTCTACTTGTACATTTCTAACCTTTTCATATGAGTGCTAAAACCCTGGAAGTTAATTTATTATCCTCTTCATTTAACTAATAATGATTCTTTTCATATTCAACTACATTTAGGAGGAAGGGTAACTTTGGCTCTCCTATTGAATACCTAGAACTTATTGACATTGGCAAGAAGGCTCTTTCCCCCTTTGAATCATAATAGAGACCTGGGATGCTTCTGAGAGATAAACTTCTCACAAAACACAACAAAATGAAATCTTAAGAACATATTTTTATCATGACTAACTGGCTGTGTAAGTTGGAGTTCCCTTAGAAACAACTGCCAAACCATAACAAGCTGTGATGGAAAAAAATCAAGAAAAATGCCCATGGGAGATAGATAAAGGGCAAGGTGCAGAAAAGACAGGGGTGAGTCTTTGGGCCACAGTACATCTGTGTCTGTGAAAAAAGACTTAGGAAAGGAGAAAGATTGTGCAGGAAGAGTTTGATGGTAATGAATTTCCAAGAACTGTTTAGCTAGTAAGTGGGAAACTGTGTGCCAGTATTTCCTATGTATCAAGGAAGTCACATACCATGGACATGGGTTTTCATAAGTACATGTAGCAGGCTTATCTGTCAACTAGGAACACTTATGGGACATGTGCCTGAGTTTCAGTGTGATGGAATAGTATCTTGGCCATCATTTAGCTATGCTTCTATCAGTAGGATATATGAGAAGAAGTATATTTTCATAGCCACCACTGCGCAAAGCTAGACTAAATATGCGTTGTTAGCATGGATCAGCAGAGGACAGGCATTCCAGTTAACAAAGCAATTTCAGCCTAATTCATTTACTGGGCCTCAAACTCAACTCTTTTTTTTTTTTTTTTTTTTTTTTTTTTTTTTTTTTTTTTTGTCAATGAGTAATCAGAGGTAAGTTTCTCATCAGTTTATTTGGCGGCATCAGGTTCTTGTCAATGTGTCCAAGCTGTGCTTTCGGGAGATAGTTGTTGTCCAAGGCACTTCCCATGCAGGAGTCCAGGTCCCTGGTGATTTAATGCTTAGCAGTGGCACCTGGGTCTGCAGAGGCACCAGGTGTTTCCCTCACTGTAGATGTGGTGTGCTATAGCATCTGCTCCCCTTTGTTCACTTTTTCTTGCTCAAATATTCCTTCCTTCTGTGTCCCCAAATGCTACTCACACCTCAAAGCTCAGCTCAACTTCATTCCAGAATTGAAGGACACATGCTGTGTCATTCATTATCAGATCAAATATTTCCTTTCATGTAAGCTCCATGTGTTCCTTACCCGATTTCTCTAAACATGGGTACTATAAGTTCTGCAATGTGTGGACCCGGGTATGTCCCTCTCTAACTGGTTACACTAACTCGAAAAAGCCTGACACTGCCTGATATTGCTCAGCCACTGTCATTCCAATACGTGCTTGCCATGACAAAGGCTCCAGTCACCCAATAACTATTCCTGGCTTCCTGGCTGCTGGTCACATTGTTCAGGATTCCAGACATTGATGATTCATTGTGAGTTTATGCTGCAGTGCTCTGGGTGATAAAAAAGCATTCCTCAGTATTTTCTAGTCAAAATAACTTCGCAAACATTGAGCTCAACAATCACAAATTATAAAAAGCTGTATCTGCAATGTATTTCAGGGATTTTATTTAATATATCCTTTATTCACATCAGTATTAAAAAGTAATTCAATATATATAATTTCTTCAAGCACAAAGAAGAAGAGATGAGAAATTCTAGAAGGCCACGTCAACAGAAAGGGTGAGTTTATCATGTTGGAATTTAGGCAGAGGAAAATCCGGAGGCTGTGAAAAGCTGTGTGGGTCTGGATCTGACCCTGGTTGAGATAGACTCCTCTGGTAACCTTACAAAAGTTCATATTGAGAATGTCAGTTCTATGGTGTGCTGTCCTGCTAACAATACAAACACTGCAGGGCTGCTCTGCTCATAGACTTCACTTCATCACTTGTGCTTTTTTCACTACCTCTGAGCTGAGCCTCTCCCCAACATCTCTGAACATCTAGAAGGAAAGTCAGGGACTGTTGACCCTCCCTTATCAGCAATGGGACCTCAGATTTTATTTAGTCTACAGCTAGAGTCCTGTCTCAAGAAATGCGGCATTTCCCATCTGCTTAGGAATACTTACACGTTAACAAACCAGTAGGAGCCGCTGAAAAAGCAGAATATGCAGAACCCTGTGCTTCATGTATGCCTGAAGCCATACGGATTAAAGCAACAAGCTCATATTGGCTCTATATTATATAACTGAATATCTTGTTCTTATTTTTATTGTAATAGAAGGCAAAATCTGATCTTAGGTGGTCTCCTTTCTTTCTAAGCTGTGCATATAATTGCATAATGCTTCTTCTCTAAGGCTTTTTGTTTTTAATAATTGCTTACAGTCCGTTATAAAAACTTTCATTCAAAAATGTGGGTGTTTCTTACGGAACACACACTTATCTGTTAGACTTTATTCACCAGTTAATTATGAATGTACTGTTACATTCATTTCAAATAACTTCATGTATTTCATGTCAAATAATTTTAATAATTAAATAAGTTCCATGTATGTTTTTATAGTAGAAAAGCTATTTCCCGTTTGAACACATCTTTGGAAATAATATTATCATTTACATAATTTTTTGCTACAAAGCAATACTGCTTTATAAACACAATTTCTCTAACACTGTTTTGTTATTTATATTTCCAGATACTAAGCTGATGAAGTTATCAATATTTAATGATAAAGAGAAACACGCTATTCAAGCATAGGTTCATAAGGAACAACCTTACAGAATGGCCTTGGCAAAGGACTTCCCTCCTGTAGGGACTTACGTTAATTACGAGTTGATCTAAGCTTGTTTCTTTTGTTCGGGGGTTTATTTTGGGCTGCTAGTCAAGGGAGTCCTGGGGCAGGGAAGGTTTGTCAAATGGAGGTGGTTTTGTGGATAGCTAGGGCGAGGCAAGGCATCAACAGTGTGGGTGGTTTGTACCTTCACCCACTGCAGAGTGTGAACAATCAGAGTCCTGTGAAGGAAAGAGACGAAGAAGTGGTTTTTCCTCTAAGGACTGGTGAAGAACCAGGAGGCACGTTCCCAGCCTAATGAGCATGGGCAAACAGAGCAAATATATATATATTCCTAAATGCTCCAGTGCGCCTGGAAAAGTCCCTATTTATCCTGCTAACTAGAGTATGTTTTTGCTCACAAACTCTTTGAATCCAGACAATATATATTTTCTGCCAACCTACAGTGTGATAAGAGAGCTTTGTTTTCTTTACACAAGGAGGCAGAGAGGAAGGGAACTGGGTGCTTCTGCCGTTTGTGGTTATAATAATGCTAGACCTATCCAGTTACTGGCCATTTTCATTGAGTGTGGTGGGTTGATTGAAAATGCCCCCCCCCCATAGGCCCATAAGAACTGGCACTACTAGGAGGTGTGGCTTTGTTGGAATAGGTCTAGTTTGTTGGAGGAAGTGTGTCACTGGGAGTGGGCTTTGAGGTCTCAGATGCTCAAGATAGGCCCGGTGTCTCACTGTCTTCCTACTGTCTGCCTGCAGATCTGAAGGGAGAACCCTCGGTTACCTCCAGCACCATCTCCGCCCGAGTGTCTCCGTGCTTCCAGTCGGGACTAAATAGTGGACTAAGTCTCTGAGCTGTAAGCCTATCCCAATGAAATGTTTCTTTATAACAGTTTCCTTCTTTATGATGTCTCATCAGAGCAATAGAAATTCTAACTAAGAGAGAAGTTGGTACCAGGGACCTGGGTATTGCTGTGAGAGGTCAGACCGTGCTTTTGTTTGGAGGACTATGGAACACCTTGGGACTTCGGACTAGAAAAGCAACTGGATGCTTGAAGTGGTGCTTCATAGACGACAGTGCTAGGAACAGGGAAGACAGTGGTGCTTGGAGTGATTCGAGCTGTAGGGGCTTGACTCAAGAGGTTGCAGAGGAGTGTAATGTTAGTATGTGGCCTGGACACTGATCTTATGGTATTTTGGTGAGGACCGTGGTTGCTTTCTGCCCTTGGACAAAATATCTTCCTGAGGCTAAATTGAAGATTTATGGATTAACAGCTATGACAGAGGAGATTTTCAGCCAACTACTGACTGTTGCTTATTGATGGCCACACGATGCAGATTTATAATGAAAAGGAGCAATCTGAGGAAGAAAAACTATAAATGAAGAATTTGAGGAAGAAGGGGCACCAGGAAGTGTAACAGAGCTAAACCCTGTGTTTAAGGAGATAAAATGATTATAGAAAAGCCAGATGCTAGGCAGAGCAAAGGGGGCAGTGAGCTCAGGTCAAGACACCCAGATAAACTTCCAACTTGTGACAAAGAATTTTAAAAAGACTTAGGGCCACGTGTGGTAACACACATGTTTAATCTCAGCACTGGGGAGACAGAGGCAGGCAGATTTCAGAGTTAAAGGGCAGTCTGATCTACAGAATGAGTTTCAGTACAGTCACCTCCAGGCAGTGAAGGAAACCAACAAAAACAGAAAGTTGAGTGGGGTATGGTGATACACTCAGGAAGCAGCAGAACTCAGTTCCAGCAAGCAGCAGAACTTGGCAGCTCCGGTCATGTGGTTCTGAGTTTAGACTTGAGGACATGAAAACGTTGTTATGGACTCTTCTTCAGCAACTAAAGAAAGTTCCCGGTTATGGTGTCTCTTCACAGTAAAAGAAACCCTAATTAAGACACTGATGATCTGGTAAACATCGGGAGTTTCCTCTAAATAGTTCTATGAGTGGCAGGTGTTTGCAGACAGGGAGCAATGGGAGAAACTGATTTATTTGAAGCCAGGTACAGAAGCCTCTTGGAAACTGGCCAAAATTCTGGGGAAGGGCCATCTTTGTTGTGTAACCTCACAGGGCCATCCACTCTCATGAGACCCAGGGAAAGTGCACATGGGTGCTGGCGGCAATTGCATGTGGAAAATGGGGGATAGTCAGGGTCTGACAATTTGTTGGCTTAGTGGCTCTGAAAGCATTTGAAACAAAAGAGATTCAATCACAGTAACTCCTAAAGAGTTTCCCAAAGTTAAGTGGATCTAAATTATGTAGAAACCTTCATCACGTCGTAGAGGCTAGCCATTTTTCAGGCTGTCTCCTCGTCATTGAAATCCTGTCAATGCTGTCATATGCAGTCACTCAAAAATCCTCACAATGATGTTAGGATGAGCACGGTAAGTTCAGAGGTGGAGCCAGCTTGCACGTAGTCGGAGCACAGTGCTGTCCAGTTCCCTCACATTCTTCCCTTACCATATCTGTCTGACTTATTTTTCTTATGCTGTATATAACCCGAATCATCTCCAGCACAAAAATAAAAAGGGAGAGGACTGATGTGCAATTTTTTTTTTTGTGGAGATGACTTCATTTTTGTTGTTGTTGTTATTGTGGGTTTGGAGAAAACTACTTTAAATTTATTTGTGCTTCATCCTGATATGCATCTAGAGAAAGGTGCTGTGTTAATTTAGGCATTTTATTTGCTATAGCACAGCAACATGTAACCATAAGTATTTATGCATGCCTTTTAGTATTTGTGTATGCCTTTTGTATTAACGTACTGTAAATTCATATTGTATTTTGTTTCTGGGAGTGTTAAATAAATAGTCGTATTTTTGAATGATCCCTTTTTTATTTCTTTTGTCTTAGTATGTTAATTTTTCCCGTGGTTGTATTTTGGGCTGCTCTTTTCATTGTACAATAATCAAAGTAGAAAGAATCATTTTTACTACTGAAATTTCCACTGTAATTTGAACTTTATTTTAACAATTATGGAAGTGAACCAGTGAGAAAGTTGTTTAGGACATAACTGCAGTGTCACTAGGGATGAAAATTACCTAAATATTGTATCCTTCTAAAATACCACTGGCTATAAAAGATGCACAGCTCTGGCTTATGTTTGTCCTCTCCTTCCTGCCGTGAGCTGTGACCTGCTCACCACACACCTTCACCCCCACTCCCTCTACTTTTCTATGTAAACCAGCTCCTTTCCCACAGTGGTCCTCTCTTTCTTGACTGGGTCTCTCCTTACTCTCTAGAAATACCAATCTTCCCTTATGCATAAAAACACACAAAAACAAAAAATTCCACCATGCTTTCAATATTTCTGTCATTCCTTTACTTTCTCCTTGCTACCAGATATCATGGAGAAAATTATCCCTGCCTACCTGTCCTATTTCTCTCTTACTAAATAATTTTTTTTTTGCCTCCTTTTTGCAGCTATATTGCAATAACACAGACTGGGGAATTCATAAGAAGATCTGTTTCTCACAGTTCTAGAAGATGTCGAGTCCACAGGGCTTGGCATGGGGATGCTCTCCGCTCTTTACTCATAAGGAAAAGCTTTCACACGGAGTCTTCACATGGCAGAGCATATCAGGGAGAGGGGGGCTCCCTTTAATTCCCCATCCAAAGATACTACTCAAGACTTAAGTCTTGATCATCTTCCCATGGTCACACATCATCATTCCACCAGAAGGAGGCTAAGTTTCAACTTGAGTCCTAGGGATGTTCCTGGAGCCAATTTGTTCTGAACACATAGCAGTATTAGTTGTACCCTATTTTATGTGGAACTTTACTCAAGACAGGACTGTATTCACGATTGTTGGACCAGTTTGTGTGACTGACATTTCTTCATTGTAATAATATAGAAGTTAGATAAAATGATAGTTTACTGTATAAACTATTAACCTTAATGCATAAATAAGTCAAAGGGCATTTTATTCTTTGAACACCCTTACCATCAGAGTCTCTGAAATTTAAGTTGAAGTCAGCACAGCTTCTGATTTTGACATAAATGACTGTGTGGTCCTCATGTTCTTAGAGTAATATAGACTAGAACTTTCAGTGACAGTAATTGAGTTGGCATAAACTGAGAGGCTATGCCACAATTCTTATCATCTTTTGAGAGTTCCCTTATGCTGTTAAAAGAGAGGCATTAGGATTTAAACGCTAGCTGAGTGGGTGCTTACCCTCTTAAAATCATCTTCCAAGTGATTTAAAGGTTGAGAGCTACTTAGTCCAGATGCCTTGGGTGTCCTTCACACTGCCCAGCACCAGCTCCTACACTACACAGTCTGCGGAGCTGCACAGACTTGACTGCACCGTCTCTTCCTCTCTTCTTCCTTCCTCCCTAGTTATTCACATTCATAATTGTTTAATCAACCTTTCCTGGCACCTACCATGGGTGAAATCATGCATTAGTAGTAAATACAACTCAAAACTTGAAATCCTACGGCATGTTGGACTATAGAGTTGTCTGGACCTGGAATCTTCCCAGGTTCATATTCTTAGAAAGTATTTATGTAGGGGATGCTTTAAACTTCAAGTTGTACCCTTTCTGGTGAAGTAAAGTTTTCAAATAGCTGATCAGTTGATGAATAAACTGAACAATGAAGTAATTGAACACTTAACAATGTGAGTAATGTTTGTGCTTCTGTATGTCATATTTTGAGAGATTCTACCCTCCCCTCCCCCAAAAAAATGCCCGTGATGTACTTCAGGAAAACTTTGCTGACTCTGTTCAGCCTAGTCTTATAAGTTTGCTTTCTGAATCTACAATCCCGGGTTGTCCATATGTGATTCATAAAGTGGAAACAGCCTAGATGTCCATCCACTGATGAATGGAAAATAAAAATGTGACACAGATACATAATGGAGGACTCTTCAGCTGTAAAGTAAAATTAAATTTGCAGAAAAAAATAATGGAGCTGAAAATACTGATTCAGAGTGAGGTAATCAGAAAGACAAACACTCCTTGCTCTTTCTCAAATATGGATGCTAGCTTTGAGTATTTTAATGTGTGTGTTTAAAAAGGAGTAGGGATAGAGGTTAGGTAACTAGTAAGAGTACATGGAGGTGGATTTCAAAGGATGGGAACTAAAACACAGCTTGTAAAAAGTGGGGAAAGGAAATAACGGGACAGAAAGGGTTAAATGGGTAAGGAATAGCAGGAAAGCATAGAGGAGAGAGAATGGGAAGGTTAACTAATATTAAAGACCTAAAAAGTTAAAACCTAGTACTGTAGAAGCTTCCTAAATATATACATATACAGATACAAAAGGAGCTTGAAGAGAATTGTCCTACAACAGAGCAGTAGGGAAGGAGGGAAGGACAAATCCTCTCCATAGGCTTTCAACTAAAAACCCCTGTGCCACAAATGGTTTCCTTCTTTTAGAGTCATTGGTCCACGGGTTTTCATAAGACCCACCCCCACCCCTGCCCATCAAATATTACAGTCCATTGTCATTGCTCTTGATCACTTCCCAGACCTAGAAAGGATGATCTTATTGCTAAAGATAACATATATTCAAGTCAGAGGACATGGCAAAATCATTCTAGTAAAGACATGGAAGCTTCATTCCTACTGACTAGCTTTCAGATCTCTGGAAGGTTTCGTGCATGCTGCTTGAGCAGGGGTTGGAGTGGGGAGGGAGTCATTAACAGTCTTAACCTAATTGTGAACACAGCAGACTATAATAATGGCTGAGTCAAGATAAGCCCTAGGAAGATATGCCACAGGCAAAATAGTGGTATGAATGTTACTGGAGAAAATAGCCACTTTCTAAATGGATTTAAAGTCTGTTCCTCAGGATCGAATTCATGCCTGGAACTATTAACTGGATCAAACACCATAGTTAAGTAGGTCAAAGGCCTTAGAGGAGAAATTATTACTATTATTATTATTATTATTACTAACCAGAGGTAATATTAAACTGCTCTTGAGTTCTTATCTTTATACCTATAAAGTAGTCCATCTCTCTTCTTTCATTAGAAAAGCTTTTCTTTTTCATTCTTTCGTTTTTGCATTAGATGGTGATTAATCCAGAAACCCATAAATCATCAACATGCAAAGAATAATAGACTTAGGAGTTCTCTGCTTTAAATTGGGTAACCTCTTATCCCAAAATTGAAGATGGGGCAGAAATATTTCAAGAGCCAGAAGTAGTGGATGCCTGCAGTGAAACAGTATTTGATGGCCTTGACAGAGCTGATGCATAGGTGAACATATCACACTTGTGACCATGTGCACACGACCTGTATAAGGCCAAGCCCTCCAATTTTCTAGAATGAGTAAAGGAAGGGATCATCAAGCCCCACGAAGAGCTGCGTAGTTATTGCCAACTGATGGCTGCTAGGGGAGGCAAAGTTAGCTGTCTGCACGGATGTGGGATGTGGGCCATGACCAGGCTCCAGTAGATGATCCAAATCCCATGTGCATACTGGCAGTATTAAGTGGACTCAGTGGGTTTAAAAAAGAGCAAATGATTACATGGCAAGGAAAAGAGTAGGAGAGTAGGAAAGACGTTATTTAACTACGTAAAGATAGGTTACTGTTAAAACAGTAAACCTTGACTGCCGAAGGCACCTAATTGGTCTAATAAAAGCCAAAAGACCAATAGTGAGGAAGTAGGCATAGGGGGATTCTGGGCAGGGTGAGTAAGTAGGAGAGGGAATTTAGGCTTGAGGAAGAAAGAAACAGAAATGCCAGGGACCAGCAGGAAAGTAGAACATACAGAATAAAAGAAAGGTCAAAAGTCTTAAGGCGAAATATAGATGAACAGAAACAGTTAAAAGAGCTAGTAGACAAGTGTAAGCTATGGTTGTGCATTCATAAGTCTCCTTGTCTTTATTTGGGGGCTGGTTGGTGGCCCCAAAAAAGTGCCAACAACAGAGTTGGAGGGCAGGAGATGGATGATAGATTTGATCAAGACACATTATGTTCATATGTGAAATTCTTGAAGAATAAAAAGGTAAAAAAAATCATGGTTTTTTTTTTTGGCAAAAATAATTGTACCACTGTTTTTTTTTTTTTAAACTGTGTCTTATAGTGATTCTCAGTAGCTAGAATTATCTAACAAATTTAATTTCCACTTAGAATGTTGCATACTGATCTGGCATGTTTTCCTAAAAAGGATGGTATTTGAAATTAGTAGTTCATTTCATTATTCACAATTTTCCATTAAATAAATCGAACAAGAAAGACTCCAAGATTCTGTCAACTCGCTTAGTATATTCATATCTTCTCTTAATGGGAAAAAATGGTTCCCTATATTTGCTACGTCTGATGGGGAGAGAATTAATTACTTAATCTATTTATTTGGCTTTTTGAGACAGGGTTTTTCTGTGTAACAGTCCTGGCTGTCCTGGAATTTGGTTCATAGAGCAGGGTGTCGTGAACCCGCAGAGATCTGCCTGTCTCTGCTATCCTGAGTGATGGGATTAAAGGTGTACATTGTGTGCCACCACCACTCAGCAAGACAGAATTTATATTGCTGATGAATATTCATTTATTTTATGATGTGTGTAAGGTTTTAATCTCTGTAATAGAAAATGTTTTTAAATAGCTATTTTATAAAAATAGGTTATAAAAATCGGCTATATTATAAAAGTAGGATAAAAAGGGGCCTTGTGCACACTTTTAATCCCAAGGAAGTCTAATTTGGTCAACCGATGAGTTTTATTGATGTCATTAACAGGAGTATAGGTGAGGGGTTACTCATAGGAGCAGAAATGACTCAAAGACACCTGGGTCACCAAAGCCCACCCAGCATTAAGTGACAGCTCACAAAATCTAGGAATCCAGAGCACCCTGCACAGCCTGCAGGCAGCTCAACAGGTTGGAGACCATCCTTTCCAAGTGACTCACTGTCTAAACCTCTTCCAGCTGGTTCTGGTTTCCTTCAGGCAGCTGGTCTGATTTCAGAGTCTTTGTAGCTTTGCAAGTCTGAGTCTTCTTTGCTGCTTAGCTCAGTTAATCTAAGAAAGACTATCAATTTTCAGTGCTTCCTTTGGCCGGGAGGGGCCCAATGAATCCAGTCAGTTTCAGGGATTTCCTGAAGTCACTTGGACTTGTTTACTTTCCTACAGGTTTGAATCTCAGAGAAAACTCTTGTGCAACACTCCTTTAGTAGGTTTTTAATTTGTTTGATTTTTAATTCAAACTGACTTTTACTAGAAAAAATAGTCAGTACAACCCTTATGTTCTACCAATAAAGAAACCATGTCATTAAGAAAACCAGATAATAAAGCCTTTATATATGCAGATATCATTGTAAAAGCGAACAAGGAAATTGGTTAACTGACTAATACCACAGGTATTTGAGACTCTGATCAGAGCCCTGAACTCCATGAGAATACTGCAAATAGTTTGTGTACAGTCATGTGATCTTTTTTTTAAAATTTATTTATTTATTAAAGATTTCTGTCTCTTCCCCGCCACCGCCTCCCATTTCCCCCCCTCCTCAGCCCGAAAAGCAATCAGGGTTCCCTGTCCTGTGGGAAGTCCAAGGAACCCCCACCTCCATCCAGGTCTAGTAAGTTGAGCATCCAAACAAAGAGGCCACAATATCCTCTGAGTCTGCAATCCTGATCCAGGATCCCTCGTCTAGCAAGCCACACTGCAGAACACTGAGAGCCAAAAAAAAAAAAAAAAAAAAAAAAAAACAGAACACTGTAAAGTCTGTAGCTTTGAGGAGTTCTAATTCTCTGAATGACACAGGAGCTAAAGGGAATGACTTCATATTTTGGTGTGTTCTTAGCTGATGTCCTCAGATGGTTCACTCTAAAGAATATGAGCATAGCAATGCATATGTCGTCTTATATGCAATTTTCCTCTTTTTATGTGTATGTACTATATATGCACAGGGGAAAGAATGGCACATTTGAAAAGGTGCTAATGAAAGAAGATAAGTGAATTTTCCTGTTAAATGTGGGTTGGCCTCATCTAGTCTCTGTATGTCCTGAAGGGACTTCCTAGGCTGACCCAAATGAAAGGAAATTTTGTTCTTCACTAACGCTTGAGGAGAGACACAACCATCTTCCTACTTCAAATTAGAACTCAAATTGGAACTTATACTATAACATTTCTGGTTCTTAGATGCTTGAATAGAATTATAGGCTGAGTCTCTGTGGTGCTGCAGATATCAATCTCTCTTTTTTTCCCTCCTCTCCTCTCCAGTGCATGTGTGTATTCATACATATGCACTATATATACAGACACATTTATAGGAGTATATTCTTTAGATTAGAATGTGTGTTGACAGAGAGGTACTGCCATCAGAATGTGAACTTATTGCACAAAGTAAGGTGAAAGAAATTCATTTTGGCTAGAATAAATTTATTTATGTTCGTAAAAATTGTGGAAAAAGCTGCCTAAATGTTGGCCAGACTTTCTGCAGTGAGAGAGACAAAACAGTAGTGTGGATCTGCAGGATTCTGGTCTTGTTTGTTCTCTATTAATCTAGGCATAACCTAGAGACAGTGAGCTTGATTAGACTACATAGGTTTTTGTTAAATAGTTTTTCACATTCTCCCCTTTTCCAACAGCACCTTGTCTTATGGTGCTGTCATTAAATGTAAATACACTAAAAGTAATTAAATGTAAATGTCACTTGGGTCATTTATCAAGTTTCCTTGGAGATGTTTTCTGCAAAGACAGATGAGAGATAACCTCCAGGCTATGTTGTTGCTTCTTTTCCAACTTTGACTAGTGTTATTTTTGGGGTACAGAATCTCCTAGTATTTTATCTGCCTTGTTTTGTCTAGGGGCCTCTGGTTTTCTTGCTTGTAAAGAATTCTAAATATTTGAAACCCAAGATGTTGGAAAAGTGAAAAACCCACTGTCTTACCAAGTGTGTGCTGATTTGTGTAGTGGTGTAGAAAATAGATGTGTAAGAAGGAGCAGTAGTGTAAATACTGTAGCATCAGTTTGGCAGGAATATGGACCCATGGACTAGAGCTCATAAAGTCACAGGATTGGCAGCTACACCCCACACCATCTTTCAGTTGGAGCTTTCTCTGTGTGGGACAGTGTGCTGGGGAGACAGAAGATAGAAGGTTAACAAAGTTCCTTCCTGGTGTGGCTCTTTCACATGGAACAGAATCTGTAGTAAAACGACACCTACAGATCTAGCTTTTTTTCACTTGTCTGTGAAATACTTATAAAAATGAAAAAAAAAATGGGGTGCCTCTGACACTGCTTGGAAGGTCAAGCACCAGAGTCTTGATAGCCCAGAGACCTAGGATAAAATCAAAACTTGACTGTTAAAAATAAAAAAAATTAAAAATATGAAACGAATTCTGATGATATTCTGCTATACTCATAGACAGGTGCCTGGTATAATGGTTACCAGAGAGGCTTCATCCAGCAACTGATGGAAAAAGATGCAGAGACCACAGCCAAACATTAGGCGGAGCTTGGGGAATCCTGTGGAAGAAGGGGCCGAAGGAGCCAGAATGGTCAAAGACACCACAAGAACCCCCATAGAATCAACTAAATCTGGGTTCATAACTGCTCCTAGAGACTGAACCAATAGCCAGGGAGCATGGATGGAGCTCACCTAGGTGGCTCTCTGCTCACATGTTATGGCTGTGTTGTGGGACTCCTAACAGTGGGAACGAAGGCTGTCTCTGACTCTTGCCTGCACTTGGGACCCTTTTCCTCCTACCTATCTCCATCCAGCCTTAATATGAGGATGATGTGTAGTCTTATTGCAGCTTGGTATGGCTTGTTTGGTTGATAATCCTGGGAGTCCTGTCCTATTCTGAAGGTAAACAGAGGCGGAGGGGGAGTTGGGAGGGAAACTTCATTTGCAGTGTCACATATGAGAGGATAGATAAAATATTTTAAATATTTGCAAAGATGGAGAAATAAATAGGCGACTCTGAATCCCCCAAAGAAAGGGACAAGAAGAAGGAAATCGGTAGTGAATTTTGTAGTACACGATTGGATGAGACAACCGTGTGGCTAGATTTCCCATCCAGGCACGATGCACAAGGTAATACGGAGAGAGTCGGTGGTTGCACGATTATGGGGAAGTGAAGCCTGCATTACATAACACTTAGCCCACGCTGAGAAGCTATCCCGTCAGGACTAAGAAACAGGTCACACGACCACAAGTCTACCTACAAAGTGGCCAGCAGCAGTGACGTACAATGGGTTCGGCTGAACTTGAACTGCGCTGGCGGGAAGGGTTGAGGGCCTTTTTATTCTGTAAAGAATTGACCGAAGAAGTCAGAAAAAGAAAGAAGAGCATTGACATACAGTGGAGAGGAAAGTATTGCTCAGCAGCATACCAAACTGTAGATCACTTTCTCGTCAAATGTTTAATGAGACAGAGGCATAAGAACATGCACTGAATGGAAATAAACCTAACTGAGAGAAGCAGCAACGAAGTTACTTTTCCTCCCTTGATAATATAAAGATTGAAAAATATCATGTCCTCACTTTATCTTGGTAAAGAAATACCAGGAGTTGAATAGGCCATTTCTTTTTTTTTTTAATTTATTTATTTATTAAAGATTTCTGTCTCTTCCCCGCCACCGCCTCCCATTTCCCTCCCCCTCCCCCAATTAAGCCCCCCCCCCCTCAGCCCAAAAAGCAATCAGGGTTCCCTGTCCTGTGGGAAGTCCAAGGAACCCCCACCTCCATCCAGGTCTAGTAAGGTGAGCATCCAAACTGCCTAGGCTCCCACAAAGCCAGTATGTGCAGTAGGATCAGAAACCCATTGCCATTGTTCTTGAGTTCATAGGCCATGTCTATAGCAAGTGTTTGAGTAATGGTGTTAACTTTACTACATCTAAATATATCTGAAAAATTATTGGAAATATGGACAACATAATGTGCACTTAGAAGGTGTAAAAATTTTGCTGTTCTAAATTAAAAACCTTTATCACTCTTACAGTGATATAGTACAATAGTACTTTAAATTAATAAATAATTTACAAGCTCTCCATGGTAGAGAATGTCAATCTCAGTGCAAGTGGGCCCCAGACAAGAAGGTTACCTCAGATTTAAGGCCATACTGGGCTCCACAGTAGATCCTGCCTACAAGCAAAATCAAAAACACCAAAGTGATTTTTAAAAACACACTAGATAGGCAGCTACATAAATGATACACATTCCAGTTGTTTTAATATGTAAAAATCCTACAAGGCTTATGGAACTAGCAATAGGTTTTTTTTTTTGTTTTTTTTTTTTTGTTTTGCTTCTTAGCATATTCTTTTAATTCAGATACAAGTGGATTTGTGACAGGACCAAAACAGAGGCCAAGGTCAGGTCTTCATGTCCCTTCTTTTGTCTGCTCCCCATTCCAAGGCGGGCCTTGCGGGGGAAGGGCATTTTCTCGTACATGGCGTGTGTGCTGTCTGTGGAACTGCAAACAGCAGCCTATGGTGGAGTGGTAAATGTGGAAGTTTTCCTAGAAATAACGGGACTGGGCTTATTTTCTTTTCATATTTAGGATCTAGTGAATAACTAATTTCATTGTCAGTGTGCTGCCCAGAAGAAACCAGAAATGGTGTTGATGATTTCCTAGGAGCCTCTGCGGTGACTCTCAAGGAGGAGGTTGGTCTTCTTTTCTTCTACCGCACCACAGAAGACTGCATGCGTCTGAGTCATGTCTAATTGCACTAAACTTTCCCGCCTGGTCGGCAGAACGCCAGGGTCAGACGTGTTTAGAAAGGAATGCTGCTTTGAAAAACTAAGGAGATTCATTTCCTAATTTCAGCTTCTATTTTAGCAGATGCATGCATATTTTAAAGATTTTAGAGGCATTATTAGGTACCTAAACAGTCATTAAGTACCTACAATAAACTGACGCGAAATGCCGGAGAAACAATGGCCCATGCAATTCAAAAGTGGTTCAGGATCGATTTCTCAATTATTGAGAACATTTTATTTCTGCATAGGCAAAGAAGACATCTATCATTTCACACGCCTTAAATGTGGATACTTTGGATATCAATTTATTTTGATAACACAGAGAAGAAAAAAGCCCTACTCTTCCCTAATTACTCAAGAGTAGAGATTGCGTTTCTTGTGGATCCTCCTCTCCATAGTCAGCAGAGGGAGCCAGAGTAACCGTGCCAATGGTCCTGACCCATGCTTCAATCGGGCAAGAAAAAGGGATGCGGGCATCAGGCCCCCTTCTGTTTCCGACAGGCAGGGCAGGTGCAACAGCGGCAGTAGCTTTCTGAATCAGCTATGGCAGGCTTTTATTAAGTGCTGAAATACTTCATAAAGACTTAGACTTTGCCAACGAGGCCTTTGTGATTTCCTGTTACAAAGAGCACATCCTGTAATTCATGCAAATTATGCATTGAGCGATCTGCCTTTGAACAGTTCTTCTTGGAAATAAATTGTGTTCCTAGAACTGGCGGTTGCTACCTTGGGCACTGGTGTGCTGTCTGTGGATGCACACGCCAGTAACCGCTAGGTTTTTTTTGTCTTGGTTGTAGCTTCGGTTGCTGTCCCAGCCTCTCTTTTTGCCTCTTCTGGAGATCCGCAGCGGCCTCCTGCTATAACTCTCCGTTTCCATTCTCATTCCTTCATATTCAGTTTTCAGCCTTGGAGCCGGAGGTTGAAACATGATGTATACGAACATGATATATTCAAGTCCAAACCGTTGGTGATTTCATCCAGGTCTGCTCTCCCCTGCTCCCTCCACTGCAGCCACCTGCCCCCATTCCTCCTCAAACATGTGTGTTTGCCTTATAGGCTTTGCAAAGGCTACTTCCCTCAGGCAAATAGCAACCTCAAATACTACCCGTTTTAATCATTAGGCAAATTTATTCTTTGACCATGTCACACATATTCATAATGCATTCTGAAAATAAACCAAGGCTCTTCCTGCTTCTCCATACCCAGGACTATTTTTTTCATACCGATTTGTAAACTACTATATAATTTATCTACCACATTTATTACTTTTTAGGCATTAGAAAATAAGCTCCCAAAGGCAAGGAATTAAAAAAAAAACTTCCATTTTCAGGTGGTTGTTTATCCATGCAAAGTTAATTTGTGTGCAGTGTTAATACAAAGAAATTCTTCAATCAAACTTGGTGTTCTCCAATGAAAATCTGAAAAAAAAACTATACTACAACAACACAACAAAATGGACATGGGTAGACTCTATTTCCCTTATCCACATTACACCAGTTTTCATGTGCCTATCTATAAACACTTCGTTTGACTCCATTTTCATCATTTGCATAGATTTATGTGAGCAACGCTTCAGTCAAAATGCAGAAAAGTTCCAAAGATGAAGAGTAAGGATGCTTGTTTCATTCACTGATAGGCTTTAAAGCCCTGGACCTCACTAATGCGTGGGCGTTGTCTTGTGCAAATCACCTGAATGTCATATTACAAGCATGTACACTAAGAGAATTTGAGAGCATATCTGGCTTTTTCCTGGCTGTCAGCTTGAAATCTATTTATATAATTGTGTACAAGTTTAAATGTTGTGCTTTAGACGTGTGCATATTGGCCAAGCTTTTCTAAAATGCTGGTTATTACCCTCTGACTAATAAAAGTGTCTTTAAGTGCTATCGTGAAAACATGATCATTCAAGAGCATAAACAAATTATTAAATATTATGGTTCCTTCCCTTGTCTCTCTTTTCATTCTTTGTTCTTTAGTGCAGGAGATGGAATACAATTCCTCATGCCTGCTAATCATAGCCTGTGTCATTGACCTATACTCTCAACCAGCCACTCCCCATTTACATGTAGGGGTTTTTAAAATTAAAAAAAAAAGTATTTTGCAGCCTTCCAGAAAATCAGAAGGGATGCCTGCAGTTCTTCTCTTCTTTCTCTGTGCCCCTCACCCAACCCCTCAGTCTAGACCCTAGTGATGCAACAGATCACCAGCTACACGCTCTCTTCTCCCCTGCCCATGTCTACTGTGGATCCCACAGACCATTCCCTCCTAATTCTTTTCTCTCCACTCCAGTTCCACCACAGCCTCTAATACCAGCAGGCATTCCCTGTGAATACATCAACTGAGGAGGTCAGTCAAACAAGCAACACACAACCATCACGTTCTCTTAAAATCCAGGAAATAGAAAACAAGAAAAACATGCACCCAACAAAGATAAACCCAGAAATCAGCACTTCAACCTATAACCATCCTAAACTCCAGATGCCCAGCCACCAGCAGAACACAATCAGTAACAGCCAAGCCAATCCAGGAAAACACAAGCAAGTGGAGAAAATAAGCCCTTTAAAGAAATCAAAAAAATAAATAAACAAACAATTCAAGGGCATAAATAAAACAATTCAAGACCAGAAAGTGGAAAAAGAAGCACTAAAGAAAACAAAAATTTGGCGAATTTTGGAAATGAAAAATATAGAAATTTAAGAATGAGCTATAAAGGCAAGCCCCACTAGCAGAAGAAAATCAAGACACAGAAGAAAGACTCTCAGGCACTGAAGATACAATAGAAGAAGTGGATACATCAATCAAAGAAAATGTTAACTCTAAAAAAATAATCCTGACACAAAACATCCAGAAAACCTGGAACATTACAAAAAGATTAAGGCTAAGAATAATAGGAATAGAGGAATAGAGGAAGGAGAGGAATACTAGATCAAAGGCCCATAAAATATTGTCAACAAAATCATAGAAAAAATTTCTAATCTAAAGAAGGAGATGCCTATAAAGGTATAAGAAGCATACAGAATATCAAATAGATTGGATCAAAAAACGAAGTCCCTTTAACACACAATAATCAAAACACTAAGCCTACAGAAAAAAGAAAGAATATTAAAAGCTGCAAGGTAAAAGACAAAATAACATATAAAGGCAAACCTACTAGGATAATACCTGACTCATTGATGGAGACTCTAAAAGTCAGACCATCATGGACAGATGTCCTGCAAACTCTAAGAAACCACAGATGCCATCCCAGACTACTAAACACTGAAAATCTTTCAGTCACTATAGATGGGGAAAATAAGATATTTCATGATAAAGTCAAATTTAAACCATATTTATCTACAAATTCAGCCCTACAGAAGGTGCTATAAGGAAAACTCCAAACTAAGAAGGTTTACCATACCCATAAAAATGCAGGAAATCACCTCACACCAGCAAAAACAAAAGAAGTTAAACACACACCACCACCACCACCACCACCACCACTAATAGTAATAAAATAACAGGAATCAACTATCAATGGTCATTGATATCTCTCATTATCACTGATGTCAATTCCCCAATAAAAAGATACAGAAGATGAAGAGGATAGATGCAAAAATAGGATTCATCCTTCTCTTCATCCAAGAAACACAGCTCAGCATCGAGGAGAGACAGTATCTCCGGGTAAAGGGTTGGAAAAAAATATATACAAAATAAATGGACCTAAAAAGAAATCTGCTGTAGTTAGTTTAATATCCTTCAAAATAGACCATCCCATTTCCTCATGCTCTCATCTCCAATGGCCTTCTCTTTACTGCCACCCACTCATCCCCAGTTTACTCAGATCTCATCTAATTTCCTTTCCTAGGATGATCTATGTGTCCCTCTTAGGATCTTCCTTGTTACTTAGCTTCTCAATCTGTGGATTGTAGTCTGGTTATCCTTTCCTTTATATCTAAGGTCCACTTATGAGAGTGGATATATACCATGTTTGGCTTTCTGAGTCTGGGTGGAGAAAACAAGATATTCCATGACAAAACCAGATTTAATACCTACTCATATATCCAACCCTAGAGAAAGCATCAGAGGGAAAACTCCAACCCGAGGAAGTTAGCCACACTTATAGCAATACAGGCAGTAGATAATCTCACACCAGTGAATCCTAAAGAAGGGAAACACACACCCCAAAATAACAGGAATTAGCAATCATTAATATTTCTTAATATGAAAGGACTCAACTCACCTATAAAAAGACACAGACTAACAGAATGGATATGAAAACAAAATTCATCCTTCTGGTACATACAAGAAATACATCTCAACTTCAAAGACAGACATTTCCTCATACTAAAGGGTTGAGAAAAGAATTTCCAATCAGATGGATCTAAGAAGCAAGCTATCCTAATATCTAACAAAATAGACTTCAAACTAAAGGTAATCAAAAGAGATGAAGAAGGATATTTCATATTCATCACAGGAAAAATCCATCAAGATGAAATCTCAATCTTGAACATTTTTGCCCCAAATATTAAGGACACTTTTTCATCTTAATAGTTGACTTTCCATTTAAACTAATAACAAATGTACATGGTATTATTTTTAAATGTTCTTTACATGCAAGAAAATCAGCACACTTTTTTTGCATCTTTCATTCTTTTTCTATTTTTAATTTTTTAAAAATAATGTATAATCCCTTCTTTAACTATCATCACCACATTTTTTTTTTTGCCTAACATCTTACCAATGGAGATAACCATTATTTATTGCTTTATTGCTTGTCAGTGTGCTGCTCGGCTGTTTGCAGTCATCTCTCAGCTGGTTGGAGTTTGCCTTTAAACACCTTATGAAGAAGTGAGGAGAAGAGATCATCTGAATATTTACAGTCAGATATTTCCTTTACAATAGCAGGGTCTCAGGCTAAGGGTGGCATGTTTGGGTCATTGTGTCCCTGCAGCCTGTGAAGGTACTTCTTCAACCGTGCTCATGGTTGAGAGCATCTTTGGAGATACTCTGTAAGGCAGAAGGTCCTTGCTGTCACTCCCTTAATGATGCTGTACTTTTGCAAACAGGTCTTGGTAGAGAAGACGCCATCACTCCCTTTCTCCCGGCCTCATCAGCCCCTCATTCCAAACAGATGTGGTCAAAGTCCCCACCACTCCCACTCAATCTCCTCTTGCCCTTAGATCTACACAGATGGTTATAGTCTCCACAACAAGGTCTCTAGACCTTTTTTTCTCATGTCGTGGCAGAGCAGTAGTTGTCTGTTTTGAAATCATCTGAAATCTGTGACTGAAAGAGGAATGTGTCCCTCCACCTTGCATGAGAATGTGGACTGCAGGAACTTAGGGGACAAAGGCATGCCTGTCTGACCTTCATGGTTCTGGTGCTTTTCTGCTTATACCAACTGGGAATTTTACTAATTTTCTTAATTTATCAAACATGGAATTTGAATTTCATTTCTTGTTCTCTTTGTGGGTTTGGGGTGATTTCTGAGGGAGAAGTGAGAAAAATCTAACTTTGTTAAACCTAGAAGTCTTTTAAGCTTAGCTGTATGTATTCAGAAAATAATTGCAGTAATTAATAATACAGTTTTACAAGTGTTTTGAAACTCTTACTTACATTTTATCTGTTCAAAAAATCAGCTATAGTAAACATTTGTGTTTTGCTTTTTACTAGCCATTTTATTTATTCTTTGGAGTAATTTCTTAGTTATCCATTCATTTTCTGTCTTCTTTCTTTTTTCCATTCCATAATAACCTTAGATAAAACAAGAGTTTTGTAATATTGAGTTCTTAGAGATTACTGAGAATGAGATAAACTGGGGGAACACTACAGAACACAAGTACAAAGGAAGCTGACCTTGACTTTTGTTTGGGCCTAACAAAAATAGCAGAGTAATATCAGAGTGGGGATGGATCTGTGATGCCAGTAGGAACCTTGAAGATTTATGCTAAGGTAAGTGGTATATGACTACTCAAACTCTAAGTGTATAAGTACAGGAGCAGAGAGACACAGTATCAAGAATTTACTTCCACCAAAATGTCAGAATATTCACAGAGGGACCAGATTGAAGTATTTAACAGACACTTATTATTTAGGTATATTTATTTTGGATCAATGTTACATATTATAATCTTATTCCAAATAATTTATCTCAATTAAAACTAGAAACAAATAATATTATCATTGAATATATATATATGTATATCTTGAATGTAAAATAACAAGTGTATTAATTTATATTCTAAAATGATTTGAATGGCTTTGTTTGTCTTGAGGCTAACTTGCGGGCTACTTTGGTAAGCAGGTGACTTTAAGAGAGGTGATTGCTTGCAGTCACTGCAGGCTAAAGAAGTTCAAGGCTGGAGTCTGTTGCTAGCCGTATACTGCTGGGGCTCAAGTCCTGCATGGATGAGGACACTGGACAGAGCTAGGTACCTCCCTGTTGACCCTAGCAAAAAGTCTGAGTTTGAACTTTCTTCCAGTGAGGACACAGGTAAATGGCATATGAATATAATTAGTTATTAGCTAGACTATTCCTTCCTTTCTCTCTCTCTCTCTCTCTCCCTCTCTCTTCATTTACTTATTTGTTTGTTTGTTTGTGGGACCCGGTCAGTCATCTTCCTCAACTTAGGCCATGAAATCCAATATGGACAAGTTCAACAGAGCCACCATATGGAGGAATGGAGGATGTCCATGCTTGCTTCAGCATTTCCAGGGCATAAATTTCATTCAATTGCATTTTTGTTGATTTGAGACATCGTTTCATGTAGCCCAGGCTGGCTTCTGTATGACCTTGAAATTATTCAGTGCTAGGATTATACATGACTACCAACATGCAGGATTGTATATGAAAAACATGCTAGGATTGTATATGATTGTCAACATGCAGGATTATATATAAGTTTCAGCATGCAAGTATATACATGACTATTAACATTCAAGGCTTTGGAAAAAACTTATGCTTTGAAGAATTGCAGATGTCCTTGCTATAACTAACAGCTCCTTATACTTTCACCAAGACAGTCCTTGTCTCATGTTCTTGTCTGTTTAATTCATTTTCTAGCTTACAGATGGAACTTTCTTGTTCACTAAAACCCTCACATGAAGGAAAGGGAAATAAGATAACTATTTATAACATGAATAAATCACAGTGTCTGCTTAGGGAAAAATTCCTTATCTTTATATAGCCTTGATCCAATGAAAGTAGAGTCGTATTTAAGAATAAAACCCAGGAGCCAGCTATGACAATGAGCAAATTGCTTAGCTTTCAGTGACTTAAGTTTCCCTTTTTCTTTCTAAAAATATGTTGGGCAATTGATGGTTCATTGAGGAAAGGCACTTGCCACCAAGCCTAATGACCTGAGCTCAATCCCTAGAGCCATCTTGGTACAAGGAGAGAATTAACTTCTAAGATGTCCTCTGAACTCTACATTCTTTCCACACACGCTCACTTCATGCTTACACCCCTACCCCTTACATATAATAAATAAATGTAAGAACACTTCTGAGTTGTTAGTAATATTGACTTAAAACTTTGATATGGATCAAACAAATTATGTTGCAATTAGTGTAACATTTTGGCACTTCTTTGGTATTACTATTAAAAGTGTTATTATTTTGACAGAATGAAACTGGAAGTTTTATAAGTTTTATCATGTAAATAAAATAAAATTTACCCGATGCCTGTTTTTATAAAACCAGAGACAAATGCTCACAGTACAGTCATTTAATAATATGTAATAAGAAATTGGTTCATAGCTAATTGAAAATGTTTTGTAAACTGATGAGCATATCTTTAGGTGGAAGTGCTCCTGACAATAGCCTTTTGATCACTTTCTTAGGCATCTGTTAATGTGTGGTAGTCAGAGGAAAAACTCGTGGAAGCAGATTCTCTCTGTTCTCATGTGGGCTCCTAGAGATCAAATTTAAATTATGTGTTGTAAGGAAAAATGCTTTCACCTGATAAGCCATCTCTCCAGTCCAGGTTGAAAGTTTTAAGTGGGAAGTAGTATATCAAGTTTTGTTTGTAACCACTTAACTTCTGAGTAAGCAAGGTTGTGGATTTTTATTGTTGGTCAAAAATGGTGTCTCCTCTTGGGATTCAGTGATATTTATATGTAATACAGTTTTTTTTTGTTTTCTTTTTTGAGACAGGGTTTCTCTGTAGCTTTGGAGACTGTCCTGGAACTAGCCCTTGTAGACCAGACTGCTCTCTCAAACTCACAGAAATTCCCCTGCCTCTGCCTCCTGAATGCTGGGGTTAAAGGCAAGCATCACCGCCGCCTGGCTGTAATACAGTCTTAACTGCTTAACTTGAAACCAATATGTGCTCTTTACTTCAATGATATATTGTGATATAGTAATATATATATGGAGTAATGAATGACCTTTGATCAATTGAAAGTTGACAGTTGAAAGGAGTTTATGTTTCCATGGATACTGGACTCTTTCTGACCTTTTCTTATCATTAAAACATCAATATTATAATGTTGTAGTTTGAACTTCCCCTGATAAAAGAATGAATGATAAATTATGTAACTATATAATAATTTCAAAACTTTAAGGCAGAAAAATGCTATTGTTCCTCTAAATCATTTCACTTTTGTATTAAAGCTCCCTGAAAGTAAATTATTAGCTTTATATTCAATCACTTTCAAATATGTTTTGGGCTGCTTTGAAAAAAATTCCACAACATTGACTGACCCATTCTTTGAAAGTTAGGCAGTTCTTTTGAAAATAGGCAAGTCCCCTATAGTGGAAGAAATAGGAAGCATATTTTCAGGTTGAGCCAACAGAATGCTGTATGAGTTTTAAGTTTATCACCTACTTATTTATTCACTTAGCTATCAGTCTCTAAAGACATTTGAAATAGTGAATATAGATGAGGTAAAATGGAGGAGAGATTAGGAAAGAAATAAACACTAGCCCAGAGTCAAGGAACATCATATAAGGAATGAATACATAGAGAGGAATTGTATAAGAACTTAACGGAGAGAGATGAAGTGGTACAAGAAACAAACTTAGAACTTTTAAATAATACTGAGTGGTAAGGAACACCAAGTGCCCCAAAGAATTCAAGTGGGGTAAGTAAGAAAGAGCCTTGGATTTCTTCCAAGGACATCATAACCCTATACACTTGAACTGTATAGTAATGGAAACATAAAACAAGGGAAAGAAAATACAAAGCAGTTCAGTGCTAGTAATTGAGCAGAAAATAGAAATGCTTCAGTCCCTGCAGTTTTGTGGAAAACATTTTTTACTTAGACTATTGGAAAGGTTTTGAGTCTTGTCATCAGAAGCATCAGAATATGGTACCAAAGAATTGCAGATTGAAGGATCTTCTTGGACTCCTAAAACTGTGAATTGGACTTATGTATTGTGTTCCTACTTCCATGTGTTCAAATAAGGGCGGCGGGGCTGCGTCCCCAGCACCCCGGCTGCCTGGCTAGCTTATGCCCGAAATAACAACACACAAACTGTATTCATTTAATCACTGCTTGGCCCATTTCTATCTAGCCTCTTCTAGGCTAATTCTCACATATTAATTTAGCCCATTACTAATCATCTGTGTACCGCCCCTAGGTGTGCTTACCGGGAAGATTCTAGCCTATGTCCATCCTGGGTCAGAGCTTCATCACGTGTGTCTGCCTGGGAGCTGGGAGCATGGCATCTCTCTGAGGCGTCTGCTCCCGAGAGGAGAGCTGTGGAGCCTGAGCTCACTTCCTCTTCCTCCCAGCGTTCTGTTCTGTTTACTCCTCCCACCTATCTTCTAACCAATAAAATGGGCCAAGGCAATTCCTTTATTAGCTAATGACCTTCCTCCATCATCCATGCATACATACCTATGAAAAAGTTCAACAGTTTAAAAGACTGGGGATGTGTTTCAATGGAAGGACCTTTACCGGGTAGACAGGAAGCCTTGGATTCAATCTTCACTGTAGGCTCAGAAAATGCAAAGAATATTTAAATTAGTATAGGAAAAGATTTAGACATAATGAATAAAATAAAAGGATAGATGATTCCAAATTTACAACAAAGTGTTATAATAAACCATATGTGACTATTACCAAACAGCTTATTATATATATTCAACTTATACTTAAGAGACTTAGATCTTTGGAGCTATGACGTTGGCATACCAGATTGACACCATACTGCTCTTGTTCTTTGCTATAACCAGACAGAGGTCTTTGAGGAACAGGGCTGTGACACTGTGACTATTGATCTAAGATAGTGACTGGAAGACTGAAAAATGGCAAGCTCTTGCTGCATGAGGGCATGATTGTTTTTGGGGCTGGATAGACAAGATTTCCTCAGACTTCTCAAAAAAGTAACACTTTACAACTTGCAATTTGTTCATATGTGGTAGCAAGCCATGGGAAGAGAAACTGTAAAGATGGTAGTGACCCCCAGAACCCTTGTCCAAAAAAAATAAATACTCAGGATAATGCCTTAGTTTTCAGACAATTTGTAGATTTTGAAAATGCCTTGACTTCAAAACATAAGTCAAAAGATATGTTATTTTGGAGAAAAGGATTTGTTTTTGTTTCTACAGGAAGTGAGAGGCTGTAGATTCATTTTGGGTTAAGAAAAATAAGGTTTGATTAAGGAAGACCCCCTAAAAAAATCTCCAATGGGAACAGATGGCCCAGATGATCCAATGTTTCAGAGCACCTCTGAGTTCTATAACCAGAACAGCCTCAAGACTGCTGACTGAGATGATTCAGCCTCACAGAATACTCTAGTCAGGGCTTGATCATAATTCTAAATTTTGTTCGGGTCCCCATAAGATTATCAGCACCCCAAGTCAGCAAGAAGTAGCCTAGAAAACTATGCCCACATTTCCAAAAAATGGATTATGAATGTTTATCTTTGTTTAGTGTGTTGGTTACAAGTTGTTATGGATAATGGTCAGGAAAAAAGCTATATAAGAGACATTAGATTCAGGGTCTTGTTTTGAAAAGAAAAAAGGGAAAATGCCATGGAATAATGCTCTTGTACTCTGTAAAGATTTGTCACTTATATTGGTTTAATAAAAGATTGATTGGCCAGTAGCCAGGCAGGAAGTATAGGCAGGGTGACCAGACAAGGAGAATTCTGGGAAGAGGAAATGCAGAGACACAGTCATCAGCCAGATACAGAGGAAGCAAGATGAGAATGCCTTACTGAGAAAACATGTACCAAGCCACATGACTATACATAGACAAGAATTATGGGTTAATTTAAATTGAAAGAACTAGTTAATAAAAAGCCTGAACTAATTGGCCAAACAACTTAAAATTAATATAAGCCTCTGTGTGTTCTTTGGAACTGAAGTAAGACTAGGGGGGGGGGGGACAGAAACTCTTATCTACAAAAGAACATTTTAGTATTCCAACATTAGATCACTTGAGGAAATTATGATTTATTTTTTAATGCAGAGTACTCTATTGCAAAAATTTTAGTCACTGGGACGTTTGTTCCAAAATGTGCTGGGGTGAGAAATATGACTAAGGTAGAAGAAAATGCTAGTGTTACTCCCAAATGTAGTATGTCTGCTTGCTAATAGTATCTAAAGTAGTTAGCTAAATTATCTCATGAAGAAAATTATTGTTTCTTTATTCATTGCCACTATTACTATTACAATTGAAAGTCTTAATATGGCATAGATTGGGGTTAACATTATTATATATTTTATTATTATATATATGCTATTAAGCAAGTCACCTCAGGTCTTTTAATTGAGTTGGAAACATTATTAAAATGCTTTCAAAGAAAACAAACCTCATCCTGTCTGAATTTTTGAGCAGGATTTCCTAAAAGAGAGGGGGCATATGCCCATCACGGTCTGTCTGTGATTTCCTCTAGGACTTACAGATGGACCCTGATGAATACAGCACCGAAAAATATTAGCTGAATTATTTTTCTTCAGTGTTTTGATTGGGGCATTATAGTTAGCTAGAATGCTGTTGGTCAGCACAAATGGCACAATTATTAAATTTTAGACTATGGAAGACAGAAATTGCAAAAAATCAAAGAAGGTGTTTCAGATGCTTGCTTACACATGGGTAATTTTAAAATAAAAACTCGTTGGAACAAGGGATATTAACTTATTATATGTGAAATTATGTAACTTGCTTTTAGGTAAAATTCATGATTTTCCATTAGTTTATAAGACCATGGATTACAATGTAGAGTTTCCCAAATGAGACCATAATTTCTCTTCTCTTAGCCATGCCAACAAATATTATGGTGGGAAACAGAAAGACTTTATTTTGTTCCCTAAGAAAGGTTATGCAGATAAAAAAGACATCAGTGAACAGAAAACACTAATGAGTGACTTCTTAGAGTGGAGACAATCTTTGCACAGCCAATGCTTTTTATATGTTCATTCAGTCTACAGGTGCTCATTGACTGCTTACTCTGCGGCAGACGTGCAAGGTACGTTAGAGCAGAAAATTTCTTATTGAGGAATAAAAGCAAAGAGAGAAAGGGTAATATTTATGGTAATGAGTGCTATGTGAAAACTCAGGCATAGTACGTAGAGGGATGGGTGGTAGGTGGTGGTGGTGATGGTGGTGGTGGTGATGGTGGTGGTGGTGAGGGTGGTGGCAATGGTGGTGCAGGGCATGCTATAGAAAGAGGTCTGCTGCTCCTAGGAGTGGATTTAGTCCTGAATGGAAAGGTAATCCCAATTTGCTGCAGGGAACATTAATGGCACCATGGGACCCTGACGACCCAGATTCTGAGCAGGGAGAGAAAAACTGTGGTCTCCATGTGGCCAAAAGCACTGAGCTAGGGACTCAGTGAAGCTGGAGAGGATAGGGTGTTGGGGTCTGATCATGAAGACCATGGTTGAGAATCTGGAGTATTTTCTAGTCTCGAAAGAAACTACTGGCCTATCTCAAGGTAGAAAAAAATGACACGTTCTGGCTTAGAGTGCAGGTTCTCTTGGGGTATGGGGTGAAGTACTCCATGTAGGAAAGTGTGTGGAAATATGCAGGTCTGGGAAAAGAGATGCTTGTGTAGACCCAAAGGTGAGAAATGGCCATATCAGCATCTTTGGAGGCACAGCTGAAAAGTCTTCCTGAAGGATCTGATACAAAGTCAAAGACATAAAGAATGAACAGGGACATTGGCTCTAGACCTGAGTAACTAGGTCAATGATGGAAAGATGGCAAAATTTAGGCTTGTTCCAAATGAGGAAGCAAGGACAATCCCATTAATAGAATTAGAGCCCCTAAAACTTCCTTAAGGTTGTTTTTATAAAGTTGCTTCACCTTGATAAAAAGAAAACATTAGCCTTTCAACATTTAATTATATAAATTCTTTCGCTGGAACAATGGGTGGCAGACATGTATATTTGGACTAAAAGTTTCTCTTTTGCAAGGTTATTGAGAACATAAGTAAGAAAGACAAAAATAGTTCATAATGAGATATAGATTTATATCTCTTAACTTCATAGCAACTGCAAAGCCTTTTGAATATGTTCTCAACAAGCTGTTCTAGGCTAAATTAGACAGTGTTTTCAGTAAATACAAAGGAGTTTACTTATACTTTAGGGGAGAAGAAAACAACCATTTTTTCCAAGGGGAAAACTAAACTAGCAAGGAGGGAGACTTGCTTGCCCTTAAAAACAGAGCAAGCTATTGTCATGCTGAGTTATATGAGGGAAAAGAGCCTGTGATGCTCTCCCTTCACAGAAAACTTATGAGCAAATTATGAAGTAGTGACTGGAGTTAGGCACAGACAAAACCATTTTTGGCAATAAATCTGTGTTATGAATACATCGATGCTAACAAGAGACTGGACTTCGAAAATAATTCTGTATGGCAGACTGATAAAGAAACAGTAAACATTGTTTCATTGCCACAGAAATCTATTCTTGTAATGACTGTTACATAATAGGAGGATGGGGAATAATTATGAGTATCTAAAAATACAAGTAAATTTCCTTAGTGTGAAGCAGCTTCATGACATGCGGGCTGCAATAGTTGTTGAAATAATCTTGAATGTCACACAGGGACAGTTGACTATATTGTAGGTTTCTACACCACTTCTTTGTGATATACATTGAACTGTTATGTCAGTAGATTGAAGTAGGGGAGCAGGGTGGTGGTGGCGCACGCCTTTAATCCCAGCACTCGGGAGGCAGAGGCAGGTGGATCTCTGTGTGTTCGAGACCAGCCTGGTCTACAGAGCTAGTTCCAGGACAGGCTCCAAAGCCACAGAGAAACCCTGTCTCAAAAAACCAAAAAAAAAAAGATTGAAGTAGGGGATTTGAGCTGATAGATGAACTAACTACTATACAACCTTTTGTAATGTTTTCTGGGTCAGTGTTTACCTTTTTCTATATTTTATCAGTTTTAGATATATGACCACTTTTTACTCTAGGACACAATAAAATAACATGGGAATGGGGTTGTAGTTCCGTAGTATAGCCTTTGACTGGTATGCTCAGAGCCTTAAGTTCAGCATTTAGGGATAAATAGAACCACTTAGCTATTCACAGGCATATGGATTTGTTTTGTTTTTGCTTTTGTTGAAGATAGGGTTTAGCCAGGATAGTTGAGATGGAGGAAGAACCAAAATGATAAGAGCAAGGAAAAAGATATTTTGATTGAGGGAACCATTCTGGGGATAGCAAGAAATGTACACTAGAGAAATTCCCAGGAATCCAAAAGGATGACCCCAGCTAAGACCCTAAGCAACAGAGAAGAGGGTGCCTGAACTGGCCTTGCCCTGTAGTCAGATTAATGAATATCTTAAATGTCACCATAGAACCTTCATCCAGCAGCTGAAGGAAACAGAGGCAGAGACCCATAGCAGAGCACTGGCTAAGTTCCCAAAGTTCCGTTGAAGAGTGGAAGGGATGAAGTTATGAGCAAAGAGGTTAAGACCATTATGGAGACACCTACTGAAACAGTTTACCTGAGCTAATAGGAGCTCACCAACTCCAGCTGGACAAGGAGGGAACCAGCATAGGACCAAACTAGGCCCTTTGAATGTGGGTGACAGTTGTATAACTTGGGCAGATTGCAGGGCCACTAGCAGAGGCACCAGAATTTATCCCTACTGCCTGTACTGGCTTTTTTGGGAACCCATTTTCTTTGAACGGATACCTTGCTCAGCCTAGATATAGTAGGGAAGGCCTTGGATCTTCCCCAAAGCAATGTGCTAAGCTTACTCTCTCTGAGGAGTGAATGGGGGTGGGGTGAGGAGGAAGGGGAAGAGAATGGGAGAAGGGAAGGTAGTGGGAGCTGATATTGGCATGTAAAATTAAAAAACGATAGCTTATTTTCTTTCCTAATGAAATAAAAATTAAAAAAAGAAGATAGGGTTTAGGTATCTAGCCAATGATCCTCCTGCCTCAGTGTCTTGAGTCTTGGCATTTTCATTTTGTGCCCCCTAACTTTCTTATTTTATGAACTTATGACTTTAAAGATAAGCAAATAAGCCCTGCACGATCATAGATTCTCAGTGAACCCACTGTAGTTTGGTTGTTTTAAAGTTGTTAGAAGTGCAGCTGAGGTACCAAGTGCTCACCTTAAAAATGACAAGCAGATCCAGGGAGATGGCTCAGAGAGCAAAAACATTTGTTGACAGACCTGAGGCCTCGAGTTCAGTACCCAGGACCCACAAATTGGAAGGGGAGAATCTACTCATGTAAATTGTGTTCTGATCTATAAACTTATGCCATGACAGGCCTCAGGCCTGCATCCTTACCCACCTCCAGCAAATAAGCGAACCGACAATCAAATGACAAGGAGCAGAACTGCAAGCTTTGCCACAGTGGACTGTTAGCTACCGAAGAGGCAAGGCTTGGTCATTTCTAGGCTAAATGCAGGCACTAGCACTTGTTTCGACCACCATTATCAGCTGTGGTCGGAATGTATGCACAGATCTAGAAGGCAGAGAGTGTGACTTCATATTACAGAGAGTGACTGTATATTATGAGAGTAACTACTTCATTAATGTGTCTGTTAACTGTCCTCCTCATCAGGAACTATTACCACGAATTGGGATTTCAGTTTTCCTATATGCCCATTGACTAGGTTGGTACAGAAAGTAGGATTTGTATGTGAATTCAATGGACTTCTCAGGCAGGCAGAGGCCATCTTGGGTCTATTACAATAATGCTACTTGGGTTGAATTCTTACTCAAAAACCATTCTCATTCATCAAATTGTAGGTGTGATTTATTCCGATCAATTTAATGTTTGTTTTCCTACCTTTTTATTCACTGTAAATATACAATAAAATGACTGACTTAATTCAGGAGAAAATGCTGAATATAAATAAGTTTTATTCAATTTCCTTCTCTAAGAAACTTTAGCAAGTTCAAGCTTCTTTGCATTCAGCTAAATTTACAATAGTGATAAATGTTTAATTAACTCACACATTTTATGCCTGTAAAAAGAAATTCTTAGCTGCCTTTCACCTTATAATATTATGTATATTCTAAAGCCAGAACTCAATAAATAGACACATTCAAACTCAACAGACAAAAATTTATCCCCGTATCCTTTTTTCAAAGTCATCGTACATTATCTCAAATATGAGGAATAAAATAATTCCATCTGGCCCGCCTCCTGGGTCAGGTTAGATGAGGGACTCAGGCACCGGCATTATCTCTTGTACAGTAGCATCACCTGGGTGGAAAAGTAGGGCTGAGGTGAGGCAAGTCGCTCCTCTGAGCACACAAATACAACCTGGTTGCTCTCTCTGTGCTTTGGGAGGATCTGATACACTGGAGTAGTTTGCTTAAAAACATGAACATTCTGATTTTCATTTGAGGGCCTCAAGTAGAAAACGTGCCGACCTCAATAATTACTGCCAAATAAGGAAATGCTGCCAAGCTTCAGAAGACACAAAATGGCCAGGGCAGCCAGGACACACCATACCAAAGTAAATCTTCAAGGCGGTGCTAACCTGAGAATGGAGAGAAGCATGAATATGGATCGTGATAGTAATGTACTCCTGCTTTCTGGTATTGGACAAAGGGACCTTGGGGAAAGAGAGCCTGAGGATACACATAGGAAATGTGGGGCTCACCGAGCAAATTTAGGAAAACTAATCACGACTGTAGTTCTAACGAATATGTGACTCCTCATAAAAGGCTTAACTAACTAATTGAAGGATATGATGGTCTCAGATTGGGAAGCTGTGAGCCAGCCTGTCTTAGAGAGTTGCTAAGGCAACTCAGAAGGATTGAATCGGGTACCGTGGGGCAGATTTTAAAACAGACCTGGAGGAGGTAGAGAAGGGGGAGGAACAGAACGAACAAACAGCTGGTATTAAACGGTAGCTAAAGGCAAAAGGCCGGGGCTCAGCTTGTGAGCAGTGCTGATTGGACCCACTACATGCGGAGCCTTTGGCATTTACAAATGAGGGAATTTCAGCAAATTACTGGTTGGTCTTGCATATATTCTAGACGAAAGTATGTGAGAAGGCAACGCTGTCTATTGAATGTGGAAAGACGGTTGATCTCTGCATTATTATTGCTATTCTCCATTGTGAATGACTCCACTAATTTCAACCATTTTTTCCTGGGCGTTCATAAGAACACTTGACTGCAAGCAGACACAAAGAATTTCCATTTAGAAACTAGCTTGTACTGAAGCCACAAAGGCAATAAAAAGATAATTTAATAAGTGCATTGTGTTCTATCTCACCCCTCAAAAGTTGAAATCAACTGTTTCAATCGGCTAGCATAAATCTCTAACTTATAACAACTTTTTTTTAAAAAAAAATTTCCATTGCCAAATTTAAAAAAAAAAGTCTTACTCAAATTCCCTTCTTATTTCTCAGTTTCTCCAGGCTCCATGTACCTTTTGTATTACACTCTGTATGCAGAATATTTTTTCAATTTAAAAATAGCTGATAATAAAGTTTGCTTATGAAATACTAGGCTGTAATTATTTCAAACATCAAGCATATTTTTTTCTCAGGATCATTTGTAAACTGTTTCTGTTGGGTGTGTGTCGTATTTCAATTAGCTAGCATTGTAAAATGCTTGACTCTGAAGTGTACCTCCCCACGGACTCAGTAGAGAAGGTTTGACTCCCAGTGAGTAAATCTGATTAAGAGGCTACTGGATCATGAGGACTCAAACCAAATCAATAGCTTATTATACTTTTGGAGTAACAATTTGATATCATTATTGAATTTATAAATTTATAAATTATTGAATTTATTGAGAATTTCAGAGGTAGGATCTAGTTTGAAGTAGCTGGTTCCTGGGGGCATATCGTTTGGACTAAATTTGGTGCAGGGTTTCTCTTTGTCTTGCTCTTTCTCCGCTTCTTAGCCACCATGAGTCGAGCAGTTTTGTTCTGCCACGCAATCTGCCAGGATAGTCTGCCTCCCCACAGGCTCATGGCGGGGAAGAAGCCAATTATAGACCGAAGTTTCTGACACCATGAACTGAGCTGCAGCAAAGCCACGATCGGAAGCTGTTTTCTCAGCTGCTTGCTTGCTGGGGCAGAAGCCTGACTAACACTCTGTCTCCACAAGAAGGAACTGCTTCTGACACTGCTCAGGTGACCTTGAACCAGAGACGAGATAGAGATAGCCCAGACAGGGTAAAACCAAATACTATTGGTCTTTTAAAAAAATCTATTTACTTATGTATCTCTCATATATTACATCCCTACCATAGTTTCCCCTGCCTTCTCTCCTCCCAGCCCCTTACCACCACCTTCCTTCTACCCCAGATCCACCCCTCTTCCATTTCCCTTCAAAAAAGGGCAGGTCTCAGAGGGATGTCCATCCAACATGGCATAATAAGGTTAGGTACAAACCCTCATATCAAGGCTGGATGAAGCAACCCAGTAGGAGGGAAAGGGTCCCCAAAGGAGGCAAAAGCATCAGAGACAGCTCCTGCTCCCACTGTTAGGAGTCCCACAAAAACCCCAACCATAACATAGGCAGAGAACCTAGATCAGACCTATACAGGCTCCCTGATGGTTGGCTCTGTCTCTGTGAACTCCTGTGCGCCCTGGTTTAGTGATTTTGTGGGAGATGTTTTTGTGGTGTTCTTGTCCCTCTGGCTCCTACAATCCTTCTTCACCTTCTTCCAGAGGATTCCACGAGCTCTGCCTAGTGTTTGGCTGTTGGTCTCTACATCTGCTCCTGGTCTCTGCATCCACTCCTATGAGTTGTTGGATATGAGCAAAATCTCTGATGACACTGAGGCTAGGCTACTGTCTACAAGTATAGCAGAACAACATTAGGAAGCAATTCAGTGACTTTTTTTTTCAGTCAAGCTTGGTTCTATCCTAAGTCTAACTTTGGCCCTCCAGGCAGTGTCAGGTGTAGGCTTCCACTTAAGATGGACCAGTTACCGGTTGGCCACTCTCACCTGTTCTGTGCCGCCTCTGCCCCAGTACATCTTGCAGGCAAGACAAATTGTAGGTTGAAGGTTTTGTGGCAGGGCTGGTGCTCCAGTCTTGAACTTTGGCTTTTTGTGAGTCTCTGCATTAATAACTGTCCACTAAGCAAGTGTGCATACATATGAACACACACACCCCTCACATTTCTTTTATGAAGCTGAAGAGCTGAACTAACCTATGGGTGTAGAGATATGAACTAAGAAGTTAGTTTAATATTGTGTTCATTTAGCAGAGCAACAACAGTACGTGCACACCTGGGGAACGTAAACTCCCAGCCGTTTTATTTTGCCCAGACATACGGTATAAGGTATGCATTTCCTTATTTGAATGGGTCTTAAATCTACTCAGAAAGCAGATGGTTATACCCATAACACTAGTGATAATATTGCACTCACAGACATGTCTCACAGGTCATTATTGTAATTCACAGTGTTTCCAGCTTGATAAGACTGTTGGTGACTTTTCTTCCTACCAGCCTACCTAGCACCTTCCTGAACTATGAAAACTAGTTAGCAGGGAGGAAGCTTTATGATCAGTATGAACTTGAATTCTCCATGGCCTGTGACCCAAGTGCATGGTTTGGGTTTATCAAGTTTTGGTGGGCAACCAATAACAATGACATAACCTGTATGGTTTTGAGGGTCTTCAGGACATGCCTGACCAACTTGAAGGGAAATTAGTCGCACATAGTACTGGGTTTCTATCTGTAAATCTGTGGTTGCTGGGAGGAACATTTATCCCCTGTGTAAGATAATTCCAATAAACTTTTATAGGAATATGCACATATACATATCTAGAAAGCTTATATCATAATAGATTTATATATTTGAAACATCCTTACTGTTATTTATCCTTCTCTATGTCTCTCCTGTACCCTACTCTTCATAGCTTTTTTCACTTAAACTTCCCACCCATTATCCCATTGCCCTACATATCGCTCATGTTCTATTTCCCCTCCCTTGAGATTGTTTTCCTGCCCCTCCCCACAAGTGATCCTTCTCTAATTTCCTGGGTTTAGTAGGTAATTTAATCAAACACACAAATCTGAAAATCCACACATAAGTGGGAATATGCAGTGCTTATCTTTCTGGTTCTGGGTTACCTCACTTGTTTTATTTTTCTTTATAACTGAATAAAATTCCATTGTATATGGTAGCACATTGTTTATCCACTCATCAGTTGATGGATGTCTTTACTATTTCATTGCTCCAGCTATTGTTAATAGAGCAGATATGAACATGAATGAGCATTTGTCTCTATAGTGGGAAATAGTGTCTTTTGAGTACAGTATAGTTGGGCCGTATCAAAGATTTATTTTGAGATTTTTAGGAAACCACATGCACATTGATTTCCATAGTGGTTATGCCAATTTGCAATTCCAGAAACATTGCATGGAGGGTCCCAACTCCTCACATCCTGGCCAGCATTTGCAATCTTTCTTAATCTTAGCCATTATGATGAAGAGGATAATAAGCCTGTTAACAACTTTTTAAAACAACTTTAAAGCTTCTTCTTCTGAGAACTCTAGTTCCATCACCACTTTTCAATTGAGATGTTTGTTTTCTTGGTATTTAGTTTCTTGCATTCTTTCTACATTCTAGACACTTTACACTAATCCTCTTTTAAGTGTGCAGCTGGTAGAGACAATTTTCCAGTTATGCCGGCTGCTTTATTGTTAAGTGCTTGAACTTTCCTTGGGAAAATGCAGCAGATAAGGAACTCATGGCAGACTATACCATCCAAGTCCAATTTGGTGAGCCAATGAGTTCTTCTGGGATTCCTTAGGGGAATGTGGGTGAGGTATTACTTGTAGGAGCAGAAATTATTCAAAAAGCAACTGTGTCATTAAATCCCATTCCAGTATGGGTGATGACTCACACAGTTGGGAACCTGGAGCCCACTATGCAGCTCTAGGCTGCTCAACAGTTTGGAGAGAGTCCTTTTCAGGGGCCTTGGCTAGTCTGAGTCTCTGGAGCCCATATATATATATATATATATATATATATATATATATGTACTAATATTGTAGCAGGGTGATACCCTTAGAGCCAAATGAAGGCATACCTCCCATTAAGGGGTTGAAGAGGAAGGACTGTTAAAGGTAAAACCACAATTACTTAATATTTCTGTGGATTTGCAACTCTGTGATAAACTGCCTCACTCCCCTTGCATACACACATCAGTAAGTGAACTACAAAACCAGAGTAATCAGTTAATCATTTCACAACAGTTACACCATTCTGGAAAGGACACAAGATGTCAGGAACTTATCTTTCAGGAATTTATGTCAGAGGAAAAAGCCTACTAAAATGGGTACCTGGTACAAAATGGAGTTTCCTTAGCCATCACATTCCCCACTGGCTCTAAATCATATGAGTCAAAACAGTGATTTGATCTGAGCTGGGCTGGTTTCTGCTTCTTCCAAGCACCTTATCTGTTCTCAGCCTTCTTTGTAGATCACTTTTCTTCTCTCTGAAAGACATCCAGCTTCTTTTTGCTTATTCTGGCAGGGCGGGGCCTAGTGAATCTGGTCAGTTTTAGGAACTTCCTGAAGCTTTTTTGAGTTGTTTACCTTTATGCTTAAGTTGTTTCCTGCAGGAGGGAATGTTTTGATCTTAAAGGAAGCTTTTATATAGCACCCTTTCATCAGCTTCCTCTGCAGCATAGAAGTTATCTAATCTCTTGAAGTCCACCTGTGGGCTGTTGGTACTATTTTCTGGGCAACTAGGGTCCCAGTCAGCAAGTTCCTCCTTGAGTTTTTTATCCTGTCGCATGTTCCTTACTCTTTCTTCTTGTACTTGCAGAGTTTTGGGTCTGCAATGAGATCGTTGTCCACTTTGAATTGATTTGTGTGCAAGGGAAGAGAGGACGATCAAGTTTTGTTGTTTTATGTGTATGTATTCAGTTTTTCCAACATCATTTGCTAAACATGCCATCTGACCATTATTTTTAAGGATCAAGCTTTTAGAGATCATAATTACTAACAAATCAGTGTGAATTTTAATATTTGAGAACAGTGAACTGGATGACATAGTAAATGATTTGTTTGAGGCATAATTTTTACGAAAGTGAAGACAAACCTTAAATTTTTCTTATGCAGCAGAAATGTCTTCATAGGCTGGAATGTGTGACAGTGATATTTATAAATTATGAACGGATAGAGGTATATTAGTCTAGTGGAAATTTTCATAGGGGGAATCAAATCAGAGAGTATTATATAATTTAAAATCAAAATTAGTGACAGAGACTGAAAAGGGTGAATTCTGAAGTCTTGGTGAATTTTATAAGGCCTCAAAACAGAAATTTGTCAATCTGAGCATACAAAACATTTTCATTACAAATGTATTCCATGTTTCTTTTTATTAGATACATTGCTACTTCATTTTAAATCTAACTAAATTTTCAACATAAACTCATTTCATGTAAACTCACTGAGGTTATTCAATTACTTTAAATACATTGTAGTTTGTAATGAAACAGATTTCATTTGCTGCCTTCTTGAAATAATGATCAATGAAATCTAACTAAGTACAATATAAAACCTCTTTGAAGTAAGCAAAGACTGATGCATGTTTGCGTGTGTGTGTGTGTGTGTGCGTGTTTGTATCTGTGTGTCTGTGTGTGTATACACAAAAGTGTCACATATTTACTCAAAGTGGAGAGTTCAGATTTAAAGAATTCAAAGTTCTTGGGATATGTATAGTACAGTAGTAGACTATCTGCCTAAAAATACAAGATTGTGTGTTCTATTCATAGATCTGCAAAAGCAAGAGAATAAATGAGCAAATAAAATTCTTTGATCTTTAAAAAGAAAATATGACTTTTCAAGTATGCTCTCTTGGAAAACTGGCCAGAATAACAACATTTACCACCATTTAAGCAATAGTGGTATGTTCATAAGAGAAATACCTATAATCTTTGGGTAAACAAAAAGAATTGCCCTTATCTTCCTAGGTCATAACCAACAAAAGCCCATTGCTTGTATTGACATATTTGTCAACATCTTTCTTTGGATGGGAAATACCATGTGAGCATTACAGAGATGTTTGAGTGAATCTCGCTGTGGAAAGAGAAGATACCAAAGAACGCAATTCTTTGACTGTTGCTCTAAGGTAAAAAAATTACAGAAAAATAGTATACTAAGTAGATCAGTTTAGACCCTTTATGATTTTCATAACTCCTTTGCCCTATAATGAAAATCTTGTGAAGTTACTGACAAGGATTGAAATTAGGAGATTTTATTTCAAAACTAAATAAACAGATGTGCAATGATTAAAACACTGGAAAATTCTTTTTGAATTCCATCCTTCTAGCTTTGCCTTAGATGTGGGACTTGTGACAAACCAGGAATGGCTATGCTCCATAAAGGCTACAGCCTTGGAGCTCCCTGTCCAACTTGTAGGCAGCTCCACTGGAGAGTCTCCTCTTCTTTGACATTTAATGTTTTATAACATTAAGAGTGGCCTTGCAACCTTGGAAACCCTTGATCCCTTTATGTTTCCTTAGTTTCCCAAATACTTTAGGGAGGAAATTATTTATTTTTACTTTTAATATTTATATCTTTTATGAGTATGAGAGTTTAGTCTGCATGTTTGGATGCACATGAATATCACATGCATGCCTGCTGTATGTGAAGGTCAGAACAGCATGTCAGGTCCCTTGGAACTGAAGTTATAGATGGTTATAACCAATCATGCAGATGCTGGGAACCTAACTAAGGTCTTCTGCAATAGTAAACGATGCTTTTAACCGCTGAGCCATCTCTCAAGCTCCTAAGAAGAAATGTTTTATTTGAAAGGAAATAGCTATTCAATACGATGTCATGAATAAGTCTAAGAAAATGCCCATGAAATAAAGAGCTCATGTCTTTGGCCAAAGGTCACATGATAGGCTTATAAATAGGCCTCTCTAAGTGAGTCTTAGCATATCTGAAGATCTGGAATCAAATTGATTGCACTTTCGTTAGAGATCTTGATGTAAAAGTACCCAGAGAAATAATATCTGAGTTCCTGGTTCACAAGAATAAAAAATGAGATGAAAAATATTCATGAGATAAGTCACTACATTCTTTTGTAATTTGTTAATGAAACCAGCAACTAAAATAAAAGAATTATCTGCTGAACTGTTCACAAAATATCCATCTACCTGCAGAACTGTAGGAAAACATTAATAGTAATTTTATGACTAGGTCTTTTCCTTGCAACTTGTCTTAAATGTAAAGTCAAATTACTTAATACAAAGGTATAAGTTAATGTTAACATAGTGCTTTTGCTATGGATTACTTCCTCAGATTAAAAATAGAAACATGTTGATCAATTTCATATTTTTAGGTGGATGGACATCAGCTTCAGGTCAAAGTGAGCCATCAACTGTGGTAGATTTTTGTCATCTTTATGGGACTGTGCCTGTACTTTCAAATGCACTGAACAGCTGCTCTCAACATCAGAGAGTTTGAGCTTGACACCAACTTTGCCACTTCATAACTTGGCAGATTTGGGCAAGTCAACTGTCTGCACATTCCTTTTGTCACATATAATGAAAGAGGACTAAATCATAAATTTAAATGAGATATACAAAGAACAGTCAGCACGGGTGGTGAAATCCATGGCCAGAAGAAAATAATATTTAATTTCATATTTTCATGGAATTTTCTCAAGGAAATTTTATCTCTCTTGTTTTTGCAATTGTTTGATTCTCTGAAGGGTGATTGGGTGTCCTGCCAGTCACAGAGGGAGCATCTGTGCACTCACAAGGAAGATGCACACGGTCCAGTCTAGTGCTCCCTCACAAAGATGCATCAAAGTCACACGGACACAAAGTGTGGAAGCACCATGTCCAATGAGGAAGTGACAGCCTAGTGTAGCTATTGAGTGTTTGAAATGATGCCAGTCCTGATTGGGAGGACCTGCAATTGCAGACCATTTCTTAGCTATCAGACAGCATTAAGAGAACGCAAAATGTCTTCTTAAATATTTTTGTAATGTTAATACATGAAAAAAAATGGTTTTTCAACACATTTGTGTTAAATAAAATGTGTTATTACAACTACCTTCATTAAATTTTTAAAAGTGTGGTAACTAGAAGTTTTATACTTAAACATATGACTCACTTTATTATTTCAGAAAATCTTCCCGTGGCTCTAAAGTTGCTTAAGAAAAGTAACTGCATGTCTTCCTCCTTTCCTTCTTCGCCTCCACCTGTAGTAAACCCCAGGTTTTCACGTTTGTCAAGTGTTTGGGTTAGAAGTAACTGTTAATTTATCTCTAGATAAAGTGAGATTTTTGTTTCCTTTTTTGTTTGTAGCACCTTGCGTTGACTTCATGTTCAGGGCCCCGCTTGAATGGATGACTTCCGGTCAGGCTCTCTCTTCCGTCTTTACACTTTGTTCGGGGCTGGTTCCCACCTGACAAACGGTGGAACAGTGAAGCTCTTTCAGCACAAGCTTCGGGGTTTTTTAAATACTTTTTTTTTTTTCTGCTTTATTTTCTGTGTTTCTCACGCACAGTCACACCCCTGAGTAGTTTTCTGAAAGTCATCTAAGAACAGCAGGTGTGTCTGGTGCTTTTGTGGTTTCATCTCTTTTGGGAAGTCGCTCCATAGCCACGGGCTTTGTTTTCAGTCACACTGGGTGCTCTTTTCGTTCATCATAGTCTGGGAATCCCGTCTTGGGGCCTTCTGGGGTTCCCCTTCCCGTGCGGGCACTGTTTGAATCATCTCTTCTGATCACCAGCTCGAGCCAGGACTTCCTCTTTCAGGTCCGTGTCTTCCTTGTGATGCGGCACATTTCCCAAAGGCTCCAAGAAGAGGCCAGGGACCCCAAGTGTTGGTCGTTATTGTTTGTTTTAAGATTCATTTTTATTCATGTGTAGATGTCTTTTTGGTATGCATCCGTGCGCACACTCACGAATATCAGAACAGGGCTTCTAATCTCTTGAAGCTTGGGTTGCAGACAATTGTAAATTATTAATGTTGATACTGGGGACCTGAACTCAGATTTCCCTGAAGAGAAGCAAAAGCGCTTAACCTGAGTCATCTCTGGCACCCTGAGTGAGGGGTATGGTTTTGAGACATGTTGCATTTGCAGATAGCTGTCATGCTTGTTGGAGCATGCCTAGATGAAATGGCACTGAATTTCCTTTTTTTAATTTGAAGCATTTGTGTAGAATTTTTTTTATAGTAATGATACTATTGAAACTTCCAATCATTGTAATTCCTTAGACTTTTTCTGATATTTCCCTCTTGCTCTGGAAGTTTCTGTTTTTCATTTTATTGCCAGTGTAAGAAATTCCAATATGATGTGGATTGGGTCCACTTTCAAATAAAGGCCAGTCTTTTTGTCTGATTATGATTTTTAACCATTCCGTGCTTGTAATCTCCTTTCCTCTTATGACACTTCCATGACTCTTCTCTGAACACTGCCCAGACTCCACACCACCCCCAGTTTTTCTTCCTAGGTCCAGTTTACATAGCAATGAGTATCTGATTATGTCCTCAAGCCCAGTTTATAGTTTATTCTCTCTTCAGTTTGTCTTAATCTACTGATTGTCCCAGTTAATTTATTTCAATTGTTATTTATTTATTTCTGAAGACCCTTCTTTTAAAAAAAAATCTGCTTAAAATATTTTGATAGTCTTTTTCCTAAACCATGATTTAAAATTTTCTCTTTTATCTACCCTATGTAGGTTTATATGTCAAATATATTTTATATTCAGTATCGAATGATTTCAACATCTGAACTCATTGATGTGACCACTGACTTCTATGTACTTGTCTGTGTGTGATAGAAATCACAAAAGTTTAGATTCGTAAATTCCCTATGAGAACTCTGTGGACCAGATGGGGAGAGCATTTACAGGGTCATTAACCTATCAGTATAATGAGATTTTGTTGGGGAGACATGTTGGGGTGACATAAACATGATTCCAGGCTTTTATCTCCTGGTTTGTTCTTATTAGGCTCCTTTCCTCCACGTTAGCTAAAACATCAATTAGACACCGCTTTAGTCACAGCTATTAAGAGGAAATTTTGGGATCCACGGGAGCCTTTCATGGAAAGTCTTTAACACAGTTGTGATGCACCAGGACACTGTTAGAAGTGTCCAGTCTGTCCTGGATTTTTCTCATGATCTAGCACATGTTGGAACCATCACAGTCCATGTTCATCAGTGGTTTTCTTCATGGTTCTTTAAAACAGTAATGTTTGTTTCTACTACATGGTTTTCCTGCTTGTCTTACCTCATTAGAGAAAACTTGTAAAGACCCAGCATAGATACGTGGGAATTTCTTGGTCAGTTCTGAATTTGCCCTCTTTATCTTAGTTTCTTCTTCATTGCACTCTGACCTTTTGGCAAAGCTGATTTTCAGTTTCTGCTTTGTTCTTTCTGTGTCAGAAAAAGCTTGCAACCCTCACCTAGGTGGCAGAAATTCACAAGTATAATGAAACTGGGGATTCCCAGATTTAAAAAAGAAGAAACTTCAAAAAAAAAATGAAAGGAAAACTTACCAAAAGAAGTATGTTCAGGGCTACTCAACCTTTGCTGCCAAGGTACTCAACAGAAAATCACAGGGGGCAGTGCAAACAAGTAAATATGCATAAACAATTACCGAAATATCTACTTTCTCCTTACTTGTTGAGCCCCTCCCCCAAAGATATATCAAAGCTTTAAGATCAAATACACACATTAGCAACTCATTGTATATATTATATCCGTTAAAATAAAATAAAAAAAAAATCCCCTGCCAATGTTCTGAAAGCCAGAGTACTTGAAGATACATTTCATGCCAAAGCCAGTTCAGGAATTCTGCAGATTAAAGGACAAAGGTAAGCTGTAGCATGGCGTGAGAGGCCATCCAGAGCCCCATAGTCTTTGAATGGTTTCGGGCTATGAACAAGAAGCTTCAGACAGACTGTGCAAACAATGTAGCCTTGTGATTTGCGTGCCTCCTGAGAAGCAATTTGAATGGCATATATTTAAGACAATCCATTCATGTTTGAATACACTGATGCAATTTGTATCTCCTGGATGTCAGGTTGAACAAAGAGGTTAACAGAATAGTGGCTCTTACTCTCATCTTATATAAAAATCATGGATGCTCTTGATTTCATCTAACAGAAGTATGTTAGGTGATAAAATAGCATGTCCTCACTTTGCAGGTGATGGAATACACGATTGCAAGCTTCTATATAGAGTGATTTAGAAATCTATATTCAAAAAGATTAGGCATATTCGTAATTTTACCCTTGTTAACTTTTCAATGAGATAGGGAGCCTACCTCATTTAGATACTGTCATTAATAAGCCTTATTTAAATACCTAACTTATTTAGTTATTGCACAACAGCCTCCTAGAAATGATGACTTATAGCCTCTGAGTTGTAAGTAATATGATGTTTTTCATCTGCTTATATGAATGCATAAAATATTTTCAATAATTTTAAAGACACCTAAAATTTTCTCACTTTTGTATTTTCTTTTCATTGTTACCAGTTTTTTTGGGGCGGACTATACCATTGACTATGTTGTAGATTCAAACTAAAAACAACAAAAAAAGATATAGCGACTAATTCATTTCTTTATGTTTATTTAAAATATAGTAGCTAAAAACAAACTTTTTACTATTTGGGAGTTCTTTGAAATTCTGTTTTAAAATTCTCAAATTTACAAAATTTTACTTTTAATATTTTATGAAATTTATATACTATGTAGTAGATAAGAGTAATAATTTATTATGCATTAGTATTCTGTAATTCTGTTTTTGATACCATCAGAGAAGTGCTGGAACGACTGGAAAATCGGCACCACGCCATGTAGCTTGGGCAGAGTTGCTGCTAACCTCAGAGTGTAGTGTTACTGACCTTGGTGCTGACTGGGAGCCATGCGCAGGCTTGGGCTTCATTAAGCATAAAATATCCTCCCAAAATATATTTCAAGTCTAGAAACAAAGCATCCAGTACTGCTAAGATCTTGATCAAAATTTTCCCAAAGCCATGTCTTCTGGTTTTTAAAGTTTATCTTATTTATTTATTCTTATCAAAACCTGTTGTACAAACAGTCCCAATTCAAAGGCAGAGAAATAAAGTAGTTTACATAGGTGAAGAGAGGAATCACTGGGGGCTAACTCTGGAAAATGATGACAAGAAATATTTCAGTATTAAAGATCCAACAATGTGCATAAAATGGATGAATTTAAAACCAGAAACAAATCTCAGTGACTCCATGTTTAGTTATCATTCACCCTACTGTCAAGAAAAGAGATTCCTGTCATTTTTGCATGATCCTGCTTGGATCTAGGAGGGAGACCTCCCCATAATTGGCCATTATGGACTTCATTTGTGCAGCATATGGATCAGAAAATTGTCTTTCAAAATGTTTATTTCTATTATTTTCAGTTATGTATATATGTGTAGTTATGGATACATGCACATGTATGCTGGTGCCTGGGGAGGCCAGAGATGTCAGATTCCTCTGGAGCTGAAACTGCACATGGTTGTGAGCCACCGACATGTGTGTGGTATCAAGAAAATTCTGTCCACCTGCTCCTATCACACCAGGCTTTTGTGCTTCGTGCAGTTGCTTAAACCATATAATATATTAAGATAGGAGCAACTGTGCATCTATTCTGAATTCATTATCCCCTCAAATGACAGACAGGGCTGCATAATCAACCAGGGGACATATTTAGTTCCTCCTGGGGTCCTACCAGATTGCTTGCAGCAATTCAGATGCAGTTTTTAGTGACCAAGATATAGCTTTATGAAAAGTTTAGCAGCAAAATCATCTCTAGGAGATGTGGGTTTTGTTTTCTACCCGCAAGATTCAGGAAAACCAAGTATGTACTCAGAGAAAGACAATGCTGATTTTTGTACTAACACACATATTTAACTGTTTAATGGGTTGTATTTATCATCTCAATAAATATTAAAGTTTATTTCTGAAAGGTAGATGAAGCATCATAATGAACTTATAAATATAAACCAAACACTACAATGTTTTTTTTTCCAGCTGAAATCTCATATGTATGAAAAGAAAATTCAGTGGTAGCACTGAAGATTTCATGAAATATTTATGGGAGTCAGGTTTTGTGGAGACTATCAAAATGTTTGAGTTATGTAAATTAGGCAGCACAATAGTTAAAAATATGTGTGTGCATTTAAACTTCCTGGAAAATTTTGGCTACAAATAAATATGGATTTTTCCAAAATTCAACCACGAGTCAGTTCCAATATTTATAGTCTGTCACTGCATTCAAAGTACAGTACCTATGCTTAGAAAACTATAAAATGTGTTTAGCTTCAGTTAGAACTATAGCAAACTTTACAGCTTAACAAATCCAAGTGATCGCTAGATTTGTTAACACAAGTACTTTAAGCCTTTGCATTAAGAATAAAATAGAGCAAGGGAGGTGGCATTAAGCACACAGACAGTGGCTCTCCCTGTGTGAGGACCTGAGTTGGAATCCATAGCATTCAAATAAAGAGCTGGGAGTAGCTGTGTGTGCCTCTAAGCCCAGAATTGAAAGATAAGAGACAGGTGGCCATGACACACACCTCTAATCCCAGTACCCACACTAACTTGCCATAGAAACCAAGCAACAGTGGTGCACTCCTTTAATCCCAGAACTTAATCCCAGAACAGAGAGGATTATAAACGGGAGGAGACAGTTCTCAGTCTCATTCTGAGGTTTCCTAGAGGTAGGGTCACTGTTTTCAGACTGAGGTCAAGCTAAGTGTCAGTGGCTGACTGCTTTGCTTTTCTAGTCTTCAGGTTGAACCCCAATAACTGTCTCTTAGATTTTATTAATCACACTTCACTTTGTGCCCAACTTTTGGAGTACAAATTTATGAAGAAGCCTTTTGTGTGATGCTTTTTAGCCACTGGCACAAGCCAGAGTTGGACTCAAACTTAGATCTCTGGGTTTGGGAGAAAACTAGTGTTTTCAGTTTCGATTCACCCTGGCTTAGCTTCCATATAAAGATGGAAAATACATAAATAATCTGAGTATCATATGTTATTGTGTTGTCTTTGAATTGTTTGACTGCCGAGGAAGGAACAATAGCTGCTAAAAGAAATTTTATTATAAATGCTGCTGGATTAATCCAACCTATATAATTTGAAAATTCCTTGACTTCAAAATTTAAGTCAAAGATATATTACTTTGGAGAAGAGGTTTTGCTTTTGTTTAGACAGGAAGTGAGAGCCTGTGAATTCATTCTGGGTTAAGAAAAATAAGATTGGATCAACAAAGACCCTCTGAAACGTTTCCAATGGGAATAGATGGCCTAGATTATACAACATTTCAGATTACCTCTGTTGCGGTTTCTTCTGAGTTCTGCATCCAGAAAAGCTTTAAGACTACTGATTAAGACGATCCAGCCTCACAGAATACTCCAGTCAGGACTTAACCATAATCCTAAATTTTCTTTGGCTCCCCATAAGATTATCAGCAACCACAGTCAGCAGGAAGTAGCCTCAAAAACCATGTCCACATTCCCCTAAAATGGATTATGGATGTTTGTCTTTGTTTAGTGTGTTGGTTACAGTTGTTATGGATAATGGTTAAGAAAAAAGCTAAACAAAAAAAAAAGAATTTATTCAAGGCTCTTGATTTGAAAAGAAAAAAGGGAGATAAATATATCGTAGGATAAAATTGTAGATTATTGAATCTACTCTGAAAAGAAAATGCGAGGATATGGATATGATCTTGCTTTGAAAAGAAAAAAAAGCACATCGATGTGATAGGATAAAAGGATCGGTCATTGAACTTACCCTGAAAAGGAAAAACGGGAGGATCTAGATATGATAAGATACAAAGGTAGACTGTTGAATCTACTTTTAAAAAAGCAGTTACCAGTTTTAAATGTTTTTACATTGGATTGGACTTTTGTGTATTGTATAGAAATTTTGTATATTGATACAGATTTGAGATTAATTTTTTAGAACATATTGTATGTATTTTTCTACGCTTGTTCAAGGTATTATACTTATATCATTCCTTTAACAATGTAATGCAAACATCTAGTCCTTAAAATTATTATTATCAACTATTTACAATAATAAGGAAATATAGGGTTAATAATTAACTACCTATTACAATCAAACTTGTAGTCACATTAGGTATGTTTTTAAGGTCAAAGAGATATATTTTAGATAGACAAGGCATCTTCAAATAATTCAGAGTTCTACTGAATATGGTATTTAATATGTTTTAGTAACATAGGCTTTTCATGACAATGAGACATGTATGCTCCTGGCAGCACTAATCTACATCAGAGAATATAATGTAGCATGACTAATAAAAACCCAGAGACAGATATTGGGGTTCCCAACCTAAAGGTCAGAAAAACAAAACAGCCAGCCACTGAATCTTTCTTCTACTTCAGTCTGAAATGGAGATCCTGCCTTCAGGAATCTCTGAATAAGACTGTGTCTGACAACTGTCTCCTCCCTTCTTATATTTCTCTCTAGGATTGGGATTAAAGCCATACACCACTACAGTACAGTTTATATGGCAAACTATAGATTAAAGGTGTGTGTGAACACTGTCTGGGCTATAAGGCTGACTAGTAGGGCTGTTTTACTCTCTGCTTTTCAGGCAAGCTTTATTAACTAAAAGACAAATGAAATATAACTGCATTTCTGTTTTTTGTCTAAAATGAAAGGAGGTTATGACTAATATAAGGTAACTATACACAAAAATTACAATAACTTTATGCACTATACACAGGCAATAAATATAACAGGAATGTCTAGTCCATTTGCATTTGACAAATTCAGAGAAAATACTCTATTTCTATCCTCTCTTGGTGAGTATAAAGTCTTGCACTTAATTTACTTTCTATCATAACTTGCTTTCTGTGTCAGGTAAACAAAAAAGAATTATAACTATCTAGTCTTCAACTCCCTCAGAGATCCAGCAGTTCCTTAACTATTTTAGACAGTGCATAAGGCTAGAGTCGGTAAATAACTCAAAATTCTGAAAGAAAAAGCTTGTATTTGCACCGCTATAATGAAAGATATCAAATGTATCAAAGATCACAATGTAATAACTGAAATTTTGAAACAGGAAAAACACTTTAAGAGAAAGACATAGACTTGGATTTTCTGAATAAGATTCTAGATCTTCAAGAAATAAAGCCAACAAATCTGACAAATAGAACCTTATGAAAAAAAGAAGCAAGCAAAAAACTTCTCCATGGAGAAGGAAAGTTAATCATGTAAAGTTCTACAAAATAAGAGTAACCTTTGTCAGCTGCACAGCTGTCAAAGGATGATATTTATAATATAAAAGAACTCACAAAACTGAACAATAAATAAATATAATCTATATATTAGTGTTGTGAACAAGAATTCCTGAAAAGAAGCTGTATCTTCGGACTTCACTAATTAAAGCTATAGGGATTGTGGACTGTTTGGAATGCTGCAGGTCCAGAAGCCCAATTTCAATTTCTCTTGGTGTATCTTTCACCCCCACAAAGAGCCATTCCTTGTCCAGAGGTGTCAGATATAACATCCTCATGAACAGACAAAAAGATTTAAAATAAATTGTTTTAACAAAACCATTTTGTTTGTCAATCAAAAGGCTAAGAATGAAATAAGATAGCATTTGAGGTGCATGGTTGGAGTTTCCCATCTTATTAATATCACCTATATAACATTCCCACCAGTGTATTTTTAAAATGCCTTGATTCATAACTTTCTTTATTCTGTTACTATAAAACTCCATAAAATTACTTTCACATTGGAAAATATGGAGGTGGAATAGCCTAAATCTATTTTCCTGAACCAACATCATTTGAATTTTGGTTCTAGAATAAGCCATTTCAGTACTGTAAATGGACATATTTTTCTTTCCCAAAATTCATATAACAAATTCTTCATTGTAAGACGGGAGAAATAATTTGAAAAGCAATACTACTTTATGATTTCTCTTTGCCTTTATATTTGGGTATATAAAGTGTTACCGCTGGACTTCCGATGTATAGTTTATTGTTATGCCCAAATCTACAAAGTTCCCACAAAAGCCAACAAGGACACTGAGTCCCATATGTAAAAGCAAAGAGCCTTTATTTTCATCAAGTTTGCAAATTCGGTCTCTCTGCATGCCTATCGCGGTGGTCGGGTAATCTCAGCTTGTGGTTCTTCCTGTGACCAGGTATTGCTTCAGGGTAAACTACTGAGACTCAGGTCTCTTATTAAATTTATGGATGGCCAAGTTCTACTCTGGCAGTTTAGAAGTAAAGAACTTGTTTTGGGCGACCTGCCCACACTTAGCTTATTATGGCTGGTCCCTACATTTACCTTTTAGTGGAGTGGTTTGCTAGACCTTGAATTAAATCTTTCTTTCCTTCTTTCCTTTCCATTGTTTTCTCTCTCTCCCTCCCTCTTTGCTTCTTCCCTCCCTCTCTTCCTCCCTCCCTCCCTCCCTTCCTTTAGCAAGACCTCACAGTGGCTCTACCATTGCAGCAAAAGCTAAAAGTTTCTCCAAAGTTCTATACTGTGGCTTAATATTTGTATCGCTTCATACTGCGGTGGAGGTTCACAGCAAGCTGTGATCTGCATGAGATCCAATTAGGAAGCCAGTTCATTTTTTACAATTAAGAACCAGTTGAGAGTTAGCTGATGAATACAAACGATTTGCTTAACCAAATAAAATACTCACAGGGCAACAATCACTTATAAGATTTTTGTCCTTTCTGTTTAATATTCATGAGTGGTGATCCATGTAAATGTTCTCTTTGAAGGCTCAAGAAATACTAATTAAATGGAAGTTTGGGTCTTGTATCTGCAGAAACTGTTTTCTGACAGATGTCATTGTAAAGATGCTTACCCAGAATGAATGTTCCGACGCCTACTCAATGTACTAGCCAGCACTGCTTTCCCAGAAACTCAATCTCTGACTGCGTTTTCCATGCTGACAAGCAGAGTACCTTGAACAAATTCAACAAAGCCCATCTGGTATCAGAAAATATTTGCTTGTTCGGAGCAGAGATTTAATATCAATGAGGGGTTAGGATTTACAGTCTTGCAGCTGACTATTCTCCATCTCCAACCAAACTATGCATAAGATAAGCGTTGTTTGGTCTCTGGCCCCAGTTTCTAACACAGAGGTTCTAAAGTCCTCGTGAATTCTGAGATGAATTGGGTCCTAGGATCATTCTGTTGCTATAATGGATTGTCTTGATCCTTGCTTCTTTACACAGAAGTTTCTAAGACTGACTCTCTAGAGTGACATCTGTCTCGATGCCTGCTGGCTGAGAGCCACTAAAGTATTCTCAGCTTGTGGAATGATCACTGAAAGATCAAGGATGAATTAGAAGGCTAGAACTTTCAGTCCTATACAAAGATCTGTAGGGAGTGGAGAGGGCTGAAGACATACCACTTATAGCCAATTATTTAACCAGCCATGCCTCTATAAAAGCCATAATTAAGAAGCCTCTGACAAAGCCCTGAGATAGATTTATTAATCCACAAGGTTTGTGCTGGGAGTTAGCGTTCTTTAATTACATAAGAACACAAGCTTCTGTTTATGACCCATCTTGACCTCGTTCTATATATCTGTTTGTTTACTCATTTGATTGACTTATAATATTCTTCATAAGCCAATTAATATAAGTAAAATATCTTCCTGAGTTCCGTGAGCTGTTATAGCAAATTATCAAACAGGAAGTGGGGATCATATGAATCCTTACTTTGCAGCCAAGTCAGACAGTTGTATAAATAACCCTGGGACTTGCTACTTTGTAACTGGGAAAGAAGTGGACTCCAGATTTGTGTTACCAAGCCTGTAATGTTTGAAGTCTCCAAAAACTTAAGAAGATTACTATCACTTAATTGAATTAAGTGATAGGACAATTTATTGATGGTCAACATGTTGCGGAACCAATAGTTGTATGAAAGACCTAAATATTCAGTGTATCAGTGTCATAAGTGTTGTGTCAATAAAGTTTTTTTTCCTTAGTTGGTTATGTATAAACAGATGAGGAGAGAGAGAGAGAGAGAGAGAGAGAGAGAGAGAAGCCTAAAGCCTAAATAAGAGCAAATGAAAATCATAGAGACTGGAAGGATCCAGAATGTTTAATGCAGGTTGCCTAGTTTCAAAAATAATTTATCTTCCTAGGCAAAAATAGTCTCAATTAGTGACTAAACACAAATATGAGTTTAGATGTTAGACAGTGTGGAATTTCTTAGATGAAGTGGGTAGCATGCTACAGAATGCTGATCAGAGATCTGGAGAGTGAGACATTTATTTTAAGAAAATAAAATTACTGGCCCCAGGCAAGATTTGAGGCAGCAATTCAGCAATTTTGAGATTGTGTTGCAAAAAGAAATGGACTCTTGCAGATTTAAATTTTAGAGTCCTGGATGTCATTTAATCACCAGGCTTGGTTGGCAGTTAGATAAATGGGCTCAGTAGGAAGGTTTTAAGAATGTAAGGAAGAAAGTAGAGATGCCAAAGGGGCAGAAAGAAAATATCAGGTAGAGACCAAAGAAGGCAGGGTGTAAGAAAGATGATGGACGCTTAGTCTAAGTCTCAGGAAGATCTCAGGAAGGTTTCTGTTAACAGCCTTTGAAGACACTCGTACACATAAAGAATCAGCATGAAGTACAGAGGAGGGGTGGGCACCAGTTACAATCTCCAAATGCTACAGATTTAAAGATGTGCTCATATCTATCTGTAGCAACTTATTTCATTCCATCCACTCTTGATGGGCACAGCAGGTAAATTTCATATAAAAGATGATATGAATGGTGCCCATATTGCCATATTGTATGGATCTTTCTGGTGTTTTATGACCTGTATTCTCTAGTGTGTTGACAGCAATCCCTTTTTGCCCTCCCAGGGTATGTGGCATCTGATAAATGTCATGGTTTCAGACCTTGGAATTTTTGTGTCTGACAAGCATTTAAGCCTGTTAGTCACCCAAATAGACCTGATTATCAGTCATCTTAAAAACTGGGACTCTTTCTCCACAAATAGCTGACTCTTGTTGGTCATTGTAACCGACTTCAGTCATCTTGGATAATTTGTTTTTGCAGTTTTCATCTGATAGGAGAGGCATTAAGCACGAAAACCTACTTCATAGGGATTAGAAGTCTAGAAGAATGTTTCAAAAAAATGACCTGAGGAAATCAACAAATCTCCAGGCAAGAGGAGCAGAGGAGAATGGGGTTCAAATAGGGGGAGAAATTGTTCTCTGGAGATCAGGCCCCACAAATGTAATCAAAAGCAGTCTAGGCACAGAGGACCTGTCTCTGAATGCGTTTTTAGTGCGTTTTTACCCTGCCTTCTCCTCTTTACTCTTACCTTTCAATGTATGTTTTGTTGTTGTTGTTGTTTTGTTTTTTAACAACTATCATGATTTGTCCTTTATTATGAGAGCTAACAGGATTCTGGTGTAGTTCAAAACTGGGCTGCTCAATGTGGTAACCACTAGTAACATGTAACTGCTAAGCTCTTGAAATGTGGGCTAGTTTAAGAGGAGATGTGGAATTATATGAAGCATACATTAGAGTTCCAGACCTCATACAAAAGAAATTTAAAAATCACATGTGTGATAGTTTAAATTGAGTATGTTAAGATAATACTCTGGTAGGTTGCATTAGATAAAACCTCACGAAACACCCCTTCCTCCTAACATGGCCTACTCTGTTGACTCTACTGGGCTAATCCTTGGATGTCTTTTTGTTTCAGAAGTTTTTTTCTAGGTGCTCCAGTCTTTGCTGAAACCTCCCTGTTATTTCCTAAATACAGAAATTGTGCTTAGAGAACTCATAGAAAGGGGGCATTTGGGTTTAGTCTTTAATGATTATGGAATGATAGGATGAAAGGGGAAGGGAGCAGGTCTTCCACTAAGTTCCTCACTCCTAGGTGTCAGAGTCCACTTTCTCCCTTTCTGTATTCTCCATAAAACAGTATAGGGCATGATCTATCAATGTATGTGGCTGATGAACCTAATGCTTTGACTGAGGGGAGAGCAGCTTTCATGGAAGTGGATGTAGCCATGGGACTTAGAAACAAGGCTTTCTTTAGGAAACACGTGCATCCATCTCACAGCGGTGTAGAAAATCACCATACTAACATTTGTCTGTAACTTGATGACAGCAAATTTTGAGCTTCTGTGATGGTTACACAAGATATTAGACATCTTATGATAGTTTCTAGAACGTCTTAAGCAATTTTGTTTTGTGTGTCCTTGGTTTTATCTTACACGTGATATGATTTTTCTTAATGGGCAGAAGAGAGATAAAAAGACTTCAAACAAATCCTCTTCTCTGCTCCAATGCTTATATTCCTTAAGGCAGACAGGAAGCAATCCCCTTTCTAGATATTCTGATATCTAGATAACACTCCATCCCCCTTCCCAATCTTGTACTTTTCAGTTCCTTCTTATTTCCTGTCTCTAACTCCCATCAAGCAACGTTAAGACAGACAGAAAAATGATGCTATCCAGATATAAAAGTAGAACTTATAAAATTAAAAATAAATAGATTATTAGATAAATAAAAAGTTAATAAATAAATAAGCAAACAAAAGAAACCATTCTGTTCTGCTCTCTCCGTGCAACTTGTTGTCCTTCAGGCCACTCGAGTACACGAATTCACTGCACTCCTTCTCTCATAGAACATTTTTAGCATCTTAACATTTAAGATTTCCCAGAAAGGGCCATTCAGCCACCAGATGCCCAGATGCTTGCACAGTTGCTCCAAGCACTTCAACAAGTTTTTGCATGAAAACACCATTTGATCTTTGAAGACTCCTCATGGGGACAAGCAGTGCCTGCTGAAGAATCAGAAGCTCCTGCTTCTAGAACACTTAATCCTTCTGAACAGGAAGAGGAGTGTCTACTTATGAATACTTGTGGAGACTCAACAGTGATGTTTTAAATTCAGCTGATGTATAAGATACATCCTAAGATAGTGAGGGACGTGAGAACGGCTCATTGTCAAACCGTAGATCAATAATTTCTCATGATGAAAAGTAAATAAAAAATGAAGTCTCAAAAATAAAGTTTCTTACATATCAACCAATTAAATAATACAAGACAAACATGAGGTTGAGTCAAGACATTTTATTAGAATCCCTGCAGGTGTCTTCAGTTTATCTACCATGTGTTTTCTGATGGCTTCACTGAAGAGAAGAATGTCTTAAATTACATTTGTGATATATCCAATAGTATTTATGCATATATAAGTTTGTATTTTGTGGGAAATGTCAGTGTAATTGATATATAGTAATATAAGTTAGTTTTAAAATGCAGAGATCAATTTTAAATGGGTAACAAAATACCTTTTCCCCACAAAACCTACATATTTTCATCATTATATTTTCCCCCATTGTCTTGGTTTAGCGTTTTCCATGCATTTGTACTGTTGGCAAAGGCGTGTTCCAATGTGTCACTTTTCAAGATCAAATGGGACTTTTCTTTAAAGACTAAATATTATGAATTCAGTTGACTGGGAATATATTTACAATGTAAAGCTTTGTAATTATAAGATATACCTGCACCTCTCGAGAAACCAATTGGGCATTAATAAAGAGAATCATACTTCATTTATTTTCAGCTGGAAGCAAGATCAACTCCTTCATACATAGCAACTTTTGAGGCTACAACCTAGCCACAGAGCCCTGGATTTTGACTGTTTCGGGGAGCTGCCATGTTGAAGCTTACTGCTTGTCTGTTCTCATGTCCTAGTAGTCATGGAGTAGCCACAGTTCAAATATCTGAATTGAGCTCTCAGGTGGAGTTAATTGACCCAAAGTGATACCCAGTTAGCTTCCTATTAGGTCTAAGTTACAGGAAGTTGTTGCCTGGTCTGTTGCAATTTGGTAGTGTTAGTTTTTATGACATTTCCTGCAGCATTTTTTCCCCCATAGGTAAAATCCTTGTTCCTGTGCTCCAGTTGCATCTGCTCAGTACCTGCCTTGTATAGGTAATACTCAGTACCTGCCTTGTATAGGAGCTGCTCAATACCTGTCTTATATAGGAGCTGCTCAGTACCTGCCTTGTTGATATGGCAGTGCCTCTTCTGTCTGTCTCTCCAGTGCCTATGTGTGCTAGCTACTTCCTGCCTATGAGAACTCTAGGTGGCCTCCCATCTCCTCTTTTCTGCTCCTCCATCAGTTATGCAGGATAAATGCGAGCTACTCTCTAGATCCTCTGATAGGGTAGATTTATGTATTTCTGATCTCCCGAAGCTTCAAAAATGACCACTATCTCCAAGATTTGTCTCACAGAGCATTCATTGCCAATGATACTGTGCAGCTACAAAAACTGGCTGTCTTGTATCAGGAACAGGGCAGTCTTCTGATGCATATTCTTTCCCTAATACTTTTCTCTTGGGATTAAGCAAAATATTGGGCTTCACTTGAACCATATTCTTGCTTTATTCCTTTTGTCTGTCCTGCTTTGCTTCTCTGGAAGACGTTCTCCTCAAGTGGAAGCAGTCAGATGTCCACAAATCCCTGCTCAAGCTGTCGTTTCTACGTGGGCTGCGTAACCAAACCCAGAGTTTTTGCAAAGTCGTCATTTTCTTGGCAGCGTCCCAGAAGATAGAGACTCTCAGCATCTTACTTCCTAGAAAACACAAGTGAACCACCACCACCACCACCACCACCACCACCACCACCACCACCATAGCAACACAAGTACAGTATCTGCTCTATCTGGAAAGGCTTCTTGGTAGAGATGTTATTTTATTTTCCTTACCCATTTGACCATCTTAGACATGCTCTGAGCTTCTCTCATTTTATCCATCCAACTCCAGTGCTTGTAGCGGCGTAAACGAATGCAGACAGAGTGTAAATATATATATATATAGCTTTAATGTAGAAATAGACTTACAGAACCACCGTTCCCGCGGAGACCAGGAAAGCAGAAGCAAACGCTCGGAGCTTGCTTGCCAAATTTATAGGCAGACATTAGCCCGAGGCGAACACGCCCCCTAAGGGGCGGGACTTATCCCTACATCTCCCCTTTTTGTCTAAATAAGACAGAACTAAACCAAATACAACTACATACAATAACAACAACAAATAATAAATATAACAAACAATATTGAGAACAAAAGCTTTGCTAAACATTCTATCTCAAGAAGTCCAAATAATGTAAAGAGTAACTACAATTATATAATCTTCAACTCAGTCAAAGATCTGAGAAGGGAATAAACACTACTCAACAAACGAGATATATCCAAAATGTGCAACAATTGACAGAGACAACTGACTACCTGGGCAATCACCCAAAGTCTCGTTTGCAACGTTGAGTCAACCAATTTTGGCTAAGGCCTAACATAACTGACATACCATTATTAAAGGCAAGGAACTTTTCAAAACTATCTTACCCTGTCTTGGCAGGATATGACAGTCCTGTTTTATCCATTGATGCACGCTCTGTATCTGTGTCAGTGGTTGAGGTATGGGCATTTCTTTCCCCAAAGGCCAGTTCTGCCAAATAGAAAGGCTCCAGATGGAGTGTTTTTGGTGCTCAACATTCTCTCGGGAATAGAGCGGTGTTGCCAGGAGCAATTGTGTCTCACTATCACGAAACTCTGAGTTAGATTAAAGGCCATTTTCTACAGCTCTTTGAAGAGGTTGAAGATTATCTATCTATACTGAGTATAATCTCTATATATCTAAAGAACCTGATTAGTCTAATTATAAATGACAAACTTAGATGACAATTAGTCTATATAATTCTCAATATCTATCTAACTTAAAGAATAAGACAATAAACAACTGTGAAACAAATGAGGACAATGACCTCCAAATATAAACAATGTACAAATATACATTGCAGTAGGTAAATATATATCAATACACAAATATTATATAAGTATCTTAATCAGAGGTAGAAATGTACACTGCAATATGGTAAATATATACAATATATATATCAATACAATATATGTCAATACATAAAAATGTTTTAAACAGAGGTAGAAACATGCATGCGTACAATAGTCCATATAATTTAACTTTGTTTCATTATACAAGAATTGATACCAATATATTTGTCTAAAAGCAGTAACTCACAATTATAAATCTATTATCCCATCATTCCCTCTTTTTTTTTTTTTTTTCAAAATGATCCTTGAGCTTATAAAATTCCTCTCCCAACCCTCAATCATATACTAATTATAATCAACCCCTAAATGATGTCCCTAAACCCAAGGGCAAACTTTACTGGGAGAGGGGACGTCGTTCTCTAGAATTACTTCCTGCTGTCATAGGGGCGACGTTCTTTCTGGGGGATCCTGTGAAAGTAAAATGATGGTTAAATTTCAAGATAATGTCTTTTAAAATTGCAAATAGTCTCTGAGTATTTTCGTGCAGGTCTGGCCAAAATGTTGTATAAGATGTGCACCATTTCAGCTAACCAAGTTGGAACTGTCTTGTGCAGCTGGTATCAAAAGCAGGTCTTGTAGTAGCGCTATCCGTATCATGACGTCATATCAACCAGGTGGAGTTGTTGTTATGGGGCCCCATCTTCTTCCTGGAAACTTAAAATGTCACTTCAGGAAAAACTCATTGTTCATTATGAAAAACTTAAACATTAATCATATAGACATATATATATATATATTCAATGAAAGACATGATAGATATATTCAATGAAAAGTATGATAGATATGAAGAGAAGCAAAGATGTTTTCTAAACTCATATTTCTTTCTGTCCCATATCATGGCTCTTGACATGAGACAGAAACTCCAGAAACTCTGGGTTTTTCTCTTACTAACAGGCTTGGAATTGGAGAGGGACTGAGCCAGAGTCCAACTTCAAAACCAGCTTTATAAATTTAGAAATATGGTTTAATATTACTTACACAACCCATTCAGTTGTCTTGATATTTCCTATTGGGCAGGTATTTTTCCATCTGTCAGTATCCAAACATCCAGGGTCCCTTGAATTTCTCAAAGATGAGTGTTTTCCTGTGGAGATAAGAACAGAACCCTGCCCCCATTCTATATGTTTTTCTTACCACCTGTATGAATATCATCGTTGTGGATGAGTTGTCATTTCTCCTTTCCAAGAGGTTTCTCCTCTTCAAATCGAAACTTTATTAATTTTGATGGTATCCACAATTTTTCTTCTCCTGTGGAAACAAGAGCAAAACCCCTTCCCCAACGTAGCACATCTCCTGGCTTCCACTGAGAGGTCAGCACATCTTTGAAATAAATCGGTTGATTTAGTTCAGCAGACTTTTCCATTATCCAATGTCTTTCTGCTGCTGTCGTTCCTTTCTCATTAGCGTTAAGAAAATTCAAGGTTAGTAAAGCATTATGTAATCTATTTCTGGGGGTATTTTCAGTCCCTTTCTGTTTGTTCAGCATATCCTTTATAGTACGATTTGATCTTTCTATAACTGCCTGACCTGTAGGATTATTTGGTATACCTGTAATGTGTTTTATATTATAATAATCAAAAAAGCATTTCATTTTCTTAGATACATATGCTGGACCATTATCTGTCTTTATTTGCGCAGGTATACCCATGATGGCCATAACTTCCAATAAATGTGTGATTACTGAATCAGCCTTTTCTGAGCTCAGGGCAGTAGCCCATTGAAAACCTGAATACGTGTCTATGGTGTGGTGTACATATTTTAATTTGCCAAATTCTGCAAAGTGGAACACATCCATCTGCCAGATTTCATTCCTTTGGGTGCCCTTTGGATTAGCCCCTGCAGGCAGTGGCGTTTGGTTATAGAAAGAGCAAGTAGGGCATTTCTTTACAATCTCCTTAGCTTGTTGCCATGTAATTGAAAACTCTTTCTTCAAACCTTTGCTATTAACATGATGTTTTTTATGAAATTCAGAGGCTTGTAGCACACTACCAATCAATAATTGATCAATTTCTGCATTACCTTGTGCTAGAGGACCTGGCAGACCCGTATGGGATCGGATGTGTGTTATGTACATAGGGCAAAGCCTGTTCCTGATCAAATCTTGAACCTGGAGGAACAATGAGGTTAGTTCAGTATCATCAGGTATAAATTCAGCAGTTTCAATATGTAAAATAACTCTTTCTGCGTATTGTGAATCTGTAACTATATTAATAGGTTCTTTAAAATCCCTTAGCACCATAAGAATGGCATATAATTCCGCCTTCTGGACAGAATTATACGGACTTTGTTCCACCTTATCCAAGTCTTCTGATTTGTAACCTGCCTTCCCTGATTTATTGGCATCAGTATAGAATGTACGGGCTCCAGTTATTGGAGCATCACGGACGATTCGAGGAAGAATCCAAGAAGTTCTCTTTATGAAGTTAAGCCGCTTGCTTTTTGGATAGTTGTTATTAATGTCTCCCAAAAAATTAGCACAAGCTCTTTGCCATGGTTCATTATCTTCCCATAATTTCTTTAGTTCATCAGCAGTGAAAGGCACTATAATTTCTGCTGGGTCTATGCCTGCTAGTTGACGAAGTCTCAGCTTGCCTTTTATAATTAACTCAGAGACTTTTTCCACATAAGTTTTCAGTTTCTTACTTGGTTTATGTGGTAAAAAGATCCATTCCAAAATAATATCATCTCTCTGCATTAAATTTCCTGTAGGAGAAATTTTTGATGGTAGTATGACGAGAATACAATCGAGCTCTGGATTCACCCTGTCCACATGTGCCTGTTGTAATTTTTCCTCAATCATTGTCAGTTCCTTTTCTGCTTCAGCTGTTAATTCTCTGGGACTGTTTAAATCTTTATCACCATCCAAGGTTTTGTTCAAATGAATTATTAAATCAGGTGTTATTCCAATAGCTGGTCGTAGACTGGAAATGTCTCCTAACAGTCTTTGAAAGTCATTAAGAGTCCGTAGGCGATCTCTCCTAATTTGTGCTTTTTGTGTCTTAATTTTTTGCAAACCTATTTTATAACCTAAATAATTAACAGAATCTCCCTTCTGAATCTTTTCAGGAGCTAATTGCAATCCCCATTTAGGTAAAAGTATCTTTATTTCTTCAAACAGTCTGTTCAAGGTATCCATGTTTGAATCGGATAACAAGATGTCGTCCATGTAATGGTATACTATAGATTTGGGAAATTTCTTGCGTATTATTTGCAATGGTTGGTTCACAAAATATTGGCACAGGGAGGGGCTATTTAACATACCCTGGGGGAGAACGGTCCAGTGGTACCTCCTCGAAGGTTGAGAATTGTTATAACTAGGCACTGTGAAGGCAAATTTTTCTCTATCTTCTTTTTGCAAAGGTATAGTGAAAAAACAATCCTTTAAATCAATAACTATGAGAGGCCATCCTTTTGGTAATAAAGAGGGCAAAGGAATTCCAGATTGCAGAGGGCCCATAGGTTGAATAACCTTGTTGATGGCCCTGAGATCTGTCACCATTCTCCATTTACCTGATTTTTTCTTAACCACAAATACAGGAGAATTCCAAGGGCTGGTAGATTCTTCTATATGTCCAGCATCTAATTGTTCTTGTACCAGCTGTTCTAAAGCCTGTAACTTTTCCTCAGCTAAAGGCCATTGCTTTGTCCATATTGGTTTCTCAGTCAACCATTTTAGAGGCAAGGCTGTTGGTATCTCTGAAGGGACATCAATTGCTTGTTCTTTTACAGCCCGAATGGCCGGTTTTCTCAGTTTGTAATATCTTTTAATATTATTCTCAGAAATATAGGCTCTAGATTTAGCAGGAATGTTAATTTCAGTATTCCATTGTTGTAATAGGTCACGACCCCATAAATTCATTGCGATATTGGCTACATATGGCTTTAATTTTCCTATTTGTCCCTCTGGCCCTATACATTCAACCCATCTCGTGCTCTGCCTTACTCGAGATAGGGTTCCAATTCCCAGGAGCTGAACATTTACATTTTGAAGAGGCCAATACGGATGCCAAGATTCTGGGGTAATGATACTTACATCAGCACCTGTGTCCAGCAGGCCAGTAATAAAAATGCCATTTACACACACTCTCAGTTTAGGTCTTTGATCATTTATAGAAGTTTGCCAAAACACACGTAACTTATCTTTCTGATCATTATTGCTTGTAACAGTAGGCATGGGGCTTCCTAATTGTCCTGATGAGGCACGTTCTCTGCAGAAACTGGATATGACTGAACCATGTTTGCCATGGGGGCCTGTGAGGCCCCCCCTCTCACGTTTCCCGGCTGTATCAGGTTGCCTTGTCTATCTCTTGTAGACCTGCATTCATTCGTCCAATGTCTGCCCTTTCCACATCTTCTACATAAACCTGAAGGCTGAGTCCTCCTATTTCTGTTATTTCTAGAAGATGCATTATTATTATTATTTCTGAAAGATGCATTATTATTATTATTATTATTATTATTTCTGAAAACCCGTTGTTTACAATTCCTTTTAATATGACCCATTTTTCCACAATTAAAACATTTGGTATTCTGGTGTCTCCTTTTACCATTGGAAATTGCTTCTTCTACCCATGCTTCAGTGCCATAATCAAATGTATCAACATTGAGTGTATGCAAGACCCATTCTTCCAACGGCGCTGATCTGAGCTTTAAAGGACCCAAAATCCTTTTGCATTCCACATTTGCATTTTCATAAGCCAAAGACTCAATCATTATACGTCTTGCTTCTGGGTCAGATATTCCTATTTGTACAGCCTTAGTTAATCTTTGTAAAAAGTCACTAAAGGGTTCTCTCTGACCCTGTTTAACTCTGACAAATGATTCCATTCTCTGTCCTGGGTCTTGTACCCTGTCCCAAGCCCTTAAGGCTGCTGTAGTACACATGGAGAGTGTGTTTTCATCCAAATTAGCTTGTTCCTGAGGATCGGAAAAGGGCCCTTCACCTAGAATTTGATCTAGGGAAATGTCAATTCCCTTTGCTTTTTCCTGCTGTTCTAAGCGTCTAGCCTCTTGCCTGAATAAGCATTTCCATTTCAATTGTGGTCCACTCTCGAGTACCGCAGAGCTCAGCTGGAGCCAGTCTGAGGGGGTTGCTCTGCTTGTCGTGGCCCAAGATCTTAGCATCTCTTTAACAAAAGAGGCTTGCATCCCAAAAGTCATGACAGCCTGTTTTATTTCCTTGAGATCATTCATACGCACAGGCTCCCATGTATCCTCCTTGATGACCCTAGGGTTTTTGGAACCAATCACCTTCTCTGTTGTTATTACGGGAAAGGCAGGTAGAGCTGTAGGTAGAGCTTTGTGGAAATTGTCCCGGAGAGACTTACCCACAGATGTAGTTAAAATTTTCCTTTCTACCCTTTGCTCTTCTTCATCAGAATTTAGAAATTCCTCAATCTTTTCAATTCTATTCACCATTGCCTTCTGCAATGTCTGAATCTCCTGTCCAGAATTATGTTCCAAAGCCTTCATTGAGGATTCTAATGTATGAAGTTTGTCCGTTAGAGATAACATCTCATCTTTGGACATAATTTTTATGGCATAAACCGTGCCTTCTTGTATTGACAATCTTTCCGTCAATCTGTCATAAGCTTTAGACAAAATCCGATTGTCACATTCAGCAGTTTTGATTCTCTCAGTTAATGTTTCCTTTCCAACAGAAAGGGACTGAATCTTATGGTCCAGATCAGCTGTTCCCTCTTCCATACTAATGAATTTCTCCTTAACATCAGCCTGAAGAACTTCAACCTGATTCTTGAGAAGATTGTTATCAGCCTGGAGAACTTCAAACTGATTCTTGATAAGATTGTTATCAGCCTGGAGAACTTCAAACTGATTCTTGAGAAGATTGTTGTCATTCTCAATTGTTTTTAAGCGTTCAATCTCTACCTTAAGAATCCTGGATTCGTCTCGTAAAGACTTTATCATATTTCTATTATCAAACCATTTGGTGCCAATGAAAACTACGACTCCCAGAAGGATCCATATATGTGGGGTGATAGACACCTCTTGTAAAATCTCCCACATGGTACAATTAAAAAAATCATTGAATTCTTGAACAGTAATGTGTTCAGACATTTTATTTATAAAAGAAAATTTTTTTTACCTGCAAAGATCGGTTCCTGACAGTGGTGGTCTCTGTGTTTTTGGAGCCTGTCCTAGAACTAGCTCTTGTAGACCAGGCTGGCCTTGAACTCACAGAGATCCGCCTGTCTCTGCCTCCCAAGTGCTGGGATTGAAGGCGTGCACTACCAAGGCCTGGCCGGCCTCAAACTTGTGATCCTCCTGCCTCTGCCTCCTTCAGCAAATCCTACCGCGTGCGCCACCACAACCGGCCAAGTCACTTTGTAACAGACCAAATCTGACACTGTGGCAGCTTTTGTTGCAAAACCGCAAGTACTTGAGCTTCTGCTAATTCAGGCAGTGGGGTTCCGCTGCAAAACTTAGCCAAGGCAGGCAGAATGGGCCTGTGTCGCCGAGTGTGTCTCGGACTCGGCACTGGGGCCGGAGTCACGAACTGAAAAACAGCACCCGGGAGGGTGCTGTGTTAGCTAGCGGCTACCCGCTTGAGTCGGGGGCAAAATAGCCCGACGTTGGACGCCAAAATGTAGCGGCGTAAACGAATGCAGACAGAGTGTAAATATATATATATATAGCTTTAATGTAGAAATAGACTTACAGAACCACCGTTCCCGCGGAGACCAGGAAAGCAGAAGCAAACGCTCGGAGCTTGCTTGCCAAATTTATAGGCAGACATTAGCCCGAGGCGAACACGCCCCCTAAGGGGCGGGACTTATCCCTACAAGTGCTTACTTTTTAAAGCCATCTAGCACAGTATATTCCTTTCTACTTCTGATTAGTTTCCAAATATCTTCCTGGACTGAGGGCCAAAAGTATTAGATGTCTTAGCTTCCAACAACTAATGTAGTATCTAAAACTGGGTCCATAAAGATTTTGAGGCTCAAAAGACTGAGTCTTCTGTGAGCCTAATTTCTTCTTATTATGAAGCAGGCAGGCAGCACGTTATTTTAGAGAAAGAATTCACACCATAGCGCAAGCCCTTCCAAGTTGCACTGCGGAGTCAAGTCTTTTCTTGAGAGGTAAACAACCTGTTCCTGAAGCATATTGAGGGACCTTAGGTCTTTCTGGCAGGAGCTGCAGAGATGAACATGAAACTGGGCCTTTTCAAGGTAAAGAAAGTCTTCAGTCCTCAGCTCATGGGTGGTGGCCATTCTTCTGAGAGTAGCCAGTTCCTCCTCTATATTCCAAACTGCATTTCCATTCTGTCAGCTTTGTCTCCTCCTTACCTGCTGGTGACTGTAGCTCTCTTAGTTCTCACACCGTAGGCTCCTTCTTTGAAATATTAAGGCTTGCTAACACTCCCTTAAACCACAGTGCCATGTCATTGGTTGGTTTACCCCACCAGCCTCGTAAGAAGTTATGCCCAGTGACTGCTTCATTTTTTCCAATTCATTTCTTGTTTGTCATTTTGCTGTCTTCCTTACCTGGCTTGGGCTTTATGACACGTGGTGTTCAAGAATAGCAAGCATCATAACCTCGGAAGTGGAATGGCTTTTTTATTGATAATCTTATCCCACATACTATTTTCTGTTTCTTGACTCCCACTGAGCTATCCTAATCTTCACATCTACCAGTCCTCAGCTCCTTTTCCCGGGAGGCTGCTTATTATTTGGGTTATATGTAGTTTTCAATTCTAGTTAATTTTTTTGTTAGTTTTTGTTTTTCCACTGAAGCTGTCATCAATGAAGTATCTTGGTGCAGCTCTCCAGCCTGGGAATGTCTGTCTAGGAATCTGATGATTTAAGCGCTGTATCAGCCACAGGTAGCTAGGGATAGAGAGCCTGCCATACACAGTAGAAAATGGGTATCACCTGAACTGTAGTTGTTAAGGCTCTCATAGATGACTGATTGACATGAGACTAGACAGGTGATATATTCCAGGAATTGGAAAGGCAGAAAAAGAATAGCAACTACATGTGAAGAATCAGATGTTTTAGTTCACCAAGGCACTGGAGAAGGATAGTTAAAAATATTATGCCAATTAATGGTGAATTAAGTAGGAAGCTTTACATGACTTCCTGTTGAGAAAGACTAGAAATGTTTGAAGAATTGCTTGTAAGGGTAAAGGATTGTTTGAAAAGTTATTTATGGTTAGTTTAGTGCCTTAACTGGAAGGAAAGAGACCACTAAATTTAAAGAGGAACGTCTGAATTGGTTCATTAAAAACCCTTGGAATATCCAGCTCTTCTGGTCTTTTTCCTACTATAAAAACAACTACATTCTCATTATTAAATAAATGACATGACATTGTTAGATAGCAGCTCAGAAGCTATCTTCCAGAGCCTCACAAACTTACCCTCTCAGGGTCTGCCTCCATCTTCTTGCTTAGCCATCAGACAACAACACAATTTGTATCTTTAATGTACTAGGCCTGCTAAGAGAAGGAAGAGACAGTTGTAGGACCCAGAAAACATGGACTATGAGGAGGTGCTAGTATGGGGGACTAGGTCTCGAAATGTTGACTCAAAGGAGAAAGAATACAAATGGCACAAAGGAGGAATTGATTGTTACAAATTTATCCTTATAGTCTCAAGAGATAACATATGCAATACACTTGAAAGAACAGATATGTTAGGTATTGGCTTCTGCTATAAATACAAGAGAGATACCTTAGTTTTTAACTATGATATTGGGACAATGAGGTTTGCACAAGTAATATAAAATTGGATTTACATTTTGTTCTCTATGTAAAAATTCAGTCAAGTGAATTTTTTATGCATGAATACTGAATCTAAAATCCTCAAGAAAAAAAAAGAAAATTCTTTGTGACATTGACCTTTGCAGGTATTTCTTGACACCAAGAAGAAGGAAAAAAAGTGAAAAAATACAAGCAGTTCAGTTTTTACATTAATCTAAAAAGAATATGCATAGAAAGTGAAATAACATACTAAATAAGGACCCACAGAATACAATATATACAAGTCTTAGGTCCGATAAAGAATTTGAATTCAAAGCAAAAAATCCTAACATCCAAAAATAAGAATTAAAAGCAAAGGAAATAGATTTGGATTGTTGGGATAGTGGGGAGGATCATATAGGAGTTGCAGAAGGGGAAGTTGTAATTAGGATATACTGTACAAAATATTTTCAGTAAAAGAAAAATAGAAAAAAGGATAAAATCAATAAAAGAGAAACAAATGTGCAAGCTTAGGACTGGGCAGTAGTCATATAAAAGAGTCACAGTTGCAAATAACTATGGAAAGGAAATCAGAGCCACAGGGAGATATCATCTTACCCCCACTAAGTTTCTGTTAATTATAATGAAAAGAACAGTAGCAGTATGTGCTCCACAGGTTTTGGAGGTAATGTTTCTACACGGAAGGAGCTTCAGGTGTGTGTGATAGTCACCAAGGATAATTCGTAAAAAAAAAAAAGTAGAAGAATTATCCTAGGATCCTCTGGTTATGTATTTGATGGAATTGAAATTGGGTTCTCAAAAAGATCACTGCCATCTTATGCTGACTGCAGTATTTTTGATAACAAGCAAGAGACACAGGCAAATTAAATGTCCGGTAGTGAATAAATGGAAAAGAAAATATAATATATACAATGTGGAAAAGGGAAAGAAAATACAATATATATAATACATATACAATGTACAACATATGCAATATATATAAATACAATGTAGCTTAGTGGTAGACCATTTTCCCAGCATGTGTGAGACTTGGAGCTCAGACTTGATCACTGTCATGTAGTTAATTTGCTTTTTGAAACCTGAAAAAATGATGACCATTAATGAGTTAAAAACTTCTATGTATATAGTGCTTAGGTAAACAAATGTTATTAGAGAGGACCTATAAGAACACAGCACTAACATTACAATGAAAGATATGCTAGTGATAGGGACTTCAGCATCACTAAGCAACTCGGTAGTTTCATTTAACATGGGACCATACTAATGGCAGACTCCTTCCAGCAACAGAGATGATTGTATCCTGAATGAATCAAGGCACAAGGCCAGTCTGAGGTGGATATGATATTATCAGTGGTGACAACCAGAAGCTTGACTGGTGAATTATTATGCATCTCTAGGGACAAGACAAAGAGACAGAGAATAAAACAATACTTGGAGTACGTACTCCTAAAATCATATCCCCAATCCCCAACAACAACAAACCCAAGATTTGGGGCTGGTGAGTTAGTTCACTTAGTAAAGTACTTGATCTGTAAAGATGAAGAAGTGAGATAAATCCCCAAATCCTTAAACTACTATTACTCTTGTTAGAATACTAAGCTATGATGATGATGATACATGTATGTATTTGCAATCCCCAAAATTGTGAGATAGGGATGGGGATCTTTTGGGCTCACTGGCTGGACAAGCCTTCTCTCTGAGTCTCAAGAGAATGAGAGACTCTGTCTCTGAAAACAAGGCTGCTGCTGAAGGATGAGAGCTGAGGATGACCTCTGACCTCCACATGACTGTACACATACGTGCATGTACACCTGCATACATATGTTTACCTAGGCAGACACACTACACACACACAGAGAGAGAGAGAGAGAGAGAGAGAGAGAGAGAGAGAGAGAGAGAAAGAGAGAGAGAGAGAGAATGAATCATATTTCAGTGATCAAGAGATGCAAGCTTGAACCAGTCTCAGTAAAAAGTCATTTTTGGCCTGGCGGTGGTAGCACACGCCTTTAATCCCAGCACTCGGGAGGCAGAGGCAGGCGGATCTCTGTGAGTTCGAGGCCAGCCTGGTCTACAAGAGCTAGTTCCAGGACAGGAACCAAAACCTACGGAGAAACCCTGTCTCGAAAAATCAAAAAAAAAAAAAAGTCATTTTTGCTGTTGTTGGCATATTTTAAAACTGGATCCAATTTCTTGCCCAAAAGGTATTGACTAAAGGAGAAACTGGTTGTTCATAAAGAAGAACCCTACATGTAGATATGGTAAATTATTCTCTCAGTTATTCTTCAAAGCTGACTTAGGCAAATGTATACTTACAGAAAGGGAAAATATAGGCATTTTCATGATGCTTGAGCTTGGGATAGGAATTAACTAACTTTAACATCCAGGGACACAAATATTACATTAGCCTTGATGGTAGAGCAGGGGCTTAAGGATGTTTAAACATTCCATCTGACCCCAGGGTTGATTCCAACAATAGGAACAGGTGCTTACTGGAATATTCATCAGTCCCTTAAATGAACCATTTAGTAAATACACAAGGCACTTACACGAACTCCAGTACTGAGTGCCAGATCTGGAGAGAAAATGCTATTTAAATGAAATGGTTGGAGATGCGGCCCACACCATCAATACTTCATGTGGATATAATATCACAACCAAGGAAAAAAGATAGAGATTCGTATTCTCTGGGCAACAGCGGTTTCTGTAGCGCAGAAACAGTCTGGAGAAGCCTGTTTACCACCACTCCCAAGCCTTGCAATAGGCTGTATGAACTGGTTCCTCAATTCAAATGATCATGTCTAAATCAGTTTAAAATATATCTTTCCTTTTGTTTGTGTTAACATTAATTTGAGGATTAAATTAAATTGCGGTATTTTCTTAAAATCCTTTTTTGTTGTTGAATTCTCTTCCTGCAATGGTTGGGAGACTGAGGGAAAGTTCATGCTGTTTTCATATCCACGTTGCTAAGGTGATTTTGCAGAATGAAAACACACTGGCAACTCTCCATGAATCTGTTTAGGAAGCATGAATGCATTTCCTATGAAAGGAATGCCCTCCTCCAGTTGCAAGTGGTTCAGCTTCAGCCTGTCTGCATCCATCTGGGGAGGGGGCACAGCCGCTCTCCAGCGAACCATGAGGCCACTAGCAAATATGACGTAAAAATGCTTGTAGCTATTGATATGAAATCACTCCCAGCAGCAACAACTACCATCTGTTCAATAGTCCCGATCAACTACTTAAGAGAAAACGCATACGAATAGCCGTCAATCAAAGGAAGCATATGAGACCAAGATAAGGTCGTTAGAGCAAGCCTTAAATTCTTAATAAGTCAAATCATTTAGAAAAATGCTTGGCTCTCTTCTGCACAAGTGAGGCGGTGAAAAGTGAACTCTTTTCTATTCAACAAAACAATCAATTCCTTATCTACAATAACTGGGACTTCTTGGTGTTACGATGTGGAATGGGCTACAGAGGATAGCAGTCAGTGGGTATGAAGGAATAGCATGAGGAAATGGACAAAGGCTAGAATACTTACTGGGCCACTGCTTCCCCCACACCGTTTGCAGAACTCTTCTTAAAGCCTCCGAATGATCTCTCTCTCTACCGCATCTGAAAGAGAAATTACGATTCACCGCTATTATTTTGTGGGGCACCTGGAAAGAGAAAAAATAATACTACACTGTAAGGAAAACTCTTCTCTCATCGATATAAGAGGACTCAGTCTGGTGAAGGGTTTATGAGTGGCGGGCAACTCAGTGCTTAACTGTCTAAGTGTTCTTCTTTCCATTAGCTAGACAGAGTAAATAATAGCCTCTGTCTTGCCTCATTGTCTATAATAGAACAATGAAAGTATGAAAATCATAATCAACATATTTAATCTGTTAATGTGGGTTCAGTGAATAATTAATATTATATGAAAATTTGTTGTTATTTTAGACATGAATATAGCAGTTTCAATCCTTCAATGACTATGCAGAGAAAATTACCACATTAAATTTTGATGCCCTGCAATTTCTGTTTCTTGCTAATATCAAAACAAACCTTGTTTTTGTGTGGTTTTTGACAAAAAAATTTCTAGCAAGAACGCATCCCCTGGCCCCAGTTCTTTAAATTAATTAAAGGAGCTCCATGTAGGTAAAAGAACTCTGACAACCAAAAATTTAGATTGCTTCCTTAAATTATTATGTTTGCTAGAAGTTCATAAATTTTATTACTAGCTTACAATCCCAATTTTGACAGAAATCCCAATTTTGACAGCCTTTATCCTTCACGTTTTTCTCTTTAAATCACTCTCTCACTGATCTTCTTTCTTCTTCTTTTTTTTTTTGCTGTTGAAAATATTTTTTCTTGTAATATATTCTGACCACTGTTTCCTCTTCCCATCTCCTCCCAGATTCTCCTCATCTCCCCACCCACTCAACACCACATCTTCTTTCTTGATTTATAGGACCAACAGAAAAGTAAAAGCAAACATTCTGGAGTTCAAACCAAACCTAAGCAAATGAAACAAAGAAAAAAAAACATAAGAATTACATACATATGGACACAAAGGTATACAGAGAAATACCAGCAATCCTTGTTGTTCAGAGTCAGTAACTCAGCTATAATAAGAGAAGGCAGTCTTCGCTGTTTCTTAGTTAAGACTTTTGTAGTGTAAGGAGTGCTGAGAAATTAATTTGGCAATCTAAATTAGTATGCATTACTGCAACAATTACCTCCAATTTATTTTGGAGAAGCTAAGCGAGGACTGACTCATTTCTCCAGCCTCCTATGAGTAATCTCATTCAAAGTAAACAGCATAAATTATTCAGCGCAGTTTGCATAGAAACTAACTTCTTGCTGAATGGCAAATGTCAAAGTACATTAATAGAGATGGTCTGAATTGGTTTTCTGGTGACTTCAAGATCTCACCAAACATTACTTCAATATTTAGTTTCTTCCTGTATTATTTTTCAGGGAACTACCGTACATTTTAGTGTTACAAGGAAACTGGAGAGTCATCCAACCCAATCCAGACAGAATCACGGAGACAAGGGCAATTCTGTAATCATGAAGTTTTGGTATTTAGGGCTTTCATTGACCTTTGTATCAATCAGTGTTTTTAAACATTCAACAGTTAAATCTCTTGATACTTAGACATCACTCAGTATAATCATGAGTAAGCTGTGGTTAAGGAATAAACCTTCCTGTAACAGAGGAAGAGGGGTTGAGGGAGTGTAATAACAGGTAGTGGGCCATTTCCTCTATTGGTAATGTCCTGACATCTGCAGTGAACGTGACATTTGGGTACATTATATGTATATATTATATATTTTCCATCTTTATGTGCCAGTTTTTGCAGGACCCAGGGCAGGTACACACCTACCAAGACAGATTTTATAGACCAACTGGAAGGTAGGCCTGAGTCTCAGTTTACCCTAAAGCAATACCTGGTTCTAAGAAAGACCATAAACCAAGACTACCCATGCTCCACCCAGGAAGAGATGTCCCTTAGTCCAGTGAATACCCATCCCCTTTTCACCAGAGAGGAAATTTGCAACATACCAACCATTATAGATAGGATCACCTGTCAGCACACACCCATCACTTTTCACCATGACACCTCTAGACAGTCAGGTGTTCTAACCCTTAGGAAACCCTCACCCCTATCTTTGCTACTATAAAAACCCAACCCAAAGTGAGCTCAGGGCTCTCTGATCACTTCAATACATTGAACACACTGAGAGTCCGAGTTTCAGACTCGTGTAAGAATAAAGGTTCTTTGCTTTTACATACAGGACTCGGTCTTCTAGTTGATTTTGAGAGAACTCCATGATCTGGGATGACAGTTTTTCCTTACAGTATAAGCATATAGTTGAAAAGTCATGAAGAGAAGCTAAAGTGTATTTTCTCTTACTTGCAAGAGTCTTTCAATTTAATTCTATTATCTGCATTGTAGAAGAGATGCAAGATTTTTAGATGTCAGTATTAGTTATTTAGCTATGCTTATATGTAACAAGGAAATTGACTTAAAATAATTTTCATTAGATAATGATGTTACTTGAAATCTTCAATAATTTAGTCTGTTGTATTCAGTCTTAAAAAGCTGCCGTAATTAAAAATGAAAATGGAACACTCAGTACCACTTAACATTTAAAAATAATGTGCAGTGCATGATGGGTTTACTTTTTTTCAAAAATAATAACAAAAATATTCCTGTTTTTCTCCTTTTGAATAAACTCACGTTAAAATGCATTGGAAGATCAGAATTTGCAATAGTAAAATGTCAGGAATAAAACTCCACTAACAAGCATGGAGCACACACAAAAGCAAGGATAGATAGGAAAAATCTAAGAAATTAAACTTTTGGAAGAAACCAAATCAGTGGTCTAATTTGACTTATAAGCAATTATAAGCTTTTAAGATAGTTCAGTTGAAGCCGGGAGGTGGTGGCACACGCCTTTAATCCCAGCACTTGGGAGACAGAGGCAGGCAGATCTCTGTGAGTTCGAGACCAGCCTGGTCTACAAGAGCTAGTTCCAGGACAGGCTCCAAAGCCACAGAGAAACCCCGTCTCAAAAGACCAAAAAAAAAAAAAAAAAAAAAAAGATAGTTTAGTTGAATATACTTAAAACTATCAATTTGGCAGTTAAGATTTGTCTTTTTATATATAGAATAATATTTACTGTTTATCATTAATTTAGAGGTCTATTTTGTTTGATTTCTTATTAAATGTCTTATTTTTGAGGGTTTTGTACTTAGGAAAATGTGTATTTAGAATTATTACCTAATTTTATTACTTTTTCTTATTAATTTTAATAATTTTATGTCAAGTACTTTGTCAACTTCAAATTATTTTTACCTACTGCTTTGAATTTTCTTACTTTAATTCCTGGCATTTTGTGTTAGTACACTGACTTTGAAAGGGTGAAAGATGCTTTTTTTTTTTTGGTTTTTCGAGACAGGGTTTCTCTGTGGCTTTGGAGTCTGTCCTGGAACTAGCTCTGTAGACCAGGCTGGTCTCGAACTCACAGAGATCCGCCTACCTCTGCCTCCCGAGTGCTGGCTTTTTATATACTAATTTCCCATAATATCTACCTATTCAACAATCATAGGTCTCTAATTATATATATTTAAGTCCTTCTCGAGATCTTTTGTTAGTTTCCTTAATTGTCTCTTGGTTAAATAAACTTCATCCTTTACTAAATCCCTCTGTAACCACTCCTGCGTAGTCTTAATATTTAAAGAACAGCTTATTGAATATGACCTCTCCCCACAACCTTCCTTCACTTTTGGAAAACGTTGCACTGGCTTTTTACTTTGAGTGCTGCTGACAAGAAGTCAGATGCCAGCTTGACTTTCTTCCCTTGTAAACAACATTTTGTTTCTGCCTGGAAACCCAGAGGGATTTTGCTTCTAACTTTTAAAGTTCAATAATTTTACAGAAAAATGTCTCACAGTTGACTGTTATGGATTGACTCTTGTAAAAATAAAAGCTAGATCTACTCAATATATAGATACATTTTTTTTGACTTTCATGGAGTGTCGCAAGCCGCCACAGTTTTTGGGGTGACTTTTGCCAGACTCCTAGCTGTGGTGGGTTCGAATGTTCCAGGGTTGGGGCATGAGGACTAGGTTGGGGCATTAGGACTATATATTATGAATATCATATTCATAATATCAACCTGAAGTGTTGGGGACAGGAGGATATAAAGTTCAAGGTTATTTTTAGGCTATTATATTTATTTATCAAGCTGTAGACTAACCTGGACCACATGAAACTAAGTCTCAAAAATCATAAACAGAGGTTATTTTGAGAAGAGAAATTACAATAATTTAATCATTGTTAAGTCTTATTCTATAGGACTTTAACAACAATAAAATCTAAAAGGTTTGAACAACTAAAATAGATCTACAAAAGACCATGAGACTGAAGAAGTAATTAGAAGTCTCCCTACAAGGAAGAATTCAGAGCTGTGGCTGCTGAAATGTCTCAGTAATCCAGAGTACTTACTGCTTTTATGAAAAGTCTGGGTTTGGTTTCCAGCACTTGCGCAGTGGCTCACAATCTTAAGTAAGTCTATTTCCATGGGATCCAACACCCCCTTCAGGACTCCATGGGCGTCTCACACACATGGTGCACACAAAGACAGGCAGGCAAAACACTCATATACATAAAAGAATAATAAATAAATGTTTAAAAATAAAAAGGGACATCTGGAATGGGATAGACTTTACTGCTGAAGGAAAAGCTATCATCAAGAGTGTATTATAATGATACGTGAGGTAATGAGGTAATGAGGTCACAGTGGGGGAGGGATGGGATAGCAGAGCAAGAAAAGAGATAATTTGATATATGTAGCCATCCGGGGTTAGGAAGAAACCTGTGCTAGGGAAATTTCCAGGAATCCACAAGGATGACCCCAGCTAAGATCCCTAGCAATAGAGGAGAGGGTGCCTGGACTGACCTTCCCCTGTAATCAGATTGGTGACTACTTCCATTGTCATCATAGAACCTTCATCCAGTAACTGATGGAAGCATCTGCAGAAATCCACATCCAATCACCAGGTGGACCTACTGGGAGCCTAGTTAAAAAAAGAGGCAGGAGGAATTATATGTGCAAGGTAGGGGAGCAAAGATCATGACGGGGAAACATACAGAGGCAGTTGACCCGAACTTGAGAGCATTCAGGCACTCTAGGCCTACTACTGGGGGATTCTGCATGGGGGCCAATCCAGTCCCTCTACATGTAAGCAACAGTTTTATAGCCTGGTCTGTTTGTGGGACTTTTGACAGTAGGACCAGGATTGTGTATACGCTGGCTTTTCTCTTTTTAGAATTCTTTTATTTATTTATTTTTTCATTTTAAATACCAACCACACTTTCCCCTCCCTCCCCTTCACCCATGCCTCCCAATTTACCCCATCTTCTGCTCCGAAAGGGTAAGGCCTTCCATGGGGAGTCAACAAAGACTGGCATATCAAGTTGAGGCAGAACCAAGTCCCTTCCACTATATCGAGGCTGAGCAAGGCATTTTACCATATGGAATGTGTTGTAATCTGCTGGCCTGGTCTGTTACCTGGGTACCCTGTCCCTTTAAACAGACAAATTCCGTCTACTCCCTCTTCCACTGAGGCAAGTAGATCTCCCTTTGCCTTTCCAATCTCTCTCTCTCTCTCTCTCTCTCTCTCTCTCTCTCTCTCTCTCTGTCTCTATCTCTCTATCTCTGTCTCTCTCTCTCCTTCTTCTGGAGAGGCAGCTTCTACCTCTTTCTCTTCTCTCCTCCTTCTCCCTTTCCGTCTCTTCCCCCTTCTCTTTCCCCTCCAAAAATATAAACCAATGAAATGGAGTAGACAACTCAGACACAAAACTACATACAGTTAAAGTCACCAAACCTTTTTACAAAAATGTAAAAATACAAAACAAAACAAACAAAAAAAATCACACACAAAATCTTCGACAGCAAGGAATGCTGGTGATAAATTTTGATTTCCCGGTTATTGAATATCTGCCATCGCTGATGTAATAAACCAACCGAACCGAATTAATAAATACAGGTTTAACCTGAGCAAAGTGTTCCCAGGAGAAGAGGAGAAAACGAAGGGGGAAAACTATTGGGACCACGAGGGGTGCACCCACCCACTGAGACAGTGGGGCTGATCTATTGGGAGCTCACCAAGGCCAGCTGGACTGTGACTGAAAAAGCATGGGATAAAACTGGACTCTCTGAACATGGCGAACAATGAGGGCTGATGAGACGCAAAGGACAATGGCATGGGTTTTTTTTTTTTTTTATTGCGAAAAGAAGAAAAAAAAACATAAACAAAAAACAAGTTTCCACCTCCTCCCAGCCTCCCATTTCCCTTCCCCCTCCTCCCACCCTTCTCCCCCTCCTCCCACCCTTCTCCCCCTCCCCCCACTCCTCTCCCCCTCCCTCTCCAGTCCACAGAGCAGTCCAGGTTCCCTGCCCTGTGTTAAGTCCTAGGTCCTCCCCCCTCCGTCCATATCTAGGAAGGTGAACATCCAAACTGGCTAGGCTCCCACAAAGCCAGCACATTAAGTAGGATCAAAACCCGTGCCATGGGGGTTTTGATCCTAGGACTTACCACAGGGTAGAAAACCCTGACTGCTCTTTGGACTGGAGAGGGAGGGGGAAAGGACTGGGGGGGAGGGAGAGAAGGGTGGGAGGAGGGGGAGAAGGGTGGGAGGAGAGGGAGGGAAATGGGAGGCTGGGAGGAGGTGGAAACTTGTTTTTTTTTTTCTCCTTTTCTCAATAAAAAAAAAAGAAAAAAAAAGGAAAACCATTAGATAGGGACTTTTAATGCCCTCTGGGGTTGTATTCCAGTCAGGAATGAGTTAACTCCAGGGGAGGGGCTGCACCTGACACTCTGAGGGCTGGGTTTGGAATAGGCAGCTCCAGGGTAGATGCAGCTCCAGGGTGATGAGGGTGAGGTCTAGTATGCTCCACACCCTCCATGCTGGAGATTGCAAACATCCCAGCCTTTTTGGGTGTACTTGGATGCCGTAGGTCTTTCGTTTAAACAGCGAAGAAACTGAGTATTCACATGTAGAAAAGTAAGTGGGCTGGCCACTTACCTTTCTCTAGACTGGTCTTTCCTTGGAACAGTGTGTTTTACCCTCTCTGAAAAGTGGATGGGTACTGGGGTAGGGGGGAAGGTGGAAAAACGGGAGGAGGGGAAGGAGTGGGAACTGGGATTGTTGTGTAAAATAAAAAAGATAGCTTTTTATTTAATACAAATTAAAATTAAGAATTATAAAATTTAAAAAAGCATTGCAAGTGCATGACAGGCTGGGAAAGTGGCTCCATAGGTAAAGTACAGTTTTTAGAGGCACAAGGACCTGAATTTGGACTGACAACCACTCCATCAAGGCCAAGGGTAGCGGTATAGGGCATAACTCCAGCATGGGAAAGGCAGAGAAAGACAGATCGACAGTACTTGTTGGTCAGTCAGTCTTGCTGAAACAATCAGCTCAGGGTTCAGTGCGAGAACCTGTTTCATAATGTAAGGGGGAAAGTTAGAGATGAAGGCATCTGACATTGACCTCTGACCTCCACATATACAGGCACTGGAAAGTTCATCTTTACACACACACACACACACACACACACACACACATGCATACACTACAAACACAAACATATACATAAAAAAGTAGATCAGTAGATCACAAACAATCAATCCAATTCCCCCAGATGACAAGGAAAAACGTTAAGGTTCAGAACACTGGACCTGTGTTTCGTTGATCTGTCTAGCTCCCACAGAGCACTGGTAAGTGTCTCCAAATCCTAGCTGCTTGACCCACACTTCCTCCTTTCTACCTAGATCCTGTGCTCGTACAGTTCCCGTAACTCATTTCTCTGATAGATAAGCAGTTCCTACACCACCAACTACAGGCTTATACTCACACTCTGCAAATTTTCTCCAAATATATAAACCTTAGTGTGAAAAGAGAAGTAACATGAAGGTCTAAGACAACATGTATCCTCCAAAAGTTACTAATTTTATAATAGTAAATCCCAATAGGAATTAACTCAAAGAACTTTCAGACAAGGAGTTCTAAAGAATGTGATAGTTATGTTCAAAGAGCTCAAGGAAGATAAAGTAAGTTATTCTGAGAATGAAAGACTCAATGAGCCTAATTAAGAATAAAATTCAGTGCAAAATGTCGCCAATAGAATGGATTGTGTAGAAAATAGAACCTTGCAGCTCTAAGACAAATAGAAGAACTGCATCATTTAGCAAAAGATGTTGAGAAATTAAAATACATATATGTGAGCAGGAAGTGATAGAACTTTGGGACACCTTTGCGCATAAGAACAAGGAGAAGAACACAAAAAGTTGAGTATGTTTTCAACAAAATTGTAGGAGAACCTTATACCTAGGGAAGCAGATGTTCACCCTAGTATAAGGGCTGTAAAGAACACCAAATGCACAGGACCATAACAGAAACTCCCAATAGCATACTACAGCTAAAAATCAAAAACACAGCATAAACAAAGGGTATTGAAAGCTACAAGAGAAAAAGACCAAGTCAGTTAGAGAGGGAGACCATGCGCTGTGTTATTTCACAGAAACACTTTAAGCCCGAAGTGTCTATTAAGAAAGATTCTAAACTCCGAAAGACTAACCCAGAAAAAAATACCTATTAAAATTAAGGAGAAATAAAATCCTTCATGATAAAATGAGATTAAAGGGCTTTATTACAAATATATCAACTTTACAAAGTCTATTGCAAGGAACATGAAAGTCTGAAGGGAAAGACAATATGCCCATAAGTCATAGGGGATAAATAAACAATAGTAGGACAGCTGATGAAAACGGTTTAAGAAAACTGTAAACAGCCTCGGGTGGGCTACTTAGTCGAGGGGTTGTAACGCACCCTGCAGTCAGTTATTCCAGGGTCCCGGAGAGGCACTATCTGAAAAGACATGAGCAAGAGAGAGGAAGAAGGCCAGGCAGATTTGTCGAAGCCTTCGTTTATTAGAGTCAGGGTTACAGCTTATATAGGATAAGGAATTTTGTGGGGGAGGCACAGGGGCCTGGGCTCTTGCCACGTGGTTCACGTTGGTGACGTAGGCCAGGAGGTTACGTTCGGTCAGGTCAAGTAGGCCAGGAAGTCACGAGTTGACACACCTAGTTCTCTAGATAGTTTGGAATGTGGGGCGGGTTCCACTAACAGATAGCTCTCTATTAACAGATAATTGGGTGTGGGGTAGGCTCTGTCAATAGAAGGGTTTCTCAATACAGTTGGGGGTGTGGGGTTCTCTGCAGACGCCCCAGGGCGATGTTCCTGTAATAATTTTGGGGGAAAAAACGGCTCCTGACAGAAAACATTATAGAAAAAAAATCAACAAAATGTCAGAAATTAACACACACATTTTAATAATAACTCTGAGTATTAATGTTCTCATTTCTTCAATTAGGAGCCACAAATGCGTAGATTTGAACAGAAAGAAGGATCCATCTTTTTGCTGCTTCCAAGACATTCTCTATACTATCATTAAGAGATAGATCTAAGAACAAAAGGATGGACAAGGTATTCCAAATAAACTGATCTAGGAAGCAAACAGATGTAGGTTTTCTAATATCTGACAAAATGGACTTCAAACCAAAACTATTCAGAAGAAACAGGGAAAGACAAGGGGGAGATTGCATTTTTAAACATTTTTTCACCAATACCAGATGTATACAAGTTCAGAAAATAAATACTGTTAGGTTGAAGGGCACAGACTGACCACAACGTAATGATAGTGGGTGACTTCAATGCTACATCTTCACCCATAGACGAGTCAGACAAACAATAACTGGATACAGAAACTCTGGTGTTAAATAACATCACAAATCAAATCTAAACATTAAAGAATATACTTTCTTCTTAGAATCCCAAGGAAATTTCTAAAAATTTAACTACATATTAAGACACAAAACAAGTTTTAATGAGGAAATATTAAAATAACAGCTTGTATTCTACATGACTACAATAGAACATATTTAAATATCAACAACAACAAAAACTACAGAGCACAGTTAAAATCACAGAGATTAAATAACATAGTATTAAATGATACTTGGGTCTTTGAAGACCCCAGAGGGATTTTTTTCAATTCTTAGAATTGAAAGAAAATTAAAATACAATATGCCCAAATCTACAGAATACAAAGAGGCAACTCCCAGAGGGAGGTTACAGCCCTTGGAACCTAACCAAATCTTCTGAGACAGTTCTAATTAATAACTAATAATATGTCTGAAGGCCTGGGAAAATAAGAGGAAACAAAATCTTGGAACTATAGATAGAAAATAACCAAATTCAGGACTGAAATTAATAAAATAGTAACCAACAAACATAGCAACAAGACAAACAATCAATAATTTAAGAGTTAGTTCTTTGAAAAGATAAACCAAATTGACAAAACCACAGTTGAATTAACAAAAATAAATCCAGAGAGATCCAAATGAATAAAAAAGGAACTATTACAACAGGTACCAGAAAAATTCAGAAAATCATGAGAACATATTTTAAAAACCTGTTACACAAAATTCAAAAATCTACAAAACATGAATGAGTTCTTAGGAGCATACAACATGCCACAGCTAAATCAAGATGAAATAAACAATTTAAAATAGCTTCAGCCAGTAATGATACTGAGGGAATAATACAAAATCTACCAATGACCAAAGCCCCAGAACCAGTTCGATTACTGAGGAAATCTACCAGAACTTCAAAGAAAAGTTGACACCAATACTATTCAAATTATTCCATGAACTAGAATGAGAAGGCTTTTAAATTCCTTTTATGAAACATTATCCCAATATCAAAATCAGATTTAAAAACTTACAGACCTTCTTATTTAGCTTCTCTAGGAACATGAATTATAAGCTCAATGTCCTTTATTTATGGCTAGAAACCAAATATGAGTGAGTACATCCCATGTTCCTCTTTTTGGGTCTGGCTTACCTCACTCAGGATAGTGTTTTCTATTTCCATCCATTTGTATGCAAAATTCAAGAAGTCCTTGTTTTTTACTGCTGAGTAATACTCTAATATGTATATATTCCATACTTTCTTCATCCGTTCTTCCATTGAAGGGCATCTAGGTTGTTTCCAAGTTCTGGCTATTACAAACAATGCTGCCATGAACATAGTTGAGCATATACTTTTGTTGTATGATAGGGCCTCTCTTGGGTATATTCCCAAGAGTGGTATTGCTGGATCCAGGGGTAGGTTGATCCCGAATTTCCTGAGAAACCGAAACACTGCTTTCCAGAGTGGTTGCACAAGTTTGCATTCCCACCAGCAATGGGTGAGTGTACCCCTTTCTCCACAACCTCTCCAGCAAAGGCTATCATTGGTGTTTTTATTTTAGCCATTCTGACAGGTGTAAGGTGGTATCTTAAAGTTGTCTTGATTTGCATTTCCCTGATCGCTAAGGAAGTTGAGCATGACCTTAAGTGTCTTTTGGCCATTTGAAGTTCTTTTGTTGAGAATTCTCTGTTCAGCTCAGTGCCCCATTTTATAATTGGGTTGATTAGCCTTTTGCGGTCTAGTTTCTTGAGTTCTTTATATATTTTGGAGATCAAACCTTTGTCAATTGCAGGGTTGGTGAAGATCTTCTCCCAGTCAGTGGGTTGCCTTTTTGTCTTAGTGACAGTGTCCTTTGCTTTACAGAAGCTTCTCAGCCTCAGGAAGTCCCATTTATTCAATGATGCCCTTAGTGTCTGTGCTGCTGGGGTTATACGTAGGAAGTGGTCTCCTGTGCCCATGTGCTGTAGAGTACTTCCCACTTTCTCTTCTATCAGGTTCAGTGTGTTCGGACTGATATTGGGGTCTTTAATCCATTTGGACTTGAGTTTTGTGCATGGTGATAGATATGGATCTATTTTCATTCTTCTACAGATTGACATCCAGTTTTGCCAGCACAATTTGTTGAAGATGCTCTCTTTTTTCCATTGTATACTTTTAGCTCCTTTATCGAAAATCAGGTGTTCATAGGTTTGTGGGTTAATGTCAGGGTCTTCTATTCGATTCCATTGGTCGACTTCTAAATAAGAAGGTGAATCCAAAGACAAACACATAGGCATCCTCAGGAATATTAACCTTCATCAGGCGATGAAAGGAGACAGAGACAGAGACCCACATGGGAGCACCAGACAGAAATCTCAAGGTCCAAATCAGGAGCAGAAGGAGACGGAGCACGAGCAAGGAACTCAGGACCACGAGGGGTGCACCCACACACTAAGACAATGGGGATGTTCTATTGGGATCTCACCAAGGCCAGCTGGCCTAGGTCTGAAAAAGCATGGGATAAATCCGGACTAGCTGAACATAGCGGACAATGAGGAATACTGAGATTTCAAGAACAATTGCAGTGGGTTTTTGATCCTACTGCACGTACTGGCTTTGTGAGAGCCTAGGCAGTTTGGATGCTCACCTTATGAGACCTGGATAGAGGTGGGCAGTCCTTGGGCTTCCCACAGGTCAGGGAACCCTGATTGCTCTTCGAGCAGATGAGGGAGGGGGACTTGATCGGGGAAGGGGGAGGGAAATGGGAAGCGGTTGTGGGGACGAGGCAGAAATCCTTAATAAATAAATAAATTTAAATAAAAAAAAGTTACAGACTGATTTCTTTGATGAACATAAATGTATAAATTTTCAATAAAGTACTGGCAAACAAAAATGAAGTCCACATAAAAAGATCTATTTTCCCGGACCAAGTTGGTTTCATTCAGAGATGTGGGAATGTTTTGGCATAGGTATATTAGTAAATGTCATCTAAAGTATAAGTAAACTAAAAGATGGTAATCATAAGACCGTTTCATTAAAGGCAGAAAAAGTTTTTCACAAAATCAACTTCCCTTCATAATAAAAATTAAATGAAAGAATGGGATGGAGAGCACATAATTCCATATTAAAAGGCTACATGTAAACCTTGTAGCCAAAACCATGTTAAATGGAGAAAAACTCAGAGTACCTGCTAAGAGGAGGAACAAGGTAAGAGTGTTTATTCTCTGTACTCTTATTCAATATGATGTTTGATAGCTTATCAAGAGCAAGAGAACAAGAGAAGGCAATAAGAATTGGAGAGTTGGCTTGATGATAGAATGTTTGCTGTTGCTGAGGGCTCAGGTTTGGTTCTTAGCACACCCATGGTAGCTCATAACTACCTATAGCTTTGGTTTTTAGGGACCCAACACTCTCTTCTCTCTTGCCTACCCAACATACACACACACATATCAACAACTACATCTAAGATTCACAGAACTGCATGGAAAAGGGGCCAGAAAGATTGTTAGGGCCAGGAGACCAGGGCTCTGTTAAGAGATAGTGGCTCGGAGTTGTACCTATGGAATTTTAATAATAAGATCACCTAAATAAGACCTGTACAATGACAACATCAGTTGACATCCCATTGTAGATGGGGAAATCTTTCAAGATCCCATGTCTAGATGAAGAGCTTTTGAGAATTAATGACTGTTAAGAGAGAGAGAAAAAATCAGGTTTTGCCAGGGATGATCCCTGATAGTTTATACCATCTCAAAGTGGTTAGTTCTAAATATAAATACATATAAGCAACACTAAATGGTCCATAAAATTGTGTTTTTATATGCATATGTACATACATTTATATGCACAAATATACATATACATGTAACAATAATAAAAAAGAAGTTATTAAATGGAGAGGGAGTTGGGGGAACATGGGAGGAGTAAAGGAAGGAAAATATGGAGTGGAAATTATGTAAATAACGTACTTATATATGAAATTCTTAAAAACTGAAATCAAAAACCATATAAAATTACACAGAGTTTTAAATAAAATTTAGACTAAAATACAAACAATTATTGAGTCATTCACTCTTTTGCAAATATGTTACAAAATTGTTTACAGATACCTATTAAATCTTTATATCACTCATTTTCTATTATGGCCTTTCAGTACAGCAAACGTCTACATGAGAATGGGTAGGACTATGAGAAACATCTAAATTTCTAAAATGTGAAAAGATTTTTATGTTTGCTTTATGGCTTCCTTAGTGCAGAAAATTAGAATTTAACAAATTTGTGTACAAAATATTTATTCAGACAGGAATTGTGGAAGAGCCTGACCACCGTTTCTGTTGTAGTCTGTCTACGGATTGATTTATTCAAACTGTTTTTTTTCCCTCAGAACAAACAGTAGTTAAAAGAAAAAATATTCATTGGATAGTACTTGTTTTTTAACTCTTTTTTTTCTTATTAGATCCATGACATTGAAAATTTTATTCTCTGCTGTTAAGTTCAAATATTTTCACACAGAGGAACATAAGACTATCTTTGTCTTTTGGTTGTCTTGGAGATTAATAATATATGAAGAGTGATACACGAGTTAAATATATGCATGCCTGCTTACCTTTTCTGCTCCTATACTTCGGCTGCAGTGAATTTCAAAGAAAGCCCCTTTGGCCAACATGAGTCTCTGAGTCAGAGCCCTCAACAGTAATGGGACATCACTTCAAAGCTCTGAAATGGAGAAGCCACCAGATGAATAGTCCCCAGTTCAGAGAGTTCGGTGCCTTAATGTTTATTCTTCGAAGTTAAAAGGAAACTATGCAGGGGAGACTGTACACCAAGAAATTATATTTATGATATGTATCCAGGCAGGATGAGTCAACCATCCAGTGACAATGTCATGCTGTGAAAATCACCTGACCTTTGGCAGACTTTTTTCTAAGACACATAGAATAAACACACTTCAAGGGTGGACAGGATTCTACCTCTGACATTAATGGTGTGTGCTTCTGGGTTCATGACACAACTTTGTCTCTACACACCCTGACTGGATGCATATCATTCTACATATCTCTTCTTTAACAAATCTATAAAATGGTAACAGGTTGTGGGTAGCTACCATGATTCTTCCTTCCTCAAGGAAATAATGTATTGGTCCTGGCTTTGTTTCACAAAAGTTTGAGTGACAGTCTCAAAACATGACACTCTTTTATCTGTTTTGATGAAATCAGCATGACCTTTAAAAACATTTCCAAGCATTTAAGAAACACTGATTTAGAGATGTCCAGTTAGAGCCGTTTCTTGTCCCTTTTGCCTCTTGTTTCTGGTTTGGCAATGAGACTTTACTTGGCTAATTACCTCTGAACTGTACTTTGACAAATGTGTATCAACAAAGTAACTTAAAACCTGATCGTGGCACAGAGGCGCAGCGGCGGCGGCACCAGACGCGGCTGAGCTGCGGCCAGACCCAAGCGGCTGGGACAGGCGTGCAATAAGGAGAGCAGATCGCCCTACTACAATTGAATCAAAGAGGTAGGCCTTTGGTTGGCCAGGTCACTGGCACAAGGGGAGCCTGGTCCTGTCCTGAAGATCCTTTGGAGGGGTGAGAGGGTTCTTGGCCTGCAGCAGGAACCACGAAAGGGAGTGAGGGCATTTTGTAAGCAGAGCCCTTGGCCAGCAGGGAAACCTGATCCGGTTTCTAAAGGATCCATTGGATAGGATCAATAGGAGGAGATGGGCAGGCGCCAAGGCAAGAACTCACCCAATAATCCGAAAAACAACATGAAAACATCAGAACCCAATGATCTTACAACAGAAGTATTTGAACAACCTAACACAGAAGAAGTGGAAAAAATCGACTTTATGAAGATAATAGAGTCCCTTAAACAACATGTAAAAAATGCCCTTATAGAAATGGATGAGAAGTATAACAAAAAGTTTGAAGAAATGAGTAAATACGTACATGATACCCTGGGAAACCAAGAAAAAACCATCAAACAGGTAATGGAAACAGTTCAAGAATTGAAAACTGAAATGAAGGCAAAGAAGAAAATACAAACTGAGGACCAGCTGGATATGGAAAATCTAGACCAACGAGCAGAGTCTACAGAAACAAGCATAATCAATAGAATACAAGAGCTAGAAGAAAGACTCTCAGATGCTGAGGACACCATAGAGAAAATAAACGAACAGATCAAAGAAAACAGCAAAGCCAACAAATTCTCAACACAAAACATTCAGGAACTATGGGACACAATAAAAAAAACCAAACCTAAGAATAATAGGAATAGAAGAAGGAGAAGAGTCACAGCTCAAAGGCTCAGAAAATATTTTCAACAAAATTATGGAAGAAAACTTTCCCAACTTAAAGAAAGATATTCATTTAAATATTCAAGAAGCATACAGAACACCAAACAGACTGGATCAAAGAAAAACATCTCCTCACCATATAATAATCAAAACACAAAATATACAGGTTAAAGAAAGAATATTAAGAGCTGCAAAAGAAAAAGGGCAAGTAACTTATAAAGGTAAACCGATCAGACTTACACCTGACTTCTCGATGGAAACTATGAAAGCCAGAAGGTCCTGGATAGAGGTTCTGCAGAAGCTAAGAGACCATGGATGCAAACCCAAACTACTATACCCAGCCAAGCTATCGTTCACTATCAACGGAGAAAACAAGACATTCCAGGATAAGAACAAATTTAAACAATACGTAGCCACAAATCCAGCCCTACAGAAAGTATTAGAAGGAAAATCGCAACCCAAGGAATCCAACACTGCCAACACTGCCTACAATAACCCAGGCATCTAATGACCCTTCACGAGCACATCTCAAAGAAAGGAGACACACAATCTCTACTACCAAAAGCAATAAGAATAACCGGAGTAAACAACCACTGGTCATTAATATCACTTAATATTAATGGGCTCAATTCACCTATAAAAAGGCACAGGCTAAAAGATTGGATACGAAAACAGGATCCAACATTCTGCTGTTTGCAAGAAACACATCTCAACCACAAAGACAGGCACCTACTCAGAGTAAAGGGTTGGGAAAAGGTGTTTCAAGCAAATGGTCCTAAGAAAAAAGCAGGTGTGGCCATACTAATTTCTAACAAAACTGACTTCAAGCTAAAATCAATCAGAAGAGACCGAGACAGTCACTTTATACTCATAACAGGAACAATTCATCAGGAGGACGTCTCAATCCTGAATATATACGCCCCCAATATAAAAGCACCTACTTATGTAAAAGAAATATTACTAGAACTCAAGGCAGACATCAAACCACACACACTAGTAGTAGGAGACTTCAACACACCTCTCTCTCCAAGGGACAGGTCAATCAGACAGAAACCTAATAGAGAATTAAGAGAATTATTGGAGGTAATGAAGCAAATGGACTTAACAGACATCTATAGAACATTCCACCCAAATAGGAAAGAATATACCTTCTTCTCTGCAGCTCATGGAACCTTCTCAAAAATTGACCACATACTCGGAAACAAAGGAAACCTCCACAGATACAAAAAAATATCAGTGTCCACCTGTGTCTTATCAGATCATCACGGATTAAAGTTAGAAGGCAACAACCACGCTGCCCCCAAAAAACCGACAAACTCATGGAAACTGAACAGTCAACTACTGAACCACACCTGGGTCAAGGAAGAAATCAAGAAAGAAATTAAAGTCTTCCTTGAATTTAATGAAAATAAAGGGACAACATACTCAAACCTATGGGACACAATGAAAGCAGTGCTAAGAGGAAAGTTCATAGCACTAAGTGCCCACTTAAAGAAAACGGAGAATGCATACATTGGGGACTTAAAAACACACCTGAAAGCTCTAGAAAAAAAAGAAGCAGACGCGCCCAGGAGAAGTAGAAGACTGGAAATAATAAAACTGAGGGCTGAAATCAACAAAATAGAAACACAGAAAACAGTCCAAAGAATCAATGAAACAAAAAGCTGGTTCTTGGAGAAAATCAACAAGATCGACAAACCCCTATCCAAACTAATTAAACGACAGAGAGAGAACACGCAAATAAATAAGATCAGAAATGAAAAGGGGGACATAACCACAGACACAGAGGAAATTCAGAGAATCATTAGATCTTACTACAAAAGCCTGTATGCCACAAAACTGGAAAATACAAAAGAAATGGACATTTTTTTAAATAAGTATCATATACCAAAGCTAAACCAAGACCAGGTGAATGATCTAAATAGACCGGTTTCTCGCGAAGAATTGGAAATGGTTATCAAAAATCTCCCTTCGAAAAAAAGCCCAGGACCAGATGGTTTCAATGCAGAATTCTACCAGAACTTCCAAGAAGAATTAATACCTATACTCCTTAAGGTATTTCACAATATAGAATCAGAAGAGTCATTGCCAAATTCCTTTTATGAAGCTACAGTTACCCTGATACCAAAACCACAAAAAGACCCAACCAAGAAAGAGAATTACAGACCGATCTCACTCATGAACATCGACGCAAAAATCTTCAATAAAATACTGGCAAACCGAATCCAAGAACACATAAGAAAAATTATCCATTATGATCAAGTAGGCTTCATCCCAGAGATGCAGGGCTGGTTCAACATACGCAAATCTATCAATGTAATCCACCATATAAATAAACTGAAAGAAAAAAACCATATGATCATTTCACTAGATGCGGAAAAAGCATTCGACAAAATTCAACACCCCTTTATGATAAAGGTCTTGGAGAGAATAGGGATACAAGGGGCCTACCTAAATATAATAAAAGCTATTTACAGCAAGCCAACAGCTAACATTAAATTAAATGGAGAAAAACTCAAAGCCATCCCACTAAAATCAGGAACACGACAAGGATGTCCACTCTCGCCATACCTCTTCAATATAGTGCTTGAAATTCTAGCAATAGCAATAAGACAACATAAGGAGATCAAGGGGATTCGTATTGGAAAGGAAGAAGTTAAGCTTTCGTTATTTGCAGATGATATGATAGTGTACATAAGCGACCCCAAAAATTCTACCAAAGAACTCCTACAGCTGATAAACAGCTTTAGTAACGTGGCAGGATACAAGATCAACTCCAAAAAATCAGTTGCCTTCCTTTACACCAAGGATAAGGAAGCAGAGAGGGAAATCAGAGAAGCATCACCTTTCACGATAGCCACAAATAGCATAAAATACCTTGGGGTAACCCTGACCAAGGAAGTGAAAGATCTACTTGACAAGAACTATAAGTCTTTGAAGAAAGAAATTGAAGAAGACACCAGAAAATGGAAAGACCTCCCTTACTCTTGGATTGGGAGGACCAACATAGTAAAAATGGCAATTCTACCAAAAGCAATCTATAGATTCAATGCAATCCCCATCAAAATCCCATCAAAATTCTTCACAGATCTGGAGAAGACAATAATCAACTTTATATGGAAAAACAAAAAACCCAGGATAGCCAAAACAATCTTATACAATAAAGGTTTGTCTGGAGGCATTACCATCCCTGACTTCAAACTCTATTACAGAGCTACAGTATTGAAAACAGCTTGGTATTGGCATAAAAACAGAGAAGTCGACCAATGGAATCGAATAGAAGACCCTGACATTAACCCACAAACCTATGAACACCTGATCTTCGATAAAGGAGCTAAAAGTATACAATGGAAAAAAGAGAGCATCTTCAACAAATGGTGCTGGCAAAACTGGATGTCAATCTGTAGAAGAATGAAAATAGATCCATATCTATCACCATGCACAAAACTCAAATCCAAATGGATTAAAGACCTCAATATCAGTCCGAACACACTGAACCTGATAGAAGAGAAAGTGGGAAGTACTCTACAGCACATGGGCACAGGAGACCACTTCCTATGTATAACCCCAGCAGCACAGACACTAAGGGCATCATTGAATAAATGGGACTTCCTGAGGCTGAGAAGCTTCTGTAAAGCAAAGGACACTGTCACTAAGACAAAAAGACAACCCACTGACTGGGAGAAGATCTTCACCAACCCTGCAATTGACAAAGGTTTGATCTCCAAAATATATAAAGAACTCAAGAAACTAGACCGTAAAAGGCTAATCAACCCAATTATAAAATGGGGCACTGATCTGAACAGAGAATTCTCAACAGAAGAACTTCAAATGGCCAAAAGACACTTAAGGTCATGCTCAACTTCCTTAGCGATCAGGGAAATGCAAATCAAGACAACTTTAAGATACCACCTTACACCTGTCAGAATGGCTAAAATAAAAAACACCAATGATAGCCTTTGCTGGAGAGGTTGTGGAGAAAGGGGTACACTCACCCATTGCTGGTGGGAATGCAAACTTGTGCAACCACTCTGGAAAGCAGTGTTTCGGTTTCTCAGGAAATTCGGGATCAACCTACCCCTGGATCCAGCAATACCACTCTTGGGAATATACCCAAGAGAGGCCCTATCATACAACAAAAGTATATGCTCAACTATGTTCATGGCAGCATTGTTTGTAATAGCCAGAACCTGGAAACAACCTAGATGCCCTTCAACGGAAGAATGGATGAAGAAAGTATGGAATATATACATATTAGAGTATTACTCAGCAGTAAAAAACAAGGACTTCTTGAATTTTGCATACAAATGGATGGAAATAGAAAACACTATCCTGAGTGAGGTAAGCCAGACCCAAAAAGAGGAACATGGTATGTACTCACTCATATTTGGTTTCTAGCCATAAATAAAGGACATTGAGCCTATAATTCATGTTCCTAGAGAAGCTAAATAAGGTGAATCCAAAGACAAACACATAGGCATCCTCAGGAATATTAACCTTCATCAGGCGATGAAAGGAGACAGAGACAGAGACCCACACGGGAGCACCGGACAGAAATCTCAAGGTCCAAATCAGGAGCAGAAGGAGACGGAGCACGAGCAAGGAACTCAGGACCATGAGGGGTGCACCCACACACTAAGACAATGGGGATGTTCTATTGGGATCTCACCAAGGCCAGCTGGCCTAGGTCTGAAAAAACATGGGATAAATCCGGACTAGCTGAACATAGCGGACAATGAGGAATACTGAGAATTCAAGAACAATTGCAGTGGGTTTTTGATCCTACTGCACGTACTGGCTTTGTGGGAGCCTAGGCAGTTTGAATGCTCACCTTATGAGACCTGGATAGAGGTGGGCAGTCCTTGGGCTTCCCACAGGTCAGGGAACCCTGATTGCTCTTCGAGCAGATGAGGGGGGGGGACTTGATCGGGGGAGGGGGAGGGAAATGGGAAGCGGTTGTGGGGACGAGGCAGAAATCCTTAATAAATAAATTAAAAAAAATAAAAAAATAAATAAATAAAAAAAAAAACCTGATGGTGACACAGCATCTGCAAATACTCAGCAGCGAGAAAGCGGGGGATTTATTTAATGAATAAAAGGGAGTGATTAATTGCAAAGTCAATGGAAACATGACAGGGAAAAGGAAGGAGGAATTGTGGTGGAGCTGGTCTGGGTAGACTCTTTCCTGAATACAGGATTTGACAGTTCAGAATAACTGATTCATATTCCCAATGTGTTCAATGAACTCCTAAATCGAGGACACAGAAAACAGAATGATAACCAGGAGAGAAAAGCCAGATGGATAATAAAGCTATTTCCTAAGAATTTCTGGGAATAACTACAGATTATAAACTAAATTCAAGCCAGGAATGCTGAATTGGACACACAGTTTAAGACAGTTGGAGATATATTTGGCTAGTTGTCAGTATGTAGTAATGTTATAAATTATGATTCAATAAGCAACTCTCAAGATGTGATCAGGTACATAAGACACTGTAAACATTATCCATGAGAAAAATGACCGTAGAGCAGAGGGGGAAGTCCCCCAGAGCATCAGCTAGGTCTGGTACTTTTAATATGAGAGGAGAAAGAACAAAAGCATGAAAAATGTCTCACTGTAGTACAGGCCAAGGAACGACTCTTTAAAGATGAAAACCACTCAGAAGACAAGGCCTGTTCTTTACAAGATTGGTTTGCAGGGGAATTTCTCCTACCTTTAACCACCAGCTTAAAGAACTATTGGGCAATGAAGGCTTTCCTTGAGAGGTGCGGGCCTCTAAAGGATTTATATTCGACTTGAAAATTTTTGTGGATCTTACAGGGAACTGAAGTTATCTGTGTCTAATCTAGAAGATAAATCAGTTATAAAAAATTATAAGTGATTAGGAGAATTTGGGCCAGGATTTAAGAGGGAAGACTTCAAGAAAAAAGCTGTAGTCAAACATATTAGATGCTATAGAGATGATCAATTGAATAAAAAAAAATGTGACATAAATGACTAGATTTGGCTCTTTATAGCATACTGATGATCTCTAAAATAGTAAATGAAGCAGAAGGATGTGACTATTGCAGGTCACGAAGTTTATTAATGGAATATATGTGAAGCAACAGTAACATGAATAGTAGCTTATTTTTTTTATTTATTATTATTATTTTTTTTTTGGTTTTTCGAGACAGGGTTTCTCTGTGGTTTTTGGAGCCTGTCCTGGAACTAGCTCTTGTAGACCAGGCTGGTCTCGAACTCACAGAGATCCGCCTGCCTCTGCCTCCCGAGTGCTGGGATTAAAGGCGTGTGCCACCACCGCCCGGTCTGAATAGTAGCTTAAAAGGTCCCAGTGGAAAGAAAAAGTTCATCATCAGACTAAGGGGAGACTTCAGCACTCTCGTTGAGGAAGAGAAATAATCAGTGAGGAAGACATTAATAATGGACCAAGATCTGGAAGAGATGTTTGGAACCCAAACAAGAGTGGTTGGGTGTAGTGGGTACGGACCAGTGTCAATATGCATAATGATGATGTCTGGAGGAGGAAATCTGAATAAATTAATCACCTAGAGTGTTAATTTTGTTTGGATATAAAAGTGAAAGCTGGGTGGGAGTGTTAAAACATAAATTGGTTACCTTGGCAAAGGGAAAAATGTCTGAGACAAAATAAAGGGACTGCCAACAGTCCCAAGGATTGAATCAAGGTTAGAAATGTTCTGTGAATAAGCCCAAGCAGTACAGTTATGTAATTTTTCTCTGACTGTGTTTGGCAGCTTAGTGATTTCTGTTGAGCAAGCAGATGGTTGGATTAATCATAGGTTAGGGACTGGGACTCAGACGATCTGGAAGGAGAGGCATTATGGTACTGAAGCACTCAGGCAAAAATTTGTTGATTGGTAATCTAGGCAATGTAGACAGAGAAGAGATGGGGTTGCTAATTAGGATGGTCAAAGTAAAACCTATGAATGAAATACAAGGGTGGGTGGGAAGGAAGAAGTTTGTTCTTGAAGATCAGATGTATAAATGTGTTTTTGAGAATAAATAGTAGAGAAAGATCAACTACAGTCTAATGTTAGTGCCTGTGTACTAGGCTAAATGGAACCACGGACTCTGTTATTAGTTTTCACTAGGCTAAGATGTATATCTATGGTTTATATAAATACACATTTACTTAAGTGACAAATATGGAATGTGATATCATATAAAAAGTGTTATTAAATTTTTCTTAAGAATCAGACTAACAAAAAATCCAGTGCTGGGCTGGGGCATGTGAAACCTCCTCTTCAATTGTTGGTCAAGATGTCCAAGAGACTCTGAAAACAGTTTAGGATAATGTTGTTGACCAAGGCACACCGTTATTGCCGAAGACATCATATACTTCAGAGAGAGTACTTGGAGGAATCAGGCGAGAACTAACCTGGACCCCTCCTCAGTGAGGACTAGGTCTCATTGAAGGAGGCTGGTAATATACTGGAAGGAACTGTGCAAGCCGCTGAGGTAGAAAATCTTGCATAGCTCTGTCCCGGACTACCCAGGTGTAATGCCTTTGATTAACAACATGACCAAAATAGCAAGATATCCCTAAAGGTGCAAGACTTGACTCTAAAGTACTTATATACATAGAGAAGAGTAGCTCTACTGCTATCAAAGAAGTTTACTGCAAACTGAGATTGCTCATTTGGTTCTCAGCCTCCCAGACCCAAATAATCCTATAGAAACTATATTAATTACAACACTGCTTGGCCAATGGCATATTTCTAGATAGCTCTTACATCTTAAATTAATCCAGTTTTACTAATTTGTATATCACCACGTAACTTCCTGGAAAGGTTCCAGCGGCAGCATCTTTCTCCTTCGGTTGTTGTGTGGAATCTCCCTGACTCCGCCTACTCTCTGTATACAGCTCTTTCAGCCTGGCTATATTCTGCTCTGACATAGGCCAAAACAGATTTATTCATTCACCAATAAAAACAATACATATACAGAAGGACATCCCACATTAGTTTACTTTATCAGCACGTAGAAACCAATATAGAATATAAACAACTGATCAAAATGCAGAGAACCACTGAAGGCACAATGCTCAACTTCAACTGGTCCATCTACAACAACAACAACAACCCTATACCTGAGGCTCTGGGGATGTCATGGAGGGGGGGGGGGGCAGAAATACCGTGAAAGGCAGAGGACTACGATAAGACTTCTTTTGAGAACGTGCTTTTCTATATGACAGAGAAGCTGTTCCAGGAAATCTCAACAAAACGAATATCTAAACAAGATCTAAAAAATGACAGCAACTGACATGCTAACATAAATTGGGGGTGGTTTTCATAAGCCTTCAATTCTGGAAGAATTACTAAAGACAAGTAATGGCTGCTGAGAGAGAGAGAATATCAATCTTCTTCAGGCACCAGACCCCTGACCTTAGACATTCCAGAGATCACCCTTAAACACATATGAGTAACTCTAATGGACTCAGTAGATTATATTTATATACATATAAATACTATATATATATGCGCACACACTCATATATATATGAAGGACATGAGAGGAGCTGGATGGAGGGAGGCATGATTTAAAGTACATATCTATGAAATGCTCAAAAAATATTATCACCTGTTCCTTTTGATCATTTTAATGTACCTACAAGGAAACTACTTTATATATAAGACTTATATTATTATATAATATTTATATCACATATAAATTATATATAAACATACAGTATATATAATATTCTTATATACGCAATTAATTTGTATAATGCTAGAAAAAAGTATGTACTCAATTCATATATCTGTGGGACTCAATTGATCAGTTGGTTCCTACTGCCCCTCTGGACTTGTCTCACTGTGCCCCTTCATGCATGCAGAGGTGGACTGGGTAGGAAGGAGGTCTCGATGTGAAGTGGAGCAGAGCAGAGCAGAGAGAGAATGAGGTGACTGTTGACCTCCATACCATTACTTCCAGTACTTCTGTGGTATTATTTTTGAGTGTGGAGATTTCCCTAGTATAATGAGAATGACCTTCTATGGCTTTAAGTCACAACAACGTAGGAAAGGGGCTTCTGAGAAATGTAGCTCGCACATAAAAGAGTTCAGCATGGTTCCTAAGGGAGAATGCCTTGAATTAGAGTCGTGTAAGAAGTTGTTTTGAACAGAAGTCATTCTGAAGAGGAGCAAATTTTAAAAAGACACATTGCCAAATGTTAGAAACCCTTTGGGCAGAAGAGGGCATTTGCTTCTAAATTCTCCGGTTTTTTTTTTATAGCAATACATCAGTGTTATTACAGATATTGGAACATTGTTTTTTGAGTATAGGATGAATTTTCCCAAATACTGGATCATTTGAGTTTTTAACTGTCCACTAAAATTAGGAGGCAGTAATATCCCAAATCCCATTCAGTAGTGCTCTGTCCTTTCCATCTACTACCTGAGTAATCGCTGGCCTCAAATTTCACACTTAGGAAGTCATCATTTCCTTTCGCCAATCAATGGATGTAATCCATGGTAACAAATCTAGACTTTCCTCTAAGGGCTAGCTCATTTCTAGGCATATAACTGCTGAGGTCTAAAGATGTTTCTTTAAATGCTACTAAATACAAATATCATGATGCTATTTGGAAACTGCAGAACTGTAGAAAATTAGAAACGGGAAAGAATTTCATGCCCACCTGATCAGGTTTTGTCCTTCACAGGTTACAATGAGCAGCTTTGAAGTTGAAGGAATTGGTAGCACTCGTACTCAAACTCAATCTCAGGACCCATCAGGTGATTTAAGTTTTGAGTGAAGACAACACACTAGGAAATACCGTGATCCTCAGACTAGAAGACTGTAAGCATATTTGAACTGAGGAACGTGGTCCTTCTTTCTCTTGTTGATGGCTCAGACATGAAAAGGTGATGTGAATGCTGTCATTTTAGGAGAAATCTAATCAGTAGATATCTTGCAGTGAAGGGAAGGTGACTTGTGCCTGAAGGACACAGTAGGCAAAGGAAGGAAAGACGAAGAGAAGCACAGAAGGGCAAGCTATAGTGGATAGTGGTACTTCGAAGAAAACCTTATTATGGGAAACCCTGTGGAGGATTAAATCTCAAAAGACAGTACCTCCATGACCATGCACCATAGAAACTTGGCAGGAGTTTGATTTTTGTCCTATAGAGAAAAATGAAATATTTTAAGAATAATTAACTTGGTTTATGTAATAGAAAGATTTTCTTGTTGTAGGGAATGAATTCAGGAAGGCCATCTTTGTCTCTAGGAAACATATTAGGAGCTATCAAAATAATAGGAAAGAAGGTAATCAGTGATGAGGGTGGAGGGGCAGAGAAATTTGGCATGGATTTCACATGTTGGGACAAAAACTTAAAAGCTAACCTCCGCATGTAAGAGAAAACATGCAACATTTGTCATTTCTTATATGTGTTATCCCACAGAAGAGGCCTGTTTCTAACTCCATGAATGGATAAATTGTTAAAGGAGAGTATAAAAACACAAAGGAGATTGATCTATTTGTTACTTTTAAAATATCATCAATCACTTGCTCAGTAAAGAAAGAAAGTATGGAAAAGAATTTTTTTATACCACCCACTTAAATCCGTATTAAATGTAGCTTTATGATACCCTAGGCCAGGAGTTCACAGAGTGTAAGAATGACATTGCAATAATCCCTGTGTAGTCTTAATTGCATATTCACTACATATTGTGGAATAGTAATTATTTAAAGTAGTTTCTGTCAGAAAAGTGTCTTTCTGACTCAATATCATAATTGGTTTTATTCAAACATTAATTTCCACAGAGCTATAATACTCATAATTAACACTATCAGGGCCAAGACAACATCATGGCTATGCATATCCAGCACTGCTGTTTCTTCTCATATTACTTAATTTTTTATAGCCATTGATTCTAACAACATTTAAAGTAGCAAAATTGATATTGTACTCCATAGAAAAACCAGTCCATTAGTGACATATTTAAATAATAGCATGTTGGCCATAAAGTTACTGTTTGACTAATTTGAGATGACATTTTGATTGTTTTAAGAAGCCATGAGTGCTGTGCATATATACGTATATACATGTGGAGGCAGTACCATGTTGTAGAATATTCCCTCAATGCGCCTTCATTGGTTTGAATAGGCTAGCTAGTCAATGGGCTTCAGGGACCTGTCTATCTCTACCTCTTTCATAATTACGGGGGAATGTTACAGAGATATGATGGGCATGTCTGGCTTTCCATGTAAATTCTGAGGATTCGAACTTGGGTCTTTCTGCTGCACTTTGCCAAGTGAATCATAACCCCAGTCCCTAAATATCACGATTACTGTGGTTTTTCACTTTAACACTACCTAAATAGGTTCATGTAAACAGGAAAAGAAGAATGCGTTTGAGAGTTACCTTAAATCAGAATGGAATCAATTTATTTTTCAAATTATTTGAGTTACATTTGTATTTAAAACTGGCTAGTCACATGTCAGGGTAAAAGGAAGATACATTAGACATTTAAATGAATTCAGTAATCAAAATGTCACAGGACCTGTTTAGGCTCCTCATAACACATTGCTTAAAATTTGACCATGGACTGAATCTTGCACATTTTACCACTTTATAGAAAAAGATAAAAAGAAAATATGTACAATTTGATTTTGGTGGTTGGAAGAAGAGAGCATTCAATCAAAGATGCTTTGACATATTACCAAGTCAAGATGCAACTAAATCTAAAACCACACCAAAAGCTATTTCAAGTAATAAATAAATCTTTTACTAGTATCAGTATATAACTAATTTTAATTTTCTAAATTAAAATTATCTAATTTTTCCTAAATTAAAATAATCTAAATTTCTAAATTAAAATTATCTAAAGAAGAAAATGCTCAATATTTTAATCTAATTAAAATTTGCTTATAAATCCTTCATAGATTTTACTAAATATTAACATTAGTAGAATAAGCAAGATTCTGAAAGATTGTTTAGAAAAAACTATATCATCATTCACAACATAAAAACACAGGGACATGTATTATTTTTACTATCTCAGAAAGTCAAAAATGATTGCCAGGAGTTCTTTTCTCCTCTTTTCTTTTTTTTTTTAATCAGAACAGAATCTTTTAGAACTAGAAATAAATGCTGCTCTCCACACACAAACTCTTCCCAGAATAAAAGTATCCATGGAAACCCTTACCTGTTTGAAGTTCTAATATGCATATACAAGGTTATTTTCTTTTACATTTTATTCCAGCAAAAAAAAAAACCGTGAAGAGACTTAAAAGCACTGAACTGCTAGAGACATTTGAGGCTTTTGTGGACTTACATAAGAATTTTCAACACAAAGCCATTATAATTTAGTAGTTTCTATTTGGTGCAAGACTAAATGATTGCATAGAATATATTCATTAGCAGTTATAACAAGAATTATTAAGTGTTCTATTGTATCTATGTGAATAATTTTATTATTTTGTTTAGATGCCATAGTGGATGTACATATAGGATAATTAAATTTTATATATTCTTAATCCAACAAAATATATATAATAAAGAAAACAAAATTCCTTCTTAAAGCTTCCTAAAAATTGAATTACCCCTGGATAAAGTATGAAACAAAAGTCAAAAAGCATAAATAAATAAAAGAATTAAGAACCCCAGCAAAGACAAGGGCACTGTGACAGTGTATTTGTTGTAAATTTAATTAGATTTTAAGTAACCATGGAAACGCATCTCTACATTTCCAGAAAGTTTTAACTGAGGAGGGTAGACCCATTATGAATGTGGGTTCCACATAGGATTGAATTCCTATGCTGTGTACACAGTAGAAAGCAAATTGAGTACTGGCATTGATCTCCCTCCCTTTCCCCCCTCCCCAGCCTTCCTTCTCTCTCTCTCTCTCTCTCTCTCTCTCTCTCTCTCTCTCTCTCCCCTGACTTTATAAACAATGTGGACATCTGATTTTCTTTCCTATTGTCACGTCTTCACCAAAACAAAGGACTGTGGATCCCTGAGCTTTAAACTAAAACAAGCCAGTGAACAACTTCTTGTCTAATGTTAGGTCACAACAAGAGGAAGAGGGACTACCATAGAAAACTGGCACCAGTGAGTGCAGCTGTTGCTGTGGTAAACCTGACTTTGTGGCTCTTAGTCATATGGAATGTGTTTGCAGGGGGAAAATCAAAGCATTTGAAGCTGTGAACCCTAAAAAGTCCTAAAGCACTATATACCGAGCATTAAGAAAAAAGTCATGCTGGTCGTTGTCTGAAGAGTCAGCTGATAAAGTTTTAGAGGGAATAAAGTACTTTTCTGGGAATACAGTTAGAGGTTATTCATAGCACATTCTTGCAAAGAATATGTCTAATTTTGTTGTGTACTCATGACCTGGGTGAAGTTGAATTTAAAACGTTTCAGTTAATTTTGTCTGGTAGATGAAATTCAATGACACGATAAAATGTGGTCCATTCTGTGGTTATTGCTGATTGTTCCTATTCAGGTTTGCAGTGAGATAGACAGCAAGGAAAGCAGAAATACAATGAAAATGCAATATCTATGAACAAAGGCATCCGTTTAAAGTTGTGACAGTGTGCTGCTGTTGTTAAAGGGATTACACCCATTAAACAGAAACATGCTCTTCTGAACTGGGAAAATAAGAAAGGATCCCCAGTAGCAAGGCAAGGATGCATCTTCAGGAGGCCCCCATCTACAGGAGGCTCCAACTTATGAAGATACAAACCCATGTATTAAGAGAGCCAGAACCGAGAATGCAGCTGAAGGAATTCTTTATTCAAAAATAGGCACATAGAACTAATTGTGCCTGTAATTTGAAGAGACCGGACTGTATCATGAGATGGAAGCAGAACTTGACAGCACCATTTGTGCCCTGATATTGGCTATGAAGTTAGGAAAGATGAGAGACAGAGAGGATAACAGAAGCTTGTATCGAAATTTTAGAGACCGTCAAAGGACAGTCAGTGTGTGGCGGGGTCAGAATCCCTCCAAAGCCATTGCAAAAAATAAAGTGAACCTTAATTTGTAATGGTAACCCTAAAATATTGTAGGTGCAATGACTATGAAATGACAGTTAAGGAAAGATGCATGAGCAGAATTGAGCCACCCAAAGAGAGAGACTGTATTGCTATAGGCAACAGAGCTGGAGAAATCAGAGTCCCCAAGGCCTCTGGAGCTCAGAGCATCAAACATGAGCATCATCATGAGCATCAAACATCTGACACAGAGCTGCAGGGTTTGATGCTAACCTTGTTGGATTAAGTTTTGCATTGAACTAATCTTTCTTTGCTATGCCTATTGTGTGAAGCTTTCCTAAAAATGCATGACACATATGTCTCTGGAGTCAGAAAGGAAACCTATGATAGCCCTAAGTAAAGATTCTATTACTAAAGTCCAACTTGGTGAACTATTGAGTTTTATTGGATTACTTACAGAACTATAGGTGAAGATTACGCACAGGAACAAGGATGACTCAAGTGTAGCTGTATAACCAAAAAGTTCACCCCAGCATCAGCAGTGACTCATGAAAGTCACGTCCCTGGAGCTCTCTGCACAACTGGCGAGCAGCTCAAAAGGTCCAAGGGTCTCCTCTCCTCAGCTTGGCTTGTGCCCTCACCCAAAGTTCTTTACTGTTTCTGTATCTTTGGAGAGAGGCCTTGTGAATGTTATAAATGTTTGATTTGCCAGGTATGTGAGGTTTGTTTACTCTGTGTCTAAAGGACCTCCCAATTCCTTCCTGGAAGGAATGTTTTAATATAGAGAAAATTGATACACAGCAATGCCTCCTCTTCTTTTTTGTTTGTTGGTTTTCAGCACAAAGATATTTACTCTGTGCCACAATACATTGGAAGTATGTAACTTGCTTTATTATCTAGTTATTGTGTGTATATATATGTGTGATGGACTGAATTCATTCTACATTATGATGTGAAAATAAATCTCTAGGGGCTAGAAGTGGATAGTTATGATTTAAAGCAATGTTTCGGTTGTCAAGTAGATAACAGGTAGATATATGATTTTTTTTTATAGTCAAATTGACTGGATTCAGAATCACCATGGTAACGCAATTTCCAGAAAGGTTTAACTAAGGACAGAGGACTCACTGCTCTTCCTTTAAATTGCTGGCAACTCAGTCACATCAAAATGAGAAATAACTAAAACATCCCTGGAATGTATTATTAATCTTCTATTTATGGTAAATTTATGGAATGAGAAAACTGATACATAATAAAGGGCCACTCACATGAAAAGGAATCAAGGATATTTGTTTAGTTTGCTTTAGTTGCTTTTAGTTTTGAGAGTCAAAGGCGGACAGAAGACTGGGGAAGCTGTCGAGGGAGCAGGCCAAGGCATTAAGTTCACATGAACTGAGGCTGTAGGTGGAAATTTTTAAGGCTGGCTAACTATGAGTGCAGGTTCTTATGAGGACAGTTAGTGCAGCAGACTTGGCTTTTCTCGGTTCCTCGCAGTTTAGAAGTAGAGTAGGTGCAGAAGCAGAAATCAAAGAAGCTATGATTATTCAGGTCCTGACCGCTTGGGTCTGGTTGCCGCAGAGGCTGTGTCTTGGCTTCCTGGACTGTATGATGATTGTGCCCAGGAGATCTGTTTTCATATATGGTCTTCTGTTGTCCATTTGCATATCTGGACTCTCAGAATAAAAGGGTAGTTAAGTGATTTAATCCATTGGCTGCACACGTTGAGACCTACAACAAATTCAAAAGAGAAGCTCAAATTGGTGGACTGAGTCCAGGAAAATGACTATTAACGAATAGAAATTGCAACAGAAAGAAGAGACCATCAAAGAAATGTATGGATTACAGTTTGAGAATGACAACAGAGGTGAGGTAAACAAAGCAAGTTGATATTTAAGGTTTTCTTTTTTCCTGTCTTTCTTTAGAAAAGATGAGTTCCCATACGAATCCATAGATTTATCACAGCATTCCCAATACACTTGCTTCTCCGTGTTGAGAAATAGTCAAGCAGGTAGCAATGGGACTTTTACATCTTGAGTCAGTGTTTGGGTAGCAGGGCTCCTCTTTAAATAATGAGCCTTGAACGCTGGCTTTGTAGATCAATGGCATGTGGGTAAGGGCAGAAGCTCATCCACCATGGAACACGGAGCATCTTTCCTTTCCGGTGCATAGGGCTCATCCGGGAGAGAATAGGACTGGTCCTGCAATCTGGATCCCTCTCTTATCCCACACCCATCTGTGTTCTATTGGCAGCTGACAATTTGCATACTGTAATCTGTGTCTTGCATATATATATATATATATATATATATATATATATATTTGGACAAACCATAGAGTGTCGTGGAGATTTATCGATTTTACTTTTGTATAGGAAGAATCAAAAAGCTACAAGTGACAAGTGGGATCAGAAACTGAATGTGAGAAAGAAGGGTCTCCAGCTAAAGGCCACAGTGCTGTCTTGCCTGACTCCTCTCTGGCTCCAGCACCCTCTAAATAAAGAAGTCGCTGTGTGTGCTGGCCCAGCCCCACCCTCCACAGGGAAGCGGAGTGGAACATTCTCTTAGTTGTACTTTATTTCCAAAGCAGCCCTTTACTTCTCACTTTTGGTGAAATTCTATATGTGTGCATATACACAAGTGTGCATGCACGACTGTTCTAACTAGTAGGAAATGGTTGGAACTCCTGGCACACAGAAAGCACAAAGTATTGCTTGTTTATACAGTCACAGCATTTGTCCTCTTTCTATATCTCAACTTAAGAATATTTTTATTAGACTTCCCTGGTCATATGTTCTAAATACCAATAATTATACTAGAAACTCTCGTTTCCTTTGTTCTGTTTTCATCTAAGCAATGGGAAAGCTGTTCCAAACCTCTCTCTAGCTGATCACAACTTATTAAGGTGAAATTTCCTAAAACCACCCTACCTTTGACCACACAGCTAAAATAGCGAATATAATGCACAAGAGATTTTTACACAGGTCATGATTTTGACATAACAATTCCCAATGCACACGGGAAAAGGGTGGCTCTTCCAGTGCTAATTTTCTAGTCAGACTTATCCCAAATATTCTCGTTTTTTGCCAGTGTCAAGGACCAGCCCTGACATAAATCATTTTTTACTAGCATGGAGGCATGGGATAAATGAAGACACAATTCACACAATAGTATTGGGAGGGAGTTTTAGGGATCATTCAAATCCTGAAATCACCTGCGTTTATTTTACAAACAGTGTTTATACCAGCATTAACTGAGGGGAAAGGTAACAAAAGCATCATTTGCTTTCTGTTTCCTAGGCAGCGGGGGAACGACTTAAGTCACTTCCTGCTTATGTCCATTTGGTCACTTAGGCTGAAAACACTTCTTGCTCAGGTGACCTCATCATTACAATAGAAGGAGTCACATTAGCATATCCCGACCACTTTCAGGATGGATCTGGGTTTGCTTACTATCCTAAGGTCGCCAAGGGACCTAGGCAACCACCTTTTGTGTCGAAGGTGCTGGATGTACCAGTTAGTCTCACAGCTCCTCTGAACACAGGCAAATGTGGGAAATGGCCTGCATTCTCGGCTCCCACATTCCATCCTCCTGTTAAGCCTACTATAAAGAACTTTGATTCATAGTATTTATGGGCACGGGGATATAATGACATAACAGAAAAGGTGATGAACAGCCATGTATCCTGTGTGCTTTGTGGAAACATGACCCATAGAGAGAAGTATTTAAAATAATTGATCCCTCAGTGGCTGGATACAAGGTATTAATGAAATCATGGAGATTTTTCTTCATTTGTAAAGAAGGAAAAATAATTCTTGCATCTCTACAGTTTTGTAAGGAGTTAATAGCCTGATAACGACAGTCAGTAAAGACTGAAAAAGATATGCAAGGCAGAATATGTAAGGATGTTGTCATTCGTTTACTTCTTAGTATAGAAAAAATAACTTCCTCAAATATTGTTTATCCTTTTAGGATTTTATAGCTGTATTATTAATGCATCTGTGCAATGCACCACTCTATACATTACTACAATTGTCTATAGGGTGTCTTGTGTGCATGGTTTTTGGTCTGTGGATAAATTTTAGTGAGTTGGCCAGTTTGTGTAAACAGACTTCACAAATAAAGGCAATTGATTTATTGTCTTAGTAAAGACATCAATACTTTATGCCAAGTAAAGCTCCTTTTTACTTCTGAATATCCGTGAATATTGTCACCAACCGAAGATGCTTCTACCAAATGCTTGAGCATCCATAACAGCATGCTGCTTTCTGCCATTCTGCTGGTTAGTCTGTGAGTCTCAGCGGGGTCATGAGAGGTTCCAGCTTCACGGAGTGCAATCAATAAAATTTCCCAAGACACGTGTTCAAAATGGCTCCACGGTGGTTTAAACGCTCAGTTGACTCTTTCTTGAAATTCTAAACAGTTTTTGAAGACTGTTCCCTAGATACGCATTTTGAAGTGGGTCTTGCAAATTACTTAGCCATTTCTGCCTATAATTTTTCCCTTTTTTCTTTTCAGTAGAGATAAGGCAGTCTTTTAAGATGAGAGTGTTAGGAAAAAGAGTTCTGAGGCCTGAAGAAAGCAATCGAATCCCCGGATACAAGTGAGCTCAGGTTGCTGATAATTTGCCTATATACACAGCTGATTGCAATGAACAGAGCAAATGTCTTGAGAACTAAATTACAGACCTCTGCCCTAGGTTTAAAGTTGGCTTCTGGGTGACATTTATAAGATGCCAATAGCAGTAGCCCCAGGAAAACTTTGAACACTCAACTGGTTTTGAAATTACAACCCACAGATGGCGGGTCAATCCTTGAAGCTTTAATTTAACCAGGTTTATTACTTCCTAAGACAAAACAGTTTGGTGTTGTCTAGAACATTTTTAGACAGTGTCTCATCGTCCTATGTTCAAAGTATCGTTAGGTTAATTATTTAAATTTTGAATTTTTCTGTGACATTCAAGAAAATGCATAAGTACTACTATGTATTTTAGGACTTTGATATTATAAAACAGTAAGCCATTCAGTAACACTTGCCAAATGTCTGGTAAACAGGATTATATACATTCTGTTCAGACTCTACATTTTCCTTGGCTAAGTTTTTCACTTTTTAGATTGTTATTCTCTGAGAAGTTTGGCACAACTTTCTTAAATTTTCTCCGCCTCCCCCCCCCCCCCCAATCTCTTTACTGTCCAGCCCAGTTCAAACAGGCATTTAGAGTCATTAAAAAAAAATCCACGTTCCGTTAAGGTCTTCAGTATATGCAAGCTTCTTGATGCAGATGCACACTTCTGTGTGTACATCTTTGATGTGATCTTCTAAAGAGGATGCTTTAATATCCCAATACCATTTCTCCTTTGACAACTATACTTTTTCCTCATTCATGACTATTTTTGTAGCTTGTTTTTCTTCTTTTCTATTGGTTTTCGATTTCCAGCTTGTGTCAAGTGGCTCAGTTTCCATTGCTATCATAACGTAGGAAACATGTTTTTCTCGCCACTTGGTTTCAATATCATGGAGGCTCACTTCCTGAGGGTCAGTACACTTTGGTGTGTCAAACAAACATTCCGGTTCCCCTTTATCATACAGCATTGCTGCCTCAGTCTGATCATCTATATTTTTTATTGGCTTCATCCTGAAAATGAGAGTTTTTGTGTGTTATTTGTGAATTCGTAGGTTATGATTCTGAACTGTCAGAGACAGCAGCATAACACTGATATAAGAGATGCTGTACACTACAGATTTTTGTTAATAATGAGAAAGCAATGTTTAGTTTAGAAATTCTAGCCTTAATGAAAGATGTTATTGAACTCAAACTGTCCTTATAATTAAATACTTGTTAAATTTTTTTAATCTTCTTTATGTGAGTAAATGGAACACAGCGATAATACATCAAAGTACCAGTTCCCTGAGGCCCATCTACGTCTGCATTTTCCTTTTGCTTGAAGATAATTACAGTAATCACTAGGACAAAGGTTATCTCATTTACACAGGGGTTCCTCCTGTTCTGTTAAATGACATGTTCCTACTAATAGGGATTACATTTTGCACAGAAGTGTGAATAAAATATGAAATAAGGGGAATTGTTTTGTAATATATTTTCTTGGATAAAAAGGTTATTAGTGTTCCTGTCATAGAAATGTAACATCATGAAGTGTCTGCAAAACTCTAATCTCTTTCATTCAGATCCCACTGATGGCAGTATATTACTTGTCTAAACATCAAAACTCAATGATTATCCAATACTGAATTGGAGTTATTGTGATTATTATGGACAAGTATTTAAAATGTTCTGATGTATTCTGACTTCCCATGCCGTTAACAGCTAAAGTTTTATCAAAATATAGAAGCCTGTTGATTTGTAGAGAAATTCTTTAAAGTGTGATTTTTGTTAAACTAATTTTTAAGAGGGAGCTGAGTGTGATTTCTAACAGATACAAAAAGAATATTAGTAATCAATGCAAAACTGAATTATATTCTCTTTAAATGTTAAATATTTTTGAAGATAGCACCAGATCCCCAGATTTCTCACTGCAAGGAGCCTACTGTAACAACAGTGGGGGCCTGTACCCCCAAAGGTATGTGACGTTTGCTTTAACCAAGAAGACAGGTGAGAAAGAGAAACAAGGGATGTTGAAAAAGTTAAAAGGAAACAGACAAACTTTAACCTTCTGCTTAAAAATCAAGCTGGCCAAATTTTAAAAAACAAGGGCATAATGGAGAGTTAAGCAAGGGAGAGCTGGATTTGTACATGGAACAAGCAAGACATTTTTCTTCTTTTTTGTGAGGTCCCCAAATAGCCTTACATATGCAATGAATCATGTAGTAGACAAGTAATCACTAATAAAAAACAAGGCAGCTCTGGTTCTCAGAACTCCTGCAGTGAATTTGGAGGTGGGAAGGGGTTTGCTTACCTAATTAGTAGTGTATCGATTTGGCTTATATTGGCTTGTGGTTCACAGGATTGCTAGAAATTCAATTTAATTTTAATGTAATCATAGATTTGGCACATGCTAGCCAATATCCAATGAAGGAGCTAAAGCATCATTAACTAACATATTTGTGATTGCCTAGTAAATTTGAGCTTCCTGCTTACTCAGAAAAGTCACATAACACCAGGACAAAAGTTGTGGTCTAGTAGAGACTTGGTACCCCCAAGCTGAAAGTGCTTTTTTTGTCTAAATCTTATGAACTTGCTAACTTGCCAAAGTCTAAGGGTTTGACTCCCAGTGTTCTAAGAAAATAGAAAAAAAAAAAACTAAAGAAAATTAGAGAAAAGGAAAGAACAAAGCAGCAGTAAGAGCCTGGCCATGATAAACGTTAGAAAGGAGTTAGAGGGACTGACCTCTCTGAAGATATCCATACCGTGATTGGTATTTACTACTACAAAGTTTATTAATGTCTCAAGAGTGCTAAATATGTGGGCCTAGGAACTTAGATATTTGAAAAGAGGAAGAACGCACCTGTCTTATAAAAAGCTTGGTTAACTTTACTTTGAAAACACTTATAATTTCATCCAACAAGAAAATGAATAAATAGATTATAGTTTATTCATGCAATTGAAGTGGAGCTAAAAGAACCATTTTCCCATTCTCTAGGCTGATAGTTTCCTTGCTATGCAGAAACATGTTAGTTATGAGGTCCTGATCATGAGTTCTGGGTCTACTTCCTGTGCTATTGGAATTTTATTCATACAGTTCTTGCCTATACTTTTATTTTGAAATACATTACCTATGTTTTTCTCCAGCAGCTTCAGGTTTTAAATTAAGATCACTGATGCGCTTTGAACTGAGTTTTGTGCACCGTGAGAGTTGGGTTCGATTCTAGATATGTTGAGTATCTTTGTGACTATTATAAGTAGGGGTGCTTTTCTGATTAATCTGATTTCCTCCTTTATTGCTTGTATGCCTTTCATTTATTTTATTTGACGAATTGTTCTGCCTAAAATTCCTAGTATTACATTAAATAATATTAGAGAGAATGGGCATGTGTGCCTTCATTTTCGTGGAAAATTTATTGTTTTCCCCTTTCAGAATATGGTTGCCCACGGGATGGCTACAGGAATTACAGAAAGTTTTAAGTCCCAGGGTCGGACAACTACAACTCTAGCTGTACTGAAGCTCAGAACTTTAGAGTCTAGGTCCAACAACCTTAACAATTGCCATTACAGACTGAGGTACTAGGCACACAAAGCCTGTATAAGAACCAATTCTAGAAGGTTCTGATTGCTCCAGTTGCCTGCTGCTACTACCTCCTGTTGGTGGAAACTAAGACTTATTATTATACCTGCAGCTGCTGGGTCATGGGTAATAGAAGTCCAGCGTGACAGATAGACTATCAAGTACCTAGTGCCATGCCTCTAGCTTCTAAAGCCTGAAACAACAGATATTTAACAATTCATTATGAATTTTCTTCTTTGTTTTCAATTCACCAATTTATGTTTTCTATCTTTCACTTTTAAATCATTTTCTGTTTTATTTTCAGTGTAAAATGTTAACTTGAGTCAGAAGCTTTATAATTCAGCCGTTTAACCATTTTAATTTTGTGTTTATTTACTTTGAATTACATGGGATAGGTGTCCCTATGTGCGCACACACTTGTACGATGAGTACCAGAAGGATAGGAAGGGGATGCAAGACACTGGAACTCCAGTTAGAGGTCTATGTTGGTTTTGTTTGATTTCTCCTGTAGCTTTCTGAGAATCCCCATAATAATGTACAGGGATTTTAAATATTGTATGTGGAAAAGGTTTTGATTTTAGAGCAAGAATGCCAATTGTTCATTGTCTTGAGAACTAAAGAATAAAACTCTGGGTGTTTTCAGGATTTGGTTTAGAAAAAATACAAAATAAATATTTTTATAAGAATTATGCATTTTTAAAGTTTAGATAATTAGTATATCTAATTATGGGATCTGTTCATTGTTTTTTTAGATTTCTTGAAATAAGTTCAGAAAGTAGGGTATTTTAGAGAATACTACTTTCTTTACTGAATTAACAGCTTGTACTTTAGTACAACCAAAAGCTTGATTTTTAATAAGTTTCACGATGTCTCTATCTAGAAGAGAACACACAGTTCATGCTGACAAATTCCACTTAACTTATTATTACAAAACTAATGGATTTTAGTACTTTGCATTTTTTTTTTTACTACTCTGGGACAAAGAGTCACACAGTTTAATCAAGCTTTATGTTGTTTATTAGAAACACATTAGACCGGCTAACACTGTAATCAGCCATTTTATGGTCGTTCTCCTTCAGTTTCAGAGTTCCTGCTTAAGATGATGTCCAGCTTTCCATTGTCAGATCCTCATCAAGATCTTGTTTCTTTCTCTGAATTGAAATATGTCTAAAAGGCCCACCTTTGAATCAGAAGTTCTCTTGAGAAGTCAACTGCAGAATCAGCATTTCCCTTTCAATAGATGTTAACCATAGTCTGTCATGGTAACATTATAGACACTTTTTACTAACATTGTCCCCCTTAATTCCAATGAACCAGGAGGTTTTGTTATTGTTGCCTGTGTTCATGGATCTTGATGAATGTTTGCCCGGGTTCATGGATCTTGATGAATGTAAACGTCTTCTGTCTCTCTTTTTTTTTCCTGCCCGCCGGCGCCCCCACTGCTGCCTCAGTCCCCTGTAAACGTCTTCTGAATTCCTTCTTTTAACCAAATATTAATATGTTTTACAGACTCTGTTTTATAAATCAGCTGGTTCTATGTTTTCATAGCATCTTATTTTCCATAGACCTTAGCACAACTTACATTAACAACTTACCATTGCAATTGTCCAATCCACATATGAATTTGAATATGGTAAACATCTTATTTTCCACAGACCTTAGCACAACTTACATTAACAACTTACCATTGCAATTGTCCAATCCACATATGAATTTGAATATGGTAAACAAGAGCCACATGAGGGAAGAGTTTAGTTTATTAGGACTCAGTTGCACCTCTCCCATCACGGCAATATCTGGCATCTGGCAGTCAAAGAATGACTCCTTGTGCTCAACTTATCTTCCAAAGGAGCATTTGCATCATTAGCATGAACTGTCCTTGGAAGCCATAACATATTTCCCCTTGTGCTTTTTGGTGCCAGTCTTTATCACAGTTTACCTTCTTCTGACATATTGTTGTCATCTCTTTATTATGTTGTGAATGTCACTGTCATTTTCTACTTTCAAAGTATAGAAAATGATTTCCAGGCAAGAATTTATGTATCTCATGGAAAATAATATAATCATATGATTTTGTTCCCTATTTTAAGTGAAATTTAGGTTCTGATCTCTTAACTATATATCTCCCAGTCTTAATTTCTTTCTATATGACATTTTCAACAAGCAAAACTAAAAACCAAGCAAGCTAAACCTCTCTTGTAATTAAGAGTTAATAAATGAGATACATTGTTATGTTAACTAGATTATAATTTAAAAGACCTACACATAAGATATGTGAAACATAGATCCATGTGTTAAAATAGATAAAATATATTCCATTTTTTGTAACAATCCTGATAGAAACAGTGAAGAATAACTTTGATTTAAATTAAAATATTTCTTTCCTCCAGTTTTATCCTCACATAATTAAAATTATCATAGACGAAGTGAGTTCATGGAAATATTTTCTTAGACAGTGGGCATTAAATTTAATGTTTTTCTGCATTTTTATGAAATTTTCAATATTTGACTTTTTCATTTGACAGTCTGTTCAGAAGGATTTAACTTTTATGCCAAGTCATCATCACCAATAGAATAAAGAGTTCTCACTGCCTTCTAGGAAATCGCCTGAGAGACTATGACTTGCACATATATTTTAGTCCTACAGAAACGTTAACTTCAGTTATGAGATTCTGCCTGCTTAGGCTTATTTCCAGATTCCTTGGAGACACTGTAGTACAGCTGCAAAGAGGACCTTACCCATGACTGCTGCTGAGACCCCTTCTCAAGAGCTTGAGCTCCAGTAGTAGCCACTCCAGAGAATTAGTGCTCTCAACAAGCCTAAGAGAACTCCAGGTGAACCCACCATTCAGGAGCTCTTCTCAGTCAGTAGAAGAGGAGGATCCTGTGCCCAGTTACTGAATAGAAGCCTGTGATTTAGACTAACAGAAACATATGACTGGTTCACATTAAAGACTTGAGAAGTGCATATATGTAAGACTTGGGATTGGAGGAAGTAGGAGCCCTGAATGTGTTGGGCTGTGACTGGCAGAATTGTGATCCATGTACAATTATGTCCTTCCCTCTTCTGGCTATAGAAACAAATATAGAAAACTATAGAAAGAATTCATTCAATTTTTAGTTAGTTGAGACGGCTTGTCTTTCATACTTGCCCCTGGTGCTTCAAAATCAAGCCTAATACTCAATTTGCCATTTTTTATCATTAATAGAGCAGACTGAACTTGTATTAAAAACAGACAAGACCCAGGGACTTCAGCAATGGCAACAGCAGCTAAGAAATGACTGAAGAAGTCCAGAGGGATAGAACTGACAGGGTTAGCAGGGACAGCATCTGTCAAACGGTGACACTGTGAAGGACCATAGACATTTTGAGAAGGCAAGAAAAGGCAGAGAAACTTGGCTTGCAGAAGAAAAGAATCTAAAAAGCAGCAAAAGGTGAGGGCAGAGAACACCTGTCTGCACATTCCCGTCACTAAGAGACTCTGAGTGAGCTGCCATAGTTAAATAGCCTAGGCTGAAGAGTTTTACATTTAGACACTAGATGTTGAGACTCTGAGTCATTAGTCACCAATTTCTGCCTTCAGTAACTAGAATAAGCCTCTGGCTTTGAAATCGTGGAGAGCTGATGGAATAGTCACGAGGGACTCGACTTATAAGCCAGTGGTATCATGTGATACCCTGAAGTTCAGATCAGTCAATCCTCATCTGCCTGTAATCTCCATCTGGACTTCATAAAGGAACTCCAACTGATATTTATGATAATATGAACATGTAAGAAATACTTAATCAATCCTTAGCAAGGTTTCCCAACCGTACAAAGAAAATTCCAGATAGAAAGAACATACTCAATGTTATAAAACAGTTATACCTTCTCTCTGTGGGGCGGAGATGTAGGTGTGTGTGTGTGCTCTAGTAGCCATGTGGAGGTCAGAGGACAATTTACTGGAGTTGGCTCCCTCCTTCAACCATTTAAGTCCTGGGGATAGAACTCAGGCTACCAGGCTTGCAGCAAGATTCTTGACTTTTTGAGTTCTCCTACGCATTGCTAGGGAAGGTTCAGGATCTTCTTAGAGAACTTTTAGAGACATTGAGATCTGAGAGTTGACTCCTCTGTTTAAGGAGAAATATATTTTTCACAGAAGAATCATTGCAAACTGATGCCACGTTATAACCACCCAGGGAGTTTTAAAGAGTCCTGAGGTCCAGGTTCCATTATAGCCTAAATAAATCATCATCTTTTGGACTGAGGCTCAGACATTACTATTTTATAAAAGCTCTCCAAGGTACTGTCTAGATTGAGAGTAATGCTTGGAACAATAATCAAAGGACAGAAATTTCATGTAGCAGCAAAACCAGAGGATGACTAAGAACATCTGTCTCTCTTCTCTCCTAAGTCTTTTTGAAAATAGAAAAAAGTAGATGATGACAGTGATGATGATAAAGTACGTCAGTTATGAAAAAGAATTAACATCACAGCCCCATATATTTTAAAGCACTTACAAAAAAGTAGATGTAGTTAATTGACCATGGAATCATCCCAGGGAAAATTACAGTGTAAGATATTAAATAACTACAAGTTCAACTTTAGTCAAGAGCAGCATGAAATGTAACATTCTGAAAATATGGGATGAAGAATTTATTCCTAGATTCCATTTATTAAATAGTGACTGTGAGCAAACACTTCAAGACAAGGGCTGGGTTTGAGCTACCCCAGAACTATACTAAATACACAGAGAGAAGCACAGAGGAAGGAAGAGATAAGGATTTGATTTACACCAGAAAAATGAATCTAAGGCACCAGGCTCACCATAATTTTCCTTGGCATGATTTCTTCCAAATCCTTGGTGTTATGAGCCACAGGGCAAAGCAACCCACCAGTTTCACTTTCGTTCATTATGCTCTCTGTTCTTGCCTCTGATGCCTAATGATCATAAGCAAACCATTAGGACATTTTTTTGTCCCTTGATGAATATGGTCAGTTCTTCTCCCCTGCTATAAATTTATTCAAGATTCAAAGAACACTTTGATTTAGGAAGCTTAGAATTGAACAAAAATCACAATGAAAACCAAAACACATTACTGACAAAATTAAAAATACCGTTTAGAGAATGATTAACCTCATAGAGAATAAATTAACCAGAAAGAGAATCAGTTGGAGACTCAGGTATAACTTAGCACACTTATTAGCACCTGTAATTTTAAGAAGCTCGAAATATATTTAAGAAAAGACAGCATCTTCAACAAATGGTGCTGGTCAAGTTGGATGGTTGTATGTAGATGAATCCAAATAGACCCATACTTATTACTTTGCACAAAACTCAAGTCCAAGTGGATCAACGGACTAGCTTAAAGCAGGATACGCTGAACCTGGTAGAAGAGAAAGTAAGAAATAGCCTTGAAATTAGTATAGGAAGACTTACTGAAGAGACTATCATTATCACAATTGCTAAGATCAACATTTAATAAATATTACCCCCTAAAACTTAAGAGTTTCTGTGTGGCAAAGGAAACCATCATTTGGACAGATGGTAGGTTACAGAATGGCAAGAGTTGTTTTTTTTTAAACTACTTATCAGATAGAGGTTTAATATCAAAAAATGTAAAAAAACTAAAAAATACTTGACATAAAAAGGCTGTGATCAAAAAATGATGTCCAGATATAAACAGAGTTCTTAGAGGAAACACAAAGGGTTGAGAAACACTCAAAGAAATGGTCAACATCCTATATCGTTAGAAAAATTCAAGACAAAACTGCAGCCTATTATATGGAAAAAGATCTTCACTAACCCCACATCAGACAGAGAACTGATCTCTAAAATATATAAAGAACTCAAGAAACTATACATTAAATTACCAAATAATCCAATCAAAAAAATAGGGTACAGACCTAAACAGAGAATTCTCAAAAGAAGACTTTCAAATGACCAAAAGACACTTTAGGAAATGCTCAGCATACTTAATCATCAGGTAAATGCAAATCAAAATCACTCTGAGACACCACCTTACAGAGTCAGAATGGATAAGATTAGAAATACCAAGGATAGCTTGAGAAAATCAGCATGGCAGTTTCTCAGAAAGTTGGAAATCAATCTACCCTCAGGACCCAGCAATACCTTTCTTGGGCATATACCCAAAGGATGCACACTCATACCACAAGAACATTTGCTCAACTGTCTTCATTGCACCATTATTTATAACAGCCAGAACCTGGAAGCAGCCTAGATGCCCCTCAACTGAAGAATGGATAAAGAAAATGTGTTTTCTTCCTTGCTTCCATTTCAGTTTTCAATTCTTGAACTGTTTCCATTACCTGTTTGATCGTTCTTTCTTGGTTTCCCAGGGTATTATGTATGTATTTACTCATTTCTTCAAATTTTTGGTTATACTTCTCATCCATTTCTATAAGGGCATTTTTCACATGTTGTTTAAGGGACTCTATTGCTTTCATAAAGTCAATTTTTTCCACTTCTTCTGTGTTAGGGTGTTGAAGACCTTCTGTTGTAAGATCATTGGGTTCTGGTGTTTTCATGCTGTTTTTCAGATTATTGGGTGAATTCTTGCCTTGGCGCCTGCCCATCTCCTCCTATCGATAGCGGACAATGAGGACTACTGAGAACTCAAGAACAATGGCAATGGGTTTCTGATCCTACTGCATGTACTGGCTTTGTGGGAGCCTAGGCAGTTTGGATGCTCAACTTACTAGACCTGGATGGAGGTGGGGGTTCCTTGGACTTCCCACAGGACAGGGAACCCTGATTGCTTTGCGGACTGAGGAAGGGGGGGACTTAATTGTGGGAGGGGGAGGGAAATGGGAGGCGGTGGCAGGGAAGAGACAGAAATCTTTAATAAATAAATAAATTAAGAAAAAAGAAAATGTGGTACATTTACACAATAGAGTAATATTCAGCAGTAAAAAACAATGATATCTTGAAATTAGCATGCAAATGGATGGAACTAGGAAAAAAACCCATCCTCAATAATGTAACCCAGACCCAGATAGACAAATATGATATGTACTAACTCATAAGTGGATATTAAACTTAAAGCAAAGGATAACTAACCTATGTTCCACAACCCCAGAGAAGCAAGGTAGCCAGGAGAACCCTGAGAGATACATGGATCCCCCATTCCTAACTCAGAAGCTATTTTAACAACTGCTTACCAAGAAAAATTTACTTTTATTCTACTGAGTCTCACTGAATAAACAAACCACACTTAAAGGCAGGTCCTGAACCCAGAAGTAGACAGTAAACACAAAACAAACTAAACTCGGTGTGTTTTGGAAGTTTTTTTTTTTCCCTCACAATTCTTTGTCTGGGTATTTTTCCTCATCCTCTTTTTATTTTGGGGGGCCTTTCTGTATGTGCCTCTGTCTATCAGTATGGTTTTTTGTTTTTGTTTTTTTATTCTGGGATGAGTATTTTCTCTTTTCATTTTTGCTAGATCAGTAGTATCCATTTGGGATGATTTTGTTTCCAGGGCATATGTGACAATGTCTATAGACAGTTTTGTTGTCTCAAGTAGGGGACAGGGTACTACTGACATCTTGTGGGTCCAGATCAGAGATGCTGCTACTAAACATCTAAAAGTTGATATGGCATTCCCCCTAAAAAATCACACATCCCCAAATCTTGCCAATTTGAGGTTGAGAAACCCTCATTTACAGTGAAAATGATCACTGCCTTGAGATAGAAAAGTGGATTTGAAAGTCCCCACTAAAGCAGAGAGGAAGTACCCAGCAACCCTGTTTTGCCATGTCCAGGTTCATAAGAATCAGTCACAAGTTCAAGTATCTTGAACAAGGTTCAATTCAAACAGACTTTAGAATGATTTATTTTCTCATTATAAAGCAGTCTGAGCTAAACAATTACACCCCAGCGAATAGGAAGACAGAAAATGGGCTCGTGAACACAGCCCTGAGATTTTTCTCTGAGGTCAGTTACACACCACACCGTCCTTGTACTTAGCATGTGCAAACAGGTGAACCAAAAGTTCCTAACCATAACTTGAGGAGGAGAGCGTTGGGAGCAGTGAGACCCTAGATCCTGAATTTCTTGTAATCCCCTGATCTGAGTGCCTACAGCTGTTCTGAGCATGAGACCTTCAGGAGTTCCTGATGGCAGGAGAGTGGTTTCTGGTGGGTTTGGCTGGGGCATGGCTATCTCTATATAATCTGCCCCTAAACACAATAAAGGGGACATTCTTGGGGAATTCAAGGATGACCCATGTCGCTGTCTCTCTGTCTGTGTGTGTCTGTGTGTTTTAACCTCCAGCCCCCTTGCCCGAAGCTCGCAAACTGGGTGCCAGCGCACTGAGCGCAGACACGGGGAGGGGGGGGGGGGCGCGGTGCGCGGCAGGAGAGAATGATACTTCATCTTATATATTTATAAATTGCATGATGTGTTAACTGTCGAATTATTAGTAACTAGTATTTGTTTAGGACTAACTAAATGTATTTGGGCATTTTATATAGATTATTACATCCTGTGTGTGGTTGTATAAAATAGGAACTGATCTACCTGCTTTATTCGTCTTTAGAACTGAGATCTTAAAGGATTAACCCATGCACACCCATACTTGGCAAATGATCTCCACGGTGGATAATCCTTAATATGGCATTTCATTGTTGTGGGAGAAGATAACCAATTCTTATTATATTTAGGAGTTGGTCTTTGAGGAAAAAATGAGATTGATGGCCAGAGACCAAAGCATTCAAGGATATATAAAAAAGAATATTTTTTTCCTTTAGAGATTTATTTATTTTTATCTTATGTGCACGTGTATTTTTTTTTCCCTGCATGTTTGTCTGTACCACATAAGGAGAGTGCCTGGTAAAATCCAGAAGAGGGAGGTGGAGTTCCTGGACTTGAAGTTACAAATGGTGATTAGCCACCACATGGGTTCTGAGAACCAAACTCAGGTCTTCTGTGGGAACAGCAGGGGTTTTTAAGCATGGAGTGACCTGTCTAGTTCCCTAAAACAGGGCGTTGTTCTCTTGTTTGCACAGATCTGAAACCATGGTGCAAGCCGTGGCAATACAGTGCAGATCAGCACGTACTAGCTTAGAAGATTCTTTTAGTTAGGAATGCAACCTGGCAGGACAGGTCACACATACCCCAACATCACAAGAATTTAGATAGGATTGGAGTATCCTTCTAGCGTAGCTCTCCACACTACAGAGATAAGTGAAATCCAGAAAAAAACAAGGGAAGAATTGTTGAAGACTTGACAATGAGCTACTTTGTAAGCTTCAGAGCTTAGAATCAAGGCTGTACTTATTATCAGACATTTCTGACGTTCTTATGTATATCTTTACAAAGATTACATGCTGCTAGCAATAAATACCACCTTATGCTTGCAGAAATCCACACATTTTCAAATTGCTTAAACCTGTCATGTTTCCTATAAACCTCATATTCACTTTAATATCTGTTTATTGATACAGAATTGTGAACGTCACAGAGCCTAGGTGACTTACTAAAAATCTTACATCTATTAGTGACAGAGTGGGATGAAAACTTTCGTGTTTCAATTCCTATTTCAGTAAATGTTGAAACAATATCCTCAGCTTTATTTGACTTGGAGAAACAGTGCAGAAGGTGAAAAACAAATGCTGGCTGGAGGCCCCTGGAGCATGATTTCCAGGCCATGCTGGTCCATGCTTATCTGAGAAACAGATACCTTCGCTCCTTTGATGTTCTTTTATCTACAAAAGGAGGGAATTGGATTAGGTGGAATCTATACTCTCATCTAGCTTGAATAGCAGTCTTACTAACATTAAGTCATGCGACTTAGGAATACGTTACAAGTCAGAGTCCAACAAAGGTAAAACTATTTTGTAATCTTAGAGTGTTTTTTAAGTAATATTAGCAAATTTAGACCTTGCTTGTGTTCGGATTTTGTATGGGAAGGGCAAACGAATTGACTTGCAGCTCTGGTCTGTGCTTTGGTATTTTGGGTGCGATTGTATTGTGGCTCCTGTCTGTTGAGACGTGGTTAGAGGCTGGAATGGAAGATGCAGCAAGGATGAAGGTGGGCTCTGTAACCCAGTTAGTGAACCTAAAAGTAAATAATTAACTTAGCTGAAAGTAGGCAAAGACTATGAATAGACATTTCTCTACAGAGAGCATACATACACCAACAGCCAAATGGAAAGGTGCCCAACATAACTAACCATTGAGAAAACCTAAATCAAGTGTAAAAATAAGTTATGAGCTCATGCCCATTGGGATACTACTGGTTTTTTTTGTTATTTTTTTTAATTTATTTAATTATTAAAGATTTCTGTCTCTTCCCCACGACCGCCTCCCATTTCCCTCCCCCTCCCCCAATTAAGTCCCCCCCCTCAGACTGAAAAGCAATCAGGGTTCCCTGTCCTGTGGGAAGTCCAAGGGACCCCCACCTCCATCCAGGTCTAGTAAGTTGAGCATCCAAACTGCCTAGGCTCCCACAAAGCTTTGATACTACTGTTTAAAAGTGACAACAAAATAGAAAATAACAAGTATTGGCACAATTATTAAAAAAAATAATGGGAGAAACCAAGTACATTGTGTTGAGGATGTAAAAATGTAGAGCAGCACTCAATGGTGTTATGATGATTTCTCAAAAATTAAAAATGCTATTAATTCATTATCCAGCAAGTCCACTTCTGAATATTAACCAAAAAATGACTGGTAACATTTTTTTTTTGTAGAGGTCCTCTGTGCAGCCGTGTTCTTTTAATTTAAGTGTCACGCAAAGGAAAGGAGAAGGATGTGTAGGAGGAGGAAAGGAAGTAACTAAAAGGGGAAGAAAGAAGGAGGAGGGAGAGGAAGAAAGAAAGAGAATAAAGGGGATAAATTTGGGCACATGTTGGGCTGTATATAAACCTTGAGGAGATTATGCTAAATGAAATATGCTGATCACAAAAATCAAAACTATTTAGTTTCTTTTATATGGGTCCTCTGTATCCTGAGGGTGGCCATTAGGCTGTAGCATTTCTACCAATCAAAAGATTGATTGTAATATATCCAATAGTTTATGTACTTATATTTTGTTTGAAAAGGAATTTCTAGCTTTCACTGGCATGCCTTCATAAAGCTTCAGTTTTCATCGAATTAATAATTCCAGGTCTTTCATATAGGAAATATTGACAGAATAGAATAAGCAAAGTTTGGAAATTGGGTAGCCTATACTCAATCTTGTTTACTTCAGTCTCTGAAACTGTGAATAAACCATTTGGCTTTGCTAAGGCTTTCTCAGGGGTGAATGGACATGCTAACACTGCCTGATGACACTCTTAGGAAGAAATAAGACAACATCTACAAGGTGATTTCCAGGACAACCCTGAGAAAACAGGTTTTTTTGACAAAAATACTGCTATTATTAATATTAGATGAGTCAAGGTGTTAATGCATAATACTTTTCATAGCTTCATAAGTACATAAAATCTCCTCTGTGTAATATAATCTCCTCTAGATAGATTATAGTTCTGAGGAAATGAATGAGAAAATAATCTAAATGAATGATTTTGACACACTCTGCCATGACAGACGTAATGATAAGCAGATCATTGTCAATAATGATATTAACGGGCCGTGGTGGCGCACGCCTTTAATCCCAGCACTCGGGAGGCAGAGGCAGGCAGATCTCTGTGAGTTCGAGACCAGCCTGGTCTACAAGAGCTAGTTCCAGGACAGGCTCCAAAACCACAGAGAAACCCTGTCTCGAAAAACCAAAAAAAAAAAAAAAAAAAAAAAAAAAAAAAAAAAAAAAAAAAACTATTGAGCAGAACTCACCAGATGAAATTCTTGGGAACTGGACTGTAGCAACATCAGATGAGAGCAATATATATTGTTACTCTTGATGGAGCAGTTTGGTTCCTCCTTCCCTCGTTATAAGCTTCCAGGTTCCAAATATTAATGAGACTTTTTTGTGTATCTTCAACTTGTTAAAGTCCTTGACCTTTGATATTTTGGGACTTGCAACCCTGTAGTTCATGCTAAAGATATATAGTAAATAATAGAAAGTAGAAAAAAACTTACGAAGTTTTTGGATGAAATACTATGCAGGTTCTGGATCTAAGTGAGAGGCAGACATTTCACAGAGGAGTAAGGAAATGTGTAGTCATGAGCAGTTGCAAAATCTGAATTTTGGGCATGGAAGCAATTTAAGATCTATCATCTAGTGAGAAAGAACAGAGTACCATTGAAACAAAAGGCACTGTTCCACACGTGTTAAATCTCTTTACTGAAATATCTATGCACAGGAGTGGGTAGTGACATTTTATTTTTTTTAAGAATAAGATAAATTATTTAATATTTTTTTATTTATATAAGGCAAGTCCTGCCACAAATAGAGAGGATAAATGACCTTTTCTGGTTCCTCCTAATCCCATGTTTCTATAACTCAAAAAAGTTATTGCCGACATTCTGCCAATAGTAATGCTAAATTCATGAATCTTTTAAATATAGGTAGGTTTTTAGGCAATAATATAGACATGGTTGAAAGCCTTAGGCCTTATGTACTCAAGAGAAAATTGTGTTCCATGAATTTTTAATAAACTAAACAGTGCTATTTCTTTGTAGAAATAAGGTATGCTAAATAAGAGTGACAGGAATTCCAAGGGGAAGCCCTGGAAAGAGACAATGTTTGGCATGTTGATCTTCCAGCAGAGTTGGTGGAGAAAGTGTGGTGACTTATTATCAGAGGCGAGATTTTATCATCCCCAAACTAAAGCAGCTTATATTTTACTATATCTTGCAAAAATTTACATCAGAATTTGCAAGTCCTAACTGTGCATACTTTTAAAGGTTTAATTAACTAACAATTGTTTTGCTATTGTTTCTCTTCCTAATAGTCAAATACAGAAAATATAGATCATACTTAAGAGAAAGAGTTTACTTTGTACCAGATATGCTAAATTGCTGTGGTCACATTCTAAATGTAATTCTAAAGGTGAGATTCTAAATGGAGAAGGGACAGAAATTCAGAGACTTGTACAAATGGGAAGGACAAGACAGCTTCGCCTTTCCCCATCCAATCTTGTTTCTGCCTCTGCCTCCCTTGCCCTCCCTTTTCCTCCTCCTAGCTTCCTCCTGCTTGTATGATCTCTGTCTGATTAGCTGATTCTCTCAAATTCATCTCTACAGCAGATATTTAGTTTTGCATTTTAAATGTTTAAAAGCAAACTACCCTTTTAATCTAAATGTTTAATATATTTGAAAGAGGGGGAAAGTAGGGAGGAATAGGAACAGGTGGAGGATGGGGGGCGGTGAGACAGACACACTTCCCTGTAAAAGCTTCACAAGGACTTGCAGGAGTATGGAAAAGGGTCAGGGAGAAGCAAGAGGAGCTGCAGAGGGGTATTTATGGCACATATATAAGAATAATCCACAAGTATTTTCAACTATGGAATTTTGAGGGAGAAGTTGCTCTGCTAGAATCACTGCTGCTGACTTGGGGGAAAATGAGCAAATAAGACATGGACCTATTCTTTGTCTAAAACGTTAAGCTTAAGGCCTAAGTGACAATCTATAGCAAGAGAGTCCACTGAGAAAAGCACCTCCAGATTCTGGTAATTGAGACTATGGGGGTGGGTGGGGCATGTTCATTAGAAGGGATAAGTAAGGAAGATTTCATTTTATTCATAGAGCTATTATAACATGTGTGTGTATGTGTGTGTGTGAACACATACCTCACCCCATATCTATCTATCTATCTATCTATCTATCTATCTATCTATCTATCTGAACACTACCCCCCCATTATATATAAATTCCAGATTATACAAAGCTCCATAGTGAGCTCAATGCAAGTTTCATCTACAGAAGACCTGATCTCAAACAAACAAACAAACAATCAAATAAACAAAACAACAAAGATATGATACCTGGGATATACTAATATCATTATTTATTGTTTTCTAAGTCTACTCAGAGAAATATTCTGATTTTACCAATGTATTGCCATTATTTAAGTGTTTTTGTCATATCAGAAAATTAAAAATATAGATTATTAAGGTCTTGCTGTTATTTTAATGTAATTTTTTTGGACGGGGAAATTGGCTCATCAAATACAATCAGCTATTTTCATTTGTCCAGGACTGATGAATTTCTTGGAAGGCAGAAGTTTCTGTACTAAAACCAGGACAGTTGGTTTCTTTGACATCTAACGTGAGAGAGAAAAGATTTTTTTTTTTTTGATTTTTTGAGACAGGGTTTCTCCGTAGCTTTTGGTTCCTGTCCTGGAACTAGCTCTTGTAGACCAGGCTGGCATCTAATATTTACTGAATGTCTTTAAATTTAAACATTCTGTATGACACATGAATATGTAATGGGTGGTTTCCAGGAAATAGGAAGATGAGAATACATTGAAGTAGCTATCAAGAGCACACATCCTCCTGCAGAGTTAGAGGTGGTGGCATATGGTCCATGATGGTCCTGTACTCTGAAGTCTTACTACATAGCCACTGTTCTTTTTAGATACCAGGATTGGTATAAAGTAAGTGCTAATGATTGCTGGTCTCTGTCCTTTGCCATACAAGGAAATAAGGAAACATCAAAATGCAAATGATCACAACTTCTATGAGCACATTCTCAACTGAGCTTCAAAGGGGGTAGTTTTAGGCTTCACACTGAGCTGGTATGTGATGTTCTTGTTTGTTCTCTGGGTCACAGATATGTAACTTCTTATTTTGTACATGAACTCACTTCTTCATATACACATGTATATACTTCTCAGTATATACAGTTTTTACATGGTATTATGCCTTTTAACCCATTGTCACAATTAAAAATTAATCCTCTAACTGTCATTTGTGATTCTATGGCACAAACTGATGCTTAACACAATGTCTTAAAAGAAAAGAAAGTTTTTTTTTTTTTTGGAAATTAAGCTCTGTATGATTTGAGGATACAAGTTTCAAAAAAGTTAAAAGAAGACAGCATGGCACATAAAAGTTGTTTCTATGTGCTTATTTCAATTACAGTGTTCTTATTTCAGTTACAATGTACTCTGAACTCATTCCCTCACACATACTAGGCAAGATCTCTACCACTGAGCTATTCTTCTAGTTCATACTCTATACTTCAATGCAGCTGTTTCTCATAGATTACTAGACTAGATTAAAGGCTCCACATATCACTGCAGTGAACAGTTTCTTCGTTGGGCACTGTAGTATCTTGGAATAGATGATTCTGTGATGTGTAGAACGGGACGATGTATTGCAAGAGGTTTAGTAGCAACTTAGTCTTTATATATCTGTAGCAATAAATACCCAAGAAGCACAGTCTAAAAAGTGTTTCTGAATCCTGTTACTAGTTCTTAAGAGACAGCAGCAAAATCACTTCTCATTGTTAATCACTATTGTAATTTGCTTTTCTGCCTAGGGAAACAAAACTGTGGTAAAATGGAGGTCTATTGCTTTTCCCTCCAATTTGGTGCTGGCACCAGAGTCTGGAGGACAAGGTTATAATGACATGTCCAGTACCTTAGTAAATATGAGCTTTAGTGACGCGACAACAGCTCCACTTCCTGCCTCTTTCAGGATAAAACTAATCTTGACAAGAAGAAAGCAAATCTGTGTAAGACATAGGACATCACTGTGCCTTAGGAATGATACTAAAACTACAAACAAATGAGAACATTAGAAGACGAATATTCCTTCTCTAGCTGTAGGTACAAAACAGAACTTGGTAAAGCAAACCCAGAGGGATTCTCAAGACTTCCTACACACTAACAACCCTCTAGGCAAAGACAGTAACTGCTGCCTTGATATCTTTTGTATCTTCTCAATAGAAATTGATGTTAAAAGTTACCAATGATGATTCTTTCTTCCTTTGTCAGAATTCCATTGCTTTTATTACTCAGAATCTCTTAAAACTGTTATTGCTACGCAAGTCATTTCCTTTCTACTGGGATGAGACTCTCGGCTCCTGCTCTCAATTGCTTAACAACTCAGTTGCTCATATTGTCACGACACTTCCTTCAGTATGTTCTGACAAATGCATTTGTAGTTTGGGCCCCTCTTCCCACGATGCTGGGCAAGGGAGTGCCCGCCTGCTTTTATGACAAGATGAATTGCCCTATCTAGGGTTAATCTGTTAGTAGGGTCTTGAAGGTGTTATTAATTTTGACAAATATGGATGAGCATGTTGAAACACTAAGATGTAAGTAACCTGCACACGTTACAGAATTGGGGCACAATTTGCATTCAGACCCAAACTTTGACCCAAAATTCATGTTCTGTTGTTCTACATTGTCACTATTTCATTGTCCTCCTAGTTATGAAAGTAACAAGAGTCTTTCACTCACATCTGTGCACTTATATATTTAGGCAACAATTTTACATATAGCACACAAATGCACACCCACATGCATTTTCTGCAATAGCCTGCTCATTAGTTGGTAGGCAGTACAACAATATTGAATTCTAATGCATAAAGGGAAAGCAGAAACTAAAAGAATTCAAACTGTCAGATAATATTTGGAAAGCCAATCTATTTATTATTTATTCATGCATCCATATATCTATTCATTAATTCAACACAAGCATATTAAGCCAAGTGTGTGGTAATTGAAGTGTTACTGATTGGCATAGCCTCTTGTTTTCATTGTAAAACTATGGGCTTATGAGAAAACCCAGGAGGAGCCTCAAACGGGTCATGAAATCACCTGTTGCTTAGCAACAGGATTTAGTCTGAGAAATATGTCTTTAGATGATTTTTTTTCATTGTGTGAGCATCTTATATTATACTTACACAAGGAGGATTGATATAGCCTACTATACACCTAAGCGATGTATGTGGCAGGATGCATATATGTATATGTGTTTATACGTGTGGGCATGTGCATGTTGGATGTATGCTATCGTCTATTGCTTCAAGGGAAATGTAGATTAAGACAACACGAGATTAAATCAAATGATGCAGTTTCACAGTGGGATAAACAAAAGCTGTGTAGCCGCTGTGGGTTTGTTATTGCATTCTATTTTATAAGAAATATTTCTCATATGAGTGGGAGTAAACTCTAAAATGTCAATGCAGAACTCAGTATAGTAAGTGCGTAAAGATGTCACACGCCCATTTATTATCAAGTGTTATGTGTTGTACATAACTAACACATGCTACAGATTTATATGCCAGAAACACAGTGAGCTTGTTTTCTATCAGTGTTCCCACGCACAAAAGTAACATGAGAGAAGATGTTAGGCTAGCCACAAGGTCACTAGGCAATAGGAAGCTTTTAGCTCCCTTTTAATTTTATGGGACCATCATTGTGTCTGCAGCACACTGGCAGATCCCTATCGGACAGAGCATGGGAGGAAAATGAAAGATAAGCAAACCTGTCTAACACTCAGGAGAAGAGGGGAAGACATTTTGTGACACCTTAGAGATAGGGATAGTATTGTTACACCAATTTAGTTACTGCATCCAGCATAGCCATCTCTATGACTTGGAGAGTAGTTATATGGCCATTGAGGAATTTTTTTTAGCTACAGTATCACATGTTCTCTGCTTGGTTCAGGTTATTTTGTTATAGGAAAAGAAAATCAGATCTAGATTAAGAGTCAACCAGAAACATCCACTTACCTTATTTGACCTTTATTTAACATCATTGGCTTTCATGATGAATCCATGTAACTTTATAAGAGATCTGACTTAATATAAAACAATTAGAATGAAAGAGAAAATGCTTCAAGATAATGCTGCTGACACGAGAAATCTGGACAGGATTCAAAACACCTGGGAAATGAAAGTTGAAAACAATTGAAAAATGAGATTATATAAAATAAAATGTATACTCAAAGCAAAGCAATCTGCAGTGGAGAGAGAAGCCATACTAAGGCAGAAAACACTTGCCAATAGTTTTTCTGACTGCAGATGAATATTCAGAATATACAAGTAACCCAAAATAAGTAAAATCAGAAAATAATAATTGGATTAAAAGTAGGTAAATGGAGCTTTGGAAACTGCAGATTTTCACATCTCCCTCCTTTCCTCTGATTCCCCAGTCTCGTTCCTAGCTGTGTGGCAGAACACCTGCTGCAGTCTCTCTTTTCCCCACATTGCCCCCATCACTAGTGGATTAATTAGATCTTATCCTCCAACCTTCCTTCCCCAACTCATCCCATTTTCCCAGCCCTCAATACCAAGAGAAATTTTCTGGGAACTTCCAAGTTACTACCTGAGAAGCAGGTAAGCTACTTGCAGTTCTTACCTCTCCCTCCTATTCCAAGGCTCACATGTTTGGGCCTCGTCAGAGAAGCAAGGAGGCCAACAAAGAAGGCAGGTGAACTTCGTAACTTCATTTTCCCCACCTTTCCTCCAAATCCAATACTGAATCTCATCCCCACCTGTAGCTGTTCTTTCCAATGGGACTTTCTTTGGATCACTAGCCTCCAAATAATGACATAGAGACTTATTTTTAATTATGAAAGTTTGACCTTAGTGTAGGCTTATCCCACTTGCTCTTATAACTTAAATTAACCTGTTTCTTTTAATCTGCATTCTGTCACGTGGCTTTTTACCTCTCCTCCATTCTGTATGTCCAACTTCCTCAGTGTCTCGCTGGTGTCCTTCCTATGCCAGATTCTAACACCTCAGTTCCTGTCTAAGTTCCAAAATGATCATCCACCACAATCAAGTAGGCTTCATCTCAGAGAGACAGTGATGATTCAACATCTGTAAATCAACAAAGGTAATACAGCCTATACACAAAATGAAACACAAACACATGCACACACACAGAGAGAGACACACACACAACAACAATAACACAAGATCATCTCATTAAATTCAGAATAAGCCTTTAACAAAATCTGACACCCCTTCATGATTAAAATCCTGGGACTCTTAGTGGTATAAAGGACACATCTAAACATAATAAAGGCCATTTACAGCAAGACTGTAGCAAACATCAACTTAAATGGAGAAAAATTGCAAAGCAATTCCACAAAATCATGAATGAGGAAGGTTGTCCACTATCTCTACACCTTCCTTGTAGTACTTGAAGTCTTAGGTAGAGAAACTAAACAACTTAAGGAGATCCAGGAGACACAGATTGGAAAAGAAGTCAAAGAATTTTTATTTGTTGATTGAATGATAACATGCAGATGGAACTCTAAAAATTCCACTGGAGAACTCCTACAGATGATAAACACTTTCAGCGAAGTAGTTAGATAAAAATTAACTCAGAAAAATCAGTAACCCACCTAAATATAAATGATAAATTAAAATAAGTCAGGGAAACATCACCTTTCAAAGTTGCCTCAAATAATATAAAATATTTGGGGTAACTCTAACCAAGCATGTGAAACACTTGGATGATAAAATCAATAAGAAATTAAAGAAAGAAATCAAAGAAGATAGTAGAAGATGGAATGATCTCCCATGTCTGTGGGTTGTTAGAAATAATATAGTAAAAATGGTTGTTCCACTGAAAGCAATCTAATTCAATGCATCTAAATTTTAAAACAATTCTCAGATCTTGAAATAATTTTCAGCATCATACAGAAAAAAAAATCTAGGACAGCCAAAACAATCCTGAAAAATAAAGACTACTAGAGATCTTCAATTTTACTATGGAGATATAGCAATAAAAACAACATGATACTGGGACAAAATAGACACGCTCATCAGTGGAATCTACTGAAGACCCAGACATATATGCACACACCGGACTATTGATGAAGAAGTCAGAAGAGATATATACACAGGAAAAAAGGATAGCACCGCCGGGCGATGGTGGCACACACCTTTAATCCCAGCACTCGGGAGGCAGAGGCAGGTGGATCTCTGTAAGTTCGAGGCCAGCCTGGTCTACAGAGCTAGTTCCAGGACAGGCTCCAAAGCCACAGAGAAACCCTGTCTTGAAAAACCAAAAATAAATAAATAAATAAATAAATAAATAAATAAATAAAGGATAGCACCTTCAACAAATGGTAGTAATCAAACTGCTTGGCTGCATGTGAAAGAGCTCAAATAGATCAATACATACACCCTGCACAAAACAAAACCCCAAATGAATCAAAGTCCCCCATATAAAACCATATACACTGAACATGAAATAAGAAAACGTAGAGTTTAACCTAGAACTCAGTGGCACAGGAAAAGACTTTCTGAACAGAACACAATGAACACACCAGATCAACTAGTAATAAATTGGACCTCGTGAAATTAAGAACTAACAAAACTAGATTTCAAGAAAATAAAAATCCCTATTAAAACATGGGGTACAGATCTAAACAAAGAATTCTGAATAGAGAAAACTCAAATGCCAGGGAAACACTTAAGAAATGTCCAACACTTTTAGACACCAGGGAAACGCAGTTGAAAAGTACTTGGATATTTTATCTTACACTCTCCAGAGTGGCTAAGATGAGTTAAACAAGGCTCAGCTCATCCTGTCAAGGATGTGGGAAAAGGCGAATGAAACCCACGCATTGCTGGTGGGAGTGCAAAGTTGTAGATCTATTTTGGAAAGTAATGTGGTGGGTCCTCAGGAAAGTGGGAAATGATTTACTTCAAGATGCACCTGTACCATTCTTGGGCATACCCAAAGGGAACTTCACCCTCCCAAAGAGACATCCGTTCACTTGTTCAACCATGTTTATTGTGCTCTATTCATGATAGAAAGAAATTAAAAACAGCTTAGATGTTCCTCAAAAGATGAATGAGTAAAAAAATGTGGTACATTTATACAATGGGATATTCTTCAACTATTAAAAACAAAACTCATGAATTCTTTTTTTATTGAGAAAAAGAAAAAAAAGTTTCTGCCTCCTCCCAGCCTCCCATTTCCCTCCCCCTCCTCCCACCCTTCTTCCCCTCCCCCCACTCCTCTCCCCCTCCCTCTCCAGTCCAAAGAGCAGTCAAAGTTCCCTGCCCTGTGGAAAGTCCAAGGTCCTCTCCCCTCCGTCCATGTCTAGGAAGGTGAACATCCAAACTGGCTAGGCTCCCACAAAGCCAGAACATGAAGTAGGATCAAAACCCCATGCCATTGTCCTTGGCTTCTCATCAGCCCTCATTGTTCATCACGTTCAGAGAGTCTGGTTTTATCCCATGCTTTTTCAGTCACAGTCCAACTGGCCTTGGTGAGCTCCCAATATATCAGCCCCACTGTCTCAGTGGGTGGGTGCACCCCTCGTGGTCCTGACTTCCTTGCTCTTGTTCTCCCTCCTTCTGCTCCTCATTGGAACCTTGGGAGCTCAGTCCAGTGCTCCAGTGTGGGTCTCTGTCTCTATCTCCATCCATCACCAGGTGAAGGTTCTATGGTGATACGCAAAAAACTCATGAATTCTCAGGTAAATGGGTAGAACTATAAAAAAAATCTTGAATGAAGTAACTCAAACCCAGAAAGACAGATGTGTTCACTTTCATGTAGATATTAATTATTAAGTCAATGATAACCAAGCTATAGCCCATAGAACCACAGAAGTAAGGTATAGAGTAAGGGACTAGGGTGTCCAGGTAGATCTTTCTAAAAAGGGGAAATAGAACAGGTAATTATGTAGTTATGGGATGGGTACTGGAAAAGAAGGATTGATTGAATTGGGAAGGGAAGATGATGGGGATGAGGAATGGAATACAAGGAGAGACAGCTAGAATTAAGAATCATTTTGTATTAAGAAAGCCTAACACAGGAGGAGCTTCTTAAAACATATTCATATATGAAAGCATCTAAAGGAAATAGTCAAATAAAAGGAGAGAAGCCCCAGCTGGAATTCTCTTGTCACCAAATGAAGCTTCCAGTATTGGCAATGGTTAAACCTAATTGTGTTTTTAACCAAAGGATTCCCATGGGAATTCCCACACAACTCAGGCTGTTGCCAAGATTTTAGCTGCTCTCCACATACTGATAGCAAGGCCCCACTCCTGAACACAGCACCTATCAACTCATTGAACATGGAGGAGTCAAACTGGTGCCTACGTAGAGCCTTTTCCATCACTTGATTGTGTCTTTGGTACAGGAATATACTCTGCACATTATGAAAGCAGAAGCAATACCAACCAAATCATAAAAGCCTCCATCTGTAATGTGTTTGAAAGAACCAGGTCTTACCAGGTTACGGTTACCTGATAGGGTCAGTGAGAAATTAATCTTAACCACGCTTGGGTTGGAGGGGTCACAGCAAGATTGAGTCTGTGACAAATTTATTGCAAATAAATTTAGTCGAAACAGAATACAATGGAGGTTGCTAGGATCAATATAATTTTAATTGCCAGGATCCAATGACACTTGCAAGCTATACAGGGTATACAAGATTAATGTCCAGGACTAATTGTCCTGTCAAACTTCTATATGCTTTAATGACTTCTAGAGAATTCAGAGAAACACAGGAAGCCTGAAAGCTTTACTGTCTGAGGTAGTGCCTGGGTTTCTCAGGAACCGAAAGACATACAGTAGCCCAGAAGCCATGGATTTTAACCTGAAAATCCTATGACGTGCATACCTCTCAAGGCAGCTAGAACAGGTCAACCCCATGATTCCCTGCAGGTCTTCTCTCTGCAGGATATGCTAGGACAACAAACAGTATGGCAAAGCTTGTGGCAGCAATGAACCAATACCAGATTTGACTTAAGGTTTCACGAGATGGGACCCATACATGACACAGCTTGGGTGACCAAGAACCTGACACTAGGTAGCCCAGAGACCTAGGGCAAAAACCCAATATGACTGTTTTACTTAATAATAAAATAATTAGCAAGAAAATGACTCCCAGTGGCATTCTACTCTACTCATAGATCAGTGACTTCTCAGCCACCATCAGAGAAGCTTCCTCCTAGGGCAGATGGGAACAAATACAGAGACACATATCCAGACATCAGCTGAGAATGAGAGACCTAGTCACACTCCTCCAGAAATGGATTGTCTCCATCGAATGTCTCCCTTTAGGGCTCAGGGAATACTGTAGAAGAGGAAGCAAAAAGCATATAAGAGGCAGAGGAGATAGAGGAGGATACCAAGGAAACATGACCCTCTAAGCTAAAAGGATTGATGCACATATAAGTTCATAGAGACTGAGGAAGCATTCACAGGACCTGCTCAGATCTGCACTAGGTAGGTTTCTAGAGGTGAAAGGAGAAGTGGATACATAACCCCATCCCTAACCCAGACGCTCTCTCTCTTGAAGATGAAAATTAAGTTTTATCCAGGTTGTTTCACTGGGGAAAACAAACTACTCTTAAGGATTGGTCTCATGCCCAGCAGTAAGTGGCCAACAAAAAATGAGTTCAGTGGTATCTTTGGGGTTGCTTGTCTTATAATGTTGTGTCAGGGCTTTTAAAAATGCTTTTATCTTATTTTTTAACTTTAATTTTATTTATCTATATAGTTTCTCTCTTTTTATCCTGTATGTACTTTGGGTATATAGTATGGCTTCCAGTTTAATGTTTTATGGGATTCTTGCGCATAAAATGAGTGTGTCTTTGCATCTATATCTGCTTCTTGTGCATTTTCTTGGGCTCTTTCCCTTCTTTTTGTCCGATTTGTCCTATTCCAATGTGTAAGTTTGTGTTTTAATGAGACGGAAAACAGGGTGGATGCAAATGAGAGAGAGGGTGAGGAGGTTGTGGGAAGTGTAGAGAGAGGAGAATCTATAACCAGGATGTATTATATGAGGGAGAATGTATTTTAAAGGAAAGGAAAAAAAAAGAATAAAAAAAGCAAAAGATAGGCAGATAGACATCTGTCAAATGAAGAAATACTAATAGCCAATAAGAATATAAAATAAATATTATTATTTGTGAAGTCAGATCTGTAATGGATTTGATCACATCTCAGAATCATGATTTTGATCATGATCAAAAATGATAGTAATAAGTACTAGAGGAGGATGTGAAAATAATAAATACATTCTATTGATGGGACTATAAGTTAGAGCATCTATTAGCTACCAAGGGGGGCAAAGGTGAAAAATAAAAGTACCATTTGATCCACATTTTACACTTCTAAGTACCATCCGAAGGATAAGAGATATCTGTGTGCCTGTGTCCATTGCACTCTCTTTATTATTGTTCTATTTCTGAGAGGAGACACATGACCAAGGCCAACTTATAAAGGAAGGCATTTAAGCATTTAATTGCAGCTTACTTACAGTTTCAAATGGAGAGAAAGAGAGAGAAAGAATCAGTCATGGGTTTTTGAAACTTCAAAGCGCACCCCCAATGACACACCTCCTCCAACAACGCCATACATCTTAATCCTTCCTAAATACTTTCACCAACTGGAGACCAAGCATTTAAATATATGAGCCTATTGCAACTACCATAGTAACAAAGAGAGAGAATCAGCCTAGGTACCCATCAGCTATCTGGCAGAAGACTAATGAAATACTGAGTATATATGAGTATTGCTCATCCTTTAAGGAAATATTTGTAGCAACATGGATTGAACTGAAGGGCTTTGTGCTTAACAAAATCAGCCAGATACAGAATAAAGGTTCTCTCTTATGTGTTGAAACCAAAATAAGTTGACTTGAAAATTAGATAGTGGTTAGTAGGGTTGGGATGGATGGTAAAAAGTAGGTGCAAAAAACTGTACTTGACTGATCCTGGCTTATGTGTGTATGGAAATTCCACTCTAAGCCTATTAATATGAAATTATAATAACATATTAATATTTAAAAGGGGAGAATTTGAGTTATTATTTAGACTATTATTTAAGAGACATGTAGAGATGACATTCACATTCTGAAATGTTATTTTAGGAGCTATTTGGACAAATGGGAATATTTATAGCTCATAAAACAAAGAGTCACTGATTCTTGTGGTGTGCTATGTAAACAAGCCGCAACACAGTCTACATGAGACCTTTATTGCAATGATATAAAAAATAGCTCGCATGACTAATATCTAACGTTTTTGTAAGTCCTAAATATTCAGGGAGTTTATATGCATGAGACTACCATAAAGTCAATGAGGCAATATGATCTACTTACTTTGGCCTGGGATTTAATAATAAAATACAACCAACAATTCCTATTCTTTTTTTCAGTAGCACATTAATGAAGTTTAATCAATTATCTGTAAGTTTTATAAAATAATGAAACATCTGCAAAGTTTTGTAATTTAGGAGACTTCTTTCACTTATAATTTCTTTTCTTTTCTTTCTTTTTTTTTTTTTTTTTGGATTTTTCAAGACAGGGTTTCTCCGTAGCTTTTTGGTTCATGTCCTGGAACTAGCTCTTGTAGACCAGGCTGGCCTCGAACTCACAGAGATCCGCCTGCCTCTGCCTTCTGAGTGCTGGGATTAAAGGCGTGCGCCACCACCACCTGGCTTTTTTTTTTTTTCACCCATAATTTCATCCTTTGAAAATGATGGCATGTGGGGCTGGAGAGATGGCTCAGTGCTTAAGAGCATTGCCTGCTCATCCAATGGTCCCGAGTTCAATTCCCAGCAACCACATGGTGGCTCACAACCATTTGTAATGAGGTCTGGTGCCCTCTTCTGGATGGGAGTAGAACAGGTGAGAGGACAGAAAGTTGATGCATCAATACATGGTCTCCACAGAAGACAGGTGAGCCTTTCAAATCAAGGCTAGATGACTTAGCTTATCTGGACTCAACATGCTAGGATCATTTTGGAAATGAATTTTCCCCCAGATTTCATAAATTGATTAATGCAAATGAGGCATCATTGCTGCAAATAGTCCAGTTTTCATTGGTAAAACATTTCAGGTGTTGGTGACCACTCAATACCGACTACCACACAGGCTCTCTGGCCCCTGCAAAGTACTCCTCGCTTAAGGATTCCCAGGAGTCCCTGAACAGGTTCCTGCAGGGAAACCCTTTTTGCTCCCAACCTGCCTGCACTGGGTTCTGTGTGTCTGCTACCCTCCACCTATGCAAGACATTGCCATCCACTTGGTTGTCTAAAATCACAGTTTTCTTTCCTGATTTTTTTGGGGGAAGGGGGTTGCGATAGGGTTTCTATGTAGTTTTGGAGCCTGTCCTGGAACTAGCTCTTGTAGACCAGTCTGGCCTTGAACTCACAAAGATCCACCTGCCTTTGCCTCCCTAGTGCTGGGATTAAAGGCGTGCGCCACCACCGCCCAGCCAGAGTTTTCATTTCTTCATAACTTTTTAGAAGTGTTTAAGGCTGGCTAAAGCTAAACTCAGTGTTGGCAGAGACAGTTCCTTCTGGAGTTCTGAGGGGAGACTGTTGCTTTGTCTTTTACAGTTGAGGTCACATGCATACCTTGGCTCAGAGACCCTTCCTCCATATTTCATGTAGATCACTGCACCCTCCACTTTCATTATGCCATTACCGAAGGTTTTTCTGATTCGAATATTTTTACTTTAACCATTCAAAGGTCCTTTTGGTCACATAGATCCTTTTGGAAAAGTCAGGTCATCTCCCCGACTCAAGAAGCTGAACACCTGCAGATAACCTTTACTGTTTAAGATAATATTTGTGAAGGAGGCAGAGGCAGGTGGATCTGGGGTTTGAGGCCAGCCTGGACTACACATTTTATTTTTTAGCAGAGGCAGGCGGATCTCTGTGAGTTCGAGACCAGCCTGGTCTACAAGAGCTCGTTCCAGGACAAGCTCCAAACCACAGAGAAACCTTGTCTCGAAAAAGCATAAAAAAAAAAGAGAGAAATTTCAGTTTCTAGGGGTTACAGTGTGGAAATATTTGAAGGGCTGTTAATTAACATGAAGCTGCTGACCTATCAGTACAAAATACCATTTGCCAGAACTCTCACAACATATAAGAACCCTAGAGGTGGAGATAGAGAGAGAGAGAGAGAGGGAGAGAGAGAGAGAGAGAGAGAGAGATCAATCCACTACATCATATCTCAGAAACACTACCTGCCCAGTCACCGTGAGAACTGCAGCTACTATGTTTGTTCCTCTAGGCAAGAATTCTAATGCCACTGCAGGAATGGGGCGGGGTTGATCATGTACCATCTTCTCTATCTACGGCACTGTATTTCTGAATTGGAGAGTCCCACATAAAACTTCCCCCTTTTAGGACCTCTGTTCTGTAGGGGATTCCAGCTACATACAGGTACAGTCAATCTTTCAGTAGTTGCATGCCCAACTTAGATTTTCCAGTGACTTTCAGATTTAATTCACTAATTCAAGAGTTTATTCATCTATCTTAATTTATTCCTGGAAAAAAACCCGAGTATAAGTGAAAAGCCATGGAATTGCATTAAGCATAGTGTTGTGAAACTTAATGGAATACATTCTAATGTTTTCCATCCAAACAACGTAACTCTTCAGCTACAGAAAGAATAGGACACTCACAGCCTTCTTGTTAATATGTACAATGTAGGAGGAAACAGTCCTGCAGTTGAGATGGAATTTGGATGCACAGAAGGAAGCCCCTACAAAATGGCAAATAGCACTATAAGGGTAATTCTTATAAGTCCTCAAAAGAGCATATCGCACTCCAATCTAGAAGATATTTTAAATTTAATTAGTCAATAAAACAATAGATATGCATTAATTTATTAATTATGATTAATTTGGTTGGTGTGCCTACTGGGTCTGTTGTAGGATCATTTGATTAGTGTAATTGGATCCCAAATGTGGTAAAAATCACATCTGAACCCTAAAGATTAATATCAGTCCTTATATTTATTTATATGGTAGAATTTATTTTAGGGGAAAACTGGCAATATTAAAATATATCAAAACTTTTCAAAAATCAATACCTTGTTACATGTGAAACACTACATCTACTGAATACTTATGCCAAGTCAATGCATGCAGAAGTCTATAATCATACCTCTCACTTATATCAAGCTCAGCAAATCAAGACAAAGAATCCAAAGTCCCTTCAAGAGAGTATTCACTGTTCTAGTAGAGACATCAGAAAACATGAATACTAAAGAGAAAATTCAAAAAATTATGTTTGTCAGAAGATACTGCTGAATAATTTATTTTTTACCCCAATATGGGTTTTAAACATTGTAATATTACAAATAGAAGCATTTGTAATGCCCCTTTATGGCCCTGCTTAGGCCATCCCAGGCCTAACTATTCTTCTAACAAACACCTCAGCAGTGCTAAAGACATTCTAGACTTGTGCTTAAATATATTTAAGTTTAATGCTTAAATATATTTACCCACATTGTTACTGGGGAAATGGTGCCTGGGTCAGGAATCTGTGTGATTGCTAATCTTGATTGGCAACTTCATATGCCAGGGAAGAGGGAACCTCAACTGAGAAATTGCCTCTATCAGATCGATCCATTGGTCTGCTTGTGGGTCAATTTCTTGATTGCTGATTGTGTGAGGACCCAGCCCAATAAGGGCAGTGCCATATCTGTTCAAGTGGACCTGGGTTGCATGAGAAAAGCAGCGGAGCCACTAAATGGTTCAAGGGAGTGTGCCAGAAAGCAGTGCTTTCTTGGGGTTTCTGGTTCTGCTCCATGTCAGGTTCCAGCTTGATTTCCTTCCCTGACTTCCCTCAACAAAGGACTTTGTGGTGTGAAAGTGTAAGCCAAAGAAACCCTTTCTTTGCACACATTGGTTATTTTATCATAGCGACCAAGAGGAACAAGCAAGCTGGAACAAGAGGGTCGGAAGTAATTTGTTGTTGGCCTTAAGACTCTGGACAGAAATCCCTATGTGTTTCTCTAAAATAAGAAAACAACATGGGCTTAAAAAAAAACACTGCAGGAAATTCCTAGTGCTTTCTAGACTGGAATCTGAAAGAACATAACAACCAAAATAATATCTTCCTGTGCCCTTCCTATCTGACCCAAACTCTGCTGCCAGGGCATTCGGGACTGCACCCTATCTCCAGGGCACAGAGCTGCAGGGAAGGTCCTAAGAAGGCTAGCTTTGGTGGTGACCATATCTCCTTAATTTTACTAAGAATGAAAGGTAGCTAAATTTAAACTGGCATCCTTCCCGTTACCTTTCCTGAAAGTCCTCCAAAAATATTTTCATAGTCTATCACAATACTTTTAAAATCTGTTTTCTGGACACACAAATATTAACTTTTGTTTTAATAAAACATGATACCAAAAGTTACCTGGGTCTCAAGAGCAAATATGCAATATTTGTTATTTATTTTTATTTAAGGTAGATGACAAAACTGACTTTTCCCCTTTCTTTTTGTTTTTAGTCTTGAAAAGTCTCCCACAGGCTTTGAACATTTTAAAGCTTTCTGGTTGAAATGAAATGACTTGAGTTCTGTTTAAACAGTATTAAAATTTTAAATAATTTGTATGCTGTTTCCCAGGTTACAGAATAAAATGCTGCTGTGATTTTGTTCCCCTTTCCTGAAAGAGACTAAACTGCTAGCCTCGTTTCTAGTTCTGTTTACCTGACGAGTCTGTTCTATTGAGAGCCAACCTATCACCAACTGCAGAATGCCGGAGCAAGATAACGGGCCTGGAACAATGCAAATGGAAAGAATATAGCATTTCTGACATCTTAAATTAATTTCTGAGAAAAGAAATATGACTAAAGTGTTCTATGGACCAAAACAGCATCAATTCTTAGAAAATTAGTAGGAGAACCATCTGTGCTGAGGAGAATAATATTGTTTGGCTTTTATGATGGCGTAGGTGAGCAATTCAGAGTCCTTTTAAGATTATTGGACAATCTAGACTTTTACATTTTTTTTTTTACTGACATTAACTTCGATGGAAAATGCAATCATTTGCCCGGATTTCTCAATTGCCTGGTGTCACATGAAAAGCAACCTATTCTGAGGTTCAGTCATGGATACAATGTTTCCCGGGTCCTGTTACATCTTCTGATACATTCTGCATGGCCAGGGCACTGATGCTAGACCGTGAGCTTTCCCTGCATGGGCCCATGGTTTCTTTACCTCCTGCTTCTGAAACCCTCATTTGCTTCACTTTTCTTTGTTGCTGTTTTTTTTCCTGTCACCTTGTGCAGGGAAGGTCGTTGCTAACTCTATTCAGTGGCTCTTGTTGCCATGGTGAGGAAAATAGTACAATTCCACAGTTAATACAGAGTATCAGGATAAGGAGAATATTTCTTCCAAGCTTACATGATTTCCATTTCATTGCAGTGGCACTAAAGAGCATTGACAGACCTGCAGAAGCAAAATCTTAAGTTAGATATAGTTCATAAGGCCATGCTATTCACTCAGAATCCACTGCTTCCCTTTGAGGACTTATTTAAAATGCTTACATTGGAGGAATGTTTTAAAGGGGATTCATGCAGTCTTTTTTTTCTGAAATTAAAAGAAACTGACATTCTGTAGATTTCCATCTTCAAACCAGAACAGTCACAGAAAAAAAAATAGTGTTGCAAAGGACCTCATTAAATCATGTTTTGGAAACAGTGTGAACTGTGGTTTTTCTAAAGGAACATGTCTTCATCTAGCTGTCCTGTGCAGCCCCTCTATTTCACTATTACAACAGGTAATGCACATGTCCTTCCTCTCCTCTCTATTACGCTTAACTGTACTCAGTCCTCCTAGTCACCGGCTTCCCTTCACTTGTACAGCAAGGAATTCGGAAGAGCAAGTGTGCCAAGAATTTTTACAGACAGAGGGAAAAGCTGATATCCACCCATGGAGCGGAGAGTCTTTGCCACATGATATGTTTTTCTCAGGAGGAACTGCATTGAAAATGGGCCAGGTGCTTCAAAACACCACAGTTTTGAAATGCCGTCATCTTTCACCAAAATGGAAACAAATGAAATGCCTTCTTAGGAGAAAGGATTTTTTTTTCTGTATTCCAGGCTAGGCTCGTACTATCCTTCCACCCCAGACTCTCAAGTGCTAGGATGCCACCTCACTTGGCCACAATGCTTCCTTTGACTGCATTCTCTACTTACTGATGTGAATTTAGTGTGGCATAATTCAACGAGCATTCGATTGTTTCAGTTACAGCTAAACATGTTGCTAAAAGGCCTAGACTGAAGAAGAAAGAAATATTTGAAAATGACAAATATCTAACGTTATACTTTAACTCCCTTTTAGGATGCAAGATCCTTTGTGAACACCAAGATTGTTAGGATTACAAATAAAGTGTAATGAAAAGTTTAAGTGACACGACCTATGCTGGAATCTGCATGCTATGTAAGGAGTCTCCTGTCCAACTGTAGTTCACTAACAAAAACAAGAGAGAAAGTCCAATGCATGCAAGGGGGTCTGCAAGAAAGGAAGTTGCCTTTCAAAATGAACAGTAGAATCAGAAACCCATTGCCATTGTTCTTGAGTTCTCAGTAGTCCTCATTGTCCGCTATGTTCAGAGAGTCCGGTTTTATCCCAGGCTTTTCCAGACCCAGGCCAGCTGGTCTTGGTGTGTTCCCAGTAGAACATTCTCATTGCCTCAGTGTGTGGGTGCACTTTGCTTTGTGGGAGCCTAGGCAGTTTGGATGCTCAACTTACTAGACCTGGATGGAGGTGGGGGTTCCTTGGACTTCCCACAGGACAGGGAACCCTGATTGCTTTTCGGGCTGGGGGGGGGGACTTAATTGGGGGAGGGGGAGGGAAATGGGAGGCGGTGGCGGGGAAGAGACAGAAATCTTTAATAAATAAATAAATTTAAAAATAAATGAACAGTAGATATTCTGACAAGCGTTGTTTTAGAAACAATATTATTAAGATGAATATGTGGGAGAAATAATAATTGCAGAGGGACCCTGATATGGATTTTACTCTTTCTACAATTTATCTTGTATAATCCTTAAATCAGCCAGAGGTGGTTGAAAAAACACGCACTTATTTTATTTACAAATAAGGAGAGAAGGTAAATGTTTTTATTAAGTTCTTAGAAAAGTACTTTCAATTTCATTCCTTCTATAGGATCTCAGGGCTTATTTGCTTGCTGCTGATAAGAGAAGCAGACATTTCCAGTAGTTTGGAAAAATAGCCTTTGGGAGAAGCAAGTTACTAAATTGGGGGTGGTGGTAAATAACTTATTGCTTGGTTTTGTTTTTATGAATAATTCTTTGACTACAGAATTTTATTTTCTCAGGTGGCTGTTGTTTAAGTATGTGTCCAGTCCATGTCAGGATCCCATAACATTCCAAGTATTTAACTTTTGTAGACAGTTACAGCATTTATTTGCATCTCTTAATACAAATCTGGCCCTGTTAATAAATTATATCAAATTAAGTGAGCAGACAGACTAGAGAGAGGAAAAAGGGGAGAGAGGACACTCCTTCTTAATTGCATAAAGCCCAAGTGTTGTGCACATTCAGAGTGGTCAAGGCAACCACAGGAAAGGTTGCTATAAGAGAGGTTCAACACCAACCCAGCTCAATCCAGAAACTTTGTAGACGAGCCCAAAGACTTGCACTGGTCCCAAGCAGGTGAAGATGGCCACTGTTGGACTCTGTGTCTGAAGTCTGGGGATTTCACTGACTTTATGAGATTATGGGCTTGCTATTGATTCCTTTTTTCATACCAGCATATATTCCAACAAAAGTCGTCATTTTCTTTGACTCAGTCAGTAACAGTGTGAAGTCACACTCCAGAATAAATAGAAGCAGAATCTTACAAATTTCATCACCACCTTCTAGAGAAATGTTGTAATCGTCAACCCTTTGCTCTCTAGTCTTTCATTGAGGAATCTGTGTGTGCAGATACTATTTAGTATGCATCAAGTGGCAAAGTAGGAAAGTTTTTTTTTTATTGTACCTGCGCAGGGCTAGTATTTGAAGGGGAGTAGGAAAGTTTTTAAATTTATTTTGTATGTTTTGATCATTAGCATTAAAAATTAACAACCAAAAGTTTATCAAAATCGTAAGTCAAGAAAATCCAGAAACATTTTCCAGATTTCAAAGTACTAATCCTTTCCAATGCGCCCCACTCTTGGAGTGTTGTATGGTTGAATGGACTTAGTTAACACCTAAGCACACCTTACAGTAAGGTCTGGAGTGAATCTCTATTGCATGTGGCAGAGGCAAGAAATGCTACGAGAAAGGAGTCTCTTTGACTCCATCAAACTCAATATACTTAAATAAAGTATTTTAGTAATATCCATTAATGTCATGGTTTTTTGGAGCATTCTCGAGTCCATGTTAGAGCAAGGCCTCTTCTACTTACTCTCCTGACCCACCAATCAGAGATCTGAGCACAGCACTTGAGCAGAGAGGAATTTCCGAAATGTCTAGCAGAAGAGAAGGAAAGAATCAAGAAAAAAAAAAAAACCTTTGCCAGAGAGAGCTCAGCCAGGTAGCCAGGTAGACTTGGAGCAAAATCAAGTACAGTAGAAGATGCTGCTATGTAGGTGTGCCCGGAAGATAACAGTAACCAGCTTTCCTACTACCTACGTAGTGCTAGCTTCGGCACCACATATACTAAAATCCTACTACCTACATACCTTCTACCTACCCTCATACTTCCTTCCTCCTTCTTTTCCTCCTCCCTCCCTCCCCATTTCCTTCCCTCCTCTCTCTTTCCCCATTTTCCACCTTTTCTTCTTGCCACCCTTCCTTTCTTTGACAGACTCCCATAGGGAGTTATGAACTAGTTACTTATCAGATATTTTTAAAGAGATTTGTGAACTTGTTTTCAGAATTTTCTATGCTTGCAAATATCTTTCTATCTCTACATTTAAATGACAATTGACAATAAAGCTATGGATTCTAAGTAAATTTTAATCAAAACAGAATTGTATATTCTAGTTAATTTAGTGTTGTTGACAGGAAATCTGAAGTCAGTTTCTTTGTCTTTTTTTTGATAATATCTTTTCTGTGGGGAATCTTTTTATTAGTGGGTGGTAGTACATAGAAATGGGTTACATTATGAATCTCATACAAGACTAGAATATACTTTGATGCTATTCTCCTTCTCTCTGTCTCCCAGGTTCTCTCCCTTTGTCTCCTTTATTTGCTCTAATATCATTCCCTCCATTGTCATTTTTTTAATTTATTTGGTCTATCTTGTTTAATTTTGAGACAGGGTTTCATTTTACAGCCTTGGCTGCCCTGGAACTAACTTTGTAGACCAAGGTGTCGTGGCACTCAGAAATCTGTCTGCTTCTGATTCTGAGAGCTGGGACTAATGTTTGTGCCACCAAGTCACCAAAATTGGCACCATTTTATTTTGTTTGATGTGGTGATTTTTGTTCCATCCATTTTCTCATAAGAGGTAGTGTTTTATTCTTCATGGCTCAATGATACTTCACTATGTGTATGTGTGCATGTGTGTGTGTGATACCTTATTATCTAGTAATATGTTGACAGACAACTCAGATGATTCCATAAGATGGTGATTGGGAATAATAGTCATATGAGAAATATGGATACTCAGGTGTCCTATTCACATGCTGACTTGGATTCTTGGATTCCTTCTGCTATATACTGAAAAATAGTAGGTCACTGTATAGCTCTCTCTTTTTTTTTAGATATTACAGAGAGCCTGCTTGAGCATTTCCATCAGGACTGACTAATTTATGTTTCCAGTGGCCACAAATAAGGGCTCCTTGTTCTTCATGTAGCTGTGTATAAGGGCTCCATTTTCTTTTTCTTCACTTCTCTTACGCCATACTTAAAATCGTGTTTTGCGCCTTGTGCTTGCAGCCCAGACCACCTTTAAATATCGAGACAGGTATCACTCAGTTCTTCCAACTGCCTTAACCTCACTTGGCAGATCAGGCAGGCCTTAAACTGTGTCAGTTGCCTACAGGTGTCTTCTAAGAAGCTGGGAATTAGAGGCTTGCACTGCCAGGCCCAGCTATCTTCTAATCTCCCCAGGGTGAGAGAGAATGTCAGTGGAGTTTCTATTTTAATTTCCTTAGTAGATAAAGATGTATAATATCTTAAAATTTTAATTATTAGCTCATTGTGATTCTTCATATTTGCTCCTATTCTTTTCATTACAGATTACTTTGGATATTTGGGGGTGGGGTCTTTGGTCCTCCATATGAATTTTAGGGTTATATTTTGTAGTTACCTAAAGAACATCATAAGTACTTGAATAAGGATTGTAGTAATTTGTAATTGCTTTTTTTCATGTGAACATTTTCTCAGTATAAATTTATTTAAACCATGAACAAGGAGAGCCTCTCCATATTCTGTTGTGTTCTTCAGTGTTTCATGGTTGTAGGTGTCATAGGAGAGATATTTTTCCTCTGTGGAGCCTCCTTTCTTGGGCTTATTCTTAGGTTGGTTTGTTGACTGCTCGGCTTCTGTGTGTGATTGTATTGGTGGATGGGTTTAGTGTTTTCCTTCTCAGTGTTATGTGTTAGTGTACTGAAAATCCTATGACTTTTGTACTTAGATTTTATAGGTTTGGTTGCTGGTTTTCTAAACTAATGTACATATTTTGTGTGGGGATTTCAGAGTTTTCCCAAGACCACATGTCAATATGCATCATTTGACTTCTTTCTTTCCTGTTTCTGCCATTTTAATTTTCTCTTCCTTCATAGAATCGGCTAAAATTTCAAGTATGTCATTGAATGAGTGATGGCCGTAGCCACTCTTTTTTACCCCTGGTTCTAGATTCTCTCTAGAGAATGGGGAAAATGGGAAGTTAAAATTTACATTGCTCTATTTGGACACAGTTGTTAGACCATATCTTCCAACTTTTCAATACGAGGTGTTGGTGAAAATGAAGGTGACTGGGGCTCAAAACACTCCAGATGGGCACGGAGCCTGTGTGATCCTCTGGAGAGCATTCTGACACCGAGCAAATGGGGGTAACATGCACGTCCACATGATCCCACAGCTCTGCCTTTAGGTGTAAACCTCCCCATACCTTTAAGAGATACCTACTCGTGGATATATACATGTATGAGAGAATCCACAGTAGATTCTAGGATGCTTGTGCAGCACAGTGACTACAGGTCAAATTGATTTCACACTTCTATGATATGAAAAAATATACTTATAATTGATCACTGTAGTTATAGTAGTAGATATGCATAAGAAGAAACAAACATTGCACCCTAAAACCAAACTGCAAATTATCCATACACATCTCCACGTTAATGCGCGCGCACACACACACACACATACACACACATACACAAACACCTTTTTTAATTATTGGCATCATTTTCCTTTCTCATTCATTTTAGCAGATTCTATTTTAAACTTCTTGAAACCAAGACCTCAATTTATATATTTTTTAATTTTTTTGTTTATTTTATTTTTTTTAGTTGTTGCAAAAAATAAAAATAAAAAATTTCTCATTTCCCTCCCCCTCCTCGCACACATCGCCCCTCCCCCCTCCCCCCCACTCCATTCCCCCTCCCTCTCGAGAATGAAGAGCAGTCCAGATTCCCTGCCCTGCGGGAAGTCCAAGGTCCTCCCACTTCTATCCAGGACCAGGAAGGTGAGCATCCCAACAGGCTAGGCTCCCACAAAGCCAGTTCATGTATTAGGATCGAAACCTAGTGCCATTGTCCTTGGCTTCTCATCAGCCTTCATTGTCTGCCACGTTCAGAAAGTCCGGTTTCATCCCATGCTTATTCAGTCCCAGTCCCGCTGGCCTTGGTGAGCTCCCAATAGATCAGTTCCACTGTCACAGTGGGTGGGTGCACCCCTCGTGGTCCTGACTTCCTTGCTCATTGTTTTCCCTCCTTCTGCTCCTCATTTGGATCTTAAGAGCTCAGTCCGGTGCTCCAATTTGGGTCTCTGTCTCTATCTCGATCCATCGCCAGATGAAGGTTCTAAGGTGATATGCAAGATATTCATTCATCAGTATGGCTATAGGACAGGGTCGTTTCAGGTTCCCTCTCCTCAGCTGCTCAAGGTACTAACTGGGGACATCTCCCTGGACACCTGCGAGCCCCTCTAGAGTCCAGTCTCTTGCCAACCCTAAGATGGCTCCCTTAATTAGGCTATATATTTCTCTGCTCCGTGTCCACCCTTTCTTTATCCCAACCATCCCATTCCCCCAAGCTCCCCCCATTCTCCCCTTTTCACGTTTCTCACCCCATTTCCCCTTAGTCCCATGCCACCTCATCCCCAAGTTCCCAGGTTTTGCCCTGTAATCTTGTCTACTTCCCATATCCAGGCTGATGACTATATGTTTTTCTTTGGGTTCACCTTCTTATTTAGCTTCTCTAGGATCACAAATTATATGCTCAATGTCCTTTATTTATGGCTAGAAACCAATTATGAGTGAGTACATCCCATGTTCATCTTTTTGGGACTGGGATACCTCACTCAGGATAGTGTTTTCTATTTCCATCCATTTGCATGCAAAATTCACCAAGTCATTGTTTTTTACCGCAGCGTAGTACTCTAATGTGTAGATATTCCATACTTTCTTCATCCATTCTTCCATTGAATGGCATCTAGGTTGTTTCCAGGTTCTGGCTATTACAAATAATGCTGCTATGAACATAGTTAACAAATGTTTTTGTCATATGATAGGGCATCTCTTGGGTATATTCCCAAGAGTGGTATTACTGGATCTTGGGGTAGGTTGATCCCGAATTTCCTTAGAAACCGCCACATTGATTTCCAAAGTGGTTTCACAAGATTGCATTCCCACCAGCAATGGATGAGTGTGCCCCTTACTCCACAACCTCTCCAGCAAAGGCTATCATTGGTGTTTTTGATTTTAGCCATTCTGACAGGTGTAAGATGGTATCTCAAAGTTGTTTTAATTTGCATTTCCCTGATCACCAAGGAGGATGAGCATGACCTTAAGTGTCTTTTGTCCATTTGAAGTTCTTCTGTTGAGAATTCTCTGTTCAGTTCAGTGCCCCATTTTTTAATTGGGTTAGTTCGCATTTTAAAGTCTAGTTTCTTGAGTTCTTTATATATTTTGGAGATCAGACCTTTGTCTGTTGCAGGGTTGGTGAAGATCTTCTCCCAGTCAGTGGGTTGCCTTTTTGAATGAAAATAGATTTATATCTATCGCCATGCACAAAAATCAAGTCCAAATGGATTAAAGACCTCAATTTCAAGCTGAACACACCGAACCTGATAGAAGAGAAAGTAGGAAGTATTCTACAACATATGGGCACAGGAGACCACTTCTTACGCATATCCCCAGCAGCAGAGACATTAAGGACAACATTGAATAAATGGGACCTCCTGAAACTGAGAAGCTTCTGTAAATCAATTTATATTTTTAATACCTTTTTCTTTTATATTTATTTTCAGAGTATACTGCCATACCAATTTCTTTCATTGCTTGTTTCTTTGCATGTTTAATATTATTATCATCACTATTTGAGAAAAGTTCTTGTGCCTCAGGCTGACTTGAAACTGACTACATAGTCAAAGATGACTTTAAATTCTTTTTTTTTTAAATTAACCTTTCTTTCCTTTTTTTTTTTTACATATCAACCACAGTTTCCCCTACCTCCTCTCCTCCCTTCATCCTGACTTCCATCTACTCCTCTCCCCATCCACCCACTCCTTCTCTATCTCCATTTAGAAAGGGGCAGACCTCCCATGGACTTGAACATAGTATAGCACATCAAGTTGAGGTAAGCCCCAGTTCCTCACCCTGTATAAAGGCGAGGCAAGGTAATCCAGTATGGGGGAAAAAGTTCCCAAAAGCTTGCAAGATCCTTTTATCTTTTCCTCCTGTGTCCAGAGATTACAAGTGTGTGTCACCACACACCTTTGCTTTTATTAAGGTTTTTTTGGCTTACAATTCTAAATAATAGTAAAAGGTTTGCTATTATTACGCTTTGAAAATAGCTATGTTCCCATTAAAATGACCAAGTTCCCAAGTATGTTGAGAATTGACCAATTATTTAAGAAGTCACGCTTTAGGTCCACTACGTCAGTTTAGGTTGTGCCATGGTGGTTGATGACCAGCACAATGTCACAAGCGACAATATGCCACTTGTGAGAGGCAGGAGCAACCGGCTTCCATTTTAGGTGTGATCCTGTGCTCCCTCCTCTGGATTCCTTCTGCTTACTCTGAGAGAACACAGCTGTGGTGGAGAGCAAACCGTAGGACAGATATGTGGGGCAAAAAAATCATATCTTCTGGGCTTCAGCTGTGTTAGGCATCTTGGCAACCTGGTCCCAGCCTGATCGATGGCAACAGTTCTCAATCAATAAGTCATGACCTCTTTGGGGGTCAAATGACTCTTTCACTGAGGTCATTTAAGACCATCTTATATATCAGATATTTACATTATGATTCATAAAATTGGCAAAATTACACTTATGGAGTAGCAACAAAAATAACTTTATGGTTGAAGGTTACCACACTAATGAGCTAAGTACACAGAAAATAAAAGCTGCCCTAATGGCCAGAATACACAGTTTGAAATTAAATTGGGGAAATGAGTAGCTCATTAAAGTAAGTACTAACAATAACAATAAAGAGATTGGCATTATGCAATAAAATTACATAAATAATTAGGCAGTAACACTAACAAGAAAAGTGAAAAACAACATAAATGTAAGTCCCGTATCATTACTGAAGGACATAGATTTAAAGGGGGATTTTATACTATACTTTTATGAGGGCATGCTAATATAAGGATATAGCTTTTCCAAATTATATAGCTTATACCTTCCTTCAAAAATCAGAATGAAATAGATTCATAATGGGATTTTATCGGGTACATTGAAATAGAATACAAATACATAAGAAAGAAAAAAGGTTTAAGGACAGATGAGAAAGTCTTAAGGAAAGAATGGTAGTAAGTAGAAGGGACAAGTCCTCCGTTGGGAAATATGAAATGAACAGCCATCTGTGAAGAATCAGCCAGGTAAACCAGTGGTATGGAACAGAAAGTGTGATGTGGAGTCCTCTGAATGAAATGTTTAGTTTGTAATGAAGTCAACTTCAAACAAGTAGGAAAAGAACAACCCACTTGTTAAGCTGTTTTCAACAATTTTAGAGAATGTGCATGCACTGTTTCAAACAACATCAAATTTTATTGGTGGAAAAATATTTTTAACTTTATTATGTTTCTGCGACAAAAGTCTTCTCATAAGAGATAGAAAACCCAGAAGATGGTAAAGGATGAGGGATCAATTTTTAATTTATATTCAACACATACAAGACCCAAATCCACAAGACATTAACAACTCTAATACATTATTCAGAAAACACTCAACAGAAAAATATTCCCAGCGCATTCTCTGTTGGATAAAGCAAATGAGAGGGCACTTGAGAAAAGTATGTGAGCATACAAATTTACATTGGAAATATGAGAAACGCAAGGTGTCTTTCAAAAGCGTAGACAGTGATTTATATTGTCAAATGTCGCCGAGATATGCATAAATATTAGGAGACTTGGCGGTATTTTGAAGGGCAGCATGACAGAGTGTGTGTAAAACCTAAACGACTTCCTCCCAATGTTTTCAACATTTACATTTGCAGAAAGCAATCTCACAGAATTATCACTGCATTTCCTCAAGGATGTTCATGCAATGGTCCTTTCTATAATATTTGTTTGCTGCAGGGAAAAAATAACAAACACCCTCATTGCCCAGCCACAAGAAATGGACTTAATGAAGTAGCTGTCATTAAGTGAAAAAAAAAATGTGACCCAAGTTCCACCAGAAAGTGAAAAAGCATGGTGTAAGAATATTCGTTTATAAAATTACACTCCTAATATTTACAAATGCATACAATGTTAACTGGCTCATGAGAAGTTCAGGTCTAGAATGTGTCTTCCTAACACAGTCTACTGAGGAGAGATCTTCGGTCATTCACCCATAGTCATACAATTGTTAAGAATCAGAACTATTATTTAAGCCCCTGTCTAAAATACCTAGAGAAATGCTTTTTTTGTTCATTAGGCCCATCCATATGAGCCACCTCAATGGCATTACTTGCTTGTTTATTATCTAATATAGTGGAGCTATTTGTGTCGTGTGCATATTTGGACTCTACAGATGCTTTACAAATGAATGGTTCATAAGACGAACAAGAATTCCTGGAAAGAAGCTATGATTAAAAAAACTGATAACTGATCAGAGCTTCAGTTTTATAAAGGACTTGGGATGTTGCAAAGACCACCAAGAAATTATTGCCATTCACTTTTAGCTTCCTTAATAGCTGCTTATTTCTTCCTCTGTACGACTTTATGACTTTGGGTAAAACTTCACAAATGGACTCCCTAGTATCAAGCTTACTAAATAGCCAAGAGCTGTCAGCATCTAAGGCCCACAGCACTTTCTCCACTTTGCTGTGTCCAAATTACCAATGTATTTGCAAATATGCCATTTATGAATTTCTGCTCAAGCATTCTATTACTATAAGGCATTCATAAAATTACTACCTCGTTGAGCCATAGTTTTTGGGGAAACCAAAATATGTGATTTCAGACCAAGGTCATTTATTTTTTTTTATGGTCATTCATTTTTGCCACCAAGATCCAACATCTCTCTCTTTCTCCCTCCCCCCCTCTTTCCAGGTTTTCAAGACAGGGTCTCTCTGTTGCTCTGGAGTCTGTCCTGGATCTAGCTCTTGTAGTGCAGGTTGGCCTTGGACTCACAGAGATCCTCCTGCCTCTTATCTCTTTAAATCCCTTGAAGTAGAGCGGTTCACCCATTTGGCAGACAAACACCCTTCCAAGGCTCAGCTTGCCTTTTATGCTATGCAAATCTTTACCTGCACTTAAAATAAGCAGAGGTTGCAGGAATTTTCTTGCCAATATTTGTATTTTCCACAAAATTTATTAAAGTTTAAATTTTTTCCAACTATTTTCACTGTCTCAGCATTATTTTATCTCAAGACACTTCAGGGATTTCCTTTCCCTTATGGATCTATTCAATGTCTACCTTTGCCTTTTTTAAAAATTTCACATTCTTGCACATCAAGAAGCATTCCCCTTGGATTCTGAGCTTTCTTCTTGACAGGAACTGTGGCATAATCAGAAAAAATAGAGGAAGCTCCTCCATGCATGTCTGAAATGAATTTGACAAAGCTTTCTAATACCTGAAGCCCACTGGCCATTTTAAAATCCATTTTTTATTGGCAGTAAAACTTATTTCTTCTTGATTTGTTTTTAAGTAAATAGCCCACTGAGCATTTGAAATGCTTGCTGGCTATCAAATTCAGAAATAATTGCACTATGCTTCTCCAGAAAGACTAATAAGGTACTTCTTTTAGAAGAATGTGCTCTTCATGGATGTTTTATAAAAAATACTGTTGGAAATAATATTGAACATAAGTGAAATAAAAATTTTGTTTAAAGCATGACTAGTTTCTAGTCATGTTAATCAATGGATGATTGATTTTAACTTTGAATCTTTAAAACCCATGATGTTTTTTTTATTAAAAATGACATATTCTGATTGCTTTTAAATAAATTTAAAACTAGGACACATATGCTGTGTTAAAAATCACTTTTCTAAATCATTTTATTATGTAAATTTCATAAATATTCTGCTAATTTGATTGTATGTAATTTTACAATTTGATAGAAGGGAAGAGATTGAGTATTATAGCACAGTATACTTGGCATTGGTGTTCAAATATAACAAATGATGTTAATCCTGGACTCTACTTGCCATGGCTATTATTTTGATATCATTGGTAAGTTTTGTCATAGTAAATGATGTTTTTATAACACAGATCTCAGTTGAGTTTAATTAGCAGAAAAGGCTTGACACCCATGATTAATAAGTACACAACTATGTTGGTTCACTTAGGTTTCTGAACCAGTTCTGATTTGCTAGAATAATTGAAGCAGTAAATGCTTGTTTTAATCCAATGAAATTTTTCAGCAGGAGCAATCTAAGTAAGCTTTAGCTTTATATAAGACAGCGGTATCATTTGCTTCTGAATAATGTTCACCTACCAGTGTATTATTCCAGGAAATTACCATAAAGACATTTCCAGAATCATTGACACTATAGTCAGACACTTTCTGCATCTTACGTTATTTACTTCAAAAGTCTTTATTCTTGCAGTCTACTAATTTTCATAAAAAATAAACATAAATAAAAGCCTAAGACAAGGATACATATGTATATGGTTTTATTAGTTTATTTTGATTTGGTTGGGCTTTGGACACACAACAATGAAGAAAAATTTAATTCTTGGCAACCAGAATTGTCCTGAGCAATAGTTCCTGTTATAGCATGTTCATGATTTTACTTACATTAAAGACATGTTTTAGAGACATTACTTTACTCTGGGATCATTTTTTCTTCTGTTCCAGAGTTAGCAATAAAGTATTCAACCTAATAGATGTGTAGATCTGTTCAACAGAGCGAAGGCAACAGGCTGAAAATCAGAAGATTTGGGTCTTAGGTCCACGAAGCATGGAAAATTCTCCCTCGTAGTAAATTGAGTAGATAAAGAGTGTTCTTCCTGTTTTGTTTCTCACCATTTCCCTACAAAAGTATTCAGTGCATTACATATGCTAAGTACTGAATGAATTATTGAGTGGAAGACACAAAATAATGGTTTGTGTGGTTCTACTATGGGGACAATGCTGCAAATCATAGTTCATAGACAGTGAAACAACTTTTCCTTTTTAACCTTTTCTTTATTATATACTGATGAACAGTAGAGCTTCTCCTATGGAATTCTAGGAGTACTCACTGCTTGAAATTCACAAAGATGTTTGTAAAGTTAAAAGCACAGTATTGGTGAGAGTTGATACTAGGGCACCCAAATGTATGTATAATTCTAGATCATCTTATATTTCCTTGCATTTGGAGACATCGGTGAAGGAGATTTTGCTAAAGAAAGATGACTAGAGATGATAGTCTGGGAGAGCAGATGCTTGAAGGGCTAAAAATGCAAATACAATGGTGACAAATTTACTTTGTTGTGATCAGATGAAAACATTTGTTCACTGAGCAAATCTGTGCAAGAGCTTCCAGTGTCAACACTGAAACGTATATACAGCAAACAAATGTTTTAGGCTGGCAGGAGAAGGTGTCAAAAACACTTCAATGAGTAGAAATGCCAGTTCTGCTACTAATGTTCCCAGCAAGAGTCATCACAAAACAGAAACTAAGAAACAAATGACAGAAACTCTGGCTTCTGTCTCCCAGAAGTGAAGGTTCTAACTTGGGATTCTATTTTGTTTCAGTCCAGAATTTACATTTGAATTATGGACTTGAGATTTATCTCGCAGGCAAAATCTTTTCTCAGTCCCTTTGGCTGGTGACCCTTGCCATTCTCTAAGTTATACCACATTTGATGACCCAGAACAGTGTTTGATAGAAGGAGCCAAACCATTTGTGTGAAGTAATTGTTAGGTTGTTTCCATGTCGATTGAAGAACCAGGTCTTTACATGTCAAGTTTTCTATTTTCTTTTTTTTTTTTGTTAAATTCTACACTTCAAAAGCAGAAGTCATTTCTCATATAGTTATGTTGTCTCTCTCAAGTTGTGACAGGTTCTTTTGTTGTTGTTTTGTAGGTATCAAATAATACATGTTGATTTTGAGAGCTCAAAAACATAGAATGTGAAAGCTAAAAAGTTCAGGCAGTTAATTATCATGTTTAATGTTCTGAGGCAAAAATGCCTCCCAGCCTCTGCCACGTTTTATGGATATGGCTACTTATCTGACTCCTTAGTGTTTATGGCCTTTTGTAGATATGAATCTCGACTGAGACCCTGAGGTATATGGTCCAGGGCACTTCAGTGAAAGTCCAAGACAAGACTAGAGCTATCATGGGATTATTTGAGAAACACTTTATCTACATATATTGTTCACATGATCATATATTGTTTATAGCAAACCAAATAGATGCATTTTGGCTTTCAAAGCCTCCAAAAATTATCATGGGAAGACAGGAATGCATATAAATAGTATAATATTCACATATAAGCAATAATGACCTCACTAAAAGGCTAACATGAATGAAAAGGGTTTAGTGTGAAGCTTTAAAGCATCATAACCAAATGTGATCACTACTTCAGTGTGAAACATTCCCAAACCATCCTTCAAAACAGAACTAAGAGCTGACAAATCTAAGAAAATGATTCTAAGCTAAACCTTTGTCTCTTCTCTTGATGCTCATAATTCACATAACTTATGCTTGGTGGGTGGGGACAATTAATAGAAAGCAGGGAAAGAGTGGGTGCATGAATGCATGAGACATAAGGAGCCAGGGAAAGGGAGAGTCAGAAAAAGGAGACTGAAATCAGTCTCATTTGAAAACATGGATTTGTCAACCTCACTCACCAGCCTCTCCAAACGACTAGCCACACTCTGTCCCCAAATCTGCCTACTATAACTCTGAAACACTGCTTGCTCCAATACTGAATAGCCACACTGTGAGACATCCCCCTGTCTAGGACCTCCACAGTGGGAAAAAATCCCAGGCCCCTCCCCCAACTCCTTAAACATTTCTAGCAAGCCAGCAGTAGAGTTTCCTACAGGTAGGCTCCCCTCAAAACCCAAGCCCATCCAAAGGACCCTTCAAGCTACTAAATGCACCCCGCCTAAGAGCTGAGAGCTTGCAACAATAATGAGGGGATAAAAAGCTTGCTACAATACTAAGGGTATCAAGAGCTTGCTACAACACTGAGGGGTACAAGAGAGAGGAACAAGAGAGTGAACCAGAAGAGAAGACCAAAAGAACAGGCGGAGAGAGACCTCAGAGGCTTCCTGAGATGCAGACATTGACAGTACAGAGCAGACCAAGAAAAACTCCCAAACACTCAGACAGTCACCACAAGAATTGGACCAAGACACAAAGACACTGCTGGGCTCATCTGAAGGAAGAGATGGGTAGGCACTAATGCAAGAATTCATCCAACGACCTAAAAAGCAACATGATAACACCAGAACCCAGTGGTCACACAACAGGAAGACTTGACCATCCTAACCCGGAAGAATAAGAAGAAAACTACTTGAAACATAACTTTATGAAAATGATAGACACCTTTAAAGAGGAAATAAAAATCTCCCTTAAAGAAATGGAGGAAAAGACAAACAAAAACTTGGAAGAAAAAAAAAAACTTGGAAGATAGTAATAAATTCCCCTAAGAAACCCAAGAAAACCAAGAAAAAAATAATCAAACAGGTGAAGGAAACAGTTCAAGACTTGAAACTGAAATAGAGGTAATAAAGAGAACACAAACTGGGTATTTAAACAAAATTCTGGGAGGAAGAAAGCAGAGTCAGAGGACACCATGGATCTGCTGCCGGAGATGGACTTGCTTTGCCAGTAAGCCATTGCCACTTGGAGATGCACAGATTAATAAAAATGGGCTAAATTAAGCCAATAAGAGGCTCGAGCTAATGGGCCAAGCAGTAATTTAAATAGTTCAGTTTCTGTGTGATTATTTCTAAGCTTAGCTAGCCAGGTGGCCAGGACAAACAAGCAGGCCCTTCTCCTTGCAACTGTGTGTAATTCTGATAGGTCTACCTTTATATGATTAGTGCTAAGCACTGAATAAAGTATAGAACAAGGCATCTACTTATGAATTTACCGCATAGCAACAACAGCTTTTGTAAAATCTTGTGGTCAAGTGCTCCTGTCCCTTGTAGATATTGTTCTGATAAGTAATAGCTTCACCTGTTCTTCAGGTGATCTTAGAGAAAACTTTTTGTTCTCTTTTATGTGTCTCCAATTATTATATGGGGCCAGATTCAGACTGTTATGATTTATTGGTATCAGTTTCTGTCAGTGAGTAGATGAGAAAATCATTTCCGCTCACTGGTTTGCCAATTAAACAATTTTGGGCAAAGTCCAAGTAGGAGATCAAAGGTCTGCTTATAGAAACTTCGTATAGATGATGAAAAACCTAATTAAAAATTTTAGTTTCAGTTATTTAAGTTGATTTTAAAAACCACTAACTTTAAGGGTCACATGATGAGCAATGTATTCCTCGTCTCCCATTTTCCAAAGATGTAGATGATACCTTGGACTGAATCTGTGAAACATATTGTCTCCCCCTTTCCTGGCGAATCCACGTTTCACTGCCAACCTTGTTACGTTGGGAAAGATGCTGCTTTTGAACATTGGCAGTAGAGCCGGCGCTATCTGTATGATTAGCAAGTATTCCGCCTGTGAGCTGTATCCCCTGAGCAAAAGAGGTTCTCTGAAAATTAACCAATAACCACAAAATTAGTCCTAGGAAAGGGACCATCATAACCTAATTTTTAACTGTTTAGAAATTAAAACATCTGATAGTCAAGAGCTACCATGAATCGCATGTCATAAATATAGACAGCCCCAAATTTCTAACTAACTTGGCTCATCTGGCTCCCTCTTTGTTTCCATATTAGTAAGGCTTTCTCCTTCAAATCCTGAATAAGTCAGTTTTTTTTTAATAGCCTCTGCCTTCTTTCCAAATAAATGTCTTGCTTTTCCCAGCATTTACTCCATGAGACTGTGGCTGGATTTCAAGAGGAAAGTAACAAATACGAGTTAGATGCATTCCATTGTGAGTTGATGGTTGCTAGAAATGTCCATGTTTTTGTTGCTCATGCAATTATGAATCTTTTTGTTTTGCTTTGTTTTTGTTTTTTAATTTTCGAGAACAGAGTTTTTTTTCATCAAAGTCCTGGCTGTTCTGGAACTCACGTTGTAGGCCAGGCTGGCCCTGAACTCACAGATACCCCCCTGACTTTTGCCTCCCACGTGCTGGTTTTAAAGGAATATACACCACCTCCAGGATTAATTATAAATCATGATGAACCTAATTTTGTAATTACCAGTAGTTTATCATGTCCAGATAAGCAGATAATATTTTCAAGTTGAAGTGGTGGTACTTTTTAGTTACTGTCTTCTTGTTTTAGTATCCAAAACAAATGTGGAAAATACCAGTTATGTGTGTGAGCTCCCTGCTGCTTCCTACTAAACATATTTTCCTTATGGGATATGTAGAAAAACCATGCATTCAAAATAATCTATTGAGAATTTTGCTTAAATTGATGTCAACTGCATTATCTCATTTTTCATGAAATATTTGCTTATGTTATGATTGTTGCTTAGTAACAACAGAATTAATTCCAATGTCATTATTTTTACCATGAAGAATTCAGCATTCAAATGCATCTTTCCACGTTTTTACAATTTTCTTCAGGGCGGCATTTCATATTCATGAAATACAGACTATGAGTTATAGCAATGCTTTATTTGCTCCAGAGTTACAAAAGTCCTCCAAGCTATCCTACGTGACCAAAAATAGTGTAAAAAGGAGTAATTAGGACACAAGAGAAATCATTATCAACAGCAGAATATCTGTGAAGCACCAGGCAGTGACCACTTTGCTCCACATGTATTTCTTTCCATCTCATGATAGGTACTATGTAGAGCAAAAACCTTTGTATGACAACCACCGGCATAGGATTTGTGTGTGACTTAACATATCGACTGGACTTGAAAAAACTTAAGGGTCAAAGAAGACTATTCAATTCTGCTGTATACAGGTTAATCTCTAACTATCCTCTCACAGTACAAATTCTGCTTCTCATTTCGTGGCTTTCACACTGGGGAAACTCAGGCTGAGGTTTTTCCTTTGTTACTCTTGTTTTCTCAGGGGATCATCCTCCCGATTTCAATTGTAACACTTAGATTTCTGAGACCAGTTGTCTCTGCTAACTATTTTTGATGTTATTTATATATTTGGGTGCTTGTGAACGCCTTTTCTTCTTGCCTTCAGTTCCTTAGTATCGGGCTAACAGGATTGTGCTATCCCACGTCTCATCTGTCAATCTTTTAGAAAGAAACATAAAAACAAGCATTTTTTTCCTTACTCGGCAAAATTACACTTAAAATTTTACGTTTTATGTTATAAAACCAAACAGCTAGCAACATGTTTTATTTTGTGTATTTTGAGTATATTGTCAAAAAAGAGGGCCTGGAATGAAAGAAGAATTGATACTACAAAATGGCAAAGTGAAAGTAATAAGTTCTTTCTACAATGGGCCCCTCTAGAAAGGTGTACATGTTGGCTCATACTCAGCTGAATACATACAGAAAATGACAACTCTCCAATCTAGGAAGTCTAACAAAACAGCAGACCTGGAATTCTTCTGGAACCTGGCTTGGGAGATAAGTCACTTTGATTTACAACCATCGTATTAAATTCATTCATTTTAAATAAATCATCTAGAAAAAAAATAATTTCACTGCAACCCACAACTTAGTATTTTACAGCTAAGAATTTGATAGGCTAGCCTTTATTGCTATAGAAAACTTTAGAAGTGGTCGAAATTGGAAAGATCTGGCTTTTTTCATCTTCTCATAGCAGGACATAGATTGATAGAAAAATGAGCACAGCTCAGAAGCACCCCAGTAATGGGATGCACCTTATTCCTTTAGAAGGAGGTCAAAATCCAATGATATGATAGCTGAAATTGTACTGTGGTCCGCATCCAAAGCTATGGTGGTACCATTTAAGGGATGACTTGCTCGGGTATCAGAGGCAATGACTATCTGTGACTCTTGATGCTATAATGCCCTTTGCTGTTAACATACTTGAAGCTGGAGATCAATTGTTTCCCTTATAGCAAAGACTAAATTGCTCATTCCTACATGTGCATAAAAAGGATGGGTTGATACATTGTGGTTTTAGTATTCCTCTACTTTATATGTTTTTTTTCTAGTGGATAATGGAAAGAAAATAAGATATCTGGCTTATCATTTTTTTGGGAAGAAAGTGGGTCTCTTTTCCCAAGGTACGTTACCTACATTGTAATTTTCATGAAAACATATTCAAAATTCACATCAAGGAATCTTCTGTGCCACTACCCTTCTTTGGGATATCTCACACCAATGGTTGTGTATTTTGATTGACTATTGACCTTCCTTGCTCATCTTGAGGGGTTGGTCCAGCCACTGAGACAGCATGCCTGATCTAATCACCAAATCCAGCTGGACCGGCACTAAATGAGCATGTGATCAAACTGGAGTCTCTGAATGTGGCTGCCAATGGGGGCTGACTGAGAAGCCATCGATAATAGCACTGGGACCTATTTCTACTGTATGTGCTGGCTTTTTGAGACCCTAGTCTATTTGGATGTGCACCTTACTAGGCCTGGATGGAGGGGGGAGGGCCTTGGACTTCCCACAGGGTAGGGTACCCTGCCCTCTCTTAAGGAGTGAGGGGGAAGGAAGAAGGGGAGTGGGGGAGTGGGAGGGGAATGGGAGGAGGGAAGAAAGTGTAAATTTTTGAATGGAAAGATAAATTAAACAAAAAATGACCTTTCCTTAAAAGGTCTTGTTTCTCTGCTGAAGTCATTCTTTTAAAAGAACCACAACAGAGGAGAAAAATTCATGCAATGCTCTTGTGTGGTTATTTGACAAGAAAAATATCTCACAGTCTTCTCCTCCGGGATTCTAAACATAAGAGGAAAATAAAATAAGCTGTTTGTATTTGGATAATGTTTAAATAGCAGCAAGTTAACCTTTTGGTCGAGGCTCGGTTTGTCTCTGCTGATAGCACTGGGAGAATTAACTTCTGGGTTAATTGTGAAATAGCAAGCCCTGAGTTTTCTGTATTCTAAGCTCACACACCACCTAAGCTTGTCAGAACCAGTAGGCATTTAGGGGGTTATTTGGAAGGCTGTATCAAATTTTTCTATCTTTTGTTTCTTTTGTCTGAAATTATGGATGGCCTTATTTTTTACTTTGGAGATGAGCCACTGCCATTCACACCTTGTCTTGTATTGGCAGGTTCCAGGTTTACATAGAGTCTAAGAAGGGTTAAGTTTCCACTTCCTGGGGTGTTGGTGCAGAGAAACTGCATGGTACAGCTGGCTGTGTGTTCTTCAAAAGAACACTTCAGTTCTCTAGCCCAAAGTTCTTATTTAAAATGAGAAGAGCAGACCAGATCAATTCAAAGGTATTTTAAGGCCTAACCACTGGAAAATTATTCACAGCAACTCAAAATGAGAAAATGTGTTCTCATTTTGTTCTGGTTCTATTTACTCAGTAGGAAGAATAAGGGAGTTCTTCATTATTCAAAACAAACAAGTTTATACAAATCCTTTTCCCCATTTATCCAAATAGATTTTCAACTATTTTCTCTTAATCCTGTGTTTATCTTGATTTGCTTTCCTCAATTAAAGTCATATAATCATATTTATTTCCAAAGCAGTTTTTCAATATCTTCCATTGCTCTCTGTCCTTTGGATGTTTGTGCAGAGTGGCTTGCACATCTGTCAAGATATACGGAATGCTAATATCAGCTGAGACATGTAGGTTGAAAACTGAAATAATGGTAATTATGGGATAAATACACACTGACCAAATGAGGAAAAAAATACTCTGGATTAGATTTCTGGTTAAGTTCATTTAGAAGCTTCCTTCCTTCCTTCCTTCCTTCCTTCCTTCCTTCCTTCCTTTTGTCCTTCCTTCCTTCCTTTTGTCTTTCCTTCCTTCTTTCCTTCCTTCCTTCTTTCCTTCCTTCCTTTTGTCTTTCCTTCCTTCTTTCCTTCCTTCCTTCTTTCCTTCCTTCCTTTTGTCTTTCCTTCTTTTCTTCCTTCCTTCCTTCTTTCCTTCCTTCCTTTTTTCCTTCCTTCCTTTCTTTTTTTTCCTTTCTTTCTTCCTTCCTTCCTTCCTTCCTCCCTCCTTCCCCCCCTCTTCCTTTCTTTCTTTATTGTTATGTTTGTTGTTGAGAAAACAATGGATGTACTCTGAAAGAACTTCTGGTGGATCCTATAAAAACATAATGTATGTCTTTGCAAAAAGGAAATGTAAATAAACAATCTAAAAATTTTCTTTAAGCTCCAATTTAGTTATCTGTAGGATAAAAATAATGCTGCTACCTTCTTTGAAGAATTGTTACAAGGATAAGCACAAGTGTTACAGCAGAAGAGTCTTCTACTTGGCATGCGTTATTTGTAATGGCTTGGAAGCATCACTAACTGACCTTGATACAAACTGCTGTTGTTGCTTTATATCCATTTTGAATAACATTGTTGGGTGAGAATTCTTATGCATGTCTTATCTGTAGAAAACCATTGAGAACTAGAGAAGTTGAGCTACTGACAGTAACATCTCCCAACAAAATGTGGATAAGGTAGGTATATAACCCATCTCTACAAGGGCTTAAGCATGAGGTTTTTCCTACTGTACCTTTACACTTAATACTGTTATATTTCATGGCCTCTAATTTGACTGCAGAGCTATTGAGTTGTTTAAGTTTTACAACTTTGAGTTGGGAATTTTATGTGGTAGAATCTTAGTATTGATTTTTAGGTCTAGAAAACTAACTAAACGTTATTTAGATTTTAAAAGTCTACTGAGTTTCGTTCAGTACTGTTCTTAGTGTGGTACAGTGACTATCAATTTCAAAGTGCTTCCTTGCATGGTCCTCCTCCCACTATTCAGTGTTTGGTCATTTCCATTTCCTTGTGATCCAACCACTTACCCTCATTTAGACATATCTCTTCTTTCTTTGCACTATTGTTTAAAGCAATTGTTAGCACACCAGCTCCTGGCTGTTTCAAAAGAATTAAATCACCTCCAAAAGGGCCATTACTCATTGACTATAATGAAACAAACAAAACAAACACACAAAAAAGATAAGCTTGCAAGCATGTCTAGGTGTAATAAATGTTTACATTTTTCTTCTTCCCTTTTTATTTTCTGCCTCTATTGGATTTGAAAAAAAAGTTACCATATTGTTGTATTTAAATGCTCTAATTCAATGTATATATTAAAATGAAACTGATTTCAACAAATATTTATTGAATGCCTCTTTTAAAAGGTCTTTATTATCTTACTCAGGACACAGATTCATAAACACATGCAAAATAAACTTCACTATAACCAATGTCCTCCCCGTAGTCTGATTATTAAGTCCTGCAATGATGCTTCCTTTGCCTTGGCTTGTTCTTTCTCCCATACTTGGTGTTCTCTTAGACCTCTGATATCTTACCAACAGCATTTTAAATTTTTCTCTAATTTTTAAATTAAAATTAATTAGATAATTTCCCTGATTCCTTGTTTCCCTACCTAACTCTCCAAATTCATGGCCTTTTTGTCTTGTGCTTTTGGAGTATACCCATAAAATGAATAATATTCTGCCCTTGTGGCACATCTGTTCTTATTGGAGGGTGATGGGGGCAAGTAAGTGCAAATAAGATGTTGGAAGGTGGTGTTTGAGGCAAGAAGAAAAGAGGAACGGGTGTGTATCAGAATGGTTAGGATAGGCTTCATTAAAGCTTTTTTCCCCAAAATTTCAAGGTGATTACAAAATTATCCATAGGGTATCTGGAAGACCAGGTTCTCAGGAAAGATAGCTGTATCAAGGATGGTGGGTTAAGATGTCCCAGGAAAGCCAGTGTAGTTGAAATAGAGAAAGTAACATATACCAACCACTATACAAAACCGTAGAGGGAAGGACTGACCATGCAGGTCTTCTTACACAACTAGGAAATCAGTTCTCATTCTTGAGTTTCGTGGAAGGCATTGCTGTGCTGTGCACAAAATGAGGTTTGACCTAATTCACTTTTCATGCATTTCTTCTCTCTGCTGCACTGAGGATAAAACGAAGAAACAGGCCTGGAGACAAGAGGTGATGGAACAAAGCAGAAGTCGGTGACAGCGGTGGTTAAGGCGCTCTGCCTTCGTGCAAAGTTAATTCCAATCACTCAGTTAAAAATCACCCTGTTGCTGTCTGTCTTGAATGCAGTCACATTTCTGAGTCCGTGGCTTAAGAGTAGATACACAGTAAATGTTTCATAAGTGTGCTGGCTATTCTTGGTGGTCAACTTCATGACATCTAAAATTAACTAAAACCCAAAAATGGAGGGCACCCCTGTCTGGGATGTGTACTTAGTTTGAAGAGGGAAGATCTACTTCTAATCCAGATTTTTGAGGTGGGAAGACACACCTTTAAGCTGGATCTTGACATAAGTAGACATACTTGTAACTGAGAGTTTTTGAGCTGGAAAAACCCACCTCTAATCAAGGCCACACCTTCTGCTGTAAGCCCATGGAAGGACATGAAAGAAGAAAGCTTATGCTTTTCCCCTCTTTGTTCTTGCCATACTAGCAAGTCCATTCCTCCTCTGGCATTAAATCTACTTCTTTAGTCTTCCAGTATATACTGCAGACCAGCTGAGACACTGAGCCTCCCGGACTGAATAAATCACTGGATTCTTGGACCTTCCAATCCTAGGAAGTTACTTTTGGACTAGCTGAACCCCAGCCTGTAAGTCACTCTAATAAATCCCCTTACTGGAGAGATCCATTCTATAACTTTCCATACTCTAAAGAACCTTGAATAATACTGTAAGTATATTTTTCTGTGAATGGAATGGGTCATTAGGAATGATATTAGCTAATTTTTACCTATTCTGTGATCTCACAGTTGTGCCCATATAGCATATGTGACCATCACTATGGTCCTATAGCATCTCCTGATCTTACTGATGAAGAAATTGATACTTGCACATATTATCCAAGCCTGGCCAGTGGTAGAGCCTTACTGAGAATCTGAGCAGAGTGATTTCCAAGGGTCTGCTCCCAACACTGCAAAGCTGCCTTGAAGAAATGTGAATCATAATTTACTGTAATTCGGGGCTTCGTGTTTGTGAGGTTCTGTACTTGGCATCTGATCATTTCGCAGCCGAGAAACATGATGAGCAAGGTGTATACGGCAATGAGATAAAACGGACTTCCTTTGTGAAATTAAATCACCTATATAAAGAAAATCTAAAAGAGCCCATAAAAAGAATTAAATTGCTAGTGATAGCAGTCAGAATTGTGTCTTTTATTTTCCTTCAGTTCCAGGATATGCTCGAGTGGAAAATGTTCCCTGAGCAATTTATCTAAAGCGCTGGAGTGACTTTCTGGCAAAGTAAGATAAAACATCTCCTGTGTATTCTGTTTGAATGCATAGGATTGCTACACTTAAGCTTAGCGATGTCGTAGTTTTTCCAACTTAGTTGGCCATGCATATTTTGAGATATGTGACTGAAAAATCCAATTATACACCTCTGGGAAAGTCACACAGAATAGCAAAGGAAGGGCTTTATTTAGAAGTACAGAACTACATATCTTTACCCTGAAAAATGAAAAAAAAAAGGTAATACCTTAGGACTGAGGATTAATGAGCCATGGCAAAACTTAGTGAATGAGAAACGTGACAAAATAGGCAGAGCATAGGAAAGGAGGATGTGAAAATTATCATTGCTGTTTCTGGGCTGTGTAAAATTGTCATCAAATTAAAGACCGAGAGATAACGCAGATACGGCTAACATAGAGCACTGCAGCAGGATCACGGATAATCGGCACATGCTGGTGTACTCTGGTGTCACAGGTCCGCCATCATTTTTCTAGGGTTTACAGGCTAGCGAATTTTATAAAATTCCTAGAAAATAAGCATTTTACTCAAAGCTAATGGATACTGGCACAAAGGGATATGCAGAGTGCTTGAGAATTTTGATATTTTAAAAAATTTCAAATACATGTGTAATATACCTCCTGATACCATTTAAACTAAACCCTGAAAATATGTCTCGAGAATACATTGTTGCTCATTGTTTTGTCTTGTCCGACTTGCATCTAAAATGGGAGAAATGAATAGCTCAGAATGCTTTTCTGCGTTGTTTTACATCCTCCCAAATGACTCAGCAAAACAGTAATGAAGACAGTCTAATATCACATGTTTTAACTTATCAGAGGAAGCAAGTCTTTCTTAAGAAGCCCACCATCAGCAGCAATCTGGCGCAATCAGATCACAACATTCATGACAATGGATCTCAGAACCATTGCCACCTAGGAATTATGAAAGGTGATGGTCACAAGCTGCCTGATTAAAAGGGTTTCATCAAGAGAAGATGTTTTCAGCAGGTTTTAGGTATGGCTTTCAGACATGATTATAAAACCCAAATATTCTTGAGTATGTGATCTGTACTAATAAATATTTAAAGTTGTAGATGGCATAATTTGAGCTCAACCCAGGATTAGGATATGGAAGAGAATGAGAAGCTTGTTTGTAAATTTTCCTGGAAGGTAAAACCTCCCTGCAGTCCTTGTGTTCTCTTAAGATGCGAATGCCCCATGGAGAATAGAGTAGGGGAGAAAACACAGCTTTTTTTTTTTTTTTTTTTTTTTTTAGTAATGCAAGTCACATTTTAATATCGTTTCAAAACCACTCCCCAATATAACTACAAATTTAATCAGGAAAAATATAAGAAATACCATAACCATCAGTACAGTGCCTTATAGCATTTTTTCCTGAATTCTTTGCTTACTAAAAGTCTACTCTTGCAAATTTTATCAGCTGACCACGAGGACTTTATTCCCTGTGCAATTTTGTCAGCAGCTTTATTTATAATAAGCTGCTGGGGGAAACTACATAAAGCATAAAATGCTCAAATAGAACATTTCTGTAGGGCATGTCTAACTTGCAGCCTAACACATCTGTAGGTGACAGTGTCATATCACAGTGTCAAAATGTTGGACACCTGGTACCTTTGTTGTCTCAGACAGTAAGCAAAGAATTTAGCAGAAAACACAGCTTTAACACAGGCCTCTTCTGAGGCCACCTGGGCCTAGTGAGAATGTCAAGCGATAAGAACAGCGTAAGGTAGGATGGAGATGGAGAATCTGGGATCTGAGAAGGGTACCACACACTGAGTGGTGGGATGAATTTGAGGCATTGTTAGAGGCATATTGAAAAACCATTAACAGATGCCATTACTGAGTGACGTGGTGAGACTTGTATTTGTAAGATCTCTCAGCTTTTAATGTATTGTAATGTAGAAGTGCGGCTTACTTACTGATGGCGAGAAGTGAGAAGACAGAAACCAGGGTAATTGTGTCAAGTTTCTGTACTTTGGATTGAAATTGTTTACCAGGACCAAGAGTTGCTACCCTACTGGCAGAGATTAGGGGTTCAATTTCAGTTTGATTCTTGGGATGCAGGTCAGACATTGAAATGAAGTCATCTAGAAGGACATCTTAAGTTTGGATTTCCCCATAGAACTACAGATGAAAATCAGGGATCATAAGCCAAAGAACTGTGTTTAGTATGTATGTGTGTATGTATGTGTGTATGCCTGTGTGTATATATGTATGTATTTGGTAGTACTCTAGGCACTGTACATTCTAGATAGTTGCTCTACCATTGAGCTACATTCTTAGCTTCTAAAAAGTTTGACAGGAAGAAATTTTTCCCGGAAGTGAATTCTTCAGGTGAAAATTTGTAAGTCTGAGCCCTTGATGTTTAGAAAATGGGAAGGAAATGTGAGTCTGTAGCAGGTAATGAAATAGGAGGAGAGCTAAGAAAATATCTATAAACACTTAGAGCAGCGGCTCTCAACCTGTGGGTCGTGACCCCTTTGGGGGTTGAATGACCCTTTCACAGGGCTCACCCAAGACTGTACTGCATATCAGGTATTTACATTATGATTCACAATGGTAGCAAAATTACAGTTATGAGGTAGCAATGATATAACTTTATGGTTGGAGATGAACCCAACATGTATTTTAATAAATAAAGCTTTCCCAAAGATCAGAAAGCAAAACAGCCCCACTGGTCAGCTTTACAGACCAGGCAGTGGTGATACGCACCTTTAATTCCAGTAGAAACACTAGCTTGTCATAGAAACCATACAGTACAGGTGCATGCCTTTAATCCAAACCCTAGAGAGGAATATAAGACTGGAGAAGACAGCTCTCAGATCAGTCTCATTCCAAGGATTCCTGGAGGCAGAATCACAATTTCAGACTGAGGTAAATGTCAGTGGTTGGCTGTTTAGCTTTTCTGATTTTTTTCTCATTTTTAATTGAATTATTTTGCATTTTGATGTCAAGTTTCTTGAGTTCTTTATATATTTTGGAGATCAGCCCTATGTCAGATGTGGGTTTGGTGAGGATTTTTATCCATTCTGTAGGTTGTCATTTTATCTTATTTAACCTGTCCTTTGACTTACAGAAGCTTTTCAGTTTCAGAAAGTCTCATTTATTGATTGTTGCTCGCAGTGTCTGTGTTATTGGTGCTATATTTAAGAAGTGGTCTCTTGTGCCAATGAATTCAAGTCTACTTCCCACTTTCTCTTCTATCAGGTTCAATGAAACTGGATGTATGTTGAGGTTCTTGATACATTTGTACTTGAGTTTTGTGCACAGAAATAGATTACTTTAAATTTTTTGGTTAGAATTTTATTATTTTTAAAAATTGGGCATATGAAATAATGTTTTCATTATGACATTTTCATAAAGATATATTATTGTACAATGCATATATAAGGTCCTACCAACAACCCTTCTGGGACCTTCTTCACCTACCATTTCTTTTGAGTTCATATTAAATACACTTGATATAGGATCTATATTCTGCCCATGAGAGAAAATGTATAACATTTTGTCTTTTTCCACACTCATTATCTTCTTTTCCCTTGTGGATGTGTTCCTTCATTCTCATATTTCTGTTTTAATTTCATGCCTCATATATGTGTGTATTTATTCATAAATCTATAGTCTATCTTTGCAAGAAAATGTGAAATATAGCTTTCTGAGACTGACTCACTTCCTCTCATTTTCCAAGTAATTATGTAATTGCCTCTTTATAGTTAGACATAACTCCCCTGTGTGCAAATACTGCCTTTTATTTATCTGCATGGATTTTTCCAGTATCGCTGAGGATTGTTAACTTAGCTTCTTGGGGGCATAGTACTCAGAGGCAGTACATCTGGGTTATATGATAATTCAAGTTTTAGCTTTTGAAGGAACTGCACTGGTTTACTGTGAAATATTATCTAAAGGTGTGTTACACTTGTTTATGCTGTGGGACATTTGTCTAATGATGCAAAGATGGGTTGCATTCTTTTATGTTGCATTTCTTTAACTTGTGAAGCTGTGTTACTTTGCCTGCCTAAAACACCTGATTGGTCGAGGAAAGAGCTGAATGTCCAATAACAAAGCAGGAGAATGGACAGGCGGTGCTGGCAGACAGAATAAATAGAAAAAGAAATCTGGGAGGAAGGATCTAGGAATAAGAAAACAAGGAGGAGGATGCCAGGAGTCAGCCATCCAGCAACAGTCAGTCACTGAATAAGAGTGAAAGTAAGATATACAGAAGAAAAGAGAAAAAAAAGCTCAGAGACAAAAGGTAGATGGGATAATATAAGTTAAGGAAAGCTGGACAGAAATAAGCCAAGTTAAGGCTGGGCATGCATAAGTAAAAATAAGGCTCTGTTTGTGACTATTTGGGAGCTGGATGACAGGTCCCCCAAAGAGCCAAAGAGTGAAAACAACGAACAACAGTTGTTTTTATATGCGCTGTGTAATGATCTCTTTCTCTCTGCATCTTTGCCTGCATTTGTTTATATGTGTTTTCTTGATGCTAAAGTGATTCTGACTTCAGAGAATTGTTATCTTAATGTAGCTTTAATTTGTATTATCCTGATGGCTAAAAATGCTGACTACTTTGCAAATATTCAATGACCATCAGCACATTTTCTTTTGTGAACTGTTTATATATATTCTGATTTGATGACGTTTGTAATGTTTAATTTTTGAGTTATTCTAGGTTCTAGCTATTTATTACTTGTTAGTATGAAGGGATGGAAAGATTTGTTCCCATTTTTATAGTTTCCTTTTATGTGCAGAAACTTTTAAATTTATTTAAAATCATTAGTATACCATAGTGCTATGTTACATCTGTGTATAAATTTAATATTTATTTATGCAAATGAGATCCTTTCTATGTGGATTTTCCAATTTATTTACCCTTAGAATTTTCCCCTTTAAGACTATTTTAGGTCATCTGTGGGTATACACCTTGACATAAAGTATCCTGAGGGAATTCCTCACAGGGCTTGTAATTAGCCAAAGTTCTTACTTTGTGGTTTAGCAGATCAACCCTCTGTGACATTTAAGTGGAACTTTAGTGTGTGAATGTACACCACATTTTATGTGTGATTTTATTCCATTTATTTATTTTTGCATGTATATTTGCATATAGAGGCCAGAATTAGTTCTCTTCTCCTACCAGATGAGTTTCAGAAACCAAATTCAGGTTGTCAGGCTTGGTAGCAAGCACCTTTACTGTTTAACCATCTTGCTTGCCCCCTTAGTTGTGTTTTTTAACATACACAGAATATTCCAAAAGAATCTATCATTATTATTAGCTCTTTTAAAGGGATAAAACAGCTTTTTGGGAAGGCATGGATTAAGCAAATTGAAACCAATAACTTTAGAATATCGTACACATAAATATTAAGCCCATATATGGAGTGTCTAGCTCATGTTAACATGTATGTATTCACAACTACATTAGCCAAAAACCTACTCCTCACTTGGTTTAAATAGCCCAATTGACAGGATTATGACCTTATGTTGTGAACTGTATTGTGAAATCTGACTTTTAATGTAATGTAAATTTTATGTTACATTATACCATGGTACTTTCTAATATTCCCTAGAGCAGACAAAAAAATAAATGTAAGCCTTCACTGGCATTTCATTTGTTTTCACAGAGTTATGAATATTTCACCAACTGAATCCCTGAGCTATTCTATAACCTCGGAGTTTTCTTAATTAAATCACATTAGAATTAGAGGGTTTGGAACATTGTGGGAGATAGAGGTTGGTAGTGAGAGACTTACTAATACACAGAAATGTTTTGTCTGGTCTGCCTGTTAAAATATAAATTTCAAAAAATATACACAGTACTAGAGCCTTCAACAGCGAGTGAGCTGGCTCTACTGGGCTCAGTGTGCCCAGTGACTCTTCATCATCATATCTTGTCCTTATTCATTGCTAGGACCATTGGCACACGCTCCAACGTTACTGCTGTCACGTTGGCTTGAAGTGATTTCAGAGGTGTCAGATTGGAAATTCAGTCATCTCTCCTCGGGTTTCCCTGGGTGGTGGTGCTTAAGAGATGCTGTGAGACATAGGGTCCAATCCAGTTTAGTTTCTATCACCTGGACCTTCAAGATGTCCAGAGATGGTGAGCGCAAGCAGACACTCTCTGATTACTGTATAACTCTTCGACTCTCTCCTTTACCATTCACTTAGCAAGTGTCCCATGGTCTCAAGATTAGCTAAAAACAGAAAAAGAAGAAAGAAAGAAAGAAAGAAAGAAAGGAAGAAAGAAAAGAAGGAAGGAAAGAAGGAAAGAGAGGGGGGGGCTTGGGTAACTCATGCGTTTCTTTCACATTCTTCTATGTATCTTCTCTGTCATTGATGTTTTAGACTCAAAAGTCAAGACTTCGCTTGACCTGATATCATTTCTCCTGCAGCATCCATTTCCAGTGGGACATTGAGTACTCTGTGTCCTATTGCTTCTTATTGTTTGACTGAGGAATACAATTAAAAACACAGAGAGAAAATAGTGAGCACTATGTAAAAACAGCCCTGCAATGCATGCAGTTCCATTTTGGTTGTTTCTATTATAGTTAATCTTTGTTAATCAAAGCTGCAGTGAAAATAATTCTGGTTAATTAAAACTAATCCTTTTAGTATTTGGAAGGCATTAAAAGCGTCCATTTAAAAGCTTTCTGCCTTCTCCCACCTGCAGTCAAAGCTGCCCAGTACTGAGGACAGATTTCCTGTATGTGGCCGAGTTGCTTTATCTTATATTTCTTGCATGCAAAAATGAAAAGTATTTGTAATTAGCACATCAGGAACTCAGGCTGTGCAGAAGCCTAATATTATGTATATATTTAATTTTTTCATTACTCAGTGACTTTAATAACTTAAATCTGTCCCTGTAATTTGCTGTAGTTTCAATGAGTGCACTGCTAACTTAGTGAGAATGTATTCAACTCTACAGTAGAATAAAATGTCAAAGCATATCCACAAACATCAATTTCATTGGTCAAAAGTGTTTTTAATTTGAAGTTTTACAGTTTTTCAGATCCCTGCCTTGGAATTTATAACATTCAGCTAAGAAAAAAAAATGTAATCAGAAGAGAGTGTGAGAGGTGATATTATTTTCATGTAGCTTTTGAAATCCGTTAATCAAGTCCTTGGTACGTTCTTCGCTCTTCCCGTTCAAGCAGAGAATGGCGGCACAGCAACTATTTATAAATACTGATAACATATTTCTTTAGGAGGATCGTCGTGAGAATTCATTAGGAAAATTCACTAACAGAAAAGCAGAACAAACATGCTGCCAAAGAATGTGGTGTTGGAAGCCTGGTGGGAGCAGGTGCCACCAGGTACAGAGTTTTCACAGGCAGGGAAGGTCCTTCAGAGAGCACAGGGTGAGTAAGCATGGGGTGTGAACCAGGTACAGAAGACTTGAACATGGGCAGAAAACCCACAGTCCAGGCTATAGCCTGTTTTGGAAATGGACAGGCCAGAAGAGCTTACAGAGGCAAAAGCAGGATACAGGAAAGCAAACTTAGATGGTATCACAAGGAGGGAAGGGAAGCCCCAGAGTAAACCAGGACTGTAGAGTGAATGACAAGCATCCAATGCACACTTCCCTCCGTAGATCCAGAAACAGATCCAGAGTGGGACCACACTGTCACAGAAATGCTCTGTTGCTCGAATCCATAAAGAATTAGAGACAAAATTAAACAAGTTTTGGTACTTCAATAATTAATAACTACCTTATAATTACAACTCACAAGTTTTTTTAAATACATATTTGCCTGTTTTTTTAAAAAGTTCTAACTAAAAATTCTGATAACTGTTTTGTTTTTGTTTTTGTTGGTTTTTAATGAACCATTGAGTAATAAGAGAATCCTGGGAGGAAGAATAGCTAATTCAAAATAAAAGTTGAGGAAAAAGGGGGCTTATTGAAATAGAATAAACCTAATCACAGCAGTCATATAAATATACTTACATATACAGTTTTGGATATCTTATGAATCACCTGAGACTAATCTCCATCACAATTCCATTAAATATTCCGAGTCATTTAAAATAATCGAACACATATTATTAACTTACTGTTTTAAAGTCATTCATTAGTACAGTACATTTATGGTGATTATATTGGAGACTATAGTGGGAGCCACATAAATTGACATATTTGTTTGGGGAGCCTGTGGAGAGTAATGAGGTGAGGCCCAAACACTACACAGAAGATGGTGGTTCTCTCAGCTTTTGCCTCTTTGTATGAGCCTTTCTCTCTTCCCTCCTCATTGCGTCGTTTGGGATTCCCCTCTGATAATCATAACCTTGTATTTATTATTTTTCTTTCTAAGATGGCATGCTAAAGAACCAAGAAGACAAGTGTCAGAAAACCCAAGCCTGTTTTATTACAATCGTGTTATTTAAAAGAAGAGATTAATTTGGGTTGTCATTTCTTGGATACCTGTTAACACTTCTGACAAACCTGGTTGTTTATTTATGATTGGTGGCATCTTTTACTTCTGGTTTTCTGTCGGGAGGAGGTCCATGTGGGCAGGGTCTGCCTTCTTTGAGGGTCCATGCTCAGTTCTTGTCACCGCATCTAAATAATAATGGGCTTATGCATACGTGTGGACAGAAAGCCATCTTAGGTATGCATTAACCACTTATTCATTCACGGCCTCTGCATGAAAGGCAGTGGTCTGACCGTGGGATAAAAGCTGTGCATGAGGTGATGTTTTACCAACATAAAATTTACATTCTAGAACCACTTACAGACAGAAACAAATAGATATATATGAACATAATTTCAGACCCTGGTGAGTGCTGTATTTCACAGGTATAATGCCTTTGGTTTGATTGCCCAAACAAACAAATAAATGAAATGTTCTAAAAATGTGTTGTAAGACATCCAAACTCTAATTGAAACTACTACTGAATTCTCTTAGAAAGAAGCACAGAGATTATAGGTTTCATGGGAAGTTTTTTGACTCCATTTTTACTTTCATTTTCTCCTTTCTCTGGTGTGATTAATCAGCTACTCCATCACATCAACTCTGCTAGTTTGGCCTGCATCAGCTCATCAGTTCCTGTTTTCTCTTGCAAGGTAAGCTGCACCCCCATCGCTGTCTTGATGTCTTGAGACACTCACTCTGAGCTTCTTGAAGGTAGTCAAGATACCTTATCAGCTCCCTTTAATTTCTTCTCTATGTCTATCACCTGTCCCCACAACAGTAGCATTGATAGTCCTCAACAGAGGAGCAAGGCCACCTTGGCCTCAAAGGCTGAAGACTGAGAAGAGGGCTTGAAGAATCATTCATTAATTCCTGTTCTCTCTTCAACAGTCAGTTTTCACTAAGAACCCCCTAATTACCTGGAGATCAATCAGATCAACTTAAATTTAAATTGGAAATACCAAGAGATCAACTGGATGATGGTATCTGCAGAGACATCTTGTCATAAATATTTTTATTCATGCCAAAACATTTGGAAAATCAAATTAATATTGTTATGGCATTAACTGTGCAAAACAATACTTAGCTGTGAAATTGTTGAGTTTTCAGCTGATGGGGGAATCATCATTCTAAAGAACCTATACCTCTTATTCTTAGTGTCTTCATTTTTCATTTCCTGATGGTCTTATTTAAACATTTTTGTTGTTTTAAAGTCTTGTTTTCCTCTATTTTAAATTTTATTTTAATCCACTTACCTTTCATAAAATAGTTGTTATCCTAGTATTTAATTTGTATTTTATTTTGATTTTGAGACACAATCTTCCTATATAGCCCCTGCTTGTCTGGACATGAGAAGTGTAGACCAGGCTGGCTTTTAACTCTGGGATCCACCTGCTTCTGCTTGCGAGTTTTGGGATTAAAGGCAGGTATCACAATGTCGGATTTGATTAGTTTTTTTAAAGTATAAATGCAATTCTTTGCTTTAAAAAGTTTTAAACAGTCACATTTCAGTAAGGCATATATTTCTGGAACCAAAGACAGCAAGAAGAAGTATTAAATAAACTGAATGTTTTAATGATTCATGCAATCATATTTCTGCTCTTCATAATATACACCAAACTGCTTGCTGAACTTTAAATTCAGTGCTATAATTGTGCCTTTTAAACCTCTTATTTGTTAAAAAAAATACTAGTTATTTGAGTCAGATTTTGTTTTTCTCATACTCTCACTCTATTCAAAGATGCAACTCATTACAGGCTTGCTAAGTTTTGTTCAATATGAGCACGCCTGTGAGAAAGGTCATATTAACAAACCAAGTCTTAAAAAAACTTAAATTAACTGCTTTGCTAATAACTTTAGTTTAGTATAAAATATAAATATATGAAAAACATAATTGCGAGAAACATCACCATAGAGATGAAATACCTATTTTATGGTTTTTTCACGCTGTATTTATGTACATACAGAAATTAGCTGTCATTGACTAATCAGAATCACACTTTGTGTGGCCTCTGGCATCAGGCTTTCACGCTTAGAATCTTGTGATTGGCATTTCCTACATCAATATAATTTAAAGCATTAGTTTGGAAATGCAATAAGAGATCTGGAAAAATGACAGCTTGGGAGTCTGCTTCCAAGGGCTATAAAGGAAGAAGATGGGCACAAATTACAGGGAGAATAAAGATTTCCCTGAATGGGTGTTTGACCTAAGATGTTGTGATGGTTAACTTTGTGTCTTGGTTTTGGAATCCAAGCATTTGGAAGAAGATTGGTGAGTGATGTTGAGGGTGTTTCTGGATGACAACTTTTGACTATGGACAATGAGTGAATCAAATTTTCATCTTTACTATGGTTGGCTGTAAGCAGAATTGCTCTGTGTCGTGGCAGCTGCTCCCCAACATCCATTCAGAGGCTTACTATTAATTATAAATGTCCAGTTGATAACTCAGGCTGGTTACTAGCTAACTCTTACATTTTAAATTAACCCACATTTATCTATACCCTCTGCTACATGACTTTATCTTCTTTCAGCAAGGAATGTTCATTTTGCTTCTCTTTGTATCTCTCGTGACTCCTGAGTCTTTGCCCTTCTTCCTTCCAGTGTCCTCTATCGGGCTGCATAGCCTATACCTCTTGCTACTTGTCAGTCAGCTCTTTTAATAAACCAATAAGAAGGGGCCTTGACAAAGACACATCTTCACAATGTACAAAACATATTCCATAACAGATGACCTCATCTAACCAAATGCAGACAAAAATAGAAGAGAAAGCAAGAGTAGCCTTAGGCTCTTACTTGTAGAGTTGAACATGGATACCTGATTTCCTGGTCTTAGACTCAACATGAACATTGACTCTTCTTGGGATTAAGCACATTATTTCTCCTACTCACACTTTCTCTGATGGCTTTTGGGTTTACAGACCTCAAACTTGAACTAGAATCATACTTAGAACCCTCATGTGTCCCAATTTGCTGCTGGGGAATCTTAGTATTTTCCAGCTCAAAGATCAGATGACTACATAAGCAAATTCACACACTCAAGCACACGCACACATCCCCTCCAGAGCTGTTTTCATCTTGGTGAGGGACCCCAACTGATAAAAACACACTTACAAATGAAAAACAAAAATGAATGAGTTATCTGTGCATCAAGGTAGCAGGTAAAATGATCATAGAGGAGAGCCAGGTCTATCTGTCTGAATACCCAATAAAATCCCATTATGAATCTATTTCATTCTGATTCTTTTATTGATTTTTATTAGGTCTACATTTTTCTCTGCTCCCCTCCCTGCCTCTCCCCTCCCTCAAGGTCCCCATGCTACCAATTTACTCAGGAGATCTTGTCTTTTTCTACTTCCCATGTAGATTGGATCTATGTAAGTCTCTCTTAGTGTCCTCACTGTTGTCTAAGCTCTCTGGGACTGTGATTTGTAGGTGTTTTTCTTTGTTTTATGTTTAAAAACCACTTATGAGTGAGTACATGTGATAATTGTCTTTCTGTGTCTGGGTAACCTCACTCAAAATAATGTTTTCTAGCTCCATCCATTTTCCTGCAAAATTCAAGATGTTGTTCCTTTTTTCTGCTGTGTAGTATTCTATTGTGTAAATGTACCAGATTTTCCTTATATATAAGAGAAAGTGAGAAGTACACTTGAACGCACTGGCACAGGAGACCACTTCCTAAATATAACCCTAGCAGCACAGACACTGAGAGAAACAATTAATAAACGGGATCTCCTGAAACTGAGAAGCTTCTGTAAAGCAAAGGACACGGTCAAGAAGACAAAACGACAGCCTACAGCATGGGAAAAGATCTTCACTAACCCCACATCAGACAGAGGTCTGATCTCCAAAAGATAAAAGTATTTATTCAAGAAGACATAGTTATTTAACAATGAAGCAAAATGACAGCTTATTCAGAAGGATTAAAAACCCTCTGAATTTATTTGTCACAGCAGAGTTTATTCGCTGCACCACTGGTCTATTGATATAAACTGCACCTTGCTTCAGAGCCACTGGGAAATCATCTGTTACTCTTTGCTGTTTCTAGTGGGAGGTGAAAACACAGCTTTAAAAAGGCACCTCGTGATAAATGAAAGACAAAAGGTGAAAGAACGAAAACGAAACCTAGATATTTTTAACTCCAGAGCCTCCAAAAATTGTTCAAACTTTTTGCTTATTTAATATGTTTCATATTCTCTACAGTTGCTACTTTCCATATTTGATGCCAGTCATTTCTTATAATAATGAGGTTTTGAGAATGACAAAATGAAAACACCTATGCAAAAAAGTCATTCTGAATTTGTTCTCTTAAATTCTGAATAAAAGACTCTTTTTTTGTAGATTTAAAATATATTTCATTCAAGTACACCTGTGTTTATCCTGAATCTAGCATGAGCAGATCACTAAGCAAGAGCTGGTATCTAAAGGCAGCCTGGAAATCCTTACCTCAACACAGGGCTTCGTCTCTGTCCTTCTGATGTGTGAAAAGACAAGTTGTTGAACATGCTGGAAAAAGAAAACAGGAAAATGATTTAAAAAAAAGAGAAGGTACAAAAGGCAAATATGTTTTGAATGCAACTCGTTTGGAGATTTCACAGAATAAAAGGTCTTGTTGATGATTTGGAAAAATGAACTATGTTTTCCACTGCCAAGTTACATCATGGACCTGAAGGAAAAAGCTGAATGTGATCATTTTTGCTTGTGCTAAAAAAAAAAAAAAAGGTTAAAACAAGTTTCCTACTTATGTGATCTTTAAACATAATGACTTAGTGAATGGAACTAAACTCCAGGTGGCCTGCACTCTGCTGTAGAGATCCAAGAATTTGCACTGTGTGCTGTCCTCACAATCCATTCATAGGCTAGCTTGCTAAGAGAACTGGCAACCGTAGGGGACTAAAAATGATGACACTGGCAGATGGCACCCCAGTATCACACAATATGTGCCCAACACCTCTCTTCATTGTTTGTAGCTATCCATACAGACATCAAGGATACTGCTGTTATGCTTGAAGATCACAGGTGGTGTAAAGTTCTTTTTTCTTCATGATTTAATTTGTTGTTGCTAAAGGATTCTCCTCTTTTTTCCTTTCTTGCTTCTTACTGAGAATTGTAGCATCTGTCTCTAGGAATATAATATACTGTATCTTAGTTTACTGCTCCTGAGTCAAAATATCTTAGGAAAACACATTTGGAAGAGAAAAGATGGATATCAACTCATGGTTTGAAGATTTTCAGTATGTGATTAGTTGGCTCCATTTCTGAGCCGCTGGCGTCTGATAGAAGAGAGCTGCTTTTATCGTGGCTGCATGAAGGAGGGAGGGAAGGGGGCATGCGTGAATGAAGAAGGGAGTGGAGAGAGGGAGAGATAAGGACAAGATACAGTCCTTAAGGGCATTCTCCTAAGATTATCACTTCATTTAACAAAATCCTACCTCCTAAGTTTCTATCATTCCAACGTACACTATCAAATTATAAAGACCTCACTTACCAAACCCTTTATCTGTCAACCAAGCCTTTGTCACATGGAAGAGAGGAATACAGCATCAAGTATGACAACAGAGTAAAAATTCTTTCTCCTACCATCTAGTTTAAGAAATCAGATAATACAAGGGGCTCAAACCCCCAGAAGATTACTGTCCTGAAGCTATGATAATTATCTTTTTTTATAGTGTTGCCAATACCATGGATCATACATATAAGCAGGAGTTTAATTGCCAGTACTATAGCATTTCAAAGTCTCCAAACATGAGTCACTTTTTGGCTCTCATTATACACAGTTGTCTGATGTGGTATGTCCTTTTATAAATGTATTGATTTTATTGGTTGATGAATAAAGCTGTTTGGGCCAATGGCTTCACAGAGTAAAGCCAGATGGAAAATCAGAACAGAGAGAGAGAGAGAGAGAGAGAGACAGAGAGAGAGAGACAGAGAGAGAGAGAGAGAGAGAGAGAGAGAGAGAGAAGGCACAACCAAGGAGACACCATCTAGCTCTTGAAGGAGGACGTCAGACCCTTACCAGCAGGCCACAGCCTCATGGCAATACACAGATTAATAGAAATAGGTTAATTTAAGACGTAAGAATTAGTCAATAAGAAGCCTGAGCTAACAGGCCAAACAGTGTTGGAATTAATATAGTTTCTATATGATTATTCAGATCTGGGCTGCCAGGAAAGAATCTGCAGTCTCTGTTTACAGTTGTCCTTCTTTGTAAATACTGTTTTAAAAACAGAGTGTTTTTAGGAAAATGTTCACAAAACGATTTAATATTAGCAACATAATTAGCTCCACAACATCCAAACCTAGTACAGTTGCGCTTTATTCTCAGACTCAACCGACAAAAACACATCTTTCTTTAATGGGACTGTTTATTTAAACATAAGCTAAAATGTCTTCATGTCTTTCATTACATATTTCTATAAAATAGCTACTTATGAAAAGAACAATCCAGGATGAGATGCAATACTTGAAGCCCCATCAGAGGTCATAAGAGAATAACCTTACCTTTTTATGGTTAAATGATGGAAATCTTTTCATCCCCCTACTTGCACCTCCCCTACTGAAACCCTGCCCTGGTATCCCTGAGGTATGAATATTTGTCATTTGTTTTGGAAGCCTAGCTCTTAACAGCTGTGTGTGTCCACATGCAGCTTGAAAAGGCTTCCTCAAGGGTATACCTCTGAGAGCTTTTCCTCCCACGCTTACCATTTATTTAAGCCCACAAGGTCAGAGGGGTCTACACATTTGTTTAATATGAATACACAGAAAAAGGAGCCAGTGTTGCCCAATTGTCCTCCATAGCATCTTCAAAGGACGCTTATATGGCTAAGTATGATTATTCCAATTATTTGTTTTATATCTAAAATTCTCTATAAGAAGCACGAAATCAGAATTGTTACTCACTTCTTTCTTTCTCACTTCTGAGCCCTCATTCAGGTGGAGTGTAGTAATCAAATGTATATGCTCAAGATGATTTTAAATAAAAATATAATTTGATAATCATGACATCTATTGTTAAGAGCAGTAACTAAGAGGGTCTAGTGAGATAGTTAAGCAATTAGGAGTACCAGATGCTCTTCCAAAGGACCTGGCTTCAATTTCCAGCCCTCATATGGTGGTTCACAAGCATTTCTTAATCCACCCTAGGAGATCTCATACTCTCTTCTGGCATCTGTGGGCATTAGGCAGGCATATGGTACACAGACATACATATAAGCAAAATACCCATAAATGCAAAATAAAACCAAATATATTTTTAAAACCATGACTGATAATATCATAGAGGTAGATGTTTGTCTTCTGTCCTACTTCAAACACGAAGAAGTAACAGAGGCTGTTAATGTATGTATGGACTAGTTAAACAGGGGAGATAAGCTCTGGAAGACACACAAATTCTTGTGCATCATGTTTTGTAAGGGAATAATCTGAAGGCATTGAGTACTCCATATTTGGTATGCATTCCATAAAACATTAATGGTAGAATTTTACATGATCGGCTAGCTTGATAATTCGATTATCATTCACCTATAATTTAACTTAACCATCATCTACATGACAACCTTTGTTCTTTTACTGGAGATAGAAGATGACCAGTGTTCTCAGAGGAAGAAAGGAGAGAATCCAATACATGGCAGAAAATCTACCTAAGTGATGCAAACTCATTGTAGATAACCAAGTGTGTGTGTGTGTGTGTGTGTGTGTGTGTGTGTGTGCACGCAAGTGTGTGTGTGTGCGCATATGAAATAAAAAGACAATTATGATTAAGAATAATGGGAGGTTCATGATGATAAAATACTGCTCTGAGGAAGCAATGTTAATCATGATGTTACTTTTTCAGGACAACATCTATGGTTTCACCTATCTGCACCCTTGTTCTGAGATCTCATTACTAGAGATCAAGAGAGTGAATTAAAGACTCTTTATACACCACGCATACTATTTGAACATCTGTTTACCAACTTGTCAACTGTAAGTCTCAGATTGCATAATCTAAGACTGTTCAGTTCAGAATTTCATAGTCTATGGTGAAGAGAATACTCACTCCTGCATACTTTACTGTGAACCAGTTTTTTTAAGGCGTCCATTTGTGTTTTGCTTATTCCAAAACGTAGATTGTCAGCTCTATGAAGAAAGAAGCACCTATAACTCCATCTAACTACACTGCCTCAAGCAAGGCTTCTAGAAGAGGGCTTCACACAAGTCATGCACTTCTTTTAATGAGTTCGTCAAAAGAAGTTTCTAACATGAATGCTAACATCACCATAGATTAGCATCTCATAATTCCTATGAGTACATTTTTATTTCATCCTAATGCTTTGGGTATTAAGTTTTTTATTTCTTTTGCCTCACAATGTTCATTCTGCTTTAAAACTGAGAAGTTGGGAAATCTCCAAATGAAACAAGAAAAACACGTCTCGGAACTTTCCCAGACACAAAGTTGGTGATGAATAATAACACTAGCGCCAAGAATCAAGATGCATGCATCATTTGTTCTAGGCTTTTCATTTTTCTGTAACATTATCAAGGTGGCTTCTTTTATACTAAGCAGAAGAGAAGACTCCGGGAGGAGAGAAACTCCACAAATCAGATCATACTGTTGGATGCGTACTGGAAACAGCTGCCCCGGTGTAAATTTAACATAATGAGAGGTCCGGGCAACCCAGAGCAATCTGTCAAAAGGAACAGGTAAAGTCACTAGTGATTACTAAGAATACCGTTAAATTTAGAAAAAGTATTGTGTGCTCCAATTTCATCATATTTTAAACAATTATGTTAGTTAAGGGGTCTAAGGATGAATATTTATTTGGTGTTTTATAGAAAATAAAAGCAAACTATTTTGAATACTTAACTTCCTGTGCTTTGAGATTGAAAACTGATTTATACAATGAGTTTTTTATGAGTTGTTTTCTCATGTGAACAAAAGGTAATATAAAAATACATATTCCTGGAGATAATTTTGTGGTAAGGACATTGTCACTACTATTAAAAGTATAAATTCATTAATTGATTCAATAAACAGCTAAGAGGGATGTTCTAGGCACTGGGAATAGAGAAATGCTTTGAATAATTTCCTTTAATAAGGAGACACAAGCAAATACACAGGCAGCAGGTAGTAGTTGACATGACGGAGAAAATGAAGTAAACCGAGGCAGGTGAGCAGTATCAGAGTTGGGAGAGGAGGTGTGCTTGTGCTAGGCAAATCCTGACATGCTGGCAGAGCAGTGAGGTTGAAGAAATCCAGACATGTAGCTCCTTAGAGAAAGAACATTTAAGATAGAAGCCATCAGTCTGGAGCACAGAAAAGACACACATTAAATAGAGTAGAGGGAGGGAAGATTTGGTACCAAAGTCCACATCTGCATCAGAGAGGAAATGCACGGTCAAAGGGATTTTCCTGGTTGTAAATAACCTCTCTAGGAGTTTTCCTTCTAGTACCGTCTGTAGGGCTGGATTCATAGATATTTTTGAAATTTTCACTTTATCATGGATATGTTATTTTCTGTATCTATCATGATTGAAAAATTTGCTGGGTATAATCTGGCTGGCATCGGTGATTTCATAGAGTCTGCAACATATCTCTCCAGGCTCTTCTGGCTTTTAAAGCCTCCACTGAGGAGTTGGGTGTAGTTCTAATATGTCTGCCTTTATATAATTCAGTCTGTTTTTCCCTTGTAGCCTTTAATATTCTTTCTTTTTTGTATATATAGTGTTTTGATTGTTATGTGCTAAGGGGATTTTCTCTTCTGGACCATTCAATATGCTTTTTGTACTTTATAGCCATGTTCTTCTTAGGAAAATTTTCTTCCATGACTTTATTGAAAATATTTTCTGTGCCTCTGACCTGTGTTTCTTCCCCTTCCTCTATTCCTATTATTCTTAGATCTGGTATTTTCATAGTGTCACATATTTCCTTGCTATTTCATGTCAGGAGTTTTTTTAGGCTTAACATTTTAATTGACCAATGTATTCATTTCTTCTATCATATCTTCAATGCCTGAGATTCTTCCTTCTCTTGTATTCTGTTGTTGAAGCTTGTCTTTGTAGTTCTTGTTCAAATTTCTAAATTTTTCATTTCCAGAATTCATTCAGTTTGGGTTTTCTTTATTATTTATTAATTTAGCCTTGAACAGTTTTATTCATTTCCTTCTATTGTTTCTGGCTTCCTGGATTTTTATAAGGATTTATTCATTTCCTCCAATTATTTGTATAAGTTTTCCTGGTTTTCTTTAGGGGTTTATTCTTTTCCTCTTTAAGGACGTCTGTTATCTTTATTACAGGTAGTTTTTAGGTTATTTTCTTAGTTTTCAGCTATGCTGGAATACTCAGGACCTGCTGTGATAGGCTTTCTATGCTCTAGCAGAGACACGTGTCCCTGAGCATTATCGACTGTATTTTTATACTGGTGTCTAAGAATCTGGATTTGGGATAATTGTGGATCTAGGTGTTGATTTCTGGTTTTGTCTTTATTGTATAAGTATTTTGTTCCTTGGTTTCTACTTCCTCTGCATTTTGGGAGAATGTGATAGTTGTATGTTGTCTGATAGAAATTTTTGTGGGGACCCGAAATATGTGGCTAAAGGGAATTACAGGTAAAATGTAGTTCTGGATATTGGGAACTGACTCTTGGGAATGAGGGTTGTCTAGAGGTTGGAATGGGTTCACTGGAGGGAGGAGAGCAGAGGGTACAACCAGTATCTCCTTATTTAGTTTCTTTGGAATTGGGGGAGAGAATGAAGAGAGATCAATCCAAAAAGTCTACTATTACACTATGGAAGAGACAATGGAGTTGGATCTGGAGGAAGAGATGGAGATGGGAAGAGCTATAGGCTATATACTGTGCTTCCATAGCCGGAATGGTAAGTTTTGGCTGATCGTATTGAGGAGTGAGATACAGCAACAAGTGGGGGATAGGAGTTAGGGGATTAGATCCCTGGGATCTACAGGAGATGTGAGGGGAGGGGAGGAAAGCTGAAGCAGGTACTGTGACAGAGCTCGAGACCAGCAAAATCAAAAGAAAAAACACACACACGAGAGGAGTCCCACCAACAATAATGAAATAACAGAAATCAACTCTCTTTGGTTATTGGTATCTCTTACTATTAATGGCCTCAATTTCCTACTAAAAGACACAGACTAACAGAAAGATTTGAAAGCAAGATCTATCCTTCTACTTCACCAAGAAACACACGTCAACATCAACAATAGACATTACCTCAGGGTAAATAGATGAAGAAAGATATTCCAAAAAATGGACCTAAGAAGCAAGCTCGAGTAGCCATTTTAATATGTAATAAAATAGATTTTATGCAAAACCTAGTTACAAGAGGGAAGGGTACTACATACTCAAAGAAAAAATAGACAAAGATGACATTTCAACTCTTAACTTCCTTTTTTCTTTTTTAATCGATTTTATTGAACTCTACATTTTTCTCTGCTCCCCTACCTGCCTCTCCCCCCGTCAACCCTCTCCCAATGTCCCCATGCTCCCAATACATAAATCTAATCTACATGGGAAGTAGAAAAAGACAATTCTTAACTTCTATAACCAAAACAAAATGCCAGCTAAGTTTATAAAAGAAACACTACTAAAGCTTAAATCACATGTAACGCTTCACACACTGGTAATGGGAGTCTTCAATACCCTACTCTCAGCAGCAAACTGGTCATGAAGACAAAAACTAACCAGAAAAATGCTGGTAGCTAACAAACTCATAAAACAAAGGGACCTAACAGATAGTTACAGACCACTTCACCAAAACACAAAAGAATAAACCTCTCCATCTCATAGAACTTTCTCAAACTGACCACATACTTTATCACAAAGCAGTTGAACCCAGGACCTCAACAACACTTATAATAATTTTTATGTGAATTAAGTGCGCACAAATTTGGTGCCTATTATGTTTAGGATTATAAAGTTTTCTTGGTAAATTGTCTCTTGATCAGAATGAAATGACATACTTTATCTGATTAGTTTTAAAGTCTATTTTATCTTATATTATAATATTGACATCTGCTTGTTTTCTGGTCTACATTTGCTTAGAATTTGTTTTTATGCTTTCACTTTATGGTGGGTGATGTCTATTTTTGGAATTAAAGTGGTTTTTTCTTGTAGAAACAAAAAAGATGCATTTTATTTTCCAATCTAATTGATTATCAATTGTCTTCTGCCAGGGGAATGAGACCATTGACATCCAGATTTATTATTGAAAACTGTATAGTAATTTCTGTCACTTATAAACTTTGTAGTAATTTTTCCTTAGTCTTATTTTGTATAGCAGCTGTCCTAGCATCACTAACTTTTTCTCTGTACTGTCCTATACATGCTTCTCTTCTTTTTCATTTAGAAATATTCTGTTAGTACTGCTTGTTGGGCTGACTTGATTTTCATTAATTCTGTTAGCCTGATTTTATCATAGAAAGTATTCTTTTCTTCCTCAATTATGATGTGCAATTTCACCAACTTCCAAATATATTTTCAAATATATTTGAAGCATAGCTTTTTGTTGAGGTAAGAATAGAACAGAGACTCCATTTACATAATTAGTTCAAGAATTTTTTTCAGTTGCATTTTCATTGGTTTGCTAATTTTCTCATTATTTGTCTTGCTTAGTTTTTTATTTTTTGTTAATTAACTTATATTTGAAATGATCTCTTCTCATTTTACATACCTATCCCAGTTACAACTCCCTCTCATCCTCCCCCTCTCCCTACTTTGTCTCTCCCTCCATCCACTCCTCAAAAAGAGTAAGACTTCCCATGGGGAGTCAATGAAGTCTGGCACATCACTTTGAGTCAGTACCAAGGCCCTTCCCACTATATTTAGGCTGAGTAAGGTATCCCTCCAAAATGCCAGTTCAAGCACTAGGGATAAAACCTGGTCCCACTGCCAGTGGCCCCACAGACTGTTCAAGCCACACAACTGTCACTCACTTTGAGAGGGTCTAGTTTGGTCCTAGGCGGGTTCCCTTGCTGTCAGTCTGGGAAAAGTGAGCTTGTACTAACTCAGGTCAACTGTTGTATGCTCCATTTCAGTCCTGCCACTTTGCTAAATGTTTTATCAGTTCCTAGAGATGTAGAATCTTTGGGACCTTTAATGTGTAAATGATTCTTTCTGATTATTTATCTAAAAAAAAAAAAGGAAACCTACTTTTTTTTTATTGCGAAAAGAAGAAAAAAAAACATAAACAAAAAACAAGTTTCCACCTCCTCCCAGCCTCCCATTTCCCTTCCCCTCCTCCCACCCTTCTCCCCCTCCTCCCACCCTTCTCCCCCTCCTCCCACCCTTCTCCCCCTCCCTCTCCAGTCCACAGAGCAGTCCGGGTTCCCTGCCCTGTGTTAAGTCCTAGGTCCTCCCCCCTCCGTCCATATCTAGGAAGGTGAACATCCAAACTGGCTAGGCTCCCACAAAGCCAGCACATTAAGTAGGATTAAAACCCCCTGCCATTGTCCTTGGTGTCTCATCAGCCCTCATTGTTCGCCATGTTCAGAGAGTCCGGGGAAACCTACTTTTTAATTCTAGGTGATGAATATAAAGTTTGTATTTTCTGTTTCACATACAACTTCTTGGGTTTTCATCAACAAACTGAGTGATTGATCAACAAACCGAGTGATTGATCTGTTTTTTGTAACATTTATAAGGATTGACTTAAAACATAGATTTTATGTTTACCAAGATAATTATCCGATTTTCTACTAAATTTGTTAGATTTTAATGACTTAGGGAACTGGTTTTTTTATAGTCAAGGTTTATTTTAAAATATGCTTTTGTAAAACATATATTATTCAGCAGCAAAATTTCAAACCAGAATTCAGGTTGTTCAGCAGCTATCAGTTTTCCCAGTTGTCCTGTCCTATTTATCCTACTATCTCCTTCTAGAAATATTTCACAGGCATTTACAAAGTGGTGGTATAAAGACTTCCTTTCTCCTAATTTTTCCCATATAGAAACAAACAAACGGCCTGCTTTTTGTTTGTGTGTTTATTTATTTTGTGTTTTGGGGTCAGGGTCTCATGTGTCCAGTATGGTCTTGAAGGTGTTGGGCATGACATGACTTTGACCTTTCCAGCTTCCTGTCTTAGCATCCCAAGTGCTGGGGTTACAGATGTGTGTCACCACTCCTGGTTTCATTTACTGAGCCGCCAACACACACCTATTTACTTACAACTCTTTCTAGGTCATGCTAATAAAGACACAGAAATGTGCTTGTCCTAGGCCATCAAGACCATACTGGCTGTGTGTAGTTGAGCTCACATCAATCAAATGAAAATTTCCCAGGTTGTCCTGCCAAATGCAGCTTAGGATGTTAATGTTTAGAAAGATATTTCAAATATAAATTGGAAAAATTCTCTTGGTCTGCCTGAATATTTTTCTGTAGTTCTCCAGATGCCAAACACTTAGTCACTAGCAGGAACCTGGTTTCACTGTTTGAATTTTACCCTCTTTTATCTTGTTCTCACTAACAGTGAGATTTTGACATTTTCTTTGAACATTCTTTGTTCACAACTATACTACAAAGTGGATTATCTCCTTTTACAAGCATACTATGCCTAGATGATTTATTTTCTTATGTTATTGTGAGTGATAGTTTATAAATTACGAAGGTAAATATTCTTAATTTCAAAGTAAAATTGCATTTTGGCTTACCATAAATTGCACTTGAATTTTTGCTCCATTTGCTAATTATTTATATATTCAACGTGGTGCTGCAAAATTGAAAAACAAGTCAATCACATTTTAATGGATTAGACTGTATTCCAATCATTATTATTTAAATGCCCTCAAATCATATCCCTGACAAGAAAGACAAAGAAAATACCCCTCTCACTGAGTTATGATTCTGTTCTTTAACTGTTATTAATATTGATGGATTTGTGTTCAGATGAGGCATTTTCAGTCACAAATTCTCTATCAACTAATATTGTGTGTGTGTGTGTGTGTGTTATGTGTATGTATGAGAGAGAGAGAGAGAGAGAGAGAGAGAGAGAGAGAGAGAGAGCGCGCTATTTGTTTGGTTGAGAACAGTCTCCAGACTCCTTTTACCAAGAGTAACTATAGCAACCTGTTTGTCACATCCCACTCATTTCTGCAAAAGAAATAACAACAAAAGATTCCGAGTTAAAGCTAGTCCTGGGCTGGCACATGATGCCAATTGATTTCTTAAATATTCCTTTAAATTTCCTGTACAATTTTCTTTTCAGTAATTATTGTTACGGGCTTTTCCCTTTTTCTTTTCATTGTTTTGATGCACACTGTTTTTAAAAATCTTGCAGACTTCTTTGCATACTGTGCTGGCTTACTGTCTCTTAAACGCCTGTGAGAGTGATCTCAGTCAAATGTCTGCCGTTTATTAACTACCTGGTGTATCGCAGCAATCTTGATTCAAGGGAGGTCAAGAGACTCCTAGTGCTCAAAGACAGGATGATCACAAAGCTTAAACCATTCATGTCATTCTGGTCCTCATAAATTTAAACCCACAAAAGACCCAGGCAATAGACGATTCTTCTCATTTTCAAGATTAATGTGACATTTTCCCATCTTGCATGAGGATTGGGAACTTTCTTCTTGTCAAATATCACCACAGTTTACTATATAAGACTTATTCTTGGCCAAACTCCATAAACCCTCAAGTCACTTTTCAGCACATCAGGTCTGTTTTACATCTGTGCTCACTTGTACTAGACAAATGCCTCATTTCCTCGGATCTATGAGCCTGTTTTACTATAAGATATTAAAAGAGGGTCTCTATATACAGATATATCCACTGGGTCAGTGATTCTAGATTTCCTAAAATTAATCGCCATTCCTTAAGACAGTTTAGGCACTTTAAATGTTAACTTGCCTGTGCCGAACATGTTTCCTTTGAAATAGAAAAGGATAAAAGTAGATATCATATGGTCTACCCACACCACTGTGAGAAGATGGTTTCCATCTTCATAAGTAATCACAGATTCTTTGAAAACTTGTCTTAAAAACAAACTGGGTTAGAGGTTGGATTAGAGATCTGAACTTTCATCTCCTAAAACAGGTGTTTATCATGTTCTAAATTGCTACTTGGTAGAGACTTTTACATGGGGTGTCATTACCTGGACATCACTTGCCTACAAGCTGATATCTGAGACCCTCTGAAAAACTTTAAATCTGCTACACCATAGGGTAAATTGTCCTCTTGTATCTGATATATCATCCTTAGATAGTCATTCTGTAAGCTAACACTTGTCATCTTCAGAATTTCCCCATCAAAATGCAGATTGGATTCACAGAGCCATGAAACACAGGTTAAGAAGCTTATTTATTAGGCAGAATCCTTGGCCACTGAAGCTCAATATTTCATTACCTACTAAGAGCACTTTGATGCAGAGTCAAAAGTCTCCTTGCTTGCAGGCAAGCAAAGAATGACAAAGTGTTCTCTACGGCTGGAGCAGGGAGGAGATGAATAAGACCTGGAGCAAAACACGGAGGCCGATTGCAAGGCTTAGTAATTGTGTTCTGATACAGACTGCATTAATGAGTCATCTGTCAGCTGAAAATGCTTCTTCTCATTCATGACTGAAGAGAAGTGCAGCTCGGTGGAAAAATAGAGCCCTTGATTTCAAATGCCCTAAACTGGTGGCACCGGACTGAAAGAGCAACTTGTGTCCATGTGGAGCTTGAGATTGGGATGTTTTAAAGTCAGCCTCGTATGCATGAGCTGCCAGATTTTGGGCAAGATGGTCACCCATCTTGTCAGGCTCTCTACCACAACATGGAGGCAACAGTTGTGTCCATCTGAATAGGTTACTTGGGATATTGATTTAGGGAAGCAGATGTTCTGGGTGCTATCAAAATATGAACAGGCAAGCACCTTACTCATGCTGTTTGTTGTACTATACAAGAGGCTTTGGCCCCTGCAACACTTTTATCTAGGTATTTTATTTGATCTTATTCATTTAATCCTCAATACAAGGTACTTTGGAACTCTCTATTACTGTTAAAAACACAATACTATTAAGTACCCAAAGATATTATTATATTTAACATTAAACACTTAGAAATAATAATAGGTACTAAATTAAATATTAAAAATACAAAAATAATATTAAAACTCAAAGATATTAAGCAACTTGACCAAACTTAGCCTTGGAGTTGAGCTTAGGTTGTTTGATCCAAGAGTTATAATTGGTAAAAATAAATTGGTAAAAATTTATTTATTCATTTTTCTTGCATGCATGTAAGTGTGTGTGTGCGCACACACACCTGGGTGTGCACACATCAGGACACAGATATAGTTGTAACAGGATTGCTTGTGTCACTCCTTTGCTTGCACTGTTAGTTCTAGGGACCAAAATCATGGCAACAGACTTGGTGCTAAGTGGCTTGAATTAATTAGGGTTTCTATTGCTGTGATAAATGTCATTCATGACCAAAAACAGCTTGAGAGGGAAAGAGTTTATTTCACATTACATGTCCACATCCCAGTCCACCATTGAAGGAAGCTGGGGCAGTCACTTAAGGCAGGAACTTGGAAGCAGGATGAAGTAGAAGCCATGGAGCAGGACTGCTTACTATGAGAGCCTTTTCAGGGTTCAGACTGGACACTGCAGCAGGTGAAAGGGACTTTTTCCTTAGGTTATCTGAGGGTCAAACGAACGAACTCTGACACAGTATACTTTTCTGAATAAGTCAATTGTTCTGTTCTACTCAAATTCTCCTATTTTAATTTTAATTTTTTTCTCCTAGCTTCTCCTCTAACCTAAAAACTCTTCTTCTTACAGGAGCCTTGAAGCAATAAAAATAATTACAAGTTACTTGCCATTGGTCAAAAACACATTCTTAGGGTAAATGATAAGAAGCTACGCCATTGCCATGGCAAGACAAGGTTCCAAGCTTACAGAAGTAAGACTGTGACCAGATGGGGAGCACAGGTGCCCGCTGACAAACTTTGAGACTTAGGTCTATTGTCAGCAGACTGGCAAGCAAGGAATAGGCATGCTTTTGTTAGGGTGCTTTTTGTGGAGCAACCTTGGTTGGATATCTGTGACTCTAACCTTGGGCTTAGCTGTAAAGTTTTAAGCTTATGAGCAATCTGCAAAAAGCCTTTAGTCTAGTTTGAACTTGGTTTGAGGTAAAATTGAGCGAATTGTGTGTAGTTACTCTTATCAAACGGAGCAAGGCTTTTAAGTGTCTATAGTCCTCATGGGACAAATAGATCTAGTTATGAAGCATATCTAGTATATTTTCTATATATCAAAATTATACAGCCAAATGAAAAGTAAACTTCATGACCACTAACAGTAACGGTTTTACGTGCCCATAAGATTGTGATGCAATCATGAGATTACACATACACATTACATGAAAATGTATCGTAATGGGGAGATAACGTAGCTGTTATTGCACAAGTGAAATTACGGATGAAAGCATCAGTTTTCAGAGTCAGTGGCCCTGCAGGCCCTGCCTGGAAAGCCTGCTCCATCTGAGAATAATTTCTCTGATGGGTTGACATCTGACTTATCAATTGCTGTATGCTGCAACTGTGTCATGGTCCACAACAGATCATGAAAAATTTTCCTGACAAGTTCACTCCCCATGGCTTGCACAGACTGCTTTCTTATTATACCCAGTACCGCTAGCCCTGGAGTAGCACTGCCTACAGTGATCTGAGCCCTCCCACATCAATCTTCAATCAAGAAAATGAATCACAGGCTTGCTCATGGGCCAGTAAGTTAAGGTTATGCTTGCAGTTGAGGTTCCCTTTTCTAAAATGACTTTAGCTCATATGAAGTCATCATACCTGTATCTAGCACAAGCCTTAACTGAGACATCTGGACAGTCTCACAGTGAGGGTTATTAACTATGTATGTTGTACACATATCATTTTCCTTAATAATTATTGTATAATTAAGATTATTATTAACAAATGCTATTCTCATAAGGATTTGTCATAGAGGCTTTATTGAGTCTGATAAGAGGGGGCAGCAGGTTAATGTATTCTCCACACAAGCCTGATGACCTGAGCTGGATCCCTAAACCTAAACTGAAAGGAAACAGGTAACTGTGGCAAGTTGTTTTCTGACTTCCACGTGAACACCGTGGTATGCACATGTCTGAACCCTCCCCTCCACACACACACACACACACACACACACACACACACACACACACACCCTATGCACATTCTATACCTCCCCACAGACACCCTCACATGCCACACTACACATAACACTGATCAAAAGACAACTTTAATTTTCAGTCTCATCTCAATGACTTTGATTACTTTTAACCTTACTAAAGCTCAATCCTATTTACTAAATCTAAGGAGTACCCTGGAGGTGTGGCATTGGTGGTAGAGCGGTGAGCATAGCTTCCTTCTAGTCGTAACCTTTAAATTGATTGCCAAGCTCAGGTTGTTTTACGTAGGCAATACTTCTCATAATGTTATTTGCTTTATGAGTCACCTTGGGTGTTGTTAAAATGCAGTTAGTGATTCAGAAGATCTGTGTGAGATGATTCTAGTAAGAAGCCTGCTTTTCTAACAGGTCTCTGGTTGCAGACATCACTGTGACTGCTGGTGTTACTGTGGTCACTGCCCCTTCTAAAAACACACTCTATTGCTCAAGGAAATTCATGGACATTTCATTAATTAAATTAGCTCTTTAGCAACTTTATGCATGTATGATCCATTCCTATTGATCTTTCCTTCCTACCCTGTCTTGTCTCCCTCTCACTCCTGTTACCTTCCATCCTCCTGATGAGTCCAGTTTTCCTATTTCAGTTTGGGGTGATTTGGGGCTGTAAGGCATTTTTTTTTCAAATTTTGATAAGGGAGCTCAATAAATATCACTAGTGCATCATGGAAGAGTTCTGCCTAAACTTGGCCACTATGTTGCTAGAATATAGTTTATTGATTACAAGTAAAAGGAGTGGATGTTTGCTATTTTATCGACCTTTTAATTTATTTATTTATCATTGTTTGTGTTGAGGAATCAAGAACTTCTCTGCAGTTCCCCTGTAAGAGAATAAAGGATGCCACTTTTAATAACTTACAAGTGAAAAAAATTATGAATGAATATAGTTCCTATCAGTAGTGTAAGAGGAAATTTGCCACCTCATCAATCGAGATAGTGACCATATGTGTTCAGCTGAAATAAGTTTGCTCAAATACTGTTTCTAAGCTCAAGCGCTTAAAGTCTGGACCAAAATGGTTGTCATAGCTAACAAACTACATTCTAACTTGGTGTGTAAACCAATCATAACATAAGCTCAGAGTACATGTTTGTAATTGAGAACTGGCTCTTAGCCCATTGCAACAGTTAATCTTCAACCAATTATGATGTACCAACTCTAGCCAATCAGAAACTTTTCATGGTGGTTGGACAGGGATTTTGAAGAATCTTTACTCTGGATTTCTACCTTATTCCAAGACCTTAAATTTTATTAGATTTAGCTGATTTGCTTTTAACAAGTGTCATCAAAGAGAACATGCTTGCAGCATGCATCCTGGTATTTCACTCGCTTTGCTCTCCCCTTCCCAATGAGAGAGGAGGTCTCTATACTGTTCATGCTGCTGGAAAGTTCACAGCAACCCAAGACAGGTTGAAGGATGTCTATTATTCACAATATAATCTCATGGGAGATGAAAACATTTTCAATCATTTCATATTGACATGTGGCCCAATGAAATCCAGAGGTTTTCATACCCCGCCTCACTCAAAACCAAATATACCAATAGAGTAAAGAACACATGACAGGGAGGCAGGTTTTTTTTTCTTTAAGGGGTTTGGCTGATGTTTTGTCAAAAGATATATTATCAATATCTTGAATCACAACATTTAAAACCAATAGTAAATATTATGGTCACTATCACTGCCATGGGATATCTTCAAATAGAAATACAATAAAAAATGAACGAGAAAAATCCACAGAGATCCACTAGTATTTTGAGAATGAATTTTTGAACATCAGGTTTTCAAAGGTGACCTATAATAATTATTGTGCTGGAAAGTTTATGTTAACTTGACACAAGCTAAAGTAATCTGAGAGGAGAGAACTTCAATTAAGAAAATGCCTCGAAAAGATGAGGCTGTGGGGAAGTCCATAGGACATTTTCTTAACTAGTGATTGGTGTGGGTGGGCCAAACCCATTGTGGATGGTTCCATACCTGAGCTACTTGTCCTGGATTCTTTAAGAAAGCAGGCTGAGCAAGCCATGGGGAGTAAGCCAGTAAGAAGCACCTCTCCGTGGCCTCTGCATCAACTCCTGCCTCCAGGACTCTGCGCTGTTTGAGTTCCTGTCCTGACATCCTTCAATGAACAGTGCTGTGAAAGTGTAAGCAAATAAACACTTTCCTTTGTAACTTGATTTCAGTTATGTTGTTTAATCACATCAATAGCAGCCTGATGAAGATAATGACGAATATTTGGGTCATCCCCTTTGGTTTATCTTAGATAGTTGTTAAAGCTAAGAAATACATATATTATTAGTTATTGTTTGGTGACTGATTTATAGTCTCTGTAGTAATCCATTGATTTCTCAAACATGTGCTTTATACATTCTTCTTTCATATTCCAGAAAGTGTTGGTGAAGACAAACAAGATCAAGCAGGTGTGGGAAGATTCAGTTAATAGAAGCTGTTTTACTTTTGTGGGGAGAAGTCGCCCTCACTTCTTCAAGTGCAGGATGCTGGAGCTGACTTGAGGGCACTACACAAGCTACCTATTTCCCCAAAATTTTATATATTTAAAATTTTTTTCCCATTACTTAGAAAATAAATGGCTTCCATTTGATTTACAACTACATTTTGCCCAATTAATGCAAAATGAAAATGGCAATTATGTGATACAAAATAATGCTAAAAAAGCATATTGCTAAACTCATGTTTCTACTTACAGGAGTGATTTCTTTAAATAAAAGACCAGAACATAACGTTCATTTGTAACTCTGCCGCTCAAAGAGCAAGTTCCAAATGGTGTAAGAGGCATGGTTTATATTTAGAATAATGTGTGATGTGGAAGGGTGACCAGAAATGTCTCTCAATTGTAAATACCAGTATGGCTTTTAGGGTGTGTAGTATCCATCCTTACTACTAAGATAATGTATCAATCTGGTGCTTTATATACAAAAAATACACTTTTAAAAGGAAGGCTTTGAGAGTGGATTTAAAAATATACATTTTAAAAACACAAAGTAGCAGAATTGGAGAGATAGCCTAGGAGCCTCAAGCATATGCTGCTCTTTCAGAAAACCAGAGTTTGTTCTGAGCACCCACACTAATGGCTCACAATCACCCATAACTCCAGCTTCAGAAGTGTCTGCTGTCTCTGCATCCACAGGGACTTTCACTCGTGTGGACGTAATATGACAGAAAAAAAATAATGTAATTTTTACATAAACATCTTTTTCATAAGTCACAATTAAATACACGAGAAGTAGAGGGCACGCTTCCTTAGAATAAGAGATAAGTTTTATAATTAAAAAGTGTTTAGCCGTATAGTTTGGATTTGCCATACTAATAAGTGGGCACCCATTTGTGAAATTTGTTGAATCCAGAACATAGTTCCTTAAACCCTTAAATACACTTTTTTTTACTTTGCTTTATTTGCTGTTATTAGTTTGTGCACACATACTCATGCATTAAAAATGACTGTATTAAAATAGTGCCCCAGATAAACAGGAAGAGAATCCAAATTCTCAAAGAGATATTCCATTAGCCCACAAAATATATAGTGCATGGAATTACACTGCGGGAGCGTAGCCGCCCCTGCACTGTCTGCAGAGGATGCAGAACCGACTGTTGTCCTCAGTATGGGATTGCTTTGGAATGTTGTTTTCTTGTTTGGAAACTGATTTAATGAGCAATTCATTCTACTACCTCTAGGACAAGTTACACAAATGTCTAAAAAATGTGGTTGCCAGATTTAGCAAATGAATAAGGCAAGACTGTTGACTGAGTTTTCTGTCCTGCCTGGTCCCACAGTCATTCAGTACACACAGAGGTCTACACTAATTATAAACTGGTTGGTCTATTAGCTTAAACTTCTTATTAACTAATTCTTATAACTTATATCAGCCCATAATTATTGTCTGTGTTAGTCACATGGCTTGGTACCTTTTATCAATGAGGCAGTCTCATCTTGCTTCTTCTATGGCTGGGTTACAACTGCCCATTGCATGTTTCCTCTTCCCAGAATTCTCCTATTCTTGTTGCCCTGCGTCTACTTCTTGCCTAGTCACCCTGCCTAGTTACTGGCCAATCAGTATTTTATTTAAAGACAAGTGGCAGGGTACAGACCATTGCCCCACAGTACAAGACAGATGAAATAAGTTGTGATGAAGTATTAGTTTAGACATATCCTGTTTAACTATGCCACATCTCTAACACAATGCTCTCAAAATTATTCTTCATTGAGCTCAAATTTATAGGAACTAGATGTCCTGCTTGTACAGCTGTCATTGAACTAAAGTAGTGATTTGGAGTTAGAATAATTATTTAGAGCAGTAATAGCAGCATTGGCAACGACACCAATGACAGGTGAGAGTATAGAAAGTAACAATTATTAGATGCCCTGTGTTCTACTGTATTCATCTTTTGTTTGAATCTTCCCAACTCACTTTGAAGACACCACTTTCCAACTGTGGGTCACAAGTTCATAGGCTGGATGTGGGGTCATGAAAAAAATGGAGTCCGTAGAAAATTTTGGACACAACATAAAATCAATTCAAATTCAAACGCAATAAATCTGAGCTGTTTCTAATAGACCTTATCCATCACAGGACTTTAATATGGTGTTGCTTTTGGGCACACACCATGAACATTTGACATTGTGCATGCCATTATACCATGAAGTGCAAATAAATACTGCTTGAAACATGTTGGCTAATATTCTAGATTATGAAATTTTATGAATTAGTGCATTTTATGGATTTGTATTTTACTCGATAAGCAATGCTTTCTGCTCATATAAAAATAATAGTTTAATTATAGAAAACAAAGACTTTTAAAATATTTTGAAATTAAAATAAATTACATATTTCTCATTTTCTTTTTCTCTCTCCACACTATTTATTAAATTGCCCTCGATTCTTTTAATTTTTGTATATGTATATATGTGTGTGTGTTTTTAAATATACAAATACAACCTGCTCAGTTCATAATATGTTACTTGTATCTAAAATGATTTCTTATTTTACTATCATTTCTCATATGATAGATTGTGTTGTATTAGACTGACTTAAATATTATGTTTTTTTATTTTTTTTAGAACTTTTTAAAAAAATAACTTATTTTAACTTTATTTTATGTGCATTGGTGTGAAGGTGTCAGATCTGAAGGAAGTAGAGTTACAGACAGTTGTGAGCTGCTATGTGGGATTGGGAATTGAACTCAGGTCCTCTAGAAGAGCAGCCAGTGCTCATAACCATTGAGCCATCTCTGCAGCCCCAAATATTATCGTTTGAGTTGCTAACAAATGTCATAAAATTGCATTAATTTTGACTTGAAATTAGAGTATAATTTTCAAAAAGTTTTGACCCCACACATATTTCTGCCAGTTTGTGCCATGTATTTGTTGAAAGCAACATTCTCAGCCTTGATAACTTATAATTGAAACTATTGATCAGTTCTCAAAATTTTTATGCTACATTTACCACAATGTCAAATAATCACCCCAAATTTTCATTCATTATGTAAAATAACATGTAAATTTGTCTCATTATTATGCACAATTGTTTTCATTTGTACTCAGTGATAAAAGTATTTATCAAGGTATTATCTTAAAATACATTTTTAATTATTTATTTTTACTCAATGTTTAATTTATATCTCAATTTTATATACATATACATCTGGGTTCACAAAAATTTTCTCGGACAAAAAGTGGTCATGAGAAAGAAAGCTCCAGGAGTCTTGCTCTGAGGTAGATACTTAACTGAACAATGTTTCCACTCATTTAAGCACATCATTAGCTACGGAGTAATCAATTGTAACATTTTTCTCTCACTTTCTTCATAATTCCCCTTAAAGCGTGCAGTGGTTTGAAAGAAAATGACCCCCAAGGGGAGTGGTTATATTAAATGTGGCCTTGTTGGAGGAAACATATCCCTGTGGGTGCAGGCTTTGAGGTCTGCTTTGCTCTAGCTTCCCTCAGTATGACAGTCAGTCGACTTCCTGTTGTGTGCAAGATCAAACACTCTCAGCTCCAGCACCACATCTGCCTGCATGCTGCCATGCTCCCCATCATGAAGATAATGGACTGAACCTCTGAACTGTAAGTGAGTCTCTCCAACTGAATGTTTTTCTTTATTAGACTTACCACAAGCATGGTGTCTCTTCACAGTCATAGTAAACCCTAACCAAGACAAAGAGGAATAAACTTACTAGACCTGGATGGAGGTGGGGGGTTCCTTGGACTTCCCACAGGACAGGGAACCCTGATTGCTTTTAGGGCTGGGGGGGGGGGGGACTTAATTGGGGGAGGGGGAGGGAAATGGGAGGCGGTGGCTGGGAAGAGACAGAAATCTTTAATAAATAAGTAAATTTAAAAAAAGAGAAAAGTTAGAAGGGAAGGAGGTCGGGCCTTGGGAAAGCAGGAGGATTGGGATAAAGGAAGGTTGGACAGGGGAGCACGGAACCACAATTCTTAGTTAAGGGAACCACTTTAGGGTTGGCAAGAGACCTGACCCTAGAGGGGTTCCCAGGTGCCCAAGCTGAGGTCCCCAGTTAGTTCCTTGGGCAGTTGAGAATAGGGAACCTGAAATGACCCTATCCTTGAGCAATACTGACGAATATCTTGCATATCATCATAGAACCTTCATCTGGTGATGGATGGAGATAGAGACAGAGACCCACACTGGAGCACTGGACTGAGCTCCCAAAGTCCCAATGAGGAGCAGAAGGAGGGAGAACATGAGCAAAGAAGTCGGGACCACGAGGGATGCACCCACCCACTGAGACAGTGGAGCTGATCTATTGAGAGCTCACCAAGACCAGCTGGACTGTGACTGAAAAAGCATGGGATAAAACTGGACTCTCTGAACATGGCGAACAATGAGGGCTGATGAGACGCAAAGGACAATGGCACGGGGGTTTGATCCTACGTAATGTGATGGCTTTGTGGGAGCCCAGCCAGTTTGGATGTTCACCTTCCTAGATATGGACGGAAGTGGGAGGTCCTAGGTCTTACCACAGGGCAGAAAACCCTGACTGCTCTTTGGACTGGAGAGGGAGGGGGAGATGAGTGGGGGAGGGGGAGAAGGGTGGGAGGAGGGGGCGTAGGGTGGGAGGAGGGGGAGGGAAATGGGAGGCTGGGAGGAGGTGGAAACTTGTTTTTTTTTATTTTCTCCTTTTCTCAATAAAAAAAAATATTTAATAAAAAAATAAATAAAATAAAAAAAAAGAGGAATAAACTGAGACTATGTGACCCCATGTCCAGGTAGTTTGAAAGATAACCCCCTTGGATCTAAGCTATGTTCAGCCTGTATATATCCAGAATACAAAGCGTTAGTGTCCTAGGTATATTTTAGACTTTGGATATTTGAACTACGGCTGGAGCGTTGAATTTCCCCTTGTTTCCACTTGATCTCAATCCATGGTGACTTTGCAGCAAATAAGGGAGGAGCAAGAGGTCTGCACATTCATGGGGGACACAAATGTCTAACACGAGAAATCAGGACCCCTGGGAATGGCTTAGACTAAAAGGCATAAAGAGAATGTTTTCTGTACGTCACAGCTCTGGAAAAGAATTGGGAAGCAACTGAGGAAGTAAGCACCTATAGGATAATTCCAACTCCTGCCTGTGACTTCCAGGTTTGATCTCCTGTGACATCATTATCTTCATCTTGGGTAATGCATGTATTAATCAGTAAAACAGACACTTAAAATTCATTACTTTTCTTTCAGGAAGCAAGTAAATGCAAAATTCCAATGTGAAAATCATCTATTATGCCTTTATTCAATAAATTTATCCACATTATTAAGTCTGAGATTAATTTATTAGTAAATGCTTTAAAAATATTCATTAATTATGAATTTATCTGCCTTTCCTTTCTATATATTCCAATTTTAAGCATATTATTTTTGAGAAATATCTATTATTAATTCTATGTCAATATAATTTAGATTTTATCAATAATAACTTAGACGACTGTTTTTAATAACGAATAACTTATAGCATAATCCTGTCACAGTCTATATAGCAGCAGAATTGAGAAAGTGACAAAGATTAGAAATTATATTGATGACTTTAAATTTTCATCTAGCTCAATATTTAGCTAATGGAATAGAAGAAAAAAATAGTATGAGGTTTTGCCTAACTGTATTATAAACATCAAGAGTAAATATTCAAACTTTTTCAGACTGTCCCAAGTAGAATGAATATATATAATTAACTTATGTCTTATTTCTCATAATAAATACAGCCACGTTGTTTCCTATCATTCTGACAGCATTTCATTCCTGCCAACAGCAGATAATTTGAACAAGACATCCCTGAAGTCCTGTGAAAATCACCATACCACACTTTCTGAAATTGTATAGATATAACTGCCTCTGTCCCAGAGGAAGCAGTGATTTATGCTTCCTGTCTAATGAAAAGGCAGAGGTGATTGCTTTAGGCACTGGGGACTTCATTGTTCCAAATAATTTTATAGAGTGTAGAACTAAAAATGAGTATATTGGGTAGTTTTTGTTCAGAAAAAAAGATTTGTATGCAGAATATTTTCCTTAAGAATTTAGAAGTAATTCTGAGAGACAGAGTTGACCTTTAATGGACTGTTTTTTTTTAAAAAAAAACAGAATGGATTCTAAATTTTATCTAATACTCTTAAGCAAATGTCTTAAAAATAATAGCAGTAGCAGTTTGGGGCCAGAAAGTTCACTGAGCAATTAAGAGCACTTGCTACTTTTCCAGGGGACCTGAGTTCAGTTCTCAGCATTCATGTTAGGTGGCTTACAATCACCTATAATTCCAGCTCCAAAGGATCCAATACCCTCTTTTTGGACTTTTTTTTAAGACTTTGGACTTTTTTTAAAGGCTTTTTGGATACCCATACACATATGACATACACACATATATTAACAGTATATGTTAATATAAAATATTATATATATAATATATATTTTGAAATGATACTTTCCTTAGAACACAAAGAAAAATAAGAACACAAGATCGTTTAATACACTTTCAACAGTCCTTTGCAAATAGACTGTTTCTGGATGTGCCAGAAGATGATCCAAGCAATGGATTAAGAGGACCTCTTCTAGGATGTCTCTGTTCTAGAGGTTTCTTGATACCATAGAAATGGTAGGAAGAATGGCTCCTTTGTTGTTACCAATGTCTTTCCAATGGACCAGACAGGTAGTAAGTTTTGATTCTTGTTGGCCTCTTACTCCACTAATTGGAAGCCTAGGTCTAAACTTCCAATGTGGGAAACAGAATACCTTCATTTCTGTTAATATGGTGATGTCCACACCTGTGTCCACTAAGCCTCTACTAGCTTGTCCATCAAGATAGATAGATGATCCGTATTGGGGAGTGTGGAAAAATTAGCAGCGTTCAATATGCTTTTGGATTATCAGACCCTTACTGGAAGGGCTGAGGAGCACCCTGCCTGAAGTTTAAAGGGGCAGGTACTTTGGCAGATTGTCATCTGCAATCCTTTGCCCAATGAAATTCCTTGTTGCATCTGGGGGGCATTGGTCCTAGGTTTTGACCAGGGACAGTCATACCATAGAAAGCCTGGTTTACCACATCTCCAGAAAGATCTCTCTACTTTGGGGCCCTTGGATGTATTGCCAGCATGCTGCCTATCCACAGGGAGGGCATTCAGGGACGTGGTGAGGGAAGCAATGGGACCATTACTGGGGTCAAGATCTCTTGTGGCCAATACCAAGTTATGAATGTCCTCATTGTGGGTGGATGCATTAAGTCTTTCCCAAAACAACGGTTTGATTAACATTTCCCTAGTGGGCCCAGGTATACTATCTGCCTCTCAACCTCATTGAAATGTGTGAGAGAATCAGTAAAAATTTCCTCTGGCTGTTGAGTAAGTTGCAGAAGTAAGCTGAATGATCCTGTGGGGCACATACCTTAAGAACTTTGAAGGCTGGGTTAGAAACCTGTTGGTAATAGGCTTGATGGCCAATCTGTGCCAGGTGAATGGGATAAACAAGGTTACCCTGTCCAAAGAGCATGGCAAGGGTCACTGGAATATCCAGTAAGAGGTTCATTCATGCTTGCGCTTCTGCTTGTCCCTCCCAAGATGATTTCCATGTGAGGAAGGTGGCTGGCTCCAGCACAGCTGTGAGCATACTATACCAATCAAAGTCAGTCTGTAACTGCCTTACCCATTGAATGAGGACATGCTCAAAGTATGGTGAATCTGGGCTTGACTCACGAGCCACCTTCTGGATCAGGGAGAGTACAGGTGGTGGTTGGAATACGGTGGTGGGGATCCAGGTCTGGTTAACAGCATTTTGTCCCTGGTTGACCAGTTGTGGATCTCCGTTTCAAAAAGAGCCTTCTTTAATAACCCTTTCTCTTATTAATGATGATAATATTTAGCATACAGTTAGAACAGCGTTTTTCAAGCTGTGGGTCACAACCCCTTTGACAAACATCTATCTCCAAAAATATTTGCATTGTGATTCATAACAGTAGCAAAATTACAGTGATGAAGTAGCAATAAAAATAGTTTTATGGTGGAGGGGTCATCATAACATGAGGAATTGTATTAAAGGGTCACAGCATTAGGAAGGTTGAGAACCACTGAGTTAGAAGCCATACTGATTTAGGAACATGGAAATAGTGGGATCTCCTTTATGGTATATGACATCTTCAGTCATAAGTAGCTGGCTCGGTTTTTGGTATCAGGAATATTTTTTTTCCCTATTGAACACGCCTTAAATACAACTAGACAGCTGATGGTTATCCCCTATTGTGTGAGTGGCCTATTGCATCACTGATGATATCTAGCTGGGCCAATCATTTTTGTAGTTCACTGGTGTTATATGTAGGTAGCACTATGAGTTAATTTAATCCCTGGGGAGCGTGCATAGCACCTTTGGATAATATGACAACTAGTCTTCAGGGAGGCAGTCTCCACATTAATTCTAGCTTGATTACAATAAGTCCTGTGTCTGCTGTATGTGATATCTTGAATTATTTATCTCTTAACTGCTAAAAAGATCTTCAAATTATTATTTTCTGAAATATTTACTTTAAATTACGCGAAAAAAAAATTTTGAGAACAGCTTTAAGGTCATTTAGAAAAACATTAGAAATACCTAAAATAAATAAACTTAAAATTGTATTCATACAATTTTTTATTCATTCACAAAACCACATGAGAAATATGCAATGTTATAATGTTGAATTATGTATGATTTATCTTTTGGTAATTCTGTATCATAGTAAATAAGTAAATATAGTAAAATCTTTATCATATTGAGTCATGCAGTGAACTTCTGTTTGAGTAAAAAAGAAGTTGGCTGAAAATAATTAAGCTTTTTGGAAGATCCTGAAAGCGTTGCTGTCTTTTTCTATTTCTTCTTTTTATGTGCTGAATGTTGGAGACTCTCCAGTCATAATAAAATATGTAATTTAAATTATACTAAATGAGACTCCATGAATTTACTATGGACTTGGTTTTTATAAAATCTCTCATAGTTTTTTGCATTCGTTACAGAAAGATTTAAGTACTATCAGTCCCATAAAACATCGTCCGTAGGATTGCAGAAAATTACAGTTATTAACATATGATACACTGTAAATTTCATTTGTGTATAGATACAATCAACATTAAAGTGCTTAAAGAAAGAAAGGAATTTTATAGAAGTCAAAATATTCCTCCCTACCAATAAGAAGTGCATAGTACCAAGAGGTGCTAGGAAGATAATTTGTCTAGCTAGACTGAGCGTGTTCTAATATTATAGCACATCCTTGCACAAGCAAAGCCTTGGGACACCAGTGATGTGAAAGAAATAATCAAATGCAATTTATCTAAAGGAAATCCCATTTGTATTACCCTTAGGTTTCTAAATATGTCTACCTTCTTTGGGAAAAAAATTCTGGCAGAAATTAAAATATTAATGATAAAACACACATGGTTATGGTTATAAAACTTCCATTTTAATAGATGTCTTTCACTCAAGACTTTATATGCTTATTAATCAAGGCTCTTCCTTTAGTTGACTCTAAGGTTTATTTCAGTAGAACCGAAGCACTCTGCAGAGGTCATTCATGGACCCACATGACTATTTCCTACCTGTCACATACACTAAGCCTCAAGAATTGCCTCGTTCCTGCCTCCTGCACATACTTACTCATAACATGCTGACATAAGTTTCCATATGAGTAGCAGAAACCATGCAGTCATTAGCTCACAGGGCAGAGTCAATATCAGAGGAATGAAGGCCACAGTAATATTCTCTTATAAAGAAAACTTATAAAATGTCCAGTTGCTAACAGTACCACATATCTTTGAAGAGAAGTTTCAGTCTGGCAATAACTAAACGTTTATGAAAGTAGATAGTTTTCTCAAAGGAATAAAGTAAATATCAAATCAATAAGATATTTTTACACACAGGTTTTTGTTCATAGAGGGGAGTCTATTCTTTCTCACACGACAAAGCATTGATAGCCATGGCTTTCACTGCAATGCAATTTGTAGCTGCAGAAAGCAAGTCCACAGAAAAGTAGTGACCCTTGATTAGAAGAACAAATCTGTGTTCAGTGGTGATTTGAACAGCCACAGAGGAAAAAAAAAAGCAAAATAAAACAAAAACAAAACAAACAAAAAATAACAAAGATTTGAAGATCAAAAGCTTCCTGGTTGGAATGAAAATGAATCTTGTGGACAGGAAACTCTTCCAGGGAAGCCCTGGAAAAGGCTGGCTATCAGTCAAAGCTCACAGTCTGGACTTAGTGTATAGTCTATGTGACATTCAACAGGAGGTAGGTAATGTATGCTACATCTAATGAGAGCCAGTGTATATTGGAAGTCGTTTCTTCTAGTGGACTCTAAAGACTAGTGAGGTGGTTTAGGACTTTTGTTGGTTTTGTTTCTATACGGTTAAGTATAAGATTAGCATAAGAGTTCAAAATGAGCAACAAAGCTGGAATAAACAAAGGAAAACTAAGTTAACAGAGAAAATGTTAAATTAGCTCTTTATTGGCTTTCAGTGCAACTGTGCATTTTCTGATACCATTTAATCTCACTGTTTTTGCTAGCAAAGTGTCCTGGAGTTCCGGTTCTCACTAACTGCAAAATGAGGTCTCAGAGGCCAAGGTATTTACCATTTTGCAGCAACCAAGAAAAATAGTTCTCACAAGGAGGCTGCAATTCAGAGGTGACATAGGACAAGAGCAGATGTTGGAAAGGCTGTCGGGCAGTAGGGGGTGAGCAGAGCTCTGGCAGGCGAGACTGCCTGACAGAGGGACGTATGACTGGGGGAATCTGTTCTAGGCTAAGCAGCAACCTGTTTCCTGCTATAGGATTCTGTCTCTACCTTCTGGTGCTTGCTTGGAGACAAAAGTTACCTAGAACACAAGAAAGCATATTTGCCACTGTACTTTTAAGAAGCAAATTGTTAAAATAAAAAGACCATAATCATGCAACTATCATTTTCCCAAAATATATGTTTAAATATTAACTTACTTTCTTCAGATTTGACAGGTATGATTTGTACTCCTTGGCTTTCCAGATCTACTTTGATCATTGTTGGCAAAGTCACATCTGAATGGAGACCACAATTCCTATTTAGTCTGATGATTGTTCCACACCCTGCTGTCTACCGTGGCTGACTCCCCTTCCTGGGATGCCCAATACATGATTTCAAAGTTTTCCCAAGTTTATTTTCCTTTGGTTGAAAATATGAGTAGAAGAGACACATTGGATTTTATTTGCTACTCATACACAGTGGGAATTATGCCAATTCAAAGACAGTTTGTGGCTTTCATCTTGCTGAGTGGACCAGAGAGGTTTCAGAGCAAGCTAGAAAAGAACCTTAATTGTGAGGCATGATCTGCAATAGGGAGATAAGATGCTAGGTTAGGGATTGAAAGCATAAATGTGATGGATAGGAGTCTGAAGTAGGAAGGGTCCTCACCAAGAGCAGAGAAATCACATCATCAGGATTCTTGGGGAAGAGCTAAGATGACGCTAACTTCATTTTCTCTACCGCTTTGCAAGAATGGTGTGTCCTATGTCAGCTCTGTCATCAGCATAAGGGAGGGTGCAGTGAGACTACCTGAACTAGACTTCTGCATGGATGAGAAGAGAAGTTTGTTGGAAACATGAACTGACACATGGCTGTCTATCTCTCAGGGGTAGAGAGAATAGCACACCCAATTTCACAGGCAGAAAAGCTAGGAATTTGAGAAATCAAATAGCTGGAAGAGACAGAAAAAAAATTTGCCTCCATTTTATTTAGACTTGTTAACAAATAAATACTTAAAAAATAAATAAAAGGCAGCTAAATGCCTGAAGAACATTTTATCATGCACTACGCACTCCTCACTTACCTACTCTATTTAGCGGGCGAGGACTGTGCTTGTCCTCAGTAATGTGCCTTTTTCATCAGTTGCCAAATTTGCCCAGTGTGTTATCATCAAAATTCAGCACAGAGATCACTGTAGACAGTGTCCCAGACAGTTAGTAGTATGTGCTACAAATGTCAGACTAGAAACCACTTCGTTTAGCAAAAGTCAACTTATTTTAAATGAAGTGTTTCTGTAACTCTTTCTCCTGACATTTCTGCTAGTATTTTTGCTCTTTAAATTTTTTTGCTTATGTAAATTCATATCTGCTTTACTAAGTTAACATACACATTCACCTTGAATTAAAAAGTGAATTTATTTAAAATATTAGATAATATGTGTTTTTATTTGACTTGGCAAGTTTGAGTGTGTTGTTTGCAATGATTAACATGAAATATGTAGCTAGAATATATCTAAACATATGTATAGCAGTACTTTAAAATTATGCTATTTTTCCATAAATAAAAATCATCCAGTCTATCTGTGTTATCAACCAGAAACCATGTGGAAGTCCATGATCCACGCTCCTGCTGAAAGGACAAGGGAGTTACTTTTGCAGTAGTATAAATGACAGTAGACTCACAGTTAAGAAGAAGGGACATAGAAGGCTTTTCCGCCAAGTCTTACCCCACCCCTCAAAAAAGTAACAGCTTAGACAGGAAACCATCAAAGAGAACTCTTAAAATTGTGATAAAGATGCTGAAGTGTAGCTCTTCACAACTGAGAACTTCTGGCAGAGTTGGGGTTGGAGAAGGACTCAGTTTTCTTTAAGAGTCTGGGCACTGGGAGTTTGACCATGCTCCCAGGAGTATATGGGCAACACGGATTAGACTTATGGGGTTTCACTGTTGTTGTTGTTTTTATCTTCTTTATGGGGAGGAGGAGGTCACAGAGGGTTGCAGACCAAGGAGGACTGGGAAGTGGGAGTGATTGCAGTGCATGATGTGAAATTCCCAAATAATCAATAAAAATATTATATTGGAAATAAAATCTTACAATCTATAGTGTCAGCTACCTTAAATCCCTTCTTGATTATAATAGAAGAAGTTCCTTTCAAAACTGAACACATCTGTTATGCAAATGAGAATGCTCCTGCTTTTAATAAAGTACGAGGCATGTCAGACATCTGACATTATGTGTTCTGTGTTTTGAGAAATGACAATTACATTGCTCACATACTGAGATGTGCCATTAGGGAATATAATGGTCGCATTATGGTATCATTCTTTGGGGCAAATGAAGCATGGTATTGATCAAAATGAGAGTTTGTGATGATGTATTGAGTACCTTTATTTTCAGATGGGGTCAAAACAACGTAGCTTCCAAACACATTCAATGGGATATGAAATGAGGCTGAAGTTTTCCTATGCTTGATTTTCTCACCCCAAAATACTTTAAAGCAAAGATGTGGTAAATATGTTTTACTTTACTTACTTTGACTGTCGATATCCAGTTCTCTTCTGTCTGTGTTTGAATTCAGAGATTTATTATGTTTCCTTGGTTTTTGCTGTTGTTATTTGTCTTTCTTTTTATCGCTCACAGGAATACAACAATAATTATTATTAGCAATAATAACCCTTTCATTCCCCTCGTCCCTTACTTTACAATGGCGTTAGAAAACCCCAGTCTCAGAGAGTCATTATGCGAGGAAAACTTTAATTGTCTTTTTGTCTGTGACTCGGGTAAGTTGTTTGAATGACACTATCTCATCAGCCCTATTAAATACAGAATAGCACCCTTCATCCTTCCCTCCTGGTACTTCTCTCTCCTGAAATTTCTGTGAGAATTGTGTCTGTTTCTAACTACAAAAAAAAATTCTTTGAACTCAGTGAGAAAGATCTTATGATTTTCATAAGCCCTCTTTAACCTAAAACTACCATATTGTACCATCTGCTTAGCACAACATACAGTAAAAGGTCCAATGGGAAAGACAATGATTCATGCAATGAGGTATCTGCTCTCAAAGCCTAATGATTCTTCCTGATGAGAAAGAAGTACCTAGAGAAGGTCATACGTTATTTCGAAAATCATTAGACTTTCCGAAATCCAGCAAACTGAGGACTGTCAGTGGTGTCCACCCATCATTGGCCTGGATAAGACAGTACAGCTCACACTCAGATGCACTCTTTTCCTTCCAAGACCACAGCTTGAGAAAGCCTGAGACCTTCCTTCACAATCACCTTGTAAGCATGGTGGGGAGTCTCTCTGGGAAGGAAACCAACATTGCACATATGCTGTGACACAGGGACACCGTGCAGTGGGGATTCTGACAGCCCCCTTACCTCAGGCTTAGAATCTGAACAAAGAAAGCATTGTCCCTGATTTTAGACTGCGAGTGTGTCTCTCACCAGCCACCAACTGACTCTGCTGTAATAAATTCATGAAAGAAAGAAGCTGTGAAATCAGCAGCTGCTTAAACTTCATTCCAGAATATATAAAAGGAGGATGTGCAGTTACAAGTATTCCTGTTAGACAATATATATGGCTTTTATTGTTCCTATATTTTAATCTTATCCAGGAGGGCCTTGGTCCTCCCTCAAGTGATATAATAGACTTTGTTGACTCCACATGGGAGATCTCACCATCTCTGAGGAATGAGTGGAGAGTGGTGTGGGGAAAAGGTAGGAGGAGCGGGAGGAGGGGATGGAGAAGCAATTGGGATTGGTATGAAAAATGAAAAAGATGATAATAAAAACTAAAAATGCAGAAATGAGGTTCTGTATATTTCTTTAAAGACTTATCTCTTGTATAAAGTCAGTTTGGACAAATTATGAATTTTAAAAAGCACAAGACAGTATCCCAAGATAGAAATTTTTGTTCTAGAACCTCACTAGAATTAACTGTATTTTTAATAGAAGCATTAAATGAAGTGTGACCCCTCTCTGTACATGAATTGCCAAGTGATCAGAAGGGAGTTTCTGCTGAGAACACTGAAAAATAATAAGGCAAAGGAAGGAGCTTTTTCTTGGGTAAAACTCGATGTTTGCATACATTTTTTTCCAAAGATAATTTTAGATTTCCCTTATTGTTCCATAACTCTTACATGACATACTGATGATGTAGTAGGACTGGAGCTTTGGTATAAACATTGTGGTAATTAGAAAGCTATACAATCTTATAGTTTTGGAAATAGAAGCAATGGAGTCACTGACTAATGATCTATGTAGACAGACAATGTCTGAGACTATGGTCTCAGACCAACGGTAATTATATTATTTGTATACATTTATTATGATCTTTTCTACACTTGAAGTTGAAAAGAGATGCTCTAATTCCTTAAATTGATAAATGCAGGTGACCTTTTTGTGGCAGTTTGCTGCTTTTTATAGACATATTCGGAAATGCACCTACCTGGAAATGAATGCCTGTCCAACTGCAGTTGGAATAAAATATGTCCAATTTTAAACATAAATGTCAAAAAAAACTTTGCATAGATTTTTCTGAGGTTTTCAAATGTTATATCCTATCTATCCATATATATATATATATATATATATCCATGTGATGTGATGTATGCACATGGAGATCAGAGGTCAATATTTGTGTCTTCTCAATAGTTATTACTGTGAGATGGGGTTCTCACTGAACCTACATGTCACCGATTCAGCTAAACTAGCTGTCCATCAAGCACCGAGGATCCTCTGCCTTTGCCTCTTCAGCACTGTGAAATTCATTTGTATCATGTCCACTGCCCGTTCTCTGTACATGGGTTCTGAGAATAGAACCCAGATCTGTGCAGCAAGAGCCACAAAAACAGAAGCATGAGTGATGATTATTGACTGACTACATAGCTGAAAGAATTAAAGCTACACACACACACACACACACACACACACACACACACAATCACAAGATTCTCTACTTTTTTCAAGGCTTTGCAGACCTCTAGTCTAATTAGTACTAGAGATGAGAACACAGAAATTATTTTCTGCTCTAATTTGTTTCTTTTCCAATTAAGAGTAAATATGTTCCCTTGTTAGGATTATTCCAAGGTAGTTAAGAATTTAAATTTCAGAAATAGAGATGCTAATTTGTTTTAGGCTCTATCACTTGAATCTTCCTTGAAAGTCAAAATTTTATCTCACTGACTACCTTTATTTCTTCAACTGACTTTGACAGACACAACTACTAGTGTCTGAGAGACCTATGTGTTTCTCCTGATGAGAAGAGAAGTTTCCAGAGATGAATGTGTTCAACTTTCAGGTTAAAATATAAGAAAGAAACTGTTCCTTCTCCCCACACTGGAGTAAGCTGCTGTCACTAAATCTGCCTTCTGGCAAGAGGACCACTGTGATTGACGGGGACAGGAACTTGATGCCCTTCCAACCCATCTCTCTTCAACTAACAGACTTGCTGACTAGCAATTGCTGCATGGAATCTGGTTTTTGTGCATAGAACTGTGGAGAACAGAATTATGCTCCTAGAATATCTGCAGGTCTACAAGCTATCAAGTGCTCATTCCACCACACACCTATGTGCTCTGAGAAGAAGTCAAAGGTCTTGAGGAAGTCAGCTTCTGAGCAAGTGACCTACCAGAACCTTTTGTGGAATGAACTTATGAGTTTCCTGAATGATATGACCATAAAAGACTGTATTTCCCCAACAGGATGATTGGGATAAAGGAAGGTTGGATAGGGGAGCACAGAAGCACAATTCTTAGTTAAGGGAGCCACCTAAGGGTTGGCAAGAGACTTGAACCTAGGGTGACTCCCAGGAGCGCAAGGCGATGTCCCCAGTTAGTTCCTTGGGCAGCTGAGGATAGGGAACCTGAAATGACCCTACCCTATAGCAATACTGACAAATATCTTGCATATCACCATAGAACCTTCATCTGGTGATGGATGGAGATCGAGACAGAGACCCACACTGGAGCACTGGACTGAGCTCCCAAGGTTCCAATGAGGAGCAGAAGGAGGGAGAAGATGAGCAAAGAAATCAGGACCCCGAGGGGTGCACCCACCCACTGAGACAGTGGGGCTGATCTATTGGGAGCTCACCAAGGCCAGCTGGACTATGACTGAAAAAGCATGGGATAAAACCGGACTCTGAACATGGCGAACAATCAGGGCTGATGAGAAGCCAAGGACAATGGCACGGGGTTTTGATCCTACTTCATGTTCTGGCTTTGTGGGAGCCTAGCCAGTTTGGATGTTCACCTTCCTAGACATGGCCGGACTGGGGAGGACCTTGGACTTTCCACAGGGCAGGGAACTTTGACTGCTCTTTGGACTGGAGAGGGAGGGGGAGAGGAGTGGGGGGAGGGGGAGAAGGGTGGGAGGAGGGGGAGGGAAATGGGAGGCTGGGAGGAGGATGAAACTTTTTTTTTTCCTTTTCTCAATAAAAAAAAAGCAAAAAAAAAAGAATCTTAAATCTGGATAGAAAATGGTGAAATTACATTATTGAATAAATTTAATGCTCCATCACACTCCTAAAGTAGAGGGTGGGATGTGAGAACCACAAAACTACTATATGTATATCACTTACAACTGAAGGCAAGAGCTGTCAAAAATCAGAATTTTAAATGACGGAAAAAATTTCCAAGGAACTATGTCTTTCTCTGCTGAACATTAGACATGCTTATTTAAACTACTTATGTAAGTAAAGAAAAAGACTTTCCCTGGTTTTGAGGAATGCATCAAACTATTTTTCTAAAACTGTACTAATAGGTTAATGCACCTACATAATGCACAAAATGTAAGTAGTGTTGCGATATGTAAAACTCAACTTGAAATAGAGAAAAAATGATGCATCGACTATCACTTAAAAAATGCATTAAGCTCAAAAGTAAAGAAAAACCCTTGAGCTCCACAAATGAAGGAAGAAATTATAGTCACAACTTCTATCTGTGGGTGAAGCCATGGTGACCTTTGAGAATTTGGAGGATCCATATAAGCTAAATATCCAGTAAGTAGCTGCACTATTATTTGGGAAACAAGTTGTTCTCAGAAACTTGCAAAGAGGTGTGGTGTTAATAAACCCCAGGTTGCTCTTTTCCTGCTTTAGCAGCTCGGCGGGGCCGTCATCATGAATGACACAGTAACGATCCGGACCAGGAAGTTCATGACCAACCGTCTGCTTCAAAGAAAACAGATGGTTATTGATGTCCTTCACCCTGGGAAGGCAACAGTACCAAAGACAGAGATTCGGGAGAAGTTAGCCAAAATGTACAAAACCACACCAGATGTCATCTTTGTATTTGGATTCAGAACTCATTTTGGTGGTGGGAAAACAACTGGCTTTGGCATGATCTATGATTCTCTCGATTATGCAAAGAAGAATGAACCCAAACACAGACTTGCAAGACATGGCCTTTATGAGAAGAAAAAGACCTCCCGAAAACAGCGAAAGGAACGCAAGAACAGAATGAAGAAGGTTAGGGGGACTGCGAAGGCCAATGTTGGTGCTGGCAAAAAGTGAGTGGAGATTGGATACAGCCAAAGGAGTAGATCCACGATGACTTGATCTGCTGTGGTTTGCGGACAATTTCCCAGAGGACAAATAAACTAAAAAGCTTAAAAAAAAATAAATAAACCCCAGGTTGCAAATTAGAGAGAACAGCCAAACTCCATGTGAAAGAAGTTGCAGATGTAACCAACACAATCAATCATTGAAGCAAGACATGCTATGAAAAGACAAAAAGATAAACTGGCTGGAAGCAGTGAACAATACAGAATCAAAAACATAATGAAAAAATCAACCCAAAAGTAAATATGTAGTCTAAAAATAACTGAATGCAAATGTGTAAGTGAAAAAGAGATACTAATTGAATCAAAAACAAATGATTCTGAAAATACCACTTTCGGTTTGTTTATCTGTTTCCTCTTAATTATGTTGACATATATCATTTCTGATAGATTATCACAAAAGTTATATATTTTGTTATATCATGGAAATATAATGTATATCTTAGGACTGATAATATGAACCTCAATCTATTGACTCAGTTGCTGTTTGTTTATCCAATTACTCATTAAAAAGTAATGATTTTTTCTTCCTAATTAGTAAATATCTTGGGGAAGAACCTTTGATATTGATCATTCTGTTGTTTCTTTTCAGATTATTACATATTAATTTTAGCATTGATTGATGTTCCCTGCCATAATTATTACCCTCTGTTCTAATTGTCACTTTCATTTCTCTCTTATAACTTCTACATTTATTAATTAGAATTATGTTATAAGGAGAAGCTGTACCTCTGCCAACATTAAATACTCTTCCAGTATTTAAGAATATGAACTCACAGATACTTATGTTATCATTTTGAGCATAACCCAATATCATGATGTAATAGTGTATGATTTAAGAGATAAATAATATGACAATAAAATTATGTAACTACATTCTTAGAAGTGTGTGCCCTTAGAAATTTGAAATTTGGTTAAGGTGAAAATGAAGACTAATCATCATATTCAAATCAAACATTTAAATGGATAGGGCAAAAATCACTAGTACTTGTGTGGGGCAAGCATTTCAGTAGAAACCTAGGTGTAGTGATGCTGAGTGCCCAAGAGGCTACCGAAGACCAAGAACTGGTCAGGAGAAAGAGAAAATTTGGTCTGAAAATAGGTTCCGCATAGCATGGAAGTTTCTGTACTGCCATTCAGTACAGAATGGAAGTTCAGTGCCATTCAGACCCAAAGAAACACACAGAGGCATATTGTAATTACAAACTGTTGGGCCTGTTATTTTAGGATTACCATTGACTAGCTCTTACAACTTAAATTAATCCATAATTCTTGTCTATGCTTAGTCATGTGACTTGGCACCTTTTCTTGGTGACTGGCCAGCATTTTTTAAAGCTAATATGGGTGACAAATCTTTACAGCGTACTAAAGCGTTATCCCACAGCAGTTCAGTACACAACCACATGATTTCTAAGGAGAAGATAGAATAAAATAATTGACTGAAAATATATTTCTGCTGTGTCATAATTATTCATAAAATTACTTCCTAGGTGACTCTAAGTCTCAGTAATGTCTCCATGTTTTTAGGAGCATATATATCCAAACCTAAAGGAACTCAAAAAAAATTATACTATTTTCAAAATTTTTTATTGGTGAGAGTGTTGACATTGTTACTTCAAGATGACTATATGTGAATAATAGGCAAAAAATGAGATAGAAAACAGACTTTTCAGTATACGCAACAGAAAAGACAGCAGAAATTTTATATAAATCTATGAATTATCATTAATTTCAGGTCAAAATAGCTTTACAAATGTAATGAATTCATGTTGGAAATATGTAACTCTGAGCTCATCCATTAAAGGTTGTTCAAACAATAAATAAATAAACTGGTAGTAATATATAGATTTAGCCCAAAGACTGAGCTATCCAAGTAAATGAAGTATAGATTATTGGATGAAAATGGCTTGGATCCAAAATTAAGAAGAGGAAATGAGAAGAATCCTGGAGAGTCTTGTCATAATAGTTACTGGGAAGGCATGAAAGGCAGTTAATGGTCATACAGAGGGAAGAAATCATTTACTTTCCCTTACCTGTCAAGATGGGATAATAATGGCATAAAGGTGAACATGTGCTGAAAATAAAGCAATAAACAAAAACTTATTCTGTAAACTTTGATGGATGATGGGAAATAAATAAATCTTTTAGAGAAAATGTAAATGAAGGGAAAGAAGCAAACATTTGAATTTTATTTCCAGCATATTTAAGGTGTGTAATTGTAGTACTTAATCAGAAAGGTGAGGCAGTGTAATCACGTGAGCTTAATAGTTCAAGAACAGCTTGGGCAGCAGAGTGAGACTCCCATTTCAAAACACATAAGCATTAAATTGCTTTATTTGTTTGAACTATTTCTGAGAAAAATGAAGTAGTTGATAACTCATACTCTGCTTATGGAAATGTTCCACGGGAAAAAAAAGAATAATGGATGGAACTAGAATACTTTTTTTAAATTGCTAGTGTGTTACTGTATCTAGGAATAATCATGTATGATTGTTAAGTTATATAGCTTAGAAGCTATCTATATAATTGCAATTTAAAGAAAATCCAAGGAAGAGGTAAACATACTAGATGAGCACTGGATGACCATCAAAGCAAATATTTAAAAATCTCTATAGGGAAAATTGGCAAAGTTTCATCAACACATAACTACAATGATTAACAATAGGTGTGTTTAATGGGGTGGGGGCCGAAGGGCAGGGTGAAAATGTCTGCGCTGAGATTCCTGAAACACATTAACTACTTGCATTTATGGATTTTATTATCATCCTATTTAAAAGCTAAACCAAAAGAGCAATTTAAAGTGACATAAAAAATGTCAAAGTGGTCTCAAATATTTGATGCTTATAGCACATTAATTTTATGTATCATGCTTACAAATAGATCCTCCTTTATGCACATGTATACTAAAGTAGATATCTACAAGTCTGTAAATAACTCTGAATCTCTCTAATCTTTTAGGGAGTAAAATAGCATTTATATTTATATAAAAGTAGACGTACTAAACAGTATTGTTGGGTTTTGTTGATCTGTATGGGAAATAATGTGATGGAGTGATTCAGAATGTCCTACAGAGATGTCTGTAGACATAATCGGCTAAAAGATGTTCCTTATAGAATGAGAAACTCCCACATTAGCCCAAAACAAACTTAACAGTAAAATTATACAAGAAAAAAGGTGATAAACTATATGTAAGTAGTGTTCAAAACATATACTGTTAAAAATGTGAATAAAATGAAATGCACCTATATAAACAAATTTACCTACACATAGGGAAAATATAATAGAATACGACAGTAGAAAAACAGTAAAATCATCCAAACAAAAAGAATAAATGAACTCTTTCCAAAGAATGAACTTGATGCATTGTACTCTGGAAATGCTAGGATACACTAGAATAATGCCTTTTAAATGTTTAGAGAAAAACAAGTGCCCGTCTGGGTCATTTTTTTTTCCAGAGGAAAATTCTAATTTTAAAGCAAGTCAAGAATTATTTATAAAAATTACAATATGCCATCAGAGATGTTAGTTATCACAGAAAATATGCCTCAGAATGAATGAAAATTTCAAGACATGAAGTGCAAAATGACGGATACTTGGTAAGATGCAAATGCACTCACCCGTTGAGGATTTTAAGAGATCATTCTTTGAACTGAGGCTCACAGGTAAGGCAAAATAAGAATAGCATAATTGTCATTGTGAAAGCAGCTACTATTCACTTTTTCCTAGAATGTTTATCCTTATCCCTTGGGTCTGGCCAGCCTTGTCAGTTGTTTGAGCAATGGTATGGCTGATATTATTCTACCATGATCTCAAAAGGCTATTAATTTATAATGGAACTTTGCTGTTACTGTGTGATCAACATAATCTATCTAACAGGTAGAAAGTCATTCAACAATTGACCCCAATGAGCCAAATATTAAAAAAAAAAAAAGTCTGATTCTCATTGGTGCCATCCAATTCCCAGCTGGACTGCTCAGCTAATTTGACTAATTCAGGCACATAAGGGAGAAAGTTATTGCCTAGTATGGTTCAGATAAATAGAAAAACACTACTAATCCACAGTCTCAATAATAATAATAATAATAATAATAATAATAATAGTCATTATTTTAGGTCACTACATTTGAGGGTAGTTAAGAATATAGCAAAAACTACTTTGATGAACAATCACAGAAGTAATTGGAGGCTGTGGAAATGAGCAAAATTTTTCTAGTTTCCAATTATATTTTGTGAGACAAGTAACTACAGACTTTAAGCATTATTTATCAATTTAGTAACGATCAACAAAATAAAATGCAGTTGGAACTTTCACTTCAGAGATAACAATTAGCTACTCAATAATACTCAAGTCAGTCTACCCAAAGTAATAAAACCATAGATTTGAGTTACAAAATTGAAAAAGGAAAAATAAAATAAGTATACAGAAAAAAACAAAATAATGAATAGAGCTAAAACTAAATGTAATAAAAATAGTGAACGAGATTAAATTTTTTCAGAATAGGTTTATAGCTTAAGGGTAAGTGCTGCTGTATGCGGTTAATAAATCACATTTCCATTTCTGTAAAGAGAGCCTGAGCAGTAAACGATATGCCTTCTTGCCCTTAAAATATGAAGAATGAGGATAAAATTTTCTTCCAAAGCAGTAAAATTAAATGGTGGATAATACAGCAGATAGTTACTTTATTATTCTATTGGAAGAGGGTTAATATTCTGAAACTACTCTAGGGAATCTCCAAGGTGAGGCGGCAAAGAAAAAAGACAAAGAAGGTCTTGGTTGCCATCAAACCTTGACCATAAGCAAGTGCACGTAGTGCATTTATCACAGACGGACATGAGGAACAAATGTTTGATGCCAGCTCAGGGAGCAACCGAATGAATCTTAAGCTACTGCTGCTGTAGAATTCACAAATGAATGAACTGGGACCAGATCATGTGTTAGGAAAGATAGAAAGGCAGGAAGATTTAAAGGTATTTAGCAAGGAGACTGGAAGTCCCGGTAACCTAGTCTGTTCCCTGTGGAGAATCAGGAAACTTCAAGAAAACTGATAAACCCATAATTTCTTAGAAAGATAATGGCAGTTTCTAAACAAGGATATCAAAAGCTGTGAAATTCTCATAGCTGAGTTTAACTGCATTAGCACTGGCTCCTCCCTAATCTTACATTTATTTTCTACATTTATGTCATTTGTACAAAATAATTTTCTCTAAATAATTTTATACATTTTAATCATATTCTTTCTTCTCCCACCCCAAGTCTTCCCAGATCCTCCCCATTTCTCTACCCTCCCAACTTCATGCTCCTTTTTTCTCTCTCCCTCTCTTCCCTTCTTTCTCAGAAAAAGCAAAACCTGCAAAACCACAAAAACTAAAATAAACAAAGAATAACACGACAAAAAACTAACAAAATGAGGTAGAAAGCACACACACACAGTAGGGTCCATTTTCTGTTTTTCATCTACTCTGGGGCATAGAACCTGACCTGGAGTGTAGTTAACAGAGCCAGTTACACTCCATTGGAGAAAAGTGATTTTGTTCTTCTTTAGCAACTACTTACTTTCAATAGCTTCTTGACTTGGGGTGGGACCTCCTGTCCATTGTTCCTTCTTTGAAATGGAAACCTGGACTGATTGCTAAGTTCTGCCCTGTCAACAGACCAAGGCAGTTTCTTTATTCATTAACCAACAAAAGCAACATATAGACAGAAGAACCCCCCACACCATCTAGTAGCTTTAGTGTTTCAGGTTTTCAGAATTTTTTATCTACTTGGATACAATTTTTGTGCATGGTGATATACGGCTCTATTTCCTGCTTGTGGACATTCAATTCTCCCAGCAACATTTGTTGAAGATATTATCTCTTCCCCCAGTGAATGTCTTTTGCCTCCGTGTCAAACATCAGGTTTCTGAAGTTGCATGTACTCATTTTGTGGTCTTTTCTTCTGTTTGATTTTTCTACACAACTGTTTTTATGACAGTACCACAGAGTTTTTATTCATATAGCTTTTTAATGTATCTTGAAACTTAGTATAGCAATATCTCCAGTATTTTTTCACAGAGTTCTTTGGGCTATTGGGATATTTTCTGTTTCTATATGAATTTTATGATTTTTTCTAATTCTGTGAAGAATTTTGTGGGTATTTTGATGGGATCCTCCCTAATCCCTAAATTTAAACAAAGTATTTTATAAAAACACTTTGTAGTTTTGTTAGGAAAATGTATTCTTTAAGAGAAATACCTAAACCAACTTATACATTTTTACTAATATTTAATTTTTACTTAATCTTAAAATTTTGCTTAATCATCTATCTGTATGATGGGGAAATTTTTCCTGTGGAATCCCTACAATATGTTTGCCAGAGCAAGATGGGCATAGTGACAGTACCGGTTGACATGTCACTGTAAACAGGAGAAATTTTACCACGTCCTACCCTTAGATGAATAGCTACAGATGGCCAATGAGTGCTGACAAAGGGAAAATTGCTTGCCTCCAGGGCCAACCTCACAGATAGATTGACCCTTTTCAAGTGCTTAGCCCTGGAAACATGTACATATGAGCAATGTTAAATGAATCCAATGGATTGTATATCCCTGTGTGCATATATATCTACATACACATTGACAATAACAGGGAAATAGGAGATCAGGAGCTTAAGGAAAAGGGGGGACAGAAGGAGCTGTATGAGAAGGAATGAGAGTGATGAAGACACAATGTTCTTGGATGACATTCTCAAAATTATTTTTAAAAAGTGCTTAATATTTTGTTCTGGTTGTAAATTGTATCCTTTAAACAATGTAGCTTGCGATAGAGGGCCAAGAGATCATGGGAATGGTCAGTTTAGAGACATGTAAATGTGATCTTTCTTAAGAAGCCTGAACCCACATCTTGCGAGTGTGCCATCCTTTTCCTAATTATTTCTCTCTTTAAAAATGAATGCTTAAGTCCAAAGCGTGCACTTTTCCTTAAATTCACTAGCTTTGCTTCATTTTGATTCATGCGGTGTAGTCAGAGTCTGACTTTACCTGGATGGAAAGAAAGTGGGGACTCCTCAAGCTAAGGGAGGCAGTATAGGCTCCCTATCCCTGCTGCAGGCAGGACATCCACCTATTTTGCACAAAAGCAAATAAAATCCTTCACTGAGAGTATGCATTTAACAGAGTGTCTTCAAAACCACCATAGGCATTTTTTCACTATAGTTATTAGATAAGACTACAAGAATAAACACTATGAAAATTTTAAATGAAGTATAAGAAAACAATGAGAAAATATGACAACATATGTAAATTTTTCCAATCTAATTTTGGAAACAGGAGCACAAAACGTTTAGAAATTATAAGGAAAACCTTTGTGAAAATGTGCAAAACAGAAAATTAGCTTTAAATGGAAAATTGAGAGGCCAAGAGACAGGTAACCCAACAATAAGACCTGTCATGTCAGGTGGGATTCCGAAAGCCTGAAAAAGAAGGAAATTGCATTGACAGAGGACTCAATCATGGAAACTAGAATGAGCTGTCATATTAAAATAATTAGACAAAAAAAGACCTGTCAATTCAGATGGCTATCTATCCTGCAAATCCTGACACCTCTCAAGATTGAGAGCAAAAACAAATTATTTTCCTTGGGAAACAGAGGGGTTTCAGTTAACATCCTTTATAAAGAAACTGCGCTTATGGTAGTAAAGATTGCAGAAAGAAAATTACTCCAGCATATTAAGAGAAAATTAGATTAGTAACACAGACTTACAAAATATAGCAATGTGCTATTTAAGAGACCCTAAAAAAGACAAAGGGCATTATCCTGAAAGAAAAAGGGTGGAAAACATTAGTAAACTTCTCTGGGTCATGGTTATGTTTGCCATCTGAATGTAAAGATGGTTTCATAATGAGCAGGCAAGTCAAATCAATCAAACCCTTCTGTTTAATGTGTTCAAATTAGTTGAAAGATGTTTACAAGAAAATATAAATATGGAAAAGATAAGGTGAGCAATTATTGAGAACAGGAATATAAATAATATTTTTGATCTTGTTATATAAAACACAGTGGTTCTTAGGCTACAGTTACAGCAAGTGGTAAAAGCCATTATGATAAGACAAGATATTTCAGAATCACAATTGTATCTAGACAATAAATTGTAGATGACTCCCAATATTAAATCATATAGTCAGATAATTAATAAATATATATGTATATTGGCAAATTTCCAATATAGTGGCACTTTCAAGATGCAATTCTTAGTAATTGATATTTAAGGAGACAGAAAGTTAATAAGGAGAAGGTCAATTAAGTTTGCAATTATCAAGGAAGCTCAAATCAAAACTACACTCATGTATCACTCATGTATACTTATAAAAACTGTTATAAAAAGATAACAAGAGCAAGGGAGGATATGGAGGAAAGGAAATCCCCATATATTTTGATGGGAATATAGATCAGTACAGCTTTTATAGAGGTTCCTTAAAAGTTGAAAAAAATAAACATTATTTCCATAGCATTCAACATCTCCAGTATTGGATATATAGCCAAAGGAAATGAAACTGAATTCAATCCATCAAAGAGACAAGTGGATTTCCATTTTTCTTATTGAACTATTCAAACAGTCAAGCACTGGAAGGATCTGATGTGTCCGTAAATGAAAAATTAATAAAGTACATGTAGTGTCTGTACAACGTAGCCATAAGGAAGAATGAAATTCTGTCATTCACAAGAATCTGTCTGGAAAGGGTATTCATCATGTAAAGTAAAATAAGCCAACCACATAAAGACAAATAGCACATGATCTTACTAGTAACTAGAGAATATGGAAATGGTTAACAGGAGTCAAGAACAGGAAAGGATAGAGAGTAATGAAGGAAGATTTATCAATGGGTATAAATTTCAGTTAGGTAGAATCCTCTGGGTGTTATTACATTGTAGGATAGCTTTAAGGTACGTACAATATTTTGACATTGTTATGTGTCTTTGTCATCTACCAAGCACATTCTACTTACAAAAAATAATCACAATCTCACAATATTTTAATGAAATTTTGTACGTTATGTTCAGTTCTTTACAGAGACATCCTTGACCTATGTTTTACAGGAGTCTCAATTTAGACATACCTGCCAAAGACTAATTATGTCCTGTTTGTTTCAAAAGGTAAAAAAGACAGGGTTTAAAACAATTTTACCACACAAAAATGATGTTTTTAACCTGATTTGAACATAACATAATGCATGCATCTTTGAAGAATCATAAGGTATGGGTAATATGTAAAAATTGTGTGTACGAGTTTTCAAAATAGATTAACACATTTAAAAAGTATTTTAAAAGTAGACAGATTTACCAAAGTAGAAATCCTGGATTTCCCCCACAAAATTACAGTTTGTTATTAGCATCCATTTGTGGTTTAGTTCTAGATACTTCTGTCCCTACGCAAAAACTCCTGGATGGAGTGAAATGCTTCAAGTGCATTTATCATTTAGTTTCAGGAAGATAGGCTTTAGCTGACTGATAATTCTTCATCGCTGAGCCTCTTGATGGTGTGAGTTTTGTAACTTTAAGAGACCTCTTTCTGAGTGAGTGTTAACTAAGAGTGTGCACACCCTTTTTCCGGACTGTCTGAGTCACCCTGTCTGTTATCCATCATAGTATTCACACATACTAAATTTTGGTCTCCTTATTAATTCTTTAAAGTCTTTGATTATTTTATTTCATACCATCATTTTATTTTATTGCTAATTCTTTTCTCTCATAGGGTTTTGCTAAAGTCGCATGGTAAACATCTTTTTAATTATATCTTCTACTTTTTGATCCTATTACAAACATATTACTAAGTCTTAATAGGATGCAGACAATGCATATGAAGATTGCTGTGAATACTGTGCACATGGGACATGCAGTCACCTCTCTGTGACACACATCTCAGGATGCTGTGAGTCACTGTCAGTGGAACCACTGCTGTCCTCGTAACTGTGAGGCTGAGAAGCTCATTTGCTGAGTACAGCAGGAGTGTTCAGTGGGATGTGACAGACTAGCTAACATGGAAGAGAGGGCTCCAGGAGAGAGGAAAGAGCCCGGCTACACGAAGATGATTCCCATCACCTAGGATAACAGATGCAGAAACCTTAGTGTGAGTTTTTCCACCCTCCCTCTGTCCCAAAATGTGTTTCATTAATCACCCAGCGTACTGCCTGATTTCAAATTCTTTTGCCTTCATTTTGACAAGAATATGAGCCTGAGCATAAGGCAATGGTAGAAATAGCTTGACAGAAGTGAGTTCACGAAGAACTTGCAAGGCTATTTGTGTAACTCCAGATTGGTTTAATTGTAATGATAATTCTATTTTTTATGCAACTACAAACAGACACTATTAATTATGGTGACCTTGGCAACCACATTCATAAGTTATATTTTTCTTTGCCTTATGAAAATGTGGTCCTTATTTTACTCCAGTGCTTTGTGCATTGTTTCCTTGTTGGTAATTTACAAGCCTTTAATCACGAGGCTAGAATTTTGACTTCCCTTTCTGAAATATTTAATGGTCCAATCCCAGATTCTCTCTTCTGCCTAATGAGAATTTTGTTACAAAGCTGATAAAACCAGTCTCTCTGCTATGGGGCATTCCAACCTAATAAAGTTAGGGTGTAATAATTTAATCTAATTTCTGGCATTTGGCCCCAAATATTCTTCAAGTAACCGTGTAGGACCATATTATACAGGTCCATATTTCTACTTTGTATGGCAGCCAGAATTTCAGGCTAGTTTAGCCTGTTGAGACAAACTGATGCCATCCTAAACAAGGGGTCAGGATATGCTAATGTCGCTCTGCTATAGTTGTGGATTTGACCTAAGTCCCACTACCTAGGAAACAGAATGTCAATGAATTTCTCCCTCAGTTTACCTTTTCGTATAAAAATAGTTTGGAGAATAAATGTGCGTGAATATTCAGGATGTAAACTCAGGATTTCATGATGGATTCCTGAAAACTCCCTTTTGATAAAATGATGTGAGTTGTGTCTTTATTCCCACATCTCCCTTCAGGTCTGAGAAATACTTTATGGTCCAGGCTGGTCCTGGACCCTGACATAACTGTTATAAACCCTTTGCCCCATGGTGCTACTCTCAAATTCTCACACTACCCCACACAGACGTGTGATTTCTTATAATACCTTGTCTTCTCTTTCCATACTTTATTTCAAAGTGATTTCACAATTGCTCTGTACTGGGAGAGAGCCATGGATCCTGGCTAGGTGGTGGGGCAGAATCTTGAAACACAGTGAGAAATAAGGATGGAAAAGCATGTCAGACCTCACCTGCACATTGAGCATGGCAAGTCTCAGGTTTGTCAATTCTCTCTAGACTTCAGTGGAATGTTGTATAGAGGCCACTTGTTTGTTTTCCCAGCCACCCAGACTACCAAAAGAATCCCACAGAAACTATATTATTTAAATCACTGCTTGACCCATTAGCTCTAGCTTCTTATTTGCTAACTCTTACATCTTAATTTAACCCATCTCCATTAATCTGTGCATCACCATGAGTTCGTGGCCTACCAGCAAAGTTTTGACACATCTGTCTCTGGCAGCGGCTCCATGGCTCTCTCTCTGCCTTTCTTCTCCCAGCATTCAGTTTAGTTTTCCCTGCCTACCTCTGTTTTATCCTATAAGGGGCTCAAGACAGTTTCTTTATTCACCAATGGTATTCACAGCATACAGAGGGGAATCTCACATCACCTCCTCTTTTCTGTTCAAGTAAGGAAGGTTTTCATTTAACATAGTAAAATTACATATAACAAAACAGGTATCAAGCAATAATTACAGTTATAATATTTATATCTACTTTACCTCTTATCATAACTAAGGAAAACTATATTATTACTATCTATTCTTCTACTCCATCAAAGACTCCAGAAGGATATAATATTTCCTAAGTAAACAGGAAATGAATTATAAGCAACTTCCAAAACTCTAATATTGACAGAAACATCTCACTACCTGGACAGTAACCCAAAGTTTTTCTATACCATTGGGGCATCCATCTTTAGCCTTCATGTACATAGTATCCAGCAGATTTTTCCATGAAGCAGAAAATTTTCTTTTATTTTGCTTTGTTTTTCGAGACAGGGTTTCTCTGTAGCTTTGGTGCCTGTCCCGGAACTAGCTCTTGTAGACCAGGCTGGCCTCGAACTCCCAGAGAGCCGCCTGCCTCTGCCTCCAGAGTGCTGGGATTAAAGGTGTGCGCCACCACCGCCCAGCTGAAGCAGAAAATTTCAAAGACAGTTCCACCTATATTGGCAGTTTGCCAGTCACTTTCTTCTGTATCCTGCAGAATGTCTGGCAGACTCTTTCATGTAGCAGGAACCCCAAAGGGCCAGTGAAATCCAGCAAAATGCTAAAAGGCCCAAGAATTTCATTACTGGTTGAATTAAGCATATTTCAGATACAACATTAATGTAAAGCCACATGGACAGTGTATGGCCCAAGTACAGAAAGTTGCTCATTAATAATAATCATAGTATGGATGCACAAAGAGGTATATCACACTACTGCCCTAAGCAGCGGAATGGTGTGCCTGGTTATAAGTATAGTTTATGTTTTTACAGTCAATAAAAAAGTATGTGTACCAATTTTATTGCTTTTTATAAAACTATAAAAAGGAAGAATCTGGATCGAGAAATGTGATTTTCTACAAATCAGATAAAATTGGATGAGGGTCTGACAGCCAGAATAAAAAGTTAAAAGAGTTATTATAAAACAAAAATAACAAAATTAATGAGTCATAGAAGACAACAAAGAAAAAACAGCGTAACACTATCTGCAATGGGGGCTGAACACTTCCTAGCAAGAAGTATTGAGCTAACGAGCACAGTTAAAGGAAGAAGGTGGATTCTGTACTTGGTGTACTGTGCGCTGGAGAGTGATAGGACTAGAGCATATACCTCATTCCCAATCAAATCATTTTCTTCAGAATTCTGTCATGATTTTCCATGAATTAACTTTTTATTTTCATTGAATTTTGAACTTCTAGAAAACAAATTACTTAATGTGCTTAACAGTTTGTCAAATTCATGAAAAGTGTGGTTTTCTTTCTTTTTTTTTCTTTCTTTGGGGGATGGGTTTCAAACAGGATTATGATGAAGTTTTCTGAAAATGTTTTCCTTTCTATTAATCTTCAACACTAATTTGTGAAATCAATGTTAATTTTTATGGAAAAGAGGATCAGACTAACATTTAAAAATGAGTTTACCTGGGTTAGCACTTGTTTGAGAAGCTTCACACTTGTCTAACCATAGTCCTAGGTAATTAAAAATTTCCTCTCTCTTACAAGGAAGCACAACTTGTTGAGTGAAATGAATTAAACTCCAAAGTCTCCATTATTAGTAAGTTATAAGTATGAGATCCAAAATCATGTCTAACAACACAAGTTTTCCTTGTCTGTCCTCAGAAGACAATTCCTTGACTTGGGCATTTCTTCTGAATGTGTGGAAGCTGATGGCATGAGTATAAGCCAAAAGACACACATATTTTTATCATTGACTGTATTACCTATCTTTGCTTCATTATTTACAATTTCTATTTTATTTGATCACTCTTAACTGAAGACAACGTAGTAAAATTAAATTTTACTAGATTTTATATAGAAGAAGATATATCCGTGGATTCAAAATAACACCACAGAAGAGGTTACTACCACAGTTATCACTGGATGTACATCATCAATCCAATGTATCATAGTCATATCACCTTACCACAGACAGAGATTGTGTTCCCTCTAATAAAAAGCCAACACAGTACCTCTGTTTCACTTACGCTTTCTAATAAGTAGGTCTTACTGGCTCTGGGTGCCCAGTTTCTCCCTGATGAAGAACTGAAGGAATTACTTCAGTCAGAGGTGCAGAAAATGTGAATTGTGACCTGAATGTGAGACTAGCAACTTCTTTAATACTTGATGAAACTGCTGTCAGAGATGGAGGAACCCATTCACTCCCAAGGCACTGTGAAGACACTGTGTGAAAATCAGTATGAATGTTTTCTTTTGGCATGTGTATTGTATGTGGTATGCATGTACATACATTTGTTTGAACATATATAGGTGTGCATGCATGCATGTACGTGTGGACATGTGAGGTTGACATTGGGTGAATTATTGCTCTCCACTTTGTTTATTGATGTAGAGTTACTCACTGAACCTAGGGACAGTCAATGTTGGCTCATCTAGGCACCAGTCAAAGCTTTATCTCAGATGATGCTGATTCATGTCAGGCTGGCAATGAAGGCTAATTAGGAGATACTACAACTATATTTTTAAAATTCGTTTGTAGTAAATTCTCATTTTATGAAGGACCTGGGCTTAGATAGTTTGGACCAAGTGGAGATTATTATGGCCATGGAAGAAGAATTTGGATTTGAAATTCCTGATATAGATGCAGAGAAGTTAATGTGTGAACAAGAAATTATAGATTACATTGCAGATAAGAAGGATGTATATGAATAAAGTTTCAGAGCCTTCTTCCTCATCTGGAGGACTCTGAGAATGCCCGATGGCATCATGACTGACTGACAGCAGTTCTGTTGGACTTGTATTTAAATTGTCTGAGTGTTTTACCCTTTAAAAATAAATCTATTATAAAACTAAAAATAATCGTTTGTGGGACAAGGCTCTGAGAATCACTTGAGATATCAAATAAAATGATGAGAAGTACCCTATCCTACCCTACAGACTTGGCTCAGATTCCCTGGTCTTGAAGATATCACTGTTCTTTATGGCTTTAACATCATATCCAAGCAGAGTTCAGCTTGTCTTGTGTTCTTCTCATACAACCCTGCTATAACAGCATCATTGCTCTTGCAAGATCTCTCTATTGCTCCTTATTCTAATTCTTTTGCAAAACAGACAATGATGTTGTGGGGAAGGTAAGCATGCTTCATTGTGGTCTTATAACTCCAAGAAATACCATTGATGCACTGCATGAATTCTTTCTCTGGACAGTTTTGGACAGAAAACTACAACTAACAGAATACTTATACAGACAACAGTAAGGCAAGATTTATAAGGTAAGATTTCAAAGTTTGTCTGGAAGTAGCTGGATTGTACTACAGAATACACTGTGTTTACAGAAGAAGGGTGTGGAGCTAAACTTGTATCTGTAGAATTCTCTCCAGCTGTCACCCTTAGACCATATAATACATCCATCCCTTCCTCCCAAGGAAGACTTGTATCTCAGCTCATCATATACACAAAACTGCTCACTCCACTCATTGCTTTGAGGCATTTAAAGGTATGAAGAAGTATTTTGAGATTATTTGCAGAAATGTGACTGTGTGTCCTTTTCATATAACCCAGTTATGGCAATAACACACAATTTTTTGACGAAGGAACCCTTTGTTATGTCTGCCTTTGTATAAGATTTCAAAACAAAGTACATATTGACCTCACTTTAAGCACCGAGAAGAATGTCTGCTGCTGTCAGGATGGTGCTAATTGCATTGCTACATAAATAGTTCTGTTCAGATTAGTTTCAGTTTACCAATATTCATTTGCAGCTTTTTCTAGAAAAGTCTTTTGTTCCATTCAAATTGCTTCATCAAAGAAAAATTGTTGAGAATTTCTCCTCTTCTCACCTCCCTGCCCTTATTAAAAGATTTCCCACTAATAAGAAAAAAAATAATAAGCATTAGTGAAATAATAAATGGCACCTAAATTTCCCTTCCCTAATTGCATTCTGTAATTACAGGTTGCTGTACAATTAGAATCATTTCATTTTAACATTGCTGGACTGTGTAAGCACCTAATGCCTCTCACTGGGTTAAGTATAATGTCTAGTACTTCTTGCTTTTCTTAAACTACTATGAGCACGAAATGGGGAGGGAAAAATCTTTATAGCAACAGCAAGAATTGCTACATCAGAATCCTTAGTGCAGTGGCAAGCATTCTGAGTCTCCCTCATATTGCCTAGTCTGTGTTTCATAAACACCAGCATCCGTTTCTAATCCCAAGTCATGTAGTCAATCCGTCTCCGTTTAAAGCTAAGAGGAAAGAAGAGCTAATGCTGCAAGGCAGAGTGCTTGCCCAGAGAAACTGCTAATTGTCGCCAAAGCCAACTGCTCTCTGGAAGACTGGCAGCTGAGAAGGTGGATGGTGAGCATGCCCCGCCCTCTACCTGCTTCTCAAACTCTTATTGCAGTAAAGACATAATTGTGAGAGTCTGAAAGAGTAGAGAGCATTGCTGCAACTGCATTCATGGCTGTTTGTAGCTTGGATTGATCTTGTTTCCATTCAAAACACTACTGTTGCTAACACCATACTGCCGTGAATCTTACTGAATACTTTCCTAACTCTTTTTTTTGAAAATCTAGATGGACTTTTTTTCTCACTTTTTAAAAATCAAATTCATAAATTGAAACAAGATGTGGTTTCCATATAAACAGAAAAATTAGCTGGGCTAAAGTTGATTGTTTTTTTTTCTCTTGCTAAACAAGATTGTTATGAGTTTCAATATATAATTTAACTAGACATATGACTTTATAACTTGAAGATATAAGCCTAATATACTGTGACTATTCATGCTGCTCAGATATCAGATACCATGCTTTTATGAAATAATAGGAAGTGTCTATTAGAACATCTGGGATTGGATATACAGAAAAAGACTACAATCACCAGAACTAAAACTACTATTACCAGAGCAAAAAAAAAAAATTAAATAAAGCAGAGTTAAACTAGAGTAAGGCAACTAGTTGTTAACAAGTTAACAAACTCCAAGAAATAGAATTAAATCCTGGAGATAAGTTATGCATCTCAGATATCATGTATTTTGGATATCACTGTTTGGATATCACAGAATCTGATATCACACATTGAGTTTTATTATGATTTAACCTTTCTTGCATTTTAAGAAAAAAATTGATTCTCGTTAGAATACTCTATAATCTTCTAGTAACTTAATTTGACTTCTTCTTCTATGAATTTAATATAAGCAGGAATTTTCTGTGTTTTTTATGGGCACCATCAATGCCTACCAAAATAAAATCAGAAGGCAGACATGTGAGACAATTAAACATCACTAGGATTTTCATTACATAGAGTAGTTAAGATAACTGCTCCATGATGCCATTCACAATCCAGACAGCTATATGACAAGAGTGTGTGTGCATGAGCTAGGGATGAAAACAGTTGTTCCAATGACCTGGCCAACTGAGAAGACTGAGTCACAATTCAAAGGCAAAAAATTAGATGTCAACTAACTGGGGGCTGCTCTGTAGTGCTGGGACCAAATTGAGGGTTCTCAGATGTTAAACAAGTGTTTCCCCTAGCACTGAGCTACTTCTCCAGCCTCAATGTTTTACAGAGTAGAAAAGAAAAAACTCAGATGCTGAGTACAGAGGTTTGTATTTGCTATGATGAAAACTTTAAAAAATTACTATGCATTTATTTTGGGAATTTTAGATTTGCACAAGTGGTAACAGAAACCGTTTGATGGATGATATTTCTGGAGTCTGGGTGATCTTGGCAAGGTGAACTGATAGAAGCACCAAGAATACATTACATAGAACTAAATCTAAATTCGGGGTTTCTAGTTGTATTTGTCTACTATAATGGCAGGTAAACAATGTCACAGAAATAATCTACAAGCTCAAGCAGTATGAAAAAGACAATATCACAGTGGGTGAGAGACAAGCACCAAGTATTGGAAAGAGAAAAGCAGATGCAGGAGTAGAGGCGACTTTTTGTTAGTGAGATGAACAGAATGTGGAATAAAAATGAAGGAAGCCTTTGGGACTCAGAGGCACCAGACCCTTCTGAACACAGCAAGATGAGCTGAGGATGGAAAGACAAATGAGGGAAAGCCCCTACCCGCTTCTCCCAATCCACAGAATCCACAGGGTGGAGTGAAGATTTTCTCCCAGGAGACATAGATATGGGTAATATTTGAGAGAGTTTGAGAGATTGAACATCAAAAGAAAATTACACACCAAATTTACTTCTTTTGCCATTTCTACTGTGAGAAGTAGAATTATTAGGTCTATATCCAGAAGAAAAGATAATACAACAGTCTAGGGAAACTAGACTTCATCTAGGGGTAAATCCAGCCAAATATTGATATTTTGAAGTTGCTTGAGTATGAAATGGCCAGGTCTCAACTGTTCATCCATCTGAAACAGGGTCAATTACTCTGCCTGTGCACACTGAGTTTTTGACCAGAACTGTAGTTTCTTAACTTTCTCATTCGGGATTCTAGAAAACCATTCCCTGGAATCTGATGAACTTTTGAAGGGAAAAATACTCAGAAAATCAAGGCAGGAAAGAGAATCCTCAGAACTGTGACTAATGGCTAAAAGGGAAGGAGGCATGGTTTACCCAAGAAAAGGGGAATTATAAAAAGACTACACAGTGTCTATTACTATAAAGAGACACCATAACCTAGGCAACTCTCACAAAGGAGAGCATTTAGTTGGAGCTTGCTTACAGTTTTAGAGTTTAAGTCCATTGTCATCAAGACAGGGAGCAAGCATGGCATGCATGAAGTAATAAGAGTGGCGGGGCTTTCCCTGCCTCCCCATATTACTACACATGCAGGAAGTCAAAGTGCTGAAAAGTAGCCGAGTGTTCTATGTCCATATCCAAGACAAGAGGAAGAGAGAGCTACTGGGCCTGGTTTGGGCCTTTAAAACCTCAAAGCTCATCCTCCAGCAAGGCCATAGCTTCTAATCCCTTCAACTAGTGACAAACTCTGTTGACCAAGCATTCAAATAGATGAGCCCATGGGGGTTGTTCAGTATTCAAACTATGGCAGGTAAGAAAAGAGAACATTTAATGATGTAGAAAAAAAAATCTCTCAGAAATACAAGCTATAAAAGAAGAAAACACAGGAGAAAAGCATCAGGCCTTGAAGGGATACCTGTTAAATACCTTATGAATAGTTTGACTATTTTCAGAGATAGTTTTATTTTTAACCCATGTTACTCCAGAGAAATTTTCACTTAGGTAACAGAAGAAATCAGGAAGTCTGGCCTTTGCTTTGCTTCATCACCTGCTAAGTAGTTCTGAGGAGTTTGTTCCCATCAGCTGAACTCAATCCTATCTACAAGTAAGCTGCTTTCCTCCAGTCTCCTCTTCCTTGATGCAATGCTCAATTATCTTTTGAGTACTAAGTTCACTTTGACAGAAATTACAACAACTCTTGCAAGATGAAAACTGCGGCAGTGTTTTATACACATTAAACAATATTTCACATTTTATCCATCATGTTATACAAGCAGATAAATCGTATTATAGTAATGAACATACACTGAGTCAGATTCACCTGAGCCTTATTAGTTCACGTGATGCTGTATGTGATGATGCCAAATGCGGCCTTCAGCCTTGTTTTCTTTTTTCTAATTTTTTTTTATTTTTTTATTGAGCTTTATATTTTTCTCAACTCCCCTCCCTTACTCCCCTTCCCCTTCTACCTTCTCCCATGATACCCATGCTCCCAGTTTACTTAGGAGATCTTGTCTTTTTCAACATCCCATGTAGATTAGATGCATGTATGTCTCTGTTAGGGTCCTCCTCCTTTTTGTCTAGGTTCTCTGGGATTGTGAACTGTAGGCTGTTGTTTCTTTGCTTTATGTCTAAAAGCCTGAGTACATATTATATTTGTCTTTCTTGGTATGGGTTACCTCACTCAATATGATGTTTTCTAGATCCATCCATTTGCCTGCAAATTTAAAGCAGCTTACAGAACAGTACTATCTTATGTTTCTGTTTTACTATTTTCACTTGAATCTTCATTCTCTTTACTATTTTCTAATCCTCATGCTCCAACACTGGTAAGTGGTATTTTTGTTGAAGTTGGTCTATGACAGTTTTAAAAATAAAAATAAATCAGAATTTTAGGTCAAAGTCATGAACAGCCACAATTGTTAAGTGAGTAGCTTAGGCACACAGAGGTCTGAGCCAGGACAATTCATTAGTTATGAACTGTGGGCCACAACCACAACCATCCCCAGCTTTAATGCCCTGCTTCCAAACTGCTTCACATAGATACTGGCAGAGTAAATTTCATATCAAATTAACTTTAATTTGCTTTTTTTCTGGTGGCAAATGATGAATTGTACAATAAAAATGTTTCTCAGCTCTCCAAATTTTATCTTTTGAGAAACTTGATTTAGTCCCAGGCTCCACTTTTTAATTTTATTTTTTGTTGTTATTGCTTATTTTTGCTTCTTGATGGCTAGCTTTGTTTTTGTTTCTGCTGTTCTTCTTTTTGTAGTCTAGATAATAACCCTCTGCAAATGTATAGTGGTGAAATTTTCTTCTCATTCTCCCAACTGTCTTTTCACTAAAGACTTTCCACTTGAATGATTGTCACCTGTAATAAGCTTTGTCACATGTAGTTGGACTTTCCTTTTTGTGGGACCACCAATGACACAGAGACTTAATACTAATTATGTAATCTGGGTCTTACATTAGGCCTGTTACTGTTGAGGCTTGCTATAACTCAAATTAACCAGTGTTTTTTAATCTAAATTCTGCTATATGTCTTGGTTATCTCTCCTCAGTACATATGTCCAATTTGCTCCAAGTCTGTTGCCAAAAATCTACCTTTCTTCTTCCCAGAGTTCTCTCTTTGCTCAGAAGTCCCACCTATACTCTTTTGCCTAGCTATTGGCTGTTCAGCTTTTTCTTAAACCAATTGGAAGGTGTCTTAGGCAGAGACACAACTTTACAGTGTTAATAAATATTCTGCAACAGTCATTCTTATTAATGCACCTCCCATTTTATCTGATTAAGGTTTCCAGAGCCCTCTCAATTCTTCGGGTTCTCAATATTTGTAGAATTACATCATTCTTACCCTCCACCTCAACAACTCTTGCTTATTCATCTATTTTATCGATGTCACCTCATTGTCAAGTCCTAGGCAACTTGACATCTCTCATTCCAATCTTTACTCTGTATCAAAAGTTGACTTTTCCTTGCACTTATGTGCAGAGGACCAAACTTTTCTCCAACTCTGTCTTTTCAAATGTCTTCTCTGTTCGCCCTCCCTTCAAATGCATGCATTTCCTGAAAGGGCTATTTTCAGCCTTGCTTTCTTTCCTAGCTCCTACACACAGAAGAATTAGCATAAAATCAACATGTTTAGCTTTAATCATTATGCCTGTTACTCTACATTTATTTTGATGGTTTGATTTTGGTGATATTTTTTAATTTCTGCATATTTGTGTGTGAGTATATGTGCTTTGGTGTGTGCATGTACACTTGCTGTCAGGTACATAGTGGGCAGAAGTTACTGTGCAGTGTCCTCCTCTATAATCTCTCATTCCCAGTTAAGCTGGAAGCTCACAAATCCCAGAATTTCTCCTCTGTCAACCGACCATATGAATGTATAAAAAGTTGTCTGGTTTCTTTTGTTTATATGTGTGCATGTACTCATGTGTATGCATGTGCGCATCTGAGAGAGAGAGAGAGAGAGAGAGAGAGAGAGAGAGAGAGAGAGAGAGCATGATGCTGGGATCTTAAGTTCAGTCCTCAAGATTGCTCAATAAGCCCCCTTAACCATTGAGCAATCCCTCCAGTTGATCTCTAAATGCTTGTCTAGTTTTCTTCAGTAATTATTACTGAAATTCATATACACATTTTCGGTGTGGGTACATACTAGAAAACAATGCTGTGAGTATCTAACAGTCTAAATATATACTTATAGTTCAGGAATATGTAAAAAGCAGTGTACTCATTAGAAATAGGTAGGTATACACACCAAATAACATGCACAAAATATAGTCATATTAATTACTGTTTTTAAAAACTGGGAATAGACCTGGTATAGGGGTACCTACCTGAAATCCCCAGGACTTGGGAGGACAAAGCAAAAGAAACACAAATTTGAGACCAGTCTTAGCTACAGATTGAGTTCAAAGCCAGCCTGAGCTGTATATTGATATTTTCTAGTAATAAGTAAATAAATAATTAACCCACATAGAAGAAACAACATATTGAAGCAACCCTAATGAGCAGGAGAAATGAACATGCAATCTATTCCTCCACCAGAATACTATGTAGTATCAAAAATGAAACCCATTGAGAATAGCAGGCCAGAAGCATCAGAAAACAAAGAAAATTAAACAAACACAAACAACTATGGGCCCCCTGATTTCATTGAGTTAATGAAAACAGGCCAATCACAGTTCTGGTGTACTTGGTGTAGAACTCTGGGAGTCTAGATTACTACACACATGAGACCATTCCATAAATTTTCACAAGCTGTGCACATAGCTGCTTGTGAAATGAACTTGAGCTTCAGGCACCATTTGGTCACCTGTCATCGCTTAATTAAGACATTTGCTCCAAGATTTCTTGGATCCAGTCTCACAGAGAACAAACCTTCAGGGGTGTTGCCATGCTGCCCTGTAGCAAACAGAACTACACTGTCTAAGAACATTTCAACGTCCTCGGAATCATTAATCAGACATAGAAATTACTTTGTCCTTTTGGAAAACAAACACTTAAAGATATATAATTGTCCCATCATTGTCATTTTTGCTAGGTAACACTGGTGATAAGTCATAATTATCGCTTACCTGAAAGATACCTGCAAACAATCAAGCTCTCGGTATTACTTCCAGCCCATATCACTTACGCTGATTCTCATTTTTCATGAGAATGTTGCAAGTCAAGTTCCATAAAACCTGAAATTACTTTCATGGTTTTTCAGAAAATTGCTTTCTGGAGTTCAGTCCTTTATGACTTAACTTTAGTGTGATTTTGTAATTTCTTAGTAATAATAAAAAAAAAAAACCTCAAGAACAATGGCAATGGCTTTTTGATCCTACTGCACGTACTGGCTTTGGGGAAGCCTAGAAAGTTTGGATGTTCACCTTACTAGACCTGGATGGAGGTGGGTGGTCCTTGGACTTCCCACAGGTTAGGGAACCCTGATTGCTCTTCTAGCTGATGAGGGAGGGGGACTTGATGGGGGGAGGGGGAGGGAAATGGGAGGCGGTGGAGGGGAGGAGACAGAAATCTTTAATTAATAAATAAATAAAAACTCAGTTCATCTAAGAAACTGTGAAGGTAAATGGACTTTAACCTCTTCTGAAACAAATGCAGTAATTGGGCTAAAAGACATTTGCCTTTTAAATGGAGTATTATTGAAAGAACATTTTTTTTTGCCTATTAATTGGGTTTTCCAATAATGCAGAGGGAAGAAAAGCCAAAATAAGGGTCAAGTCTAGAGAAAGTTCTTCAAAAAGAAAAGATGGCATGCTATTGAAAGGAGCATTAAGATCTTAAATGAATGGTTTTATATGCAACATTTAGAAAACCAGGATGCTTTCATAAGGATATACATTTAATTGTATGTGGGGTTCTTTGTTTTTTTTTCAGTTTATTTTTTTATTGAGAAAAGGAAAAAGAAAAGTTTCCCCCTCCTCCCAGCCTCCTATTTCCCTCCCCCTCCTCCCAGCCTCCTCCCCCTCCCCCCATTCCTCTTCCTCTCCCTCTCCAGTCAGGGTTCCCTGCCCTGTGGAAAGTCCAAGGTCCTCCCCACTCCGTCCATGTCTAGGAAGGTGAACATCCAAACTGGCTAGGCTCCCACAAAGCCAGAACATGAAGTAGGATCAAAACCCCGTGCCATTGTCCTTGGCTTCTCATCATCTCTCATTGTTCGCCATGTTCAGAGAGGCCGGTTTTATCCCATGCTTTTTCAGTCATAGTCCAGCTGGCCTTGGTGAGCTCCCAGTAGATCAGCTCCACTGTCTCAGTGGGTGGGTGCACCCCTCGTGGTCCTGACTTCCTTGCTCATCTTCTCCCTCCTTCCGCTCCTCATTGGGACCTTGGGAGCTCAGTCTAGTGCTCCAGTGTGGGTCTCTGTCTCTATCTCCATCCATCACCAGATGAAGGTTCTATGGTGATATGCAAGATATTCGTCAGCTCACAACTGTCTGAAAATGCAGTTCCATGAGATCTGACACCTTCACACCAACGAACATAATAAAGTTAAATAAATAAAAAGTTTAAAAAAAAGATATTTGTCAGTATTGCTATAGGATAGGGTCATTTCAGGTTCCCTATCCTCATCTGCCCAAGGAACTAACTGGGGACATCGCCTTGGGCTCCTGGGAGCCACTCTAGGTTCAAGTCTCTTGCCAGCCCTAAGGTGGCTCCCTTAACTAAGAATTGTGCTTCCGTGCTCCCCTATCCAGCCTTCCTTTATCCCAATCAGGATGTTATATTCTTCTGCCAAAGCTGCCTTGCTTTTCAACATTTTTCTTCCAGTCCAGTGTGGCCAGTACTTTTCCATCTTGCCCACACTTTCCCAAATAACCACTCAGTGGTTTAATATTAACTACAAACTGATTGGTCTAATAACCCAGCCTTATTATTAACTAGCTTTTACAACTAAATTAACCAATTTCTATTAGTCTGAATTTTACCAGGATGCTCGTGGCTTATTACCTCACATCTTGCTTCCCTTGTGGCTGCTGGCATCTCCCTGACTCTGCCCTTTTCCCTGTGTCTCTGCTTGGATTTCCCACCTGTTTCTTTTCTGCCTGGCTCTTGATCAAATCAGCTTCTTTACTATCCAACGTTAATAAAAACATATTCACAGCACACAGAAGGGCGTTCCAAGATAGTCCAGGTTTCTAATATTTTTCAAGGTTCTTACTCTTTTCATTTCAAAACCCACTACTTTTGTGTAATAATTTGCCACATTTAGACCACAATTGCACACATTCCCAATGAACCTTCAGCTCACAAAGACAACTAACTGAACAAGGAGCTTCTAGAATCGTCAAATCTCTGCCTCCCCAACTTTTTGTGTTTACATTCACCTTGGTGATAGGGATCTGGGCTCAGATCCTCAAGTTTTTTTAGCAAGCAGATTACCAACTGAACCGTCTCTCTACAATTGTTACATGAAGACCCCGACTATATCTTTATGATAAACTAGATACAAATAGTATGTTGTTAAAATATCCAGAATCAGGAACTGGAAAAATGGTTCCTCAGTTAAGAACAACTTGCTATTTCAGAGGACCAGGGTTTGATTCCCAAAATGCACATGACCTCTGACAACCTCCAAGGAATCCACAGGCAAAACACACACACACACACACGCACACGCACGCACACACACTTATTTTTTCAAAAACAATTTAAAATTTTAAAAACCAGTAAACGTAGAATTTTAATTACTTATTCTTTAGTGGTTTAGCTCCAAAACATGGAAATCCTTCAGAAAATTAACCTTGTCCTGTCTTAACATATACACGGGCACATTATTTAATCATGTGGGAAAATACAAACTTTATAGTTGCTGCTACATCTGAGTACATATTATTCTTACCTGAATATATGATAACTGCATATATATTTTAGAATATTAGCCAGTGACTACCTTAGTTTTTTATTACTGGGGAAAAATTTTCAAGCACTCTCATTACAAACAGTAAAGGTTATCTTGGCTCATGAGTTCAGAGACTCCCTAGCAGCCATTTTGCCTATTCTTTAGGGCCTATTTCAGCGTACACACATCACGGTGGGAATATAGAGCAGAAGCCTGCCATTCCATGCATCTGGAAAGCAAAAGAGAGAAAGGAAGGAGCTAGAGCTACAATGCCCACTTCAAGGATACACCCCAGTGTCTTACCTACCTTCTAGTCAGATAAACCTTTAGAGATATTTCTGCCTCCCTATAGCACCATACACCAGAGCAAAGCCTTTATCGCCTGGGCCCTAGGAAATGTCTCAGGTCCAAGTTACAGTGACAGCCCAACGCTGAAATCCGAACAGATCTGTGACGGGACCTGGCAGTAAAATCATTGAAATATACACACCCAACTGAAATAGGGCTGAGAAACATTTCCCTAAAACTAAAGTATACCAGAGCTAAAGTTAGCCATGTAGGCCACCCAGTTTCTTTCACATAACATAACAGAGAAGTTTGTAACGTTTTACCTTCCAAAATCACTATGACAATACAAAATCCTCTTGATCAATTTCCTGCCAACTTGCCTGTAAAGTGAAAGAGAAGGCATTCTTTTGCAATTTTTTTTTCATCAAGAAGAAAGAATAGGTTGACAGAAGAGAACGGTGAACAGGGGGTGGCAGTGCCTGGGTGAACAAGTTAATAAGGTGATAATAAGGTTAATAAGGTGAGTGAGTCCTCCTTATTTCAGGCACAGCTTTCATTGGTTGCCCTTCCTCCACATCCTTAAGGCCTCAACCAAATACTAGAGGGTGCACCAGTGCACAGTGAATTATTAGCGAAGATTTCTGTGTTCTGAGAAGGGACTTAAGGAGAGCCCTCAGCCCCATCTTGTGCATATTCCCACATGTTCTATTTTTAGCTGTCAGTAGTTTACAGCTGGTTTGGACATTTAAAACATTTAAAAATTGGAGAATACAAACAGATACTAGCATTCTATATTTTGCAATTTAGTACTTTTGTGTATCAGAGTTCTGGTCTGGAAAGAATTCAGTTCTATATGACAAATGGCTTGAGATATTTGTCTAGAAATGTTAATCTGAGGATTTGATTCACTGGGGACGTGAGGAATGTTTCCCAGATGAAGATAACATGGGTCTCTATTTCACCACTGCTGAGATGCGATGTTCAGATATGTCAGAAAGAAGAGTTAAAGGGAAGTGTTAGCGCTTCGAAGAGAAAATGTCAAAAGGAAGGGCTTCTACTATAAGCTGAATTTGGCAACAAATCTCGAGAACCACAAAATAGTGAGTGTTCTCATTAGAGAAGTTCAGAAGGGCATCGCAGGTTGTCATCTAGACTCATCCACCTCTGTATAGTGAAGGAAAGAGTAGCACCAGGCAGCTCAGTCAGTGGTTTGCAGGACTGAACTTAGAGAAGAGATAGGCTGCTAGGCTGCAGGCTCTAGTTTCTCAATACCTCTGATAGGGATCCATTCTACAGAAAGAATACTGTTAAAATAATGAGGATAGGTGTCTGATAATGTTAGACCTTACAAAGGTCTAGAGTCCCACAGGAAATAGATGGGGACTTAGGGGTGTCAGGATGCCACTTCCCTGTCGTTGTGTTACCATTGCAGTTTGAGAACATCTGGAAAAGTACAGCGCAGAATCCTTTTCCAGCAGTGTCACCCAGGCAGAAAATCATGATGCTAAGTGTGCACAAAGATGCAGACTAGACTCTACATAGCCACTTCAAGTTGCGATGGTTTTGTACCATCCCATGGCATGCCAACTTTTTTTCTCCATGAAATGAAAAGAAGAATTAAACCGACCTTACCAGGACATTGCAACATTTAAATATGTGCCAAATATTCAAGATAACACATTCACAAAACATTTTGATGGCCTAGACAAAAAAATATCATCACTGAATAAGAGGATAGTTGATTTACAGTATGTAATGTACCCTTAGGAAACTGTGGGGGAGATTATCTTAGTAAAACGCCATCCAGAATAGAAGACAGGCAGCTGATCCTGAAGTTCTTGTACTTTTCATACGTGTTCTATCTCCTAATGGGAGGGGGCACAGGGGTCCAAGTAGATTCTTCCAGATGCGTCATAATTTTGGAACCGTCTGAAACTTCAGAGCAGGTTTTTTTTTTTTTTTTTGCTTTCCATCGTTATCACTGAAGACAGATCTAAGCTGAGATAGTTGTCTGAACAGCAAATTACTCCTCCTTAACTAATGTAGAGAAAAATTTTTGCAGCAGACTTCCACCCTTTTGTTCCCCTCTCCCACACAAGCACAAATGAGAATCCAGACAATACAGTCTGAACAGCTAGTTACATCTTATTCTGTCTGGAGTAGAGTGTCCTGTCACACAGTTCCTCACAAAGCCTGAGCCCTGTTCTACAAGCAGCGGCACACGGCAGCAGTCTCCCCGAATTGGGGCTAGTTTCCTCCTGACCATCGTTTACCTTGGGAATGTTTCCCAGAAATATAAGTGTACTGGTACACTATGAAATTTGTGTATTTCTAACTATGCCAAATGACTCGCAGAAGTTCTAGTCTAAGCATTATGAGGTATCAAGAAAGAAGGGAAATAGGAAATGGTTGGAAACAGAACTTTAGGAATGAAAAGTCCCTGGTCTACTCACACCACGTTTACTAACTCTTGGCTTTTGCTCTTCTCTTGTGACTGCTCTTGCAAACTGAACTCAGTAACAATAGGATATCATCAACTGAAACCATTGTTCATGCCAGCAGATATTAAAATACAAAGGTATAAAGTTAATGTAGAACATTCGTACCAGGTCCCTGTTTGGAACTGAAGAGGTGAATCATCTTTTAAATCAACTAAAACCTATTATAAAGCAAGAAGAGGAGTTTTAAAAGCATCTAAAATAAACTGATACCTGGTTGATTGGATAATAAACTCCTACAAGAGTTGTAATAATAGATCATACCTTTGCTTTGGATCAGAGCATTAAAAAAATGAATCCATGATTTAAAAAAGTAGTCACAAACAAACACTGACCGATCACAACACTAATCTGTATAGAAATCAAATTTAACTCTCAACTTCGTATTTCTTTTTCAGTGGGAAACTTTCCACTCATTTTTCCCCTTTCATCGTCATTTGCATGATGGACACAGAATGGGATGCCTTCAAGATGCATTGTTTGAATCTTGAATTGTCCACTTTTTATATCTATGTAGTTATGTTGTGAATAACCAGGATTGATTCTTAAGTTATTAGATTAATTTTGCCTTTGGCACTGTGGGTAGCTATGTGTTATTGGAATGAAATGTGCATTCCTTCTGCCTGAAATAGGGAGGCCATGGGAATGCCTTCAGTTAAAAAAAAAAAAAAAGCATTTTTTTTTTTTTTTGCTTGAAAAGGAAGGTCGTGGATATTAAGAGAAGCCATCCTCCTAACTGCAGGGCATGCCTGTCTGCATTGGTGCCCAGCCACTAATACTAGCTAAGGGAGATACTGTGTCTACTCACTTTATCTAGTAGAAACCAAGCAGATAAAAATACAAGATCATAAACCAAGGCTGCTACACTCTGCACTGTTAAAAAAAATAGCTTCAAATGGCACGTTTTTCCAACATAGCTGAACACGGCACATGGTAAGACATGCTCTGTTGGCTCGCTAATATGACTACATGAAGATAATAAGACTTACTGTTTATTTGCTCAATTGTGTTATTTAGTTTCTTCTATGTGCTCAAACATCTAGTTAAGAAGCAACGTATTATGTTCCCTTCTTCAAGATTATCCTGAAAGTAGATCAAATATGAACACACCTCTACGGGGAGCGTCTATGCTCAGTGTACAGCTATGGCAAATCAAGAGATAGTTGGTGATCTAGATATTGGTCCTAGTGGGGATTTTATTTGTTTATTTCTATTTTTTAGAAAGATGCAGTATGTGAGCAAATTTCCTTGTCTTGTAACTGATGTGTAATACTTGTGTTTTAAAAGAAAGAGTGCCTGAAAATGCCCTCTATAATCTACGAAAGTGCTGCCCTTATTACTCACTTGTGATGTGATGATGGTAATGTCTGCTTAAATTCTAAATTTCCCTGAAAAATGTCACACTGTGACTATGCAGTAGGTTACACTTTAACAAATGAGACTGCAATCACTTGATGCTACTGGTTGATTTCATAAATAAAAGAGAAAAGGGAATTACACTGATAAAATTATAATTTACATAGTAAGCCACTACTGGTAGAATAATAAATCCTTGCTAGTGTTGGGACAGAAAATGAATACTAGCAAGGATGAGAATGTTAGTGGAGAAAGTATACTCTTTTTTTTTCTTTTGAACAAAAAAATCATAATTTCTTGATCTGTAAAGCTCAAATTCATTTTATAAACAATTATACTACTAAAGACTGATATAAAGCTATATTCATAATAACAGATTAAGAAAAATATGATTGACAATGATTCTGTAAGCAAAGCACATATGCCTTTACATATATTCATAAACTGAAATAAAGATATTTTATCCTGTCATTCAAAATAATAACATCATTTAGCAGTATTCTTTTCACTGAGGATTGCAAAGATGTAAAAGTTTTTCTTAATTATTTTGCAGTTTCAGTAAATAAACATCAGAGCAGGACATTAAAAATGAGAAACTGAAACTAATGCACAAAAATGCAAAACCATCATATCTATGGTTTTCAGAGATACGTTTTTTAAAAAAGGTCCAAAAAACAACATCTACTTTTTAATTCCAACCGGCTCCCTGAGCCATCTTTGCCTGGTAGCAACATGACATTAAAATCCTTCACTGCTGAGAGACAAATATTGTCTTAATATTTGTATTCCTTCTTTATGATCAGCAATTTGGTTATTAAAGGGATTTGGCAAATACTTTTGCTTCTCTGCAGATGCAGGGGAACAGGCATTAATCGTCCAATGTGATTGTAAGTCAGAATAATAACTGTGCTAGTTAGGAGGATGGCAAGAGGCACTGAACCACAATGGACAAAACAAAACGTGTGAATGAGTCACTGGCTGGATAGCACAGAATGTCAATTTCCTCAGCAAGGTTCAGCAGAAAATAGAAATAATTTGAAGTAAGAAAAAAATGTGTTGATGTGGTGTGCTGAAAAGCCTTTGAAAAGACAGGCTTCTCTATGTGAGTGGAATATTAACAAACGCAGCAGCCCAGGGTTGCTAACAAGAAACACAGACACTGGCATACGCCTGTGCCAACCCAGCAACAGAACCAACTTGCATGAGTTGCAGCTGAGCAGCTTTTATGAGCTAAACAGAGAAAAACCCACCTTTACCTCCCGCCATCCCCAAATTCCAGAAGATTCTCTCTAACATTCTATAAGGAGCTAATCACTCAAAATTAAACCCACTTAATAGCCTCAATGAATTCACTACATAATTTACTGTATAATAATTTCCTATAAACTTATTATTTGTGTAGGGGTGTACTCATTGTCAATCTAATAAAAAGCTTTTAATGTAAGAAATAAAACAATGTTCCATTGCTACTTCTGCAGTTATAAATATAATACAGACAAGTGTTGTCTATTTTTTTTGTTTTTATTCCTTTTAGGAGATGTAAAGTTATTTTTTATTTGATAGATAGTAAAATTAAAACCTTACATCTTTAAGTTACCAAGTCATAGTTATTCTCTGAAATACATTGCTTCTTCCTACCTATATGCATTTAAAGACACTCAGAAAACTCATCAAAAGGACCCCACAAAGACACATTGTTATCTGCACTTTCTGATATATTCTGTAATCAGTGCTGGTGTAATTATTTAAATCTGTTTATTTTCACTGGAAGGAGACTTCAAAATGATAAAGTGGCAAAAAAATCACCTTTTATAAAAATTGTATAATACTTATATTAAGATAAAATCCAATATCTGTCTGCCATTTTGATGCTACACATTCAGAATTCACATTCACCATATACAGACATACACATACAGATATATTACTTTAGTGAGGGTCATAGGTTTGTCCCCAGAAATCCATGTTTGTCCACACGTTTTAAGTAAGCGAATTAAAACACCAAAATTTATAGTAAAAGTAGAAAGAGAAAATTTACACAATATATAATTGTATTCCTTGTTGAAAAATGGATAGGACTGGATGGATATCATTATATTAAATGTAATAAACCAGATTCATACATACAAATATTACATTTCTCTCTTTTATTATTGCTAGAACATTTTACATAATAAAACAGGATATAGCATATATAGAATAGTGTGTGTGTTTGTGTGTGTATATATGTGTGTAATATAATCAATAGAGAGATGAATGGGAAATACGACAAAAAAGAAGGGGAAAATGGAACAGGAATGAAAGGAGTGTGGAAAAGGTTGAATATGATCCCAGGCAATGTTACATTGGAAAGAATTGTCTACAAAACCTAAAACTATGTACAATGGCCATATGCTAACTTTAAAATTTGGGTAAAAATCAGAACGAAATTAAAAATCTAATTGATTTCTTCCTTTTTAAAAAACTAAGTGGCATCTAGCATGGGATCTGCAAAATTATTCAAAGCAGTTCAGGCAGAGTATTTGAAGGAAAAGAGAATAAAAATAAGAAAAGTCAAAAAAGTGGGGGAAATTGAATGGATTGTAAAAAGAGATCGATTAGTGTAACTGACAGCTAAGAACAAAATATTAAAAATACTGAAAAAGCAGGCACTTTACTCTTCGCAATTATGGGGATAGATGGTACTGGAGAAGAGGAGTAACATTATATAAACAGTAACAACAACACCTTCACCACTTCCACTGTGCTCCAACCAGCTGCAGAGAGAAATGGAAGATGAGAAGTCACAGTAGCTGAAAAGCCTCAGAGTCTTGCCTTTACATTGACATTCACTCTGAAGTTAAGAAAAATCACTATGGCAATGTTTCCACTGTGCGTGTGCATATATATGCAAATATATATATATGTATACACACACACATATGGGTTCAGTGTGATGCTTGGATCATGCACACTTTGTGAGATGTATAAATCAGGCTGCTTTGCATAGACGGCCTCAAACTCCTCCCACTTCCTTCTCCCACCACAGATCCTCGTTTTAAAATCCACTGATGTGTGAGTCTTTTATTTCCCTCTGTTCATTAACCACAGTGTCTCCGGGAGACATTGACCTGTGGACAAACGAGTGGTAGCAACAGTCAGGATCTCGTCCCACAAAGGAAATTCGGGGAAGGAGATTCATGGTTAGATGTGAGCAGAAACAAACATTGAGCAGGTAGCCAAAACAACTGCAGGGAATGTTGAAGATGACATAGGATCCAAATTTTGTGAGTCATGCTAGAAAAGTTATTTAATATTTTTTTTGGAACTGGTTAGGACTCTCATTCCTACTTGGCCCATCCAAAAATCCTGAAGTAGTGGGAAGAAAGAATTTGTCTTTTGTCTTGGAGTTAGCCTAAAACAAGCGCTTAACTATAATATACTTCTCGGATTCCTAGGTGGACTCAGAATCAGTGGAAATAAGGAAGGGGGGGTGAGAATGCTTAACAGAACTCAAAGGCAGGATGTGCCATTCATAAAATTCATGACAAACCACCTAATGAATACAATGGATTTTTTATTTATTGGCTTGTCTGGTGATTTATCTTACAAAACTGTTTTCTAGATTACATTGGTGAACTGAATGGGATGAAAACAAAGAAGGAAAACATTACATCACCAAAGGATCCTTTGTGTAGGAAGAAGGATCTTGGACTTTGCCTCCTACAATTCCCGAGTGACAATGTCACAGAGCATTCTTAGATTTTCCAAGGACTAAGACCTTCTAGAAAGGCCTTGAATGTGCCTGTAGGCTGTCATACTACTGATTTGTGTGTGTGTGTGTGTGTGTGTGTGTGTGTGTGTATTTCACTCTAGGAGGAGGTTCCTTAGTAATTCCTCACAGCAAACTTTGTCTTTTTCGCCGCATTATAAAAACACACTCCATATAAAAGGTTCAGTTCTATTTTCTAGTTAGAACATTCTCTCCTCTGAAAGCATTTCCCACATGTTCAGAATTCTACTTGGACTGTCTTGCTCGAGCATGGGAATCACAGAATTGAAAGCAGCACTAAGAAATGGAGGCCAAACTTGGAACTTTAGTTTAGTGTCTCCTGAAGTTTGGCAAATGTTGTGCCTAAACTCTGTAAAATACGGCCAGTGTTCAGAAACAAATTTTGAATATTCAATAATTTTTTCTTGCAAGATGAAAAGGATATGGGGATGCTAGTTGAATGGGCAGCTTTCTGTACCTGGTTAGCTGTACACGCGATTTTTATTGAAAACAGATTAGGAATCGTATGGTAACTGTTTAACCCAGAGTGCAGTACAGCAGCTACAGTTGCGGAGTGAGCATGTCACTGTGTCTCTTGCCAAATTCTGCCGAGACCATGAGACCAAGAATTGATCTTATTGCTAAATGAACCCAGCGTGCACATATTTCAATATTCTCCGAATCTGGACAGAAGGCAGAATGCAGTCAGGGTGAGGGAACCCATGCTCTCACATCATCCACCCACGACCACATCTGAGTGCTGAATGCTCAGTCTTGGCAGACTAAATATTAAAATATTGTTTGCTCTTATTCATAAACAATTCAGTTGCAAGGTAGGTGATTTTTGTTTCTTTCTTTAAATAAAAATAGCCCAGCTCCAAGCCATGGCCCTTCCTTGATTGCTGAGATTTTTTTTTTTTTTTTTTTGCTTTGCTTTGTTCTTGTTTGCCAAGACAGGGTTTCTCTGTAGCTTTGGGGCCTGTCCTGGAACTAGTTCTTTTAGACCAGGCTGGCTTCAAACTCACAGAGATCCACCTGTCTCTGCCTCCCAAGTGCTGGGACAAAGGCATGCACCACCACCTCCCAACTGACTTCTGAGTTTTTGACCAATTTCATAACATCCAAAGTAAGTGTCCTAACAGACCTCTAGGGCCAATGCTATTTGGGAAGAGCATTGCTTTCACTTTCAAAATGGAAGGAACTGTGCTAGAAAATCATAGTTATGAATGGTAAACAGAGAAATCGGAAGCTGGCTGAAGAATGTTTATGATCAGAAAGGAGGCCAAAGAAGAGAGGGGAGACAAGAATTACAACTTTTCTTAATAAATTATTCTGACTTAAGGTATTTTTTTTCCATTCTGCAATATAATAGCAATATATTAATTACTCTGGAAAAACAAAGAGTAGAATTTTGGAAAATTCCTTTCATGGAGAACTTGCATCCAAATATCAACATCTAAGTAAATGGGCATTGTGGAAAGACATTTGCCAAGACAGTTTTTAAAGAACCATAGCAGATGTATTTATTGTTGGAGTCAAATCAATGATCTGTTTAAATCCTTGTCGTTATTCCTATGGTTCAGACTCTGATTCAGTCTTTATATGAAGACTTAAAAAAAAACAGAAATAAAAAGCCCGCATGGGTTCTAAGACAAGTATTGTTTGCTAAAAAAATTTTAAAGAGCATACTTGCACACTAAGAGGAGCATCATTACCAGATATACTGACAATTTTAGTTCTAATTGTTTTGAATTCTTGAGTGTGGACTCATTATCTTCATTAATGGAATAAATGATATATTATAAAGGTTAAAATACTGCATTTATTAACCAATAAAAATAGTCAATGTTAACTATACACTCTGTGAGATATCTTCCTTACATTACCATTTAATTATTATTTTTACTCTTTGATATATGCTTATTCTCACATTCAATGAGGTGAATTTGTTCAAACTACAGTAAAGGTAAGCTGGTATTTGAAATTAGATTTTTCTGATGCTAATGTCAACAATCGTTGTTCTGTGATATTAATATCTGTAGTCACATCTCTAAGATCCTAGAAATAATTAGCCTATCCATCTTGACACTTAATTATCTTCATGCAAATGTATTACTACCTCATTCATTTTCATGGTCTGAAAAATGTCACAAGTATTTCTTCCATCCTTTGTAGATGTATTCACCTATGTATAGACTACTTTGAAGTCTTTTGCGGTATTAAATGAAACCTCAGGGTGTTTGAAGAATTCTCTCTGTTTCTGTGAGGAGGATTTTTATTGCTCATAATTGAAACATAACTTTACTTACACTTCCATGCACTCTTCCCCTGCCCAGTTCTACATCTTTAGTTGCATTAGAGACCATTTGTGTACATATATAAAAGGGACAATGTATCTTTAATTGATTATATTGTTTTTGCTGGGTCACTTTGCAGCTTTGAGCTATCTATACCACCACTTTTCTATCCAATATGAGCCAATTGGGAGAGTCAGAAATACACTGTGATGTTTTTCTCTCCTTCTCTTACTCCTCCTCCCTCTTTCAGTTAAAAAAAAAAGGAACATTTGATTTCAAAATTTTACAACACACCTATTGATCTAGAGAGTAATACAATATTCCCATAACCCACAATGACCCTGTCCATGAATATACAATATCTAGGGCAGCAATCTTCATAAACGGCTCTTTGCCACCTTCGGGATTTTTTTCCCATGTTACTAAATCATTTTGTAAGTTTTGATGCTTACATTTTCTTTATATTAGCACAATTGGGAAAAGATCTTCACCAACTCCACATTGGGCAGATGACTGATCTTTAAAATATACAAAGAACTCAAGAAACTTGACATCAAAAGAACAAATAATCTAATAAAAAGTGGGGTACATACCTAAACAATTAACTCTCAACAGATAATCTCAAATGGCTGAAAGACACTGAAGGAAATGCTAAACATCTTTAGCTATCAGATAAATGCAAATCAAAACAACTCTGAGATTCCATCTGTCAGAATGGTCAAGATCAAAAACATTGCGTACTCTTTTTCTTTTCTTGGTCTGTTTGCATCACCTGGATCCAGAATTTCACATGAATATAAAAAGTGTAGGCAAAGAGTGCCACTTGTTGGTTCCCAGCCGCTTAGCCCTGAATTAATCTCACAGAAACTTTATTATTTAAATCACTGCTTGGCCCATTAGCTCTAGCTTCTTATTGGCTAACTCTTAAATGTTAATTTAACCCATCTCCATTAGTCTGTGCATCACCATGAGGGTGTGGCCTACCAGCAAAGTTTCAGCATGTCTGTCTCCAGCACCAGCTCCATGCCTTCTCCCTGACTCTGCCTCCTTTTTCTCAGCATTCAGTTTCATTTTCCCTGCCCTACCTAAGTTCTGCCCTATCAACAGGTTAAGGCAGTTTCTTTATTAGCCAATGGTATATTCACAGCTTACAGGGGTATCCACATCAGAAGAGTAAATCAGGTACTTCACACAATGCTATGGAAGCTCAAAATATAATTTTCCCTTGCAGATACAAAGCTATGTAGTCAGTACTGGTGTGTGTTTAGTGCTGTGCTTGTAGGCTCTTCTGATAGAATTCGGTGTTTTCACTACACCAAGAATGTTGGGTATATGTGACAGCTTTAGCCAAAATAATCATTAATACCTGTTCTTTATTTTAACTTAATTGCATGAAATTTTGAATTTTAGTAAAATCCAATAAGTAATCGTATCATCTAATATGGGAGAATTTACTTGAAAGTTCATCCATTTTAAACTGCAGGATTTCTCCAGCTGGCTGTTTTACTCTACCATCTTGCAGTTGCAAGACTGAAACAGCATAACCTTGTTCGCTGTGAACGGCACCGTGGAACTGGAGAACTTTCACTGTTCCAGGGGTCAAGTCACTCACACAGGTTATCCCACTAACTCTTCATAGGGCAGAACTGTCCACAAGGCTCTTCCTAGCTGCAAATAAAGGGGAGTAAACGGGCTGCATGGTCAGGTTTTTCTCTTGACTACCTACAGCTGCGCTGTATCTAACTAGGCAGCTTTGTAGAGCCGACAACACCGCATTTTCTTTTCTTTAAAGACTGTTGCTAGCACAGCTTGCCGACAAAAAGGTTTACTGAATTCACTAATGGATGACCTGCTCTTGCTTTTTCTTTTAAAGCATTTTACATGGCTATAACCTTGTGATTGTTTTGTGAGACTGATAACAATAATTTATACTATAGTGTTAAAAAAAAAAAAGGAAGCTATCAGGGATCAGGAAATGTCCTAAAGTGTTAAAGCTACTTAGGGATAGAAGTGCAATTTTGAATGAGTCTTTCTGGAAATGAGACACTTTCTTTGTACTAAACAGCTTCCTTCATATCACTTAATTCTGCGCCCCCTGAAGGGGACAAGTCCAGGCATTTCCTGCTGCAACCTCCAATTCCTTCCCATAAAAAGTGTTCACTAGCCGTATGTCACAACCACATTGGCACAGCAGATTTCTTTCCGAATCCTGGTAGAAAGGAACAGCACAAAATTTTTAATGATTCTAACAACATCTGAAGCTACATGTGAGAAATGAGCTTTAGTCAGAAGTTTATGGGAAATGAATGGTTCCTCTGTAAGCCGGGTATTTTGCAGAAATGTACAGAGTTCTAGTAATCTTATTATTCTATTTAATACCAATAATTATTATTTAATGATGATAATTATTACTTGATAATAATTATTATTGGTATGTAGAAAATTTATTTTCCTTAGGCCTATATAGCTTGGCAATTCTAAAGTATAATCATTTTCAAATTCCTATATATACAAAATGAGAGAACATATTAATTTGTCTTGATTTTAATCTTTAAAATCTACAGAAGAGCCTAGCAAAATTTGAGGGAATAAAAATTCGATGGTATACCAATCATGAACTTGGACTAAGTTGAGTTAACAAGTCCAGATGAAATTCGGGTTTTTCCTCTATTAACTAAATCAACTAAACTCCAGAAGTAAGTTCTCATTCTGTTTAATACATGGACGGCTTTCCAGGATATCACCATTTTCAGTGTGTCCTTTGCTAGGATTTTCCTTACCAGTTCAGCTGGACCTTAGGATCTCTAGATATATAAATCCAAAGTTTTAACTATCAGAAGAGAAATAACTACTTACATCTTAAATGTTTTACTGGTCTCTAGAAGGTTCTGAGAATACAAGTTCAGACTAAGCCATGACATTCCACTGATACACTTTTTATCTACATAAAATTTTAAATAGATCACTCTGAATAGCAGCTCCCTTGAGAGTCAGGTGTCAGAAGTATTTTCTTAATTTCACAAGGATACAAAGGCCTTTGCACAGGAAGTTTTACATGTTACCCAAGATAATTTTCACGTAGCTTGTGTCATGACATGCTGCACAAAAGGAAAGAGAATAATAAATTTTGAGGTAGGTTCTCACGATATATTCAAACCTGACCTAAAACTCAATATACAGAAAAAGCTGTCCTTGAAAAAGCTGTCTGTCTATGCCTCCAAGTACTGCAATTAAAGGCGTGCATCACTACAGTTGACTGGAAAATATTATTGTTGAATCAAGAAATGGCCATTAATTGCTACTAAACATCATAATTAAAAGATCAAGGATTAAGCTATAATTAAATTCTTAAATTGTTTCGGATTCTGTGCGTATTCAGCTAATAACTCATAATTGTTGAACCTAGGTAAACAAAGAAATATGGGTAATTCAAGACACTTAGATCCTGTGCTTAGATTCTCAATTTTTCTGAGAATTTCTTGGATTTTAGAGGAATTACAGCTGTTCTCTTACAGGCTCCATTTGGTGTATGTATGTTTTTATAGTTCGGCCATTTGGCAATGAGTTTTTCTTCAATCTGAGCTTCTTCTGATGCTTAATTTCAAGTTACCATTGTGTTTTTCACTGTTGGATGTTAATTGTGGTTTAGGAAATAAAGGTCAGATTAAAGAACCCTTTCATAGCTTTTTATTGAGTATAAATGCTTCCGGTTTTCAAGGTATTTCTAGGGAAGCTTTTCACTGAGAGCTTAGCTGTCTGAAATTATGTAGAGGTGGAGAAGGCTCAAGGAAGCACACACTGGCTTAAATTTTATTTCACTCCTCATTGAAGATGAAAAAGACAGCTCTTTTAAGTTCAGCTTCACTGACAACGCAAAATAAAATAATTGTTATTAGAGGGATTTTTGTAAATTTGAGTATCAAATTAAAATATAGTGTCAATAAATCATAAGAAATGTTATTTTACATATGTAAACTTTAAATTGTAACATTACATCAACTGACTATGAAGAATAATGCAGGGCTATATAAGTCAATTGATGATGAAACACTGTTCTGCTACAAAACTAATACATAAATTAATGGAAGTAAAAAGTTACAGCCATGGCTGAAACCTAATGGGAATCATGAACTGTTCAAGTTGGTCATCATCAGTGCAGAAGACATTGGACATTGGAGAAACATGGAGCTTGAGAATGCTGAGTGGGACACTGAGAAGGTTTTCAACAGAACAGAGCGTGTATAAAAAGTTATAGTAGGGCTTTTCCTCCTGAAATAAAAATAAAATAACTGAATTTGATTGTTACAAAGATATTTGCAGAAGTGTGTGTGTGTGTGTAAGTGGTATTACCTTATAATAGGTGAACCATGCCCCTCTTAGACATTATAGGCTATTCACTAAAAGCTCAGTAATAGGTATAAACTACTTCAGTTTCAGCTATTGGTCAATGGGTCCCATAGAACACTCCCAAGTTTTCTAGGCCATTGTCTTTGCTCTTGGGTACATCTAGTTGCAGAACTAGATGATAAAATATTATTTCTGAAGACACCACATTAAGAGAAAGAAACCAAACTATAATTAATCTGGAAACTTCATTTCTACCATGATGAAGTATACACTATTAATGAGCAAAAATATCTTATATAAGTTAGATCTTAATAAATCTCTTTTCATTTACATAAACTGGACTAATTCCAAAATTTATGTAAATAGAAAGCTGATTAGAGTAAAAACAGAGTTAATAACATGCATTTATTAAAATGTTCATAATATAATCATTAATTTAAAATAAGGGCATAAAATGATTTTTATAATATACTTTTAACTAGGCAAAGATTCAAGAAGCAGATAATGAAAAGCCATAGTCAAAATACGAGAGATGGTTCAGCAGGTGAAGTGTGTGCTGTGAAGCCCAATGGCCTGAGTTAAGACCCCAGGACTCACGCAGTGAAAACAGAGCTGCCGTTCATAAGTTCTCCTCTGTCCTGCACACACACAGAGTAGCAAAAAACCATTTGCTAATAGGTTTATAATTATATTATATTGTTATTACACTATATTGTTATACTATTATTGCTATATAATACTTCATATTGTTATATAACATTATATTGTTCTGCTTCTATTATATTCACTACTTCCAAAATTTATTGCCAAACTATGCACTTATTCTTTAATTAAAATAAATAAAATAACAATTATCTCTAATAAGTCAGTCTGATATTTGGAAGAAAGTGATGTTTGGCTTGTTTAAACCGCTTGGCTTAAAGAGAACTGAAAAGAGAACATGAATCTGATTTCTGGGCGTATCACTAAAGGGATGCTGTTATTGACAATTTAGTCATCCATTTCAGATGGAAATGGGAAGATTGCAGAACATAAAGTCCTGGTAACCTGTTCCTCTTAACTGTCTGGGACTTTCCAAATATTAAAAAAAATCAGGAGCTATTTAATATTTCTTGATGAAATAAGAGAACATCAAAACTCCTGAGGTTTTGTTCTAATTCCCTTTTTTTCTTTTTCTTTTTTTATTTTAGGGAAATCGGGTTACAGACATGGAAAGATCCTGCATGGACTTATGCAGCTTTTCCAATGATCCATTCCTCCAGAGTACAGTCAAAGACCATCGACAGGACACTCACACGTCATTCCCTCTTCTCCGTACCAGAAGTGATGCTGGCATTACTCTTTATAGAAATGCCTAGGCAGCTGTGCATGAAGGGACGTGTGAGTTGTGTCTTTATTCCCATGCCTCCCATCTGATCCACAGAAATCCGGGCTGCACCAAACCCTGACACTGCAGTCCTGGGGGATTCTTGGAGAACTACAAGTCTTCACTTTATGTTGGGAACTGAAAAAGCTGTATTTAATATTAGCTGTGGCAACATGCTAGATTCATTTGCCATTGTGACTAAGGTCAAACAGACAAGAAGCAATGATTGCTTTTGCCATGTCCTTGCATGAGGCTGCCACTAGAAGGTGAGGCCCAGATTTGGGTTCATTTTCAAGTGTCAAATAACCGATCAAGAAAATCCCTCAAGCCTTTCTAGCAGTGTGTGTTTTAGTTGATTATAGATATAGTCAGGTTGACAACCAAGATTAGCCATCACAGTTATTAACTGTAGAGTTTTAATCGATTTTCTTTATGAGTTGGAATAAGCTTCAAAGTACTTCTGGTTTTGAGTTTTAACATGAGTGAGTGTTGAATTTTGTCAAATACTTTTCCTACATTTATTGATATGTGTACTTGTGGTTTTTCTTTTTAGCCTGTCAATGTGATGAATTAATTTCAATATTGAGGTTAATTTTTAAATACTGTAACAGATTTGCAGCTTTGATCTGAAATTAATTTAATCATGATGTAAAATTATTTTTTTTATATTTCTCAATTCTTCCTACCTTCTCCTAAGGATCTTTCTGAATATATTCATGATAATATTTAGCCTATTGTTTTCTTCCTTCTCTCTGCACTGCTTCCACCTAAACTTTGGTGTCGGGATCATATCAGCTCTATAAAACAACTGGAAAGTGCTGCTGTGTCTTCAATTTTCTGGAAGAGATCCTGAAGAATCTCTGTTATTTATTAAATATTTGGTGCAATTTTCACCTAAATCCATCTGAGCGTAGAGATTTTTAAATGTTAAACTCTTAAATTATCATTTCAATTTTCCCTAAATTATCCAAATTATCTACTTTCCTTGGGTAAAAAGTAAAAAGTTGTGCTTTTAAATGAGTCCATTTCGAGCTGAAATTTCTCCCAGTCACGCTTTTACAGATGCAGGGCTCTGTTGTTATTAGACTGGCGGTCTCTAAGACTCTGTCATTGGCTGGGAGGTGTCTAGTGCTGTCATACTTGGACAGTCTCTACCTTAGTCTTTACCTGATGATGCAATTTTTTTGTTCCTCCTTCTCTTTTACCACCACTCTTTCTACAAAATGTTGCAACAAACTTTAGAGAAAAGTAGAAAACCTACAGAACATATACATGTTTGAGATAGTCTATTGAACTCTAGTTTGATAGTCTTACTTTTGAAATTCATGAAATACACGAACACAGTCACTCTTATTCAAAACAACAGTAAACATCAAAATTCCTCATTCATTTATTTTCTCCTAACTTTTTCAGTTCATTTATCTACCTAATCCTGATTTATTTGGTTTTCACTCAGCCTTTGTAAGAACCTCTAATAAAAATAAAAAGCACTGTAGTGGGAGTCAGCTCTTTCATTCCCAGCTGCCCAGACTTAAAATACTTGGTATGTATTATGGAAGCCAATCTAGCAACCCCCTTTGTAATATGTATTCATTCTATTGGTTCTGTCCCTCTAGAGATCCATAACACTATTCTTGTGTTAATATGAAATAAATCTCAATAAATCAACTAAAAGCTGAAGAATCAATATAGTCATAATGTTAGTTGAGTAAAGGAAGGAATGAACAAGTGCAGTTAATAAAGTGTCACAAAAGGTCTCAGGAAAGAACTGGAAAATTATAATGTTATCCAAAACTGGTGAGATATATTTGTAAATAAAAATTTATTGGCTCCTTCCTAATTTTACTTTTCTTCATATTGTTTAAGAAAGCTTTCTTGGCCACAGTGGCAAGATTTTATGAAATCCAGCAAGGTAATGGTTTCCTTACAACTTTATAATTTAGATATTTAGAAAAGGGCTACCATGTTACTGCCTACTATTTTGTTTGTAATGAACCTAATATTCTGTACTTTGTTAGTACAAATGAAAAGTGAGACTTTCAGGTGACAAGGGCACTGTGCACGTGTGTGTGTTCACAAGGCCATGAGTGTGTGTGTGTTAGTGTGTGTGTGTGTGTGTGTGTGTGTGTGTGTATACAGCACTGCATGTGGAGAGAAGGTAAGTACAGATAAGGAAGTATGAGCAGGTGCAGGAAGAATACTTAAAGGAAGAAGAGCTGAAGTTAAGGTGAAGGGGATGCTAGAGATAGACTTTTTCTACTCCATGACACTGCTTCAAGCTGGCCCATTCTTCTGCTATGTTTTAAAGGAGCTTGGAAGTCATAAATCATTCTTGTAGTATGTCAACTGGAATTTTCTGAGGCCTATGGGGACAAATAAGCAAAAATTCAGAAAACTGCACTCTAATTAGTTAGGCCAATGGACAGTTTGTACTGCTCAGATGTAGGAGTATTCTGTGCCAATTTTATAAGAAAAGGACTATGACCGGAAAATATGCATCCCTGCCGCAGAAATGAAATAAAGGTGAACCGTAGAAAGTGCTTTTTCTGAGCTCTGAATTCCCTCTCTCTCAAACAGTAAAGATCATATAAAATGAACAGGTTTGGCATTTGGGGAAAACTAACTGTGAGAGAAAAACAGAAAGAGAACAATATGAACATTTCAGAAATGATTACCTGCAGGAAAGCAAGCCTGCCTCAGAAACGAAATGAGGGTGACCAAGCACTTCTGTTTTCTTTGATTTGCCAGGGAAATTGAGTTGAAAGCCACTTGGGCAGTAAATGCTGCCTAATATTAAAGTTTGTTTAACCTTCAGTGTATTTGTAAAGGACACAGGATGCTAACTCCACGGGGCTGTTTTTGCAGTTAGAATTGACAATAGGAAGGCTTAATTTCAGCACTATTTGTTTTTTTTAATTTTGCTTTGTATGCTAATGTGCCCTTTAATACTTTCTAATTTTCACTGACAAAAGAATACATTTGTTTTAGGGAGATGCTTAGCATAATTTGAAATCTCTCTGAAATAATTTCCCTTAATTAGCTAATTTAGGTAGATATATACAGAGTCTTTTGATGTAAACTTCCAAGGCTGATGCTTTATCAAAAATAAAATAAAAACTGATCAAATGAAGTATTTCGTTGTATGTTCCATTTTAATTTAGTTTTTAAAAAATTCTATATTATTTCCAATTTTCCTTTTGTTTAAAATAGCTTCTCTTTTCCTATAACATATCTTGGTTTTGGTTTCCTCCACCTCTCCACTCCTTCAAGTTCCACCACACCTCTCCTGCCCTCAAGATCTACTTCCTTATCTGCCATGTATTAGAAAAAAATTGGCCTCTAAGAGATAGCAACAAAGCATGACAAAATAAAATAGAGTAAGATAAAACAAAAATCCTCATCTAAAGTTTGGATGAGAAAACCCAACAGAAGGAAAGGAGTCCTAAGAGCAGGCATTAGAATCAGAGACTCTGCTGCACAAGTTCTAAATTAATAAAACATAGAGATGAATATTCAGGCAAATACTGAAAGTTCAGAGAGAGAAACGAGCAGTCCACAGCCAACGCTTAGCTTGCTAACTCTTCAGCTGAAAAGGGCACCTCCTACCTTATATTTTTCTCTCTGCCCAGCCATATCACTTCCTGTCTGTCTGGACAGACGTCCAGATCTCCATAATTAACGAGTAACTAACTCTGCCCTCTGATCTTCAGGCAAGCTTTATTTGCTAGAGTACAAACAAGATATCACCACATCCATCTTTTTTGAATATAAATGGAGGAGGGATAGATGGGGGACAGAGGAGAGGTGGGGGGAAAGACTGCGAGGAGAGGAGGGAGGAGAAACTGTGGCTAGGATGTAAAATAAGTAAACAAATAAATTATGTAAAATAAGTAAACAAGTAAATTTATTTTTAAAAAACAATCAGAGACATTCATTTTCACTCTCAGGATCCCCATAAAAATACTAAACTAAAAACTATAACATACCTGTAGAGGACCTGGTGCAGACCTGGGTATATCCTGTTCTTGCTTCTTTCAGTCTCTGTGAGCTCATTTGCATGTATCTTAGTTAATTCAGAGGACCATGTTTTCCTGGTGTCCTCCATCCCCTCTGGCTCTTACACTTTCTCTGCCTTTCCTTCTGCTGGGTTCCCTAAGCTCTAAGGGGAGGATATGGTGGAGACATCCTGATTACACACTCTCTTTCGGCATGATGCCTTGCTGTGGGTCTCGCATCTGCTGTCAGGAGCAAGTGTCTCTGATAATGACTAGATAAGCTCTTGGTCAATAAGCAAGGCAGAATATCATTCGAAGTCGCAATATATTTATGCGTATGTATATGTATGTATGTATGTGTATGCCAGTAATATTTGGTTTTAGCCTAGGTCTCTGTGATATTTAGTCTTTCATTTATGGTCACCCAAGACGTGTCAGATGTGGGGTCCTTCTCATGGAGTGGACCTTAAGTCCTATCAGACATTGGTTGGCTTTCTCACAAGCTCTGTGACACCACTGTGCTAGCATATCTTGTAGGCAGGACAGGCTGTAGGTCAAAGGTTCTAAAGCTGGATTGGTGTTTCCATTGCTCTTTGGGTACCGTACAGTCATAAGTCCAACCTCAAGCCATCTGATGTGCTCTCCAGCCTTCATGGGTGCACACATGCACAAACACACAAGTAAGAAAAAAAGCTGCAGGAGTGAGGGGAGGATACGGGGTACTGGAAGGAGAGCAGAATTAGGGTGCATGCTATAAAATTACCATAGAATCAATAAAGAAATTATCTCAAACTAAGAAAAAAGAAATGTAAGAGATGCTTTGTGGTTTCTCAAAATATAATAACAGCTTAGCAGGACTAAATATTTTTAAATTTCCTCTTTGGATCATAAAACAAGATTAGTGAGTAAAAAGTCTATAGGGGCTCTTGAAAATTATTGCTAATAAATGAGCCCATGCTGTTTTTAGTATTACTTTGCTAAACCATGTGTATCTTTTCATTTTAATATTAAATGCTTGTATTTCTGCACTATATTTGATATCACTAGTTTTTTTCTTCAGTAAAGTATCTGTATTAATATTAAATAACCACAGAACAAGAATTAATCTATCATCTTTGAGGTCTACATCTACTAAAAATCTTAGAAGATTCAGGGCTTTGAAGAAACAATGGCTAGATTGCAAATGAGAGTGGACTTGTTTCCTGGTAAGGAATTAGTTGGTTTCTTTATTTATTACTTTCCATGTTCTTGAAATAATATTTTAAAGTTGAACTGAAAATAACGATAATTCATTTTTTTCAGATGGTATACTATTATTGTAAAATACCATTTTTTTATTTTTTGTAATATTCCATTAAGTATATACATACATATTATACATAGCCAAATATTCTACTAAAATTCTTCTAGATTCTATGTTCAATGCTTTCATCTGTAGCAGGATAAAATAACAACTTAAGAAAAGGAAAACCAGCAGTCTTTCTATACACCAGTAACATTATGATGATAAAGAGTTAAATGGAAACACTCCCATATACAATAACCTGGGATAAATACAGGAATAAAACTGACTAAGGAAGTCAATGACTTTGAAATGAGAATGAGATTGAGAAAGATGATAGAAAGATGGCTCAGAGGTTAAGAGCATTGCCTGCTCTTCCAAAGGTCCTGAGTTCAATTCCCAGCAACCACATGGTGGCTCACAACCATCTGTAATGGGGTCTGGTGCCCTCTTCTGGCCTGCAGACATACACACAGACAGAATATTGTATACATAATAAATAAAAAAAATATTTTAAAAAAAAGAATGTGAAAAAAATCTCCCATGCTCATTGACTGGTAAGATTAAAATGACCATTCTACTAAGAAGCTTCACAGATTTAATGAAATCCCAATTAAAATCCCCATGTCATTCTCCCAGAAGTAGAATAAAAGAAGTCTAAATTTCACATGGACGTACAAATACCTAAAGCAATCCTGAGCAAAAAGAATAATGCTGGAAGGATTCAATTCACTGATATAAGCCTATACTACAGAGCTATAGCAATCAAGCCAACATGGTACTGGTAGATCAAAAGAACCAAATAGCATACCTAAATGTGAGTATATGTAATTACAGTTGTCTCATATTTGACAAAGCTATAAAAAATGCACACTTGAGGAAAGCAAACTTATTAGATAATGGGCGTTTGGAAATCTGGATGTTCACATGTAGAATAACAAAAGTAGATCCATACCAATTACCCTGCCCAAAACTCGACTCCAAATGCAGCAAAGACTTCACTGTAAAATTGAACTACTGAGCCTGCTAGAAGAAAGGATAGGCAGTACCTTCTAATATATAGGCACAGGAAAGAAATCTCTAAATAGTATTCCATTTGCTCAGGAGCAGAGGCCAACTACTGAAAATCAGGACTTAATAAAACTAAAAAGCTTCTGTAGAGCAAAAAAAAAAAAAAAATGCTGATCAGGTAAAGAGGAAACCCACAGAGTGAATCTTTGCCAGCTATACATTCAAAAGAGAAATAATATCTAGACAAAGCAAGATTTAGAAAATCAAAGAATTAAGAAAATAAAGTACCCAAATAAAAACTGAGCTAAACTGATATCCACCCACCCAAACCTAACTCCAGAACATCCCTCCTCTTCTGATTCTTTGGCCTTTTTCTTAAAGCTATGTCAAGCAGTCTTCTGAGCTTCATCCTGCTGCTTTGTAACAAAGCTTAGTCATTTCTGTGGATTTTACCAGTCATTAGGTTAAACATATAACAGAAATATGGCAACTACTCCTTAATCTGTAGTTAGTAACTACATACTGCAGGATGCATTTATTCTTGTTATGAAAAAACATGATGAAGATCATCACTGGGCTGCGGGTTTAAAGTCCCATCTTTAGAATAGAGCTAGCTTCCACTAACACACAAGAAGGGAGTGGCATATGCATGTATATATGTGTATATGCTCAGAAAACTTTAGTGAATGTTAAACATTCAAGCAACTACACTGAATGCATTACCATTATTGTTTTTCATTGAGATTTAAGCACAAAAATGTGTGTGTGTGTTTGCATGCCTGTAACAATTGGTATTTGAGCAGCAAATCTATCTGTGTAGGTGGGGTTAAAATAATTTTGTGCAATTAGCAGAAGAAGGCTTGATTTGGAAGGGGGAAAAGATGTAAAACAGCAGACAATAGAAACCAGACAAATGAAGCTGAAGAAAAATCAGCATTCCTAATTAATGGAGCTGGTATGAAGTCTGAAAGAGCTCAGTCCCCGAACAGAGCACTTCTGTGGTTGACACTGCTACCTAGGTTCCTCTAGTAAACTGTCAGTTTGCAGAGTGTCCTGGTTTACTTGTGTTCTTCTAGGAGGAGATGTATTTCAGGGAGTTTTATTTTTATTTTTTATTTATTTTTAACTGATTTTTGTTGAGCTCTACATTTTTCTCTGCTCCCCTTCCTACCTCTCCCCTCCCCTTCAATCCTCTCCCAAGATCCCTATACTCCCAATTTACTCAGGAGATTTTGTGATGTAGATTAGATCTATGTGTGTCTCTTTTAGGGTCCTCATTTTTGTGTTTCATTTTAAATTAACATGATATGCTTTATGTATTCCAAATAGTGTAATTCTACTATGGGATGTGTACTATAAATTATAATTACACTGCCTTACCTTAGAGAAATATGATTTTATTCACTGAAATAACCAGTTATTTTAATAGAAAATTGAGATTGGCAATGAGAATAATAAAGCTAAAATATGAGGATACAGAACAAAGTAAGACAAATATGTGACAGGATAACAAAACACATTGTCCATGGCTCAAATAATGCAGCAAGTATGTTACATAAGTTTTAGAAACAACTATAAAGACAATATGATTAAAAATGTTTATGCCTTTCTGGTAGGAGACCTTATTATGTCTTTTCTAATCTGAAATAATCTTCAGGAAAAATAAATGGTGCCACTTACCATTGAATAACACTATTAAGAAACAGCCTTCATGTTACAGATACAAAACTTGAGTCATCCATCGACATAGGAAGCCTGGGATTCAGGATGCAGACAGCACAGATCCCACCGACCAATTCAATCATGTCTGCATCTGTTTACAGGGTAAGATGATAAGTGTGTGTCGGCTGACCTAGAGAAATTAGGAAATGACATCTCTTTCACTTGGCTCTCATTTTGCTTACTTCTACTATAATTCATCAAATGTGGCAGGACATTAAGAGGTACTATTCAGAAAGATTTTATTATTATTTTATTGCTTTGTCAAAATACCAAGTATATCTGGTTATTAAATACACTACTTATTTTTCCTAGTAAATGTATCGATATTGCTACATAATTATAAGTAAACTTGAAAACTGGGTTCGTCTGGCTTTCTTGGTCTTTGGGAAAATACAGATAGTCCAATTCACAGACTTAGGAAGAATTATCAAGCAGTCATTTCAATTCGTAAATACACTGTAATATTACCTTGCCTAGAGCAAAAACAGAGATCCCCATGTGGCCTCCAGTTAAATTTTTTGGTTCTGAGGTAGATTCAGAACTGACATTGAATCATAATATCTTTAACCTTATTTAGCAACAAAAGGTAAGATAAAAAATTTCAAGCAGCAAATACACACACAGATATATATATATATATATATATATATATATATATATTCGGTATATGTATATATGTATGCATAATTGTTAGACAAAGGGGTATTTCTCACAGGAATTCACAATGTGTGTAATTTGTCTTCCACCCTTGTTGCAGTATGTGTAATTTATCTTGGGAAATGAATGGGGAAGAGGCACTGCAATCATTGAGGCTGCTTATTAGTCACAACTTAGCTATAGACTTCCCAGAGGAAAAGAGAAATCTTATAGCATTCTACAGTTTCTTGATGCTGCAGCCCCAGGAGGGACACTCACACCATCAAGACACTGATTTTGCTAAGCGATTCTACACATAAATATTAAAGTATAAATTTGCAAGTTGCTTTGCTTATTTGTTGAAATATATTAAGATATAAAAACATTGCATTTCTTGTGACCTGTCCAACCTCCCAACAGTGTGTAAGAAGTTGTCCTAAACAAATAGAAGATCTATAAGCAAAATAAATGCTTTAGAAAAAAATAGATGCTTTAGATAGTTGGCAGAACTGTATGTATCTTGGAATAAAATGTTTACTTAGGGTTAGTGAGTTTTATAACATGTCTGTGTGATGCAAGTGCTTTCAAGTACTCCAAATTAAGATTCTGAAAGAGTCAGGTTCCTTACTATCTTATCAGCATAGACAGATTTTTTCCAGCTACAATTTATTGCTTGGCTTTTGGCTATTAGTATTAGAACATGCCACAATGTGAGTCTATCTGCCTTAATTTTGATATACCTAAGATAATAGGTGGAATCTCTCTATATTCTCAGGTGAGTGACTGGACACAATAGCCCAAGTTGGTAACACTAAGGGATCAGTCCCAAATCTACTCTTGCCTTTTTGTTTGTTTGTTTGTTTTCTATAAAATGTTTGATGTTGAAAAGAACCAAAACGGAGAATTTCTGTAGAAGTAGCAGTGCCACTGGGAGAGGCCTGTTGTGGGAGCAGCCTGTACACCACCACTCCCAAGATCAAAAGAAGAGGAAAAAGTCAGGAATGTCAAGAGCGGAGGTGCAGGAGAAAGTTGAGGTTTGATTACACATGTTTATAACTCTTACTATTGGAGCATTAGACAAGTGGTCTTGTCCTTGATATAGTCAGGATATCAGTACAGTGAGGCATTTATGTGAGTGGTTTACATGTCATTCTTGTCTGGAATTGGATATTTTATCTTTCTGGAACTCAGAAAATGAGAATGACATTATTATATATCAACCTTGGATTAGCTAAACTTTTTTAAGGAAAATAAATACTTTAAAAAGCTTATTGTTTGTTGCTACGGTAAGTACGCAGTTGGTTGCAAACCATTATGTTGGAAACAAGCACTGTAAATAGAATGGAAGATTTACATTTGAGGATGATAAAATAGGGCAGGCAGTAGCAGTCACAGCTGGCAGTCCAGACAAAGAAGATGAAGAACAAGGTTGCGATAGTTTTGTGGACATTGTAAGACCATGGTAGTATATGAAGGACTAAGACACAGAGGAAGTACTCCAGATACAAATGGAATGAGGTTACCAATACCAACTCCCGATCAAAAGGGAAAGAGATTAATTAAAAACACTCCTAAGATTTTTGAGCAATGACTTTCGCTAAGTAAATAAATGAATAAATAAGTAGAAAGATAGACAAATAAATAAGAAAACCCAAAATAAGACTAGAGCTTAGAAGAAAAGGGAATATAATAAAAGACGTGCATGCCCTCAATGGGCTCTTCAAATATGATTGTCCTGGAAGCAGATCTATGAAGACTGAAAAGAGCGAGAAGCTAACTTTCAAATGTTACCCACACAAGAAGCAATGAGGATAGTGAGAATTTAATAAGTTTCTTTGTAGAGAGTGAGTTTTCTAATTGTTGATATTAGTTCACTGGTGTTTAATTTTCAAAATTTATGTCTTAGCAAAAAGATGTCTATATAAGTGAATATATGTTGTAACACCCTAAGAGATTGAATAATCATTCCTGTTGGTAGTTTTTAAGTTGTTGGAAATCTTTGAGAGCAAAATATAAATTTTAAATGTTAGGGTTTCCACATTTAACCTAATGTGCAAGTACAAATTGCATGCTAGTATGTGCACACACACACACACACACACACACACACACACTTATACATCTAGGGGACAAGGGAGAGAGAACGAGAGAGCAGGCATCCATATGTTTAGTTAGAAATTGTCAGAAGAGCACTTGCAAACGTCTCTTAAAGAAAAGAAAGACATAATCATGAATTTAATGTGATGGTGAAGGGTTTCTCCCTAACTCTGTTCAGCTCTGCTCTTATCCGTAGAGTTTTGATTCTCCTTTCATGTATCCTTTCTTAAGCACAGTCCACAGGCCTAACAATGTAAGAATACATTGTTTCCATGGGAACACGGGGAAAGAAGCTCTCCACATCTTTCCAGTCCTTCCTCATTCTCTTCTTGAATTAGCACTTCTTTTTCTGCTTCTCCCATTAATCCCTGAAAGAAGAAAAATAGCTCCACAAACTTGTTCACAGGGGTCTTCACTTCCTAAGACCTTTTATTGTTTCTCAATAGATGGGAGAGGGAAAGACTGTGTTAGTGTGACAATAACAGAGAAAACGAAGACAGAGTATCCCTATTTATACCGAGTAAGAGTCGTTTTCATTTTTGCTGATAATAAAAACATATGTTACATCACTTGCCTATCTCTCACATGAAGACCTTTACGAGTAGGAATCACTTCTATCCACATCTATATGTTTAGTGAGAATATTATTAAATGGATGGACAAGTGATTCATTACTCTTGGAATTAAATATATTAGAATAAAGTTATCCATTTACAGATTAAAATACGTTGGCACTTCATTCTCAACAAAAATACATGAAGCAATATTAGAGATGACAAATGAAATGATTGAAGTCAAATCTGGAATCTAGATCTTCAATAACTTTCCCTTTAAGTCAGGTATACTGTGTCTCTTTGGAAGAATGGATGCATTTAGAATAATGCAGTTAGAATAATGTTGTAGACTAGGGAACACTAACACTAGGTCCACTAACACTCAGCTAAGCCAGGGGACACAGCAGTCCTATGAGCAAATTTTCACTTAGTGCTCCTAGCATGACTTCTGGGGCTTGTAGCTTCTTACACAGCCTTGACTTATTGATTACCATGATAGCTAATAAATTAGTCTCATTATTTTCCAACTCTATCTATCACTTAGGGTCAGAGAAAGCAGAGAGTTGTCATTGTAGTTTAAGCCTTCTTACATGTTATGTAGGGCAGATCTTGTCAATTGCTGTGCTTCTATATGTTTTTCTGTTTTGAACATATGAACAATGAAAGAGGCAGCCTAGCACTGATGCCTTTAAATCAATATTTGTTTGTATAAAACATGGCCCATTTGTTTCTGTTGGTTACTCCTCCCTTATATTTTTCAGAGAGTGTGTTTATAATGTAAATTTAAAAGTTTGCTATCATTGACAAACCCCATCTTAATTGGCTATGACCTAATTCTATGAGATGAATTGGAAGACTTCTTTTCTCTGTAAACACAAAGTCTCATAATTATTCCATAACAAAATCAACAAAGGATTGTAATATAAGGTATTATATGTGATTCATCATAAAAAGTCTCAGTTTTAAAATATCATGACAATTTTTCAATACTGAAAGAACATTATTAATATTTCATTGTAATCATCTTCATTGCAGGAGAATCTAAGAGAAACGTCTATTAATTGCAGTCCTTTTATTGCTGTCTCTAATTTGCGATGTCCATACTAATCCAAGTGATCAGATAACATTGATCAGAGATAAACACTGAAAAGCTCTGCTCAGTATCCTAAAATCACTCCTTTATCTGATGATCTCAACAAATAAGCATCTCAACTTGCAAATAGATGTAAAAGCTAAGATGATTTTTATACTCAGAACTGTGAGACCAAATAGCAAAGTGTCTCGCAGTGTAACAGCTGAAAGAAATGTTCATAAAATAATTGAGACTTATTTATTTATAACTTTATTTGCTGATTTCTTGGAATCTTATATCAAATCCTCCATAATTTTATATAAAATTAAACTAATAGCAGCTTATAAACTGAAGTCAAGTGTTTTTATGTATTTGGGGTTTATTCACTCATATATGTGTCTGTGCATTTATATATATATATATGTGTGTGTGTGTATGCATATATATGTATGTGTGTATATATACATATATTATATATGAGAGAGAGTTAGACTATAGTCAGTATGAGTTAATACATACTAAAAAAACGAGGCAAGAGGGTAAAGTTGCAATAAGAAAATAAGTGAAGCTGCATAAAAACTGTCATGTCCCCCCTCAAGTTCCGTCTTCCCAACATCATCCCAGCAGAATCCTGGCTGGATTCAGAGTGATAACACTTCTGACTTAAATCCTCAGTTGACTTTAGATTGATAATCACCTAATAACCTTAGCTGAACAGAAAGATCTGGGTGCCCAAGACATCCTAACTTATTGTAGCTACTTAGCCAGTTTGAATCCGTCATTCCTTGGACTTCTTCACATGTGGAAAAATACATCTCTTTAGCTAAGCCAGAATAACTGGGCTTCTGCTACACATTTTGGAGCTAATCTTTGGTTCATAAATACATCTTTCTTGGTTATTTACATATTGTTTAGCATAATAAATACTGGGAGAAATTCAGCAATTTTTACAATAATTTAAAATAATCTACATAAAGTTTTACAGTAATTATAAAACTTATTTCTTTACATTATATACAATATTTTCCAATATTCACTTTCCTCAGGGATCTCACAGTGTGGTATATAAATTCAGCGCTGTGGAACTGCAACATAATCAAAATTCTAATGCGATGCCCATAGCCATAACTGCCCTGGAATTTCATATTTCTTAGAAATCACCACTACCAGTGAGATTTGTTTATGTGAATCATTACTCAAAGAATTAGCATTCTAGATTTGCATAAACCTTGGTACATCAGTGATACTAGAAAGTATATGAAAATTATCGCTAAATTTAACTTTCTCCTTTTTTCTGACTTATATAGGAAGGCTGTTGGATGAAAACTTATACATGTAATGATCTATCTAATTTCAAAGAAGAAAAGAAAAGCACATAGTCACTTTTAGAGTTTAGTTGATGTTTCCCTGTTTCTAATATAAGCCCAAGGCAAGTATTCTCTTGCTAATATCTGAGTCCCATCTTCAAGCCCTCTACTTTATGATTAGCAGAAAAGAGCTAGTTTCCCTTTAAACATATGTAGAATTTATGGAAATCTACCAGCTACGAGTATGTAGAACCTGAGCTTTGCTTTGCTAGCTATAACTCCAAACTCACCTATATCACCCCCACTAACGAATATCAAATCTATGAACCGCATGGTTGGGTTTATCCCAGAAACAGCCCCATTCCTTGATACTAATTTGCTTTATTAGCTATTTTGATTGTCACTGTGAACAAATATTTGACATGAAGAAACATTAGGCAAAGAATATTTAGACCATATTTTCATGGTAGGGAGATATCACATTAGAGGTTCTAGCTGTGTTTGTACTCCCCAAAGCAGTGCCCTCAGTTGGGGACCAACTGTTTAAACATTTGAACTCGTGAAGCACATTTACATTGATATAGTAGTAAACTATAGCACTGAAAATGCTTTGTTAACAGTAAAGTCTTTTTGACAGTAGTATCTAAAAATGAGAGATGTATCTACCACATACAATATATAGTCTACTTTCAAATTTTTCCATTAAGTACACATAAGTCTCAAAAGGAGTAAAAGTTTTAATTCTTCTATGATAGTCTCAAGGAGGAAGCATAGAAGAAAAAAATAATTGAAAATATTGACTTGCTGTTTATATTTATAATAGAGTTATAAATTTCTTGTGGGAGGTCCTGTCTATGTGTTGCTTTTATTGGTTAATGAATAAAGGAACTGCTTTGGACCTATAGCAAGGCAGTTTCTTTATCCATTAACCAATAAAAGCAACACATAAACAGAAGGACCTCCCATACCATTTTCTCATTTTTGTAAGTTTGTATTCGCTCAGTAGCAGTTTTATTAAAGGTCAAATATAATTATATGTTAACAAATAACTAGAAATGGACCAACTGTTGGGCAATTCTGACACAGCATGGTTCTTTTTACTCAGCTTATCATCTAAGCCAGACTGTAAATGCCAGTTCCTAGGGGAAGAGACTGCATGAAACCTGAGAGAGAGCAACCAAACTGTGATCACAGTTAATGACAGTTAATGATAGTTTTTGCAGCAGTGAGGGATGGGAAGGTCAGAGAAGAGGCACTGGGGGATGTGAGGGATGGGAAAGAGGCAGTGAGGGATGGGAAGGTCAGAGAAGAGGCACAGAGAGGTGTAACGATGTTTCATTATGTATAGGGTGAGGGCTCTGGGCACTGACCAGGAACTTTGTGGAACTACTTCACAGACCTGGGACATCAGTTGAAGGGACATTGATGGTCAAAGTGTTGAACTGAAATAATCAATGAAAGGGCCTTTGGAAACCCCAAGAAAAAGAAAAGAGGGAAAGAAAAAAAACACATGAGTCACTCAAGGCGATTCAGTGAATTTTTGTGAGGGATTCTGAAGCAGCTGGCAGTCTGTGAAGGTTGTGGACTTAGAGTGAGTTGTTCTCTAGCACTTCTTGTATAGAAAAGCAAACTGTGATCAATGTTGAAAAAAAAGAAGCAATGTCATAAACAAAAACATTCTTAGACAAAACACTTGGTCACAGGATCTTCAGAAGAAGGTATATGAGACAGTAGAGAGGTAAATTCTCAACGTAGGTAAGTGTACGACAGAACGCTTGTCCAAAAGAGAGGTTATCTCTCTTGCTAAAGATATCTCAGGTGAGACCAAATACAACACGTCAGAAATGTGAGAACACCAATGGTTTCCACCATTTAGGAAGTTATTCTCAACTTATCAGGAGCATGTGTACGGTCATAGGGTGCTTTCTGTATGATCAGACTATTGTAAGGACTGTGGGGAACAAATATATGAAAGGTATTATCCCTTCTAATTTTCTGGGTGATGCTAGAGCTAGTTACAGGGCTCGAGGAACACACGGATATGAATGCGTTGTAAAATAGGACAGAAGACAAAGACCGGGTAAAAATAGAAAATGAAGTCTTGTCACAGTGAGGTCAGAAAAAATTAACTTCAGAAGACAGGAAAGATAAAGTGTTCCTGAAATACATGGCCAAGCTGCACATAGTTGGGAGTTTTGTTGTTAAATATAGGCACTCCTTTATTACCCTGTAATCTCCATCTGACTAAGGAAAGCATGTTAAAACCTTGTATAGCTCAAACCTCATGCTAGAATGTGTCTGATAAATGGAAAAACATCTGCAATCTTCCTAAAATAATAACTGAAATTCACACATTTTGTGTAGATTCTTGGATGATTCACGGTACTTCCTCAACAATGCATTTTGTATTGAAGAATATGCACATATGAAAAGAACAGAATGTATTTCTAGGTAGTCAGAACCTTAAAGATGTAATTTATTCGTCCATAAATAACCTTTGATATTAATGGAGAAGTTAGACCAGTAAAACAAACAAACAAACAAATAGATGATCTCTCTATGCATAAAAATGCATTAATCACATAATGAATATAGATAGTGTTCAGGAGTGCTCACCAAAATTTGAAAAACTACAAACTATGAATGGAAAGATAACACATATCCTTTAAAAAGAGGGAGGATGTCTTTGTGGGTTTGTGCTTATTTTATAAAACCTATACATATAGTTTAGTTTGTATATGTATATCCAAAGCCCTTATACAATGCTAAATATAGAAAAACAAAACTTTTCCTGTATCACTAAAAGTGTCAGAACAAAATCATACAATAGGAAAGGACTTAGAAGAAACTGCGAGCTTGGGATTCACAGACACAGATTCACCAAGCACATCAAAATCCACAGGTCACACTTCCTTCTGAGTTTTCAAATCAATACTGCAGTATTTCTTTTTTAACAGACCAATAGCAATTAAGAAGAGAAGATGGTGGGTAAAGCTGGGACTCTAATCTGAACTTTCTGTTCTTTATATTTTAGATGTAATACAATCTCAGAAGTTCACTTAGTCCTCTTTTCTCTGCCTCTATTTACTCAGGAGGAAATTGGTCTTATTTCTGATAAATTTGAAATATTTCACTTCACCTTTTACTGTCTTCCTCATTTAGCCATATTCTTTCTTAAATTGGTATTCAAAAGAAAGCGATGTTTCCCAGGAGAAACGATTGCTCTCTGCGAGGTTTCCAAAATTATTGCTCACTCCAAGCGGGGTTGGTAACTGGCAAGGATAATTCCAGCCTTGCCTGTCAAGCAGACAAACAGAAATAATGATCGGTTCAATGATGCGCTTCCTACTGCCATGCTCTGGGTACCCCAGCCGACCTCTCTAATTTGACCTCACTAGGCTTCCCTTCACTATGTGGTTTCTGTGCAATCCGGTGATTTCAATTGTGCAGTTTTGATCTGTATTTTCCTTCTCTTTTATGCTGGCACACTTTATGTGGGCATAAAATCTCCAGTGAAAACACCCTTGTGGGGCTCACCACAAGGATGGGTTCCCAGCCTTTGAATTCTTCCCTGGCCTCATGCTCTGTTCTTGGAACGGAATTGTGTTTATTCATCTGACTGATTGTTCACTTTTGTCTTCAGCTTGCTATAATTTTTGTCCCCTTGAGTGCTAATGTGATATTAGAACAGAAGGGAAAAAAGGAACACATAATTTGTCACAGTAGAGAGGGAAAGGCAATGTCACAGAGTTTTACAGAGACACCCCACACTGTGCTTGCCCTTCTCCTATCCACTCTAAGTCCCTCCGGCATAATGTGATTTCTGCCTCTAGCAACTGGATCTTATTTAAATTAAAAGAAAAATGTATTAAATGCCTATCAAGACAGAATCTATCTCCACTTTTCTCTTATTGTTTGCCACACAGGCTTTAAAACTCCTAACTTCGGGGAGGGATGGGTTAGGGGAGCAATGAAAGAGATCTCTCTTTAGAGGGAGCCATTAAGGGACTACGGAGGAAACCGATGCTCGGAAAATATATCCATTCTCAATCAGCAAATGGCTAAGCCTAGTTTAAAGTATATACTTTTATCATGTGAAAAGGAAAACTAAATATAAATACTAATCTATGTTTTACAAATTAGTTTACATTAAAATCAAGAAATAAGCCAACAAATCCACAGTTAACATTCTAGTCTCTTCTTACATCCATGACAATGATACCAAGCTTCTTCCATATCAAAAAAGTTATATATATATATGACCCCCAAATTCAGAAAAATGCATAATTTTAAACTTGGAAGAACAGATTTTGAAATGTCACCCCCAAACACTGTTATTTTCCTTACTATTATTACGTAGTAATGGCGCCATACTGACAACAGCAGAAGAATCAGCAGGACTGGAGCACCATTGCAGTGAGGTCCACAGCATACGATATGTGATCTCAACTTCCTATGTAAAAGAGCACAGCAAACATGCTCAAGGTTAGAAAAATTAATTCTCACAGAAGCTGCTCTGATGGTATCAGGAATACATTTGCTAGTTCTCAGTAGCAGAAGGCTTAGGCTGACAAACATACGTGAACCACAAACCATTGGATTCTACTTTACCACAATAATAAGGAGTGGCGTATCTCTGACTCTTTTGCCTGCTCTTAGGACTCTCTTTCTCCTATTGGGTTGTCTTTCCAGGCCTCCTATGAGGCTTTCTATCTTATTTAGTCCTGTTTGGCTGTTGTCTCTTAGAGGCTTGGTCTTTTCTGAAGAGGGAATGGAAGGGAGTAGTTCTGGGAGAGAGTGAAAGTGGTGGAGGAAATGGAAAGAGTAAAGGAAAGGGAACCTGGGGTGGGGATGTATTGTATGAGAGAAGAATCTATTTTCAGTAAAATAAAACAAGCTATTTCAATATTGAAAACTATTTTATTATGTGAGACATGGGTGCCCATTTTCTGGATCCTTAGAAGTCTTTATATGTGTAAAACCTGAAATGTAATTTGCTTTCCCTCCACTGAAACGGATAATGCCCTCAAGCAAATGCTAGTTTCATAACATACCTCCTCAATACCTCATCATCTTGACTAAATGGCTGCAATTAACACAGCAATCATATAAGGTACACATTGCAAATTGGGTACTCCATCTCAAACTAGAGACGAGCCAGCTGTAAGCGAGCCAACACTGACTAATCTTTGTTAACAAAACTTCTGAACCCAGTCATGCCCACGTAGTGCAGAGAACAAAAGGGAGAGGTAGGCTTCACCACCTAGGTTTGAAACATTCAGTACGGTTATTAATAAAGAAAGTACTTTATCAATTGACTGGAAATGAGGGACAGAATCAGGTAGGTAGGTAAATAAACAGACAGACTTAAATTCAGTAATACACTAAAATAATGTTTTATGGTCAATGCCTGTTTCTAGTTCAGGTGCTCTGACATTGTTCTACTTACTTACAAACTTAATAAATCTTTCTCCTACATTTTAAGAAATTTATTATTCAAATTTATGTCCATATATACCTGAATTGTTTCTTGTGTGTCCTGATTTGAACTACCCTGTTCTACTACTGTTATGGGAATTTAGTGGAATCCCATCTGGAATATCACATGACTGGGAAAACTGAGGTTCCATCTTGGGGTTCTTAGTCTTCTTAATAAAATAATGTAAGAACAGTGAGAGAAGGAAGTTTGAGGACAATTTTTTTTTATCAGATTTTAAAAGAACAACCACGGAGCAGTCAAGCTGTAAATCTCAGCAGAGGACGATGGAAAAGAACAGAGAACACCTGCCAACTGTAAGCAGTCATTGTCTTCAGCAATGAGCCACAAAGAACAGAAAGTCCAAAGTCCAGGAAAAGCGCTAGAAGAAAAGAAAAGAAATAATTTTTTTGAGTACAGAGTCAGGAACACAAGCAGGCTTAACCCAGCTACATGACCATGGCTCCTAAAGCGATTAGGGTCAGGAAAAATATATCATCTTAGTAAAAGAATAATTATTTCTCCTTTCTCTTTAGCATGGGTTAAGGTGACTCTGCCTTCCCGAGGACTGGATCCTTAGCCAGGAAATTGATCTGACCAATAGAAATGTTAGTTCTCCATTAAGTAGAGTTTATTCCCTTCAAAGGAACAGTATAGAAGCCCAAAATGTCAGGGAAACCTTGGCTAGGAAAAAATAAAAAGAAGAAAAAAAATTCACTTTTCTGAGTAAAGACTCAGAGGCGTGGACAGGTTTAGTTCAGCCACATGGCTATGGGTTACCAGGTTATGGCTCCATAAGCAACTACAGTAGGGGTGGATGGAGACTTCTTCAAATTTGTCTGTGGTAGGAACTTAGAAAAGTTTGGAGACACTGGCTAAAAGCAAAACTCAATGAGAGATTCTTTTCCATTTCACATTTTGGACTTGTCATTTTGAGCAAGGTTGAAATTGTTAAGTCTGAGGACTCTTGGAGATGGCCTAAATTCATTTCATGGTATAAATTAGACATGAGGTTTTTGGAGCTCAGGGTAGAGTGCTGTAATTGAGGGGCCATATTTGGCTATTGAGTTGACAAGAGGTAAAAATATGATGAGTCATCTTTACTGTCAGCTTCAATAGACTTAGAAACCAGGTTAGCAAAGCACACCTGTAGCCGTTTCTATGGACATAAGCTTTGCCCGGCATGCTTGGCTTCCCCCACAAGAGGATGGGAAAATGGTAAAACATCAAGAGCAAAGAAAATCCCATCTAGCTTTGCCATTCTTTTCTTTCCCTCTTCTCCATGTTACAAGCTGCTGCCATACTCGCTTACTAGGATGAACTGAAACTGTGACCCATAATAAATCTTACGTCCTATAAATTGAAGAAAAAAATGTATGACTGGAAGCATAAGGGGATATAAATGATAAATATACTTATATTGCATGCCAGGATATAAAGTTACTACAAAAATAAGAAGAAAGAAAGTTGTCCTAGGAATACACAAGAGTATGTGAGCTGAAAAACTGCAAAAGCTAAGTGGAAAAGGACATGTGGTCAAATTTAAGCAAATCAACATGAAGTGCCGCTATTCCCAGCAGCTGTCCCTCCAAGATTTAAACCCGAAAAGGGGTTTCTCAGAAAAGGGGGTAGGGATATTTATCAGACATGTTGACAACACAAAATGAACCCAGGTGGTAGTGACTCCTTCAGCTTTCAGATTCCCTACGGCACATGACAAGGGACATGAGTTAGAAGATGGAAGAGATACACTGGTTTTATGAAGTTTAAATTTTTACAGTTCTCTGAGGAAATTACTATGATTGGCACCTTGCAGGGAACAGTCTCTATGTGTCTCTCTGTTGCCATTTGGTTGCTCTTCATTTTCTCCTGAATCTCCATGTTTCTATCAAAGGTAATTTCTCTCCTTTTTCAGGAACTTCAATTAATATTTCCAATACAGTGTGTGGTAAAGAATTTTCAGTCTTTCCTCATAAATATCACTTTATTTTATTTTACCACCACTTTTGAAGGATTTTTTTTTTTTTATACAACAAGGGACCCAAGTCGGGTGGCTATTTTATTATTATACTCTATAAATGTCTGATAGTTTCCGCTGTCCGGCTTTGTCAATTCTCTCGTGAAGTCAATCAATTATTGTTAATGTTGTGAGAGCTGATATATTTTGTCTTAGGCTCTTTATGATTTGTTTTTATCTTTGTCTTAAAATACTTCCCCTGTGATCGAGTTAGTGGGATTTGGCTTGTTCACATTCACATTTCGAATGTATCGGAGTTTTGTTTCACAGATTTTCACAAACTTCAGCTTTATTGTTTTAACCATTTTTGAAACACTTTCAAACATGTTGGCTTCATTCACTGTTCCTACTGCTATATGTCTCTCTCCTTTGATTGAAAAGACACACACACACACACACACTGTGTCCATGTACCATTCATAATTTTGTACCACTTTTGTTGTCTTTCCTTCTGCAGTTCCGTTTTTCGTGTACATCATTATTGAAGCCATGTCCACATGCTTTTAAATATATTACATTATTTAAACTTTTAGCTCTACACTTTCAGTTTATAGATTCCAGGTCTCTGGTTAATTGCCTGAGTAGTCTCTATCATCTTGAACATAGTAGTTGACATTGATTTAAGGTTTTAATTTGTCTCCTATTTCAGTCTATTTCAGCCACAAGGCAACTTTTGTTATTACTTTATCTTGAATACATTCCTTTACATACCTGCACACCGATTAGCTTTTCAGGAATTCTCTTCATTATACACAGACGTAGAGGGTATTTGTATATGGGGGGACTCTACATGATAATCCCTTAAGAAATTATCCATCTCATTTACTGACTCACAGACAGAAAGCTGACAGATTGTCTCTGATTTAAGATTGTCTATATTTTCGGACTTGGATTCTATCTTCTTGTGTGTAGAACTGTCAGCATATGGTACTTATCATGTCCTCTCCTTCACGGATAACTTTTACTGTGGTCGTTGTCACACCAGTGAGAAGATGGCTGAAATTTGATCAACTTCCATCTTTCATATAATTTCATGTCTCTTGCTGTGGACGGCTAACAAATCCTCAGATTTCCAGAAAGGAAGCAGCCTTCTTCTCTCCCCACTTTGAAGGTAATTTCCTATGTCTCATTTATCTCAAGAACCTTGCAGCTGGCTGCCCTACCAAGTCTGTTATTCTGCTTATTTCCTAAACACAATAAGACGAATGAAGCTTCTGGTATTTTTGACCTTCAGCATTCCTCTTTCCACTTTGTTCCATCAACCTTAGGAACTGGGACATGACTTGAGAATACCACGTGAATTATGGGCTTTTCATAATGAGTCTTTGGATCTCAGAAGACATGGACAATCCTCTGGTTTCTATACAACTCTACCATAGCTTTAGATGGAGTATTTGTGAGTATACAGTTTTATCCATATTCTATGTCCTCAGTTGGAATGTTTAAGTTCCTCCATTAGTGCTAAAAGATAAATTTTTAAATTATCATGGCATCTACTCAGAAGATAAATCAGAAAACAGATAAAAATCAATGTGCCCTTCAAAAAAGGTGTTTCAAAGAGAAGCAGAAATAACAACAGTATTTTGTCTCTCCTTTTACCCACTGGGCAGTAGCTATGATCTTCACAGTGCCATCCTGTGCTACGTCAGTAGCTTTTTGATTGATAGTTGATCCTGATTACGTTTTACATTGTTCTAATTTAACTATTCATCTCCCCAAATATTAAAGTCCCTCTTGAATATTCTTTTTATTTCACTATATATTAATGTTTTAATGAACTTAATGACTTATTGTTCTGCTATGTGCTAACAATTTAAATTTCTTGCTCATCAAAATAATACAGAAAGAGAAAAGGGAAATTTCACAACCTTCTTGATTTTTAAGATTACTTTAATGTAAGAGATTATTGTTCAGTTAGTTAGCATGATATTTATTTATTCATTGTTTCATGAAAACAGTTTCTTTTTCATATAAGAGATCCTACAGAAGCTTCATTTAAAACCTGGGGTGGGGGGCTGGAGAGATGGCTCAGCGGTTAAGAGCATTGCCTGCTCTTCCAAAGGTTCTGAGTTCAATTCCCAGCAACCACATGGGTGGCTCACAACCATCTGAAATGAGGTCTGCTGCCCTCTTCTGGCCTTCAGGCATACACACAGAAAGAATATTGTATACATAATAAATAAATAAATATTTAAAAAAAATAAAACCTGGGGTGGGTTCCATTTTAATTTTGCAAAGTTTTCCCTTAAATGTCTGTTACATAATCCAGATACCCACATTCAGGACAATTTTATGCATTTCAACACTAAAAACAAATGCTCCAAACTTTTATTCTTTAGTAACTTTTATTCATCTAGTAAATGAAATGATTAACAAGGCCGTAAACATGGGTCTGAAACTGCTCTCATGAAAATATGTCAGAACTTATAAGTTGTATCAGTACTTGGTCAGTACTGTTATGTACTGAGCGCTCAGCAGGTATAACTCTCCTCAAGTTCTTGGTAGCAGTGATGTTTCACTGAGTATATTTTATTAAGACTGTAACTTCTTGGAGGTTCCTATAAAACATTAAGTATGTTTTTTATTTACATAGAAAGTTTCCATTAAGTAGTACTTAATAGGAGACATTTGTCATCACCGGGTCTTTTAAACTTGGCTCACATGTCTTCCCTTGGTCCTCCCTTCAAACATCAAAGCTATGAATTTGCTCTCGCTGTCACCAGACTCACCCTGCCCTTGCAGGTATACATCTCTCTGCCCCAAATCACTTCTGGTTCAGTTTTTGTTTTTTCCAAAGAAGAGAGAACGTTTTCTCCACAGTTTCCTTCAAGTCTATTGCATACTTCCACAATATTTTTTAATTGTTTAATTTTCATCATATATGACCAAATGTGAACGATCTAGGCCACACACTTTTGTTAAACTGGTCTCCCAGCTGCATATTGCTGCACTTTCGTCTTTGGGTTTCTGCACTGGACCACTGTTGGGTGATACTTTCAACAGACAAACTTTCAATTTTCATTTTCAACTATAAATAAAAACAACATACCTACAAAATTCCTGAAGATATGTGAGAAAAAAATATACAATGAATATTTGTAAAATTATAAGGATAACCGTAGGAATGAACGTCTTCCAGAAACCTGACATGAAGCCCTACCTGTAAAAGAGCAATGAACTAAAGTTACAAAACTGGGAGTCTAGTTGATTATATCAGTGAAGTGTGTAGCCCCAGCTTTAACGTGACAGAATGGAAGTAATTTACTCAAGATAGAGCTAGAAATAGACTTCAAATAAAATGAGACTCGCCTCTCTTCTTAGGGATTAGATTGTGGTACCCCAAATAGAAATGTTGAAGCTCACATTCTAGCGCCCTCAGAATGTGATTCTACTAGGCAACAGGCCCTATAAAGACACGCTTAAGCTAAAATGAGACTCTAAGTATCGAAACTTGTCTAATCTAACTTGTTTGTCTATATGATAAGGAGACTTGAACACCTAAAACACCACGACTTGTTCACACTAAGAAATGGTCTCATGAGGACATAGTAAGAGGAAATCTCTAACACAGGAAAAAACAAATCTACTACTACTTCCATCATTGCTTTACAGTCTACAGAAATGTAAAAATTTAAATCACTGCTATTTAAGCATCTGTTCTGTGACAGGCCTAGAAAGCTAACATGCCCGATAAAGGAGAGCATCCCAAGGAAAAGGGAGGGAAGAGAGACACCCAGCATTAACTGGAGGCATCAAAGAAGGTTGCTTGTCATAGAAAAGAAGAAGACACCATGAAACCAAATGTTACAAACATAGTTTGCCATCCTTTTATGGTTGGGATTCAAATTTCCACTACCTCCCAAATCAAGAAAATTGACATAAAACTTGCAGTTTTAACAAGGTATACATCAAAATTTTCACTGAATGACATTTTAACAAAGAATGAAAAGTCATGAAGTCACACTGGTATCAGCAAACAAAAAGAAAGAGAAGCAAACACCCAGTCCTTTGGTCAAATGTAGTTCCCTCAGTAACTCTGGCAGAGCAATGCTCACTCCCTGTATCTTTGTGCTTCCCATCCATTTTATGGTGTGTGGTTATCATTCTGGTGGCTATATGTGTAACAGGTCTGCCAGGCTGCAGTAGGTCAAAGCAACTACAGAAGGTAGTGACACAGCCCACATCAATGCATGCCTGGGGCGTGATAGTTCTAATTCACGTTTAGTATGCCAAAGACAAAAGCATAGGATGGAGTATCCTAATACATGTGTCTTTGAAGGTATTGAAGAAAAATACAAAGGAGATGAGAAAAAAAATCTGTATTTGAATGGTTCTCAATGTTCAAAATTAATGAGTGGCAAATTCACAGATTTAGGGAAATGGATATGTCTTAAGCAGAATATTATATAGTTTCCAGCCTAATAAATTCACGAAATAGAGTGGAAGCAGAGAAACAACAACGACATCTAGGGAAAATCCTACGAAAAGTAACTTCAAGTGATCCTTCTCCTTTTCTGAAAATTGCTGAATGACTTCCATTAGTTAACAGAGAAATCAACCCAGGCTGCATGCCCATATTATCTGAAGCTTGAGTCTTCCTATCTGTCAAACTTTATCTCAGAATCTCAGGAAAGGCATCTGCTCCCTTTCCAGGCTGTCGCCAAACCAGAAACAGAATTCTCACTTACTGTGCAGAGTACTGTGTTTTCCAGCAATCACTCAAAACCTTACCTGTGGTTAGCATCACAGGGCGGTCTCACCTGCCCAGTCATGCCCGCCCACTCTGTCACTCAAGATGTCACTGTCACATTATGCTTGACAGTGTTCTTTGGGATGGGTGTGTGTGTGTGATCAATTGAACTATTTGAAAGGACATTTATAATGAAAATGGTTTATGTTAGGATCCATAAGAAGTCCCATTAAAGACCACCAGTCACATATACATTCAGTAAGACCATTTGTTAATTAAAAAAACTGCTAACGAGTTGGACTGGCACATGATAATGACTGGAGAGATGTTCAGGCCCCCTTTTAAGCCAGGTTAGGGAAAATCTGGGGAGAAGAGAGTAGTATCTTTTAAGCGTTGATTAGTGGTTGACTCTAGTGATTAGGGATTTTCCAGCAGCAGGGATGAGAAAGCTTTCTTCAGCTAGCAGGAGGTTGTGGTTGTCTGCTGATTGGGTGCCCCTGAGTTGTGATTTTCCTGAGAACTGCTTGCTCTGCTCCAGTCACCTCCAGTAAACTGACTAAGGCCTGGTCCCTGGCGATGGCTCTTCGAAACCTGTTATGATGCTGGTCTGGCTCCCTGACCCTCTCATTCCCCCCTTGAGTAGTACATCATCTCATAGCCTTGAGATGCGTTTCTTCTAAGTTTTCAGGCTTGTGTTATTGTTTTAGAACAATCAGTTGAACCGTGGAGGGTCTGCGCCTTTACAAATATGACTAAGGCATTAATGATGCCAGGGTCACAGGTTAAAGGTAACAGTAAGAGGATCAAGAGTCCAGCCAAGGCAGACCAGAGAGTAATTAACCAGGGTGATCAATTGAATAGATTGATCCATTCCGGGTTTTTTTTTTTTAAATCTTATAGCCTTTTGTCATTAGGTGGTTAGCATAAAAATAATGTTTTCTCAGAGCCAGTCAAAGACTTGCATATTGAAGAAACAGGAAGTCTAATCCCGTTCTCTTCTGGAGGACTACCTCAGTTAAAGAGGAAAGTGATTCCTCTAGAAGGGCCACAGACTTTCTAGAGTATCTATATCTGCATCTATGGCCAGACTTGTACTCCTATACTGCTGGTCTTAGAGGATGAGCGCTGGATGTCTAATGGGAGCATGAATAATATCCCTGGGTCTTCTCCTATTGGTCCTCTGATTTGGCCATAGAGCCTCAAACCCTGGGTTTTTCTTGACATCCTACTGGACGTCTTTTTTACCAACATCAGTGAATTAAATTAATATAGGGTTGTATGCCCCTTCTCAGAAAATTTAAATCATCAAGCATCCAGAAATTTTGGATTGCTCTCCCTCTTTACCTTGATAAAGTCTCTATCTTTTGGGGCCTTCTGCAGCAGAGAAAGGGTGATACAAACACCTATTTGAAGACAGATTTGTCTTTGGAATGCCAATGAGCAAAAAATGACATGGAAACTTATCATTAATAATGAAAGCTCACCCCCAGCTGAGGCTTGTTCTACTAGCTCTTCTAATTTAAGTTAACTTATTTCTATTCACCTACATTTTACCATGGGGCTTTTTACCTTTCTTTCATTCTGCATGACTCCCTCCATGTCTCAATGGCATCTCCCCTGAACCCCCATTATCTCCTCCTACTTATTCTTCCTGCGTGGGAAGTCCCACCCATACCTCCTGCCTAGCATTGACCATTCAGCTTTTTATTGCAACAATCACAGCAATACATTTCTTTTTTTTTTTTTTAAATAATTTTTTTATTAAGAAAAGAAGAAAAAAAAACATAAACAAAAAACAAGTTTCCACCTCCTCCCAGCCTCCCATTTCCCTCCCCCTCCTCCCACCCTTCTCCCCCTCCTCCCACCCTTCTACCCCTCCCCCCACTCCTCTCCCCCTCCCTCTCCAGTCCACAGAGCAGTCCAGGTTCCCTGCCCTGTGGTAAGTCCTAGGTCCTCCCCCCTCCGTCCATATCTAGGAAGGTGAACATCCAAACTGGCTAGGCTTCCACAAAGCCAGCACATTAAGTAGGATCAAAACCCCGTGCCATTGTCCTTGGCGTCTCATCAGCCCTCATTGTTCGCCATGTTCAGAGAGTCCGGTTTTATCCCATGCTTTTTCGGTCACAGTCCAGCTGGCCTTGGTGAGCTCCCAGTAGATCAGCTCCACTGTCTCAGTGGGTGGGTGCACGCCTCGTGGTCCCGACTTCTTTGCTCATGTTCTCCCTCCTTCTGCTCCTCATTGGGACCTTGGGAGCTCAGTCCAGTGCTCCAGTGTGGGTCTGTCTCTGTCTCCATCCATCACCAGATGAAGGTTCTATGATGATATGCAAGATATTCGTCAGTATTGCTCTCGGATAGGGTCATTTCAGGTTCCCAATCCTCAGCTACCCAAGGAACTAACTGGGAACCTCATGTTGGGCACTTGGGAGCCCCTCTAGGGTCAAATCTCTTGCTCACCCTAAAGTGGTTCCCTTAACTAAGAATTGTGGTTCCGTGCTCCCCTATCCACCTTTCCTTTATCCCAATTCTCCTGATTCCCCAAATCCCCCCTCCTTCCCTTCTACCTTTTCTCTCCCCATCTCCCCTTATCCCCATCCCACCCCACCCCCAAGATCCTAATTTTCTCCCCGGCAATTGGGTCTACTTCCCTTAGCCAAGAGGATAACTATATGTTTTTCCTTGGGTTCACCTTCTTACTTAGCTTCTTTAGGTTCACCTATTGTAGACTCCGTGGCGCTAATTTATGGCTAGAAACCAATTATGAGCGAGTACATCCCATGTTCATCTTTTTGGGTCTGGGACACCTCACTCAGGATAGTGTTTTCTATTTCCATCCATTTGCCTGCAAAATTCGAGAAGTCATTGTTTTTTACCGCAGCGTAGTACTCTAGCGTGTATATATTCCATACTTTCTTCATCCATTCTTCCATTGAAGGGCATCTAGGTTGTTTCCAGGTTCTGGCTATTACAAATAATACAGCTATGAACATAGTTGAACAAATGCTTTTGTCATATGATAGAGCATCTCTTGGGTATATTCCCAGGAGTGGTATTGCTGGGTCCAGGGGTAAGTTGATCCCGAATTTCCTGAGAAACCGAAACACTGACTTCCACAGTGGTTGCACAAGATGGCATTCCCACCAGCAATGGATGAGGGTACCCGTTCCTCCACAGCCTCTCCAGCAAAGGTTATCCTTGGTGTTTTTGACTTTAGCCATTCTGACAGGTGTAAGATGATATCTCAAAGTTGTTTTGATTTGCATTTCCCTGATTGCTAAGGAAGTTGAGCACGACTTTAAGTGTCTTTTGGCCATTTGAACTTCCTCTGCTGAGAATTCTCTGTTCAGTTCAGTGCCCCATTTTTTAATTGGGTTAATTAGCATTTTAAAGTCTAGTTTCTTGAGTTCCTTATATATTTTGGAGATCAGACCTTTGTCTGTTGTGGGGTTGGTGAAGATCTTCTCCCAATCAGTAGGTTGCCTTTGTGTCTTATTGACTATGTCCTTTGCTTTACAGAAGCTTCTCAGTTTAAGTAGGTCCCATTTATTCAATGTTGCCCTTAATGTCTGTGCTTCTGGGGTTATACATAGGAAGCGATCTCCTGTGCCCAGCTCCTGTAGGGTACTTCCCACTTTCTCTTCTATCAGGTTCAGTGTGTTCGGGCTGATATTGAGGTCTTTAATCCATTTGGACTTGAGTTTTGTGCACGGTGATAGATAAGGGTCTATTTTCATTCTTCTACAAGATGACATCCAGTTGTGCCAGCACCATTTGTTGAAGATGCTTTCTTTCTTCCATTTTATACTTTTAGCTCCTTTATCGAAAATCAGGTGTTCATAGGTTTGTGGGATAAAATCCGGGTCTTCTATACGATTCCATTGGTCGACTTCTCTGTTTTTATGCCAGTACCACACTGTTTTCATTACTGTAGCTCTGTAATAGAGTTTGAAGTCAGGGATGGTAATGCCTCCAGAAGATCCTTTATTGTATAGGATTGTTTTGGCTATCCTGGGTTTTTTGTTTTTCCATATAAAGTTGATTATTGTCCTCTCCAGATCTGTGAAGAATTTTGATGGGATCTTGATGGGGATTGCATTGAATCTATAAATAGCCTTTGGTAGAATTGCCATTTTTACTATGTTGATCCTACCAATCCAAGAGCAAGGGAGGTCCATCCATTTTTTGGTATCCTCTTCAATTTCTTTCTTCAATGCCTTAAAGTTCTTGTCAAATAGATCTTTCACTTCCTTGGTTAGATGTACCCCAAGATATTTTATGCTGTTTTTGGCTATTGTGAATGGTGAAGCTTCTCTGATTTCCCTCTCTGCTTCCATATCCTTTGTGTATAAGAGGGCAACTGATTTTTTGGAGTTGATCTTGTATCCTGCCACATTACTAAAGCTGTTTATCAGCTGTAGGAGTTCTTTGGTGGAGTTTTTGGGGTCGCTTATGTACACTATCATATCATCTGCAAATAACGAAAGTTTAACTTCTTCCTTTCCAATTCGAATCCCCTTGATTCCATTATGTTGTCTTATTGCTATTGCTAGAACTTCAAGCACTATATTGAAGAGGTATGGGGAGAGTGGACAGCCTTGTCGTGTTCCTGAGTTAAGTGGGATGGCTTTGAGTTTCTCTCCGTTTAATTTGATGTTAGCTGTCGGCTTGCTGTATATAGCTTTTATTATATTTAGGTATGACCCTTGTATCCCTAATCTCTCCAAGACTTTTAACATAAATGGATGTTGAATTTTGTCAAATGCTTTTTCAGCATCTAATGAAATGATCATATGGTTTTTTTCTTTCAGTTTATTTATATGCTGGATTACATTGATAGATTTTCGTATGTTGAACCAGCCCTGCATCTCAGGAATGAAGCCTACTTGATCATAATGGATAATTTTTCGGATGTGTTCTTGGATTCGATTTGCCAGTATTTTGTTGAGGATTTTTGCGTCGATATTCATGAGTGAGATTGGCCTGTAGTTCTCTTTCCTGGTTGAGTCTTTGAGTGGTTTTGGTATCAGAGTAATTGTGGCTTCATAAAAGGAGTTTGGTAATGACCCTTCTGTTTCTATCTTGTGGAATACATTAAGGAGTATAGGTATTAGATCTTCTTGGAAGATCTGGTAGAATTCCGCATTGAAACCATCTGGTCCTGGGCTTTTTTTGGTAGGGAGGTTTTTGATAACCTCTTCTAATTCTTCGCGACTAACAGGTCTATTTAGATTGTTCATCAGGTCCTGATTTAACTTTGGTATATGATATTTATCTAAAAAAGTATCCATTTCCTTTACATTTTCCAATTTTGTGGCATATAGGCTTTTGTAGTAAGATCGAATGATTCTCTGAATTTCCTCTGTGTCTGTGGTTATGTCCCCCTTTTCATTTCTGATCTTATTAATTTGCAAATTCTCTCTCTGCCGTTTGATTAGCTTGGATAGTGGTTTGTCAATCTTGTTGATTTTCTCCAGGAACCAGCTTTTTGTTTCATTGATTTTTTGTATTATTTTCTGTGTTTCTATTTTGTTGATTTCAGCCCTCATTTTGATTATTTCCAGTCTTCTACTCCTCCTAGGTGAGTCTGCTTCTTTTTTTTCTAGAGCTTTCAGGTGGGCTGTTAAGTCTCCAATGTGAGCTTTCTCTGTTTTCTTTAAGTGGGCACTTAGTGCTATGAACTTTCCTCTTAGGACTGCTTTCATAGTGTCCCATAAGTTTGAGTATGTTGTTTCTTTATTTTCATTGAATTCAAGGAAGACTTTAATTTCTTTCTTTATTTCTTCCTTAATCCAGCTATGGTTCAATAGTTGACTGTTCAGTTTCCATGACTTTGTATGCTTTCTGGGGGTAGCATTATTGTTGAATTCTAACTTTAATCCATGGTGATCTGATAAGACACAGGTGGTTACTAATATTTTTTTGTAACTGTGGATGTTTGCTTTGTTACCGACTATGTGGTCGATTTTCGAGAAGGTTCCATGAGCTGCAGAGAAGAAGGTATATTCTTTCCTATTTGGATGGAATGTTCTATAGATGTCTGTTAAGTCCATTTGATTCATTACCTCCACTAATTCTCTTATTTCTCTGTTAGGTTCCTGTCTGATTGACCTGTCCATTGGTGAGAGAGGAGTGTTGAAGTCTCCTACTATTAGTGTGTGCGGTTTGATGGCTGCCTTGAATTTTAGCAATGTTTTTTTTATGTACGTGGGTGCTTTTATATTAGGGGCATAGATGTTCAGGATTGAGACTTCATCCTGACGAACTGTTCCTGTTATGAGTATAAAATGCCCCTCTCCATCTCTTCTGATTGATTTAAGTTTAAAGTCAACTTTGTTAGAGATTAGTATGGCCACACCTGCCTGTTTCTTAGGTCCATTTGCTTGATAGGCCTTTTCCCAGCCCTTTACTCTGAGTAGGTGCCTGTCTTTGTGGTTGAGGTGTGTTTCTTGTAAACAGCAGAATGTTGGATCCTGTTTTCTTATCCAATCTCTTAGCCTGTGCCTTTTTATAGGTGAGTTGAGTCCATTGACATTAAGTGATATTAATGACCAGTGGTTGTTAACTCCGGTCATTTTTTTTTAGTCGTAGAGTTTGTGTGTTTCCCTTCTTTGTTTTGTGTTGGTGAAGGGTCTCTAGATGTCTGAGTTATTGTGGTCATTGTTGGACTCCTTGGTTAGTGATTTTCCTTCAATTACTTTCTGTAAGGCTGGATTTGTGGCTGCGTATTGTTTAAATTTGTTTTTATCCTGGAAAATTTTATTTTCTCCATTTATAGTGAATGAAAGCTTGGCTGGGTATAGTAATCTGGGCTTGCACCCATGGTCTCTCAGTTTCTGCAGTACATCTATCCAGGACCTTCTGGCTTTCATGGTTTCCATGGAGAAGTCAGGTGTAAGTCTGATAGGTTTACCTTTATAAGTAATTTGGCCTTTTTCCTTTGCAGCTCTTAATATTCTTTCCTTATTCTGTATGCTTTGTGTTTTGATAATTATATGGCGAGGGGATGTTTTTTTTTGATCCAGCCTATTCGGTGTTCTGTATGCTTCTTGCACCTTCATAGGAAAATCTTTCCTTAGGTTGGGAAAGTTTTCTTCTATAATTTTATTAAATAGATTTTCTGGACCATTGAGCTGCCCTTCTTCTCCTTCTTCTACTCCTATTATTCTTAGGTTTGGTCTCTTTATTGTGTCCCATATTTCCTGAATGTTTTGTGATGAGAGTTTGTTGGACTTGCTGTTTTCTTTGATCAGTGTGTTTATTTTCTCTATGGTATCTTCAGAATCCGAGAGTCTTTCTTCTATCTCTTGTATTCTGCTGGTTATGCTTGTTTCTGTAGTCTCTATTCGTTTACCTAGATTTTCCATGTCCAGACGGCCCTCTGTTTGTGTTTTCTTCTTTGCCTCCATTTCAGTTTTCAGGTCTTGAACTGTTTCCATTATCTGTTTGATTGTTTTTCCTTGGTTTTCTAGGGTATCATTCACTGATTTATTCAATTCTTCAAACTTTCTGTTATATTTCTCATCCATTTCTATAAGGGCGTTTTTTACATGCTGTTTAAGGGTGTCAATCACTTTCATGAAGTCAATCTTTTCTCCTTCCTCTTGATTAAGGGGTTCTTGTCCTCCCGTTGTGGGGTCGCTTGTTTCTGGTAGCTTCATGTTGCTTTTCAGCTTGTTGGGCGAATTCTTGCCTTGACGTCGGCCCATCTCTTCTTCCAAATGCTCCCTATGGATCTTCTTTTACCGGATTAGGTCTCCTTGCCTACCAAACGCTGTCTCTCCCCAATGTTGGCTCTCCCAATGCTGGGTCTCCTGGCGCCGAAAGATCAGGCCTCCGTGCTGGTTGGGCAGCTCGCAGACAAAGCGCCTACCCCGCTTGGTGCAGGCAGGCCACAGAAACAAAGGAACTGCTGCCCCCCCGGGAGCCCCGGGTACTCGGACTCAGCGCCCAGATAGGCTGGGCTGGGCGATGCCACGCGCCAAAAGAGGGCAGTGGGGGCGAAGTGGGGAGGGCTCTGGACGGAAGCTGGGTGGGCCAGGAAGAAAGAGGCAGCACCCGGGGAGTAGAGGCCCTGCAGAGAGCCCAAGCAGGACAGGGGGCCAAGAAACCCCCGAGCTCCCCGTCCCAGGCTGGCGCCGTGGGCCAGAAACTCACCCCAATGCTGGGTCTCCTGGCGCCGAAAGATCAGGCCTCCGTGCTGGTTGGGCAGCTCGCAGACAAAGCGCCTACGCCGCTTGGTGCAGGCAGGCCACAGAAACAAAGGAACTGCTGCCCGCCCGGGAGCCCCGGGTACTCGGACCCAGCGCCCAGATAGGCTGCGCTGGGCGATGCCACGCGCCAAAAGAGGGTAGTGGGGGCGAAGTGGGGAGGGCTCTGGACGGAAGCTGGGTGGGCCAGGAAGAAAGAGGCAGCACCCGGGGAGTAGAGGCCCTGCAGAGAGCCCAAGCAGGACAGGGGGCCAAGAAACCCCCGAGCTCCCCGTCCCAGGCTGGCGCCGTGGGCCAGAAACTCACCCCAATGCTGGGTCTCCTGGCGCCGAAAGATCAGGCCTCCGTGCTGGTTGGGCAGCTCGCAGACAAAGCGCCTACGCCGCTTGGTGCAGGCAGGCCACAGAAACAAAGGAACTGCTGCCCGCCAGGGAGCCCCGGGTACTCGGACCCAGCGCCCAGATAGGCTGCGCTGGGCGATGCCACGCGCCAAAAGAGGGTAGTGGGGGCGAAGTGGGGAGGGCTCTGGACGGAAGCTGGGTGGGCCAGGAAGAAAGAGGCAGCACCCGGGGAGTAGAGGCCCTGCAGAGAGCCCAAGCAGGACAGGGGGCCAAGAAACCCCCGAGCTCCCCGTCCCAGGCTGGCGCCGTGGGCCAGAAACTCACCCCAATGCTGGGTCTCCTGGCGCCGAAAGATCAGGCCTCCGTGCTGGTTGGGCAGCTCGCAGACAAAGCGCCTACGCCGCTTGGTGCAGGCAGGCCACAGAAACAAAGGAACTGCTGCCCGCCCGGGAGCCCCGGGTACTCGGACCCAGCGCCCAGATAGGCTGCGCTGGGCGATGCCACGCGCCAAAAGAGGGTAGTGGGGGCGAAGTGGGGAGGGCTCTGGACCACAGCAATACATTTCTACACAGTGTACAAATACTCCACAACATCTCATGACCGTTAAGCATTCAAATCAGAATTTTCTCCTATTCTTAATTTCTAACTTTTAAGATCCCAGACAGGCCTTTGAAAGCGCTTAATTATAAAGGGTGCTGATGTTTATGGTTTAGATCTAAAATTGTGTTTCCAAAGTCACCTATAGGAAGTATTAGTTGATACCTGTTGGGTTTTGAAAGGTGATTTGATCCCTAGGACTCTAAGTCCTCAGTTAACTTATAACTGAACAAGCCATTAGGATAGAAGGCTTGGGAAATAGGTCACTGCAGGCATGACTTTGGTTATTAGTTATCTCTGATCCTGACTCTCATCTCCCTCTGCTTCCTAGCCTTGTTCCACCCTACACTTCCCACCATTGATTTAATTTTTCAATTGTTAAAGCAATACTAATTACTTATGGAATATTTTACCTTTTTTAACATAAAGATTACTAAAAATATTACTTGCCAAATTATTGTGGCTAGTGTGATATATATTCCCTTAGGGCCTTCCCTGAATATAAGCACAACTTCCTAATTGGTTAAGGATATCTAGATTTCTTTCTTCTGGATAGCTTGCATAATTTGTAAAAGCATATTTAGAGATTCTTAGTAGAAAATAATACAAAAATGATAACTGGTGGCAATGTGTGCCCCTGTTGGCATGTTGCCTTTTTTTTTTTTTAGAGGATAAGAGGATGTGTCATGCCACATGATGCAAGTTTTTAAAACAAAAGAACTGATGGCCTAAGTTCCATGTAATCAAATTAGCAATTGCCTTGGTGAATACAGCTCTGTCTTGGGGTGAAAAAAAAAGTGGAGATTCTTTCCTTTCGCAAATCTAGTGCTGTTCCCACCATAAAGGGGGTAAGCACGCTTCTTCTTCTTCTTCTTCTTCTTCTTCTTCTTCTTCTTCTTCTTCTTCTTGCCTTGGGTGAATCCTGCACTAGGCCGCTCTCTCTTCCTCTTCAACAGCCTCACCCCATTCTTGTTCATCTGCTGCTGCCAGTGCCAGTACGTGTGACCAGAATCCTCAAAGGCCAGAGTCAAGGGATATGCAAGTGCTGCCTGGTTTTTGTTTGTCTTGCTTGCTTGTTTTTCTTTTTTAAAATGGAAATTAATCTCCGAAAGTGAATCATTCCACTGTGTATGCCAACTGCTAGTCAACACGGAGATTTGGGGCAGAGGCTCAGAACTGAAATACTGGATGACATGCAGAGGAAAACAAAAGCAATAGATCATTCAGTTTAGAAAGAAAACTAATATTTTCCTTTCAGAGGCCTGAAGAATTCCTGTTGTCAGTCTCCAGGAAGTAACACTTACCCCCTTTCTTATGGAGGCTTTGTTAGTGCATTTTTCTTTTAGTGATGCCTGAATTTAGGATAAGGTACAACTAGAGATAAAATTCTCCTTATGAATTGTAGAAAAATGAGTAGAACTGACACACCTCAAGGTTCATTTTAGTCTTTTTCTAGCATTGCTGGCTAGACTTCAAGAGATGGAGACAGAATGTATGCACTTTTTTTTTTGATATTTTTTATCTTGTCCTGGAGTGGTTGCGAACTGTCTTCTGGTTTGTTGTTGGTTTTTGTTTTTTGTTTTGTTTTTTTTCCCATGATATTTTTTGAGCTCTACATTTTTCTCTGCTCCCCTCTCTGCCTCTCCTCTTCTTCCTTCAATCCTTTCCCAAGGCCCCCATGCTCCCAATTTACTCAGGAGATCTTGTTTTTTTTATATACTTTCTACTTCCCATGTAGATTAGATCTATGTAAGTCTCTCTTAGTGTCTGCATTGTTCTCTGTGATTGTGACTTGTAGGCTGGCTTTCTTTGCTTTATGTTTAAAAGCCACCTATAAGTGAGTACATGTGATAATTGTCTTTCTGTGTCTGGGTTACCTCACTAAAAATAATGTTTTTTAATTCCATAAATTTTCCTGCAAAATTCAAGCTGTCGTTATTTTTTCTGCTGTATAGTAATCCATTGTGTAAATGTACCATGTTTTTTAAATCCATTCTTCCATCTAGGGGCATTTAGGTTGTTTCCAGGTTCTGACTATGACAAACAAAGCTGCTATGAACATAGCTGAGCACATGTCCTTGTGGCACGATTGATCATCCTTTGGATATATACCCAAAAGTAGTATTATTGGGTCTTGAAAAAGGTTGTTTCCTAATTTTTTGAGAAATCTCCACACTGACATCCAAAGGGGTTGTACCAGATTGCAGCAGTTTTGTTCAGTTTTTAGTATCATAGGACTTTTTTTCCAAGTGCTAATAGTTTTAATAACACCTGGTAGAGTTGGTCAAGTAAAATACTTCCTTTACCAAAAAGAAGGATACAGACCTATAAACACAGCCAACAGAGGTTCTGACATAAGGAATTCCAAGTATACATCGGGCTACACTGAAAGCCTGAGGCAAGCCTAGGTTCTTGAAACTGCTTCTGAATGAAACATGACTTACTCTGTCCTACCAGAAGTGGGAGGCAAGAAGTCTGCTTTTCTCAATCTTGAATCGTCTTGGTTTTAATATCTCAGTCTGACTGAAATAACTCTTCCAATAATCATTCTCAAGGTGCACACATCTTAAAATATAGGATATTTTCTGATTCCAAGTACAACCTCAGTTGCCATTCTGCTCCCTTCTCACACACAAAGTTCAGCTTAAAGGTCTGCATAAGTCTGTCAGAGCTGACACTGCACATTCGCAGGGAAGTAGATTAGGGAAGCCCAGGTTAGGTTAGGGAAATCTTCTCCTTGACTATAACAATGTCATATTATATGAAGGCAATGGCTAGGTGTGGTGGCAAATGCTTTTTATTCCAGCAATCAGGAGGCAGAGGCAGACAGATCTCTGTGAGTTCCAGGCCAACCCAATCTACATAGTGAGACCCAGTCTCAAAAAATAAAACATAAAACTAAATAAAAGAGTAATGAATGCAAGCTATGAATCATAAGAATAGAACTGGCTGACAAATCTTAATAGACTATGGTCAATGAAACTTCAAATACCATTTGGCTTCTCTGAACAGATTACCTTCTCTGTCAACAACAGAGTTGTATGTAGCAGCAACAGCAACCAAGTAATATATACCAAAAATAAAATTCATTAAAAAACTCAGAATTCAGCCAAGACCATAAAGCTTTTAGTTGATAGACAAGCTAGATATAAGAAGATAATTTAATAATTATTTGCTCTACCAAAATAAGAGTAGACTATTGAAAACGAAAAGAGGCTAGTGCAGAGGAAATCATTTCTACTGTGGGTGATGTTCTCATTTGTTTTCTGTTGCTCTGATAAATGTCATGACCAAAAACTATTTGGTGAAGGAAAGGGTCTATTTGGCTTATGTATACTGATCACATCCATCACTGAGGGAAGTTTGGGCTGGAATTCAAGCAGGAGTGCAGTCTACTGGATTGTTCCACGTGGCTCACTTAGCTTACTTGGTTATGTAACCTAGGACGACCTGGCCAGAGTAACACCATTCATATTGGTCACTAATAAAGAAATGCCTCTGATCTGATAAAGCCATTTTCTCAGTTGAGAAAACCCCTTTCAGAGAACCTTAGCTTGTGTCAGGCTGACAAAAAACTGCTAGGCAGAGAGCTGAAACAAAATCAGTTTCTGGGATCTTAAAGGGGAAGAGCTGTGGAAAGGGTTGACCATGGGTGTTCTGCAGCTCATGAAGGCTGAAAAGAATAGAGCTAATCTCATTGTCTTTGTCTTCCAATCCACTGTGATTGGCAGAACCTGGCTGCCTGTCAGAAGGATCTGCAGCCCCTGCTGTACTCTCCACAACTACCTTTATCTTCTGTGAGAGAACTCACTCCTTTCAGGAAGTCATTCCGTTAAATCAAACATGAAAAGCCCCTGGCACTGGAGCTATAAAAACTTTACTGTAGATGAAGTAGAAAAGATCTTTAGCCTAGAGCAACATAAATAGAGTAAATATTATATGAAGGCTTCTAAAAGGTACTGACTATAAACGAAGACAGCATTTTAAAAGAGTGTGACACTTCTGCTCTTGGGAATATACCCAAGAGATGCCCGATCATATGACAAGGGCATTTGTTCAACTATGTTTATAGCAGCATTATTTGTAATAGCCAGAACCTGGAAACAATCTAGATGTCCTTCAATGGAAGAATGGATGAAGAAAGTGTGGAATATATACACATTAGAGTACTACTCAGAGGTAAAAAACAATGACTTCTCAAATTTTGCATGCAAATGGATGGAAATAGAAAATACTATCTTGAGTGAGGTAACCCAGACCCAAAAAGATGAACATGGGATGTACTCACTCATAATTGGTTTCTAGCCATAAATAAAGGTCAGTGAGTCTATAATTTGACATCCTAAAGAAGCTAAATAAGAAGGTGAACCCAAAGAAAAACATAATGCTATCCTCCTGGGTAGGGGAAGTAGACAAGATTGTCAGACAAAAAAACTGGGATCTTAAGGGTGGGGTGGGAGGGGGGTAAGGGGAGATGGGGAGAGAAAAGTGAGAAGGGTATGATGGAGAGAACTTGGGGCAACGGGATGATTGGGATAAAGGAAGGTTGGATAGGGGAGCAGGAAAGCACATATCTTAATTAAGGGAGCTATCTTAGGGTTGGGAAGAGACTTGGACCTAGAGGGCCTTCCAGGTGCCCAAGGCGAGGTCCCCAGTTAGTTCCTGGGGCAGCTGAAGATAGGGAACCTGAAATGACCCTATCCTATAGCCATACTGATGAATATTTTGCATATCACCATAGAACCTTCATCTGGCGATGGATGGAGATAGAGACAGAGACCCACACTGGAGCACTGGACTGAGCTCCCAAAGTCCCAATGAGGAACAGAAGGAGGGAGAAGATGAGCAAGGAAGTCAGGACCAAGAGGGGTGCACCCACCGACGGAGACAGTGGGGCTGATCTATTGGGAGCTCACCAAGGCCAGCTGGACTGTGACTGAAAAAGCAGGGGATAAAACCAGACTCTCTAAATATGGCAGACAATGAGGGCTGCTGAGAAGCCAAGGACAATGGCACTGGGTTTTTATCCTACTACATGTTCTGGCTTTGTGGGAGTCTAGCCAGTTTGGATGTTCACCTTCCTAGACCAGGATGGAGTGGGGAGGACTTTGGACTTTCCACAGGGCAGGGAACCCTGACTGCTCTTCAGACTTGAGAGGGAGGGGGAGAGGAGTGTAGGGAGGGGGGAGGAGTGGGAGGCTGGGAGGAGGCGGAAATTTTTTTTTCTCAATAAAAAAAAAAGAGTGTGACACTCTCAGCAGGATATGAAAGAATCGATCTCTTAGAAAGAGCAACAGAAAGTTCATAGAGATAAAATAAAAGAGGTAGGGAGAGCTAGCACCTTAATCAATAGAGAATTATTTAAAATTAAAGGCATAGAAGCAGAAGCAATAACTAAGACAACTGATATGTTAGCAAATCAATCATTTCTACTCAATGTGGAACACTAGCTAGTGCGAAAAACCTTTATCTCCCCCTTTGAACACACATCGTGTGTTATATTACGTTGATAAAATATAGTCAATAATTTGTAAGTTTGAAGTCGAGTTGAAAAGTAAAGTGAGCAATCCATAGTGCCAGAAATAAGGAATATAGTAAACCGTGATAGATAAATGTGCTGCATACATATGAATTGTCTTATCACATACATTTACTCAAGATGCTTTTATTGGCCAGGGACCTAGTGGGAGATAGAAAAAAACCTTCCTAAATAAAAAGTAAATTGTTCAGCCATTATGGGTCCATTCACAAAGACCATAAGACTGCTCACTGAATCTGTGATATGGGCCCAAACATTTCTCATCTCCTTGCTTGATTAAGCCTAAAGAAAAGAAAATGCACAAGCCTGTAGATACCATATGTAAATTTTCAATTTGCCTACTGTGGGATGAATGAAGGCAAGATATTACCCTAAAAACTTACCCTAAAAAGAATAAAAATATTCTTTCCTTTCAGGCCACTTAGTCATCTCCTACAAAGAAACTCCCACTGTGATGAAATTGTGGTAGTTATTTCAGCAATGAGTGATAAACAGATGAACTGGTATCTGCAAGAAATGGGATGAATCTACATCTCATCAATCATCATAGATAAACCTAAGAGAATATCAAAGATATTTAAAATAGTCATAGATAGAAAACATATAACCCTAATTTTGAAAAAGTCAGTGAATAGACATGAAAAAAGAGAACCGATGTAAAAGATACAAATTCACAGTTATGGAGGTCCATTATCATTTGCCACTTGATCTTTTTTTATTATTTTTTTATTGAAAAAAAATTTCCGCCTCCTCCCAGCCTCCCATTTCCCTCCCCCTCCTCCCACTTCTCTCCCCCTCCCCCCACTCCTCTCCTCCTCCCTCTCCAGCCTGAAGAGCAGTCTGGGTTCCCTGCCCTGTGGAAAGTCCAAGGTCCTCCCCCCTCCATCCAGGTCTAGGAAGGTGAGCATCCAAACTGGCTAGGCTCCCACAAAGCCAGAACATGAAGTAGGATCTGTCAAGTTCTTTCCCCAGCCATTCGTGCCATGGCTCACCACAGTATGAATAACATAGTAGTAGTTATGTCAGAGATGGAGGTTTCACTTGGGCTCAATAACATGGACTTTACATTTATAATGGCTGATCTTTTCACATCAGGTAAAGATTTCCATACATTTACAGCCAAAGATGTGTGTTAAGGGGCTGATTCTCATGGAATTCACTGGTCTTACCATAAGCCTAACCCTGAAGCTCTATAGAATAGCAGATTGACTTTTGTAAAATAATATTCTTATTAATTACTTACAATTTTATACAATACATTTTGATTATATTCATGTATCCTCCCCAACTCCTCCAAGATTCACCCCCACTTCACTATTCACTCGACTTCTTGTGTAATTTGTTACAGTCACATCGAGCCCAATTTGTGCTGTCCAATTACTATTGAAGAGGGATCAAAACTTGGAGCATTTTTAATTGACCAGGGTTCACACTCGTCCAGGAAACTTAGTGCTACTCTCCCAAAAGCTATCAGTTGCCAAGAGCTTCTGAGCTAAGGGTGGAACTCAAGCTTCCTTCCTTCCTTCATGCTTGGATGTTGTCTGGCTTGAACTTGGCCAGGTGTTGTGCATGTTGCTGCAATCAATGTGGATTCATATGTGTAACTGCCCTCTTGTGTCCAGAAAACAGTTTTCTTGTTTCTTCTAATCATTCTGCTCCCTCTTTCTCAATGATCCCTGAGGCTACTAAAGACATAGTTACACTGCCAACTAAGTGTCAGTAGCCTGGATGGCTGGAGCAGGTTTTATAGGCTATATATCCTCCGACTCAGTATCCAACACATAGCACATTTTCTCCTACAGCCAGAATTCACAGGTACAAATTCAGCAGTTATAAAAGAATGACACATCCATCCATCATCACCCCTAGTGACATACTAGCAAAATTTTTGCTTCCTGCTTTCACAACCATATATTTCTCTGGCTTAGAAGTTTGGGTCCTGGAGGAAAACATAGTTCTTCCATGAGGCATAAATATTCCACTGAACTAGAAGCTAAGGCTTTCCCTGGCCACTTTAAGGTTCTGATGCCATTTCGTAAACAGGCTGAGAAAGGAGTTACAGTGTTAACAGGAATTGTTTAGCTAGGCTCACAGGCGGAAATCTTACTACTTCACAACTGAAGCAAAAGAGAGAATTCTGGAATGTAGGGGTTCCTTTAGCGCTCCTCTTGGTGTTTACCAAGCACTATGAACAAGTTCAGAGAGAAACTATGACTCAATCTGGAAAACAGAATAAATGGCCCAGACCTTTCAAGAATGAAAATATGGGTTTCCCCTCCAGGTAAAGAACCAAGGCTCACTGAGATATTTGCTGAGGGTGGAGAAAATATAAAAGTGGTGTTATAGGAAGGTAGTTATAAATAACAGCTAAGGTCACATGACCAGTTGCAAAAATGAGAGTTGAAATTGTCATGAGTTTCTCTCTTGTTATGTTCTGTTTATGTTCGTGTGTATATAAACATATATGAAGCAAATATTTATATTTTTTATTTATTTATTTACTATGTAGCATGACATCAATTAAGATGCAATAAGCAGTTGAATATTATAAATCTTTATTATCATATTTAAGTTACAGGATAATAAAACCCTAAGTATTCCTCAAGGCTTTGTCACCTAGTCAGTAAGAAGAATAGGGCATGTGCGGCAGTACCTGGAATAGTCATATCATATTAGGCAGAACTGGACCTTTTCACTGTCTTCATTTGTAAATTAAGTATGATATAAGAAGTGAAGACAGGATATCAAGCAGACAAGGGACACATTTGTAATGGTTAACCTTCATTGTCCACATCACTGGATTTGGAATCAAGTAAGAGACAAGTTCCTAAGTGGTATAAGTAACTGAGGGGTCAGACACTACTCAGGATGGGCAGCATCTTTCCACGGTGGTCAAAATTTGAAGGGTTCAGAGGAAGAGGCGGCATGCTTTTCACTGGCCTGTCTTCAGGGTTTGCTGGTGTGTGTATCTTCCCTGTTGTTTTCCATATGGAGACCATCTGTTGCTGACATGAAACCCAGTTCTTCAGTCTTTCAATATGAAGACCAGTGACTTCAGAGATCCCTTAGGCCTTCAGCACTAGATGTGATTGCTAAAGCATCCACCCTTCTGACTGAGCAGCTAATGGATTCTGTACCTCTCTACCATGCAGCCAGCCATGTTTAAGTATCCAGCCTGCGCTGTGTAAACCAATACAGTAAAGCCCCTTGGTGATATTGCCATGCGGGACATTTTTGTGGTCACAGATATAGCTGTGTAGGACTACTGGCTGCTTCCCTCCTTTGGTAGCTTGTATGATTACAGCTGGAAGAATGAAATCTAGTCCTCAAGGAGGAGGCTTTCAGGTCAGATCCAGCTCATGTTCTCTGGGCCCATGTCTGAAGTGCATAGTGTCTTCACCAATAGGGAATTACAATCCATCTCTGGGGGCAACCAAGGGTGATGGCTATAGTCTATAGTGTTTGGGAGTCTCTTGGGAAAAACTGACTGATAAGTCAAGAAGGGTTTCTCATGCCTAGTTTTTAGGGTTTTGTTAGATGGCTTAAATATATAGGTTTTGAAATGAGCATTGCCAACTCACATAAGAAATTTTCATTTTATATGTGTGTGTGTGCATCTGTGCATGTGTAAGTATATATGTGTGTATGTACATATATGAATATACATATATAAAAATACATATATACATATATGTATATATTTACAAATATTACAGATATTTTAGGTAAGTTTCAAATGTTATTATTGGCCTTAGTGGACTATAAAAGAAAAGGAGTTGGGAAGAAAATCAGGGAGAAATAATCACATTTGAGTGTGTGTGTGTGTGTGTGTGTGTAATTATCAAGAACATACGAAGTTTTAACATACGAAGACAGATTGTAGGTAGATCTATGTATCCCAGAGTACTAGATCATGGAAATAGCTGCTCCTCCTAGTACGGTCATTACCATTACCATTTGCTGTAAGAAGAAAGTCCCTTGTGTTATATTACAAGCATTGGGATGCAGCAGAAAGCATTTCACTTATACAAAGTGCAACCCAAGGCATTTTTACTCAGTGCTGGCAACATGGGCTTACTTCATGCTATACCAACCTGTGCAGAAAGACAGATGATTATTTTTTAAAAAAAATGGAAGAAGGAAAAGATTTTAAAGTATAATTTTTCTCACAAGGAAAACACCTTGAAACTCAGAAACATTTCAAGAATGTCAGAAAATGCATAGTATTTACCGTTGTCAAACTATGCTTTTCAATAAGAAAGTATGTAATGTAAACAATACTACATGGAAAACATAACTGTTGTTATTCCAAATCTAGAGATGAAAGAACTGGGAAATCAAGTATTTTGCTGAGAGTACAGTCAATGATAAGCCTAATACACAATCTAGTCTTTTCCCACTAATCCAGAGGTCCTTGGAAAACTGCTCTTGGGTCTTTGCCTCTTTCTGGTATTAGACACTGATAGGAAAATGTTCAACAGAGAAAGACAGGTATGGCACTAAGTATGTGGGGTATATCTGTACAGGGGAGATGTAAGTGAAAATTGGTAATGTACATATTCAAACTAAAGATGCTTGCTGGTACCTGAGCTGAACCAATTCACATGTAGCTCCTCCACAAACTTGCAGGCAAGCCTCCCCAGATGAAGAGGGAAGGAAACGTATCAGAGTCAAGTAGAGAAAATGAAATTTCGGCCCAAACTAAGTAGAAAAACTAGATCTAAGGGACTGCAAAGTAGATGCTTTAAAATCAACCAGGCATGGTCAAGTTGTTTGCTCTTTGGCATAGAAAGACTTAAAAAGGACAAATCTTAGAAAGTTAGGCCCTAAGTACTGGGAAAGAGATTTTTTTTAAATGTCTGTGAGCTTTGATGTTATTCAAAAAGAAAAGAAAGAATGAGAGTACATAAGAAATGAAAAAAAAAAGCAGTTTTCAAGATTTGAGGAGTAGGGACCATATCAGGACAGTCCTACTATAAATTAGTACAGATATCACAGATCTGTCCCAGAATTAACTGGCTGCCTAATGCCCACCTGAGGCAGGAGAGTGTGTTTCAAGATTCCCTGGAGATGACTTGAGAGCTCCTGATTGAAGGCTGTTGGAGTATAAGGAAGACTTGCAGCAAAGTATTATTGCTGAACAGCTTCAATGCCTTCTCCCTCCGGCTGTGCTCTGACTCTTGGCTCCTTGAGGCCAAAAGGAAAGTTACCAGGCTCCCTAGAGATCTGCAGCCACTGTGCCTTGCCTGTGGGAGTTCCAACTTCAAAGAAAGCTTACTCTGAATCCTTGCCTGAGTTACTGCACTTGTCTGACTTTTGCAAAATAGATTATAAATCACACCAGGAATTCCCATTCCTGCCTACTGAATCTGAAGTCTTTGGGGAACCCATGAGTCCTGTTTTGGAGTACAGGGGCAGCTAGAATACAAAATTGCAGGTTGGCAGTGGTGAACTCTTGGAACTCACACAGGGGAATGCCTCTGCCTCAGGTGCTATCCTTCCATTTACACATTCTTCCAAAGATGGCAATCCATCTTTTGATACCAATTCTCTCCTTATTGATATTTTTAGGGACTTGCAACAGGGAAGAAATCCATTACGTTAAAGGAAAGCAGCATTTGAAGAAGATTGTGTCTGCCAAAATGCATTTTAAACAATAACAAGGAAAGGGAGTAAAATATTCTGTCAGGCCTCTGTGAGCAGAGAAGGCTCAAAACCTTATTATCAGGCCCTAACAGAGATCAAAGGGAGAGCAAAATGTTACAGTGCCATAATGAGAGTGCTTTAGACTGTGAGATTTTAAATTCCATCATAAGTTACACAACACAGTGTTGGCTGCTTTGAGTAATTAGAAGAGTGTTTTCCCTACAAATCTCCATGTGTCTGTAATACCAACATCTGCCCAACATCTGCCCAGAGGAAAAAAAAACGCACATTTTAGGAAATTGCTTTTGTTCATAAGCAGCAAACTTTCTATGACAGTCTAAAGAAAAAAAGAAAAAATAATAACTTTTATTCTGCTGAAATTATGTAATTGATTCCTAGCATTACAAAAGGAGTATTTAAGATGCAAATTGATTCACAGTGGTCCAACTAACTGAAGCCAGCTGTGCCTAGAATACTAGCCCTCATTTGTTCCGTGTCTCTTCTTGTCTTCCCACATTCTCTCCATAGACACTCCCGAGCAGTCAGTAAATCCAGACAGCATCCTAAGTGCCACGGAGATGCAAAAATAAATGAAACACGTTTTCTGTTAAAGCTCTGTGTCAACCAGTATTTTATCAGAGAAGAAAAAAGTGTTTTTTAGATCTAAGTGATTTGAACTCATAAAATTTTGGTGTGCTGGTGCAACCTATGTGGCTGTGGATTAAGCCTGAATCCACAGGCTAGCCTGAAAGGAGAGAGAAGAAACTGACTTCATGGAAGGAAGAATTAACTGGGACCTGGAGCCTGAATCTGAAGTAACTCACAGGAAAGGATGGGAATCTACATTAGTCTCGCACCACCTCTTGCGGACCCACATTTTCAGGTCCTTCATTGAGGTGATATTTCTTAGGGTCCTGCCTGAATTATTAATCAGTACTTGGAGGGAGGGGTGAAGATTAAGAAAGAAATATACAAAAGACAGTAGATAGAATCAGGAGAGCATCTAGTAAATACTATGAACCACCTCAAGTTTATTATTTAAAGTTCTCATATACCCTAATCCAAAAGCGGGGAGGAGAAAGGCTTCATTGCCATGATACAAAGAACAAAACAATTTCCTCTGCACATCTCCAAACATCAAATAACCACACCCTAGAACAAAATATCCTTTTGTCCTGAAACCACGCCTAAGGTCAAGCATCCTGTCATATAACCTTGATGGAGCAGAAATAGGTTTGAACTCCCTGAGTTTTAGTCAAGGTGGAACAGATTCATTTCTGTGGCCTCCCACAACCACTAAACCTCTCACTTAGATGGTTGAGGTTTTCCAGCCGTGGATCTGGCACATGCCAGCATAGAGCCAAACTTTGGACTTGCCCAGGAGCTGGAAAATCTGAAGGGCATGTTCAGCTCCTGTGCTGTGCTGGTCATCTGAGCTCCCAGTGCTGAGCTCAACATGTCCACCTCCCCAAGTATGAACTGTGGCCTCTGCTAACCTCCACCTTCCAAACCCCACACATCACCTCTCTAAGAGCCCACACTATGTAGCAACTGTCTTGGGAAGCTAATTCCTGGCAGTGGAGATGACACACTACAAATGTGTATCACTAGAGACACCCTTGTAGGCTCAAGGAGGTCACTGCACAAGGTGCATTCTTCATTGCATTAATGACAACTTTCAAATTGCATAGAGGCCCCTCAATAACTGAATTATATTCATATAAGACATCATATGATCCTAACCTATGAAGTTAAAATTTAAAAAAAACATAAAAAGTGTCATACGAACAACAGTATGGTGTTTTTAAAGGGCACCTGTCACAAAATTGCACTAAGAAGCTCTTTGGTTTGTTTGTCTACCATTCAACTTATATGCACTATCTATAATCCATGTTATCCTAAACACAATAAAATAATATGTGTTTAAACATCCATATTTTCAAGACTGGCGTCAAAGAGGATTTTTTTTTAAGCAAATAAAGAACACATCATAGCATAGGTGCTGACAAGCGAGTGAACACTGAGGATGACTGAAATTTGAAATGAGAAGGCCAGGAAACTTCTCTTTTAAAGGGTGTGTAAGTGAGGATTGGAGGGGAAGAGGGGTATCTACCCGTGTAGACAGAGAGACTGGGAAATAAAGAAGACTTGAGGCAGCCATGTACTTCTGTCACAGGATAGTGAGAAATAGGACAGAGGAAAATGAGGGTCAGGTTCAGCCAACATGACCTTTCAGTGTATACCTTTCCATCTAGGAAGAGAGGGGAGACTTCAGAATATCCAGGCAGAAATATGCATATAGTAAAAATGTCACCCACCCTCCTGATCATACTGTTGGAATTAGACACCAAGGAGATCAGGATGAAACCAATATCAATTAAATGACTACGATTATTACCCAAATGGGAGGTGAAATGCTGTGGACATAGGAGATGAAGTTAAAGATGATGAGGTAGCTGGATTCCAAGTATGTGTTAAAAGTGAATCCTTTATAGCAGGCATCTCTGATGTGCTAACTTCAATAAAATGAAGTCAAAAATGATACTCAGCAGAACTTCCTTTGGGGCAGCTAAGGGAACAGAAACCAATGAGAGAGATTTATTTGTTGATAATGAACAAATCAGACCACTGAACACCTTTACAGAGATGTCAGGGGTTTTGCAGACCAAGTCTTCTCACTTCTAGAAGACAGAACTGCTGAAAAGCCCAGGGATTGAAGAGCAGCGTGGATAACTTACCAAGATGCTGTATCAAAAACAAGAACCAAAAAAAAAAAAAAGAAGCAAGCAAGCAAACAAACAAACCCACCAACTAACAAGAGAATGGGAAAAAGCTTTTGCTTATACCGTCACTTTTATACCTGATCTATGAGGTAGGGTTATCTACTGCTTGTCTTCCATAAACACAAACACTCAGGAAAAATGAAGTGGGATTTAACTAATAAGCTCCTTGGTAATTACATTTTTGATTAATTTTTCAAATATGCAATCATGTAGATGCAGTTCATTTCTTTTAGGCTGTGTTTCATTAAGGCTTGTGTGAGGAAGATGATTGACAAGCCTTGTAACATCATGGTCCTTGTATTCTCCAGCTGTCTTTCAGGTTCACGTTTTCTTCAGTGAGGTAAAGTCACTGAAATACACTGTGCAGAAGGAGTGCATTCTAACCTTTTGGCATTTAGATCCAGGAGATCAAATTTCATGGGAACTGTTCACATATGTAAAATCAAGCAGTTAAGTGAACCACAGAAGACTCACAGAGTGAATTATCACTTCCTAACTCCTCCTCTGCCCACCCCTCCAACCCTCTCTCCACCTAAACCTCCCTCCCCATTATTCCTCTTTCCTCCTCAGATCTCCTCATCCTCTTACAGACAGGTGTTATGATATTTAAAAAAAAAAACATTTTGAAAAACCATGTACCTTTGTCATTTTAAATTTTCTACTTTTAATTGCTTTAAATAAATTCATAATCAATTGTTTCCATGCATGTAGAATTATTAACCTATCTTATTTCCCCCCTTTTTTTTTGGTTTACAGGTGTAAGGGACTATGAGACGGGATAAATCATTAGGAATTCTACATGTCATCCTCTGCTGACAAGCTTTTGAAAAAATTAAGGAAGCTCAAATACCAAATGCCTACAATATATGACTAAGATAATGTCAGCTTCAAGGATTAAAGATATTTGTTACACTTTCCCAAAAAGAACCCATTTCAACAGCAAGCCTGTGCTGCTCTTAACTGACGAGGAAACCATTGTCTTCTAGCAACTTCCTTTGAAAAGAGAGACTATAAATTTCTATCCTCCCTCTCTTGTTCTCCCTTCTTTTTCCTCCTCTAATCACTGAATTCAGTGTGGGTGGCTTTTAATTCAGCTCAAACAGGAGGTTTTGCAAACAGTGCAAGCAAAGGTAGCCTGTTGGAGTGAAGACTTTTCTTCTAGAAACCCTAATTTTGCTCTAGGCTTGCTTTCCCAAGTTCAAACTGCCATTCTGATCAAGAGTAAATAGACTGATTTACAGCCATGTCTGTGGTTTCTAAATCAGAATCCAGACATTTTTAATGGAGTTAAATTCATATGTGTTTGAAAATGATAAATCAGTTATTTGTTCATCTGCTGACTCCTATGAATTTATTCTTGAAATTCTTATAGCATCTCTCATAGAGATGTTTGTGTTTGGTGTGATGGTGCAAGTTGTTTGGGCTGTACACTGGTTGCTGTAACAACGAACGAGGGACTCCTTGTTGTTGGGGGTTTTGTCCCTCCCAGTACCCCACAACTGTGGGTTATCACACATAGGTCTCCATAAATTATAAGCTGATTGGCCCATTAGCTCTAGCCTCTCACTGGCTAACTCTCACATCTTGATTAACCCATTTTTCTGATCTATGTTAGCCATGTGGCTCAGTACCTTTTTTTCAGTGGGGCAGATCACATCCTGCTGCTTTGGTGGTCTGGGCAGGATTGGGAGGAATCAACTTCCTCCTTCCCAGAATTCTCCTGTTCTCATTACATCATTTCTACTTCCTGTCTGGTTTTCCCGCCTATATTTCCTGCCTGCCCAATCAGCATTTATTTAAAATATGATTGACAGAATACAGACAATTGTCCCACACCAGGTTGCATGTGAAATCTAAGTGCTTTAAATGACTTCATAAGAGAATAGATAAAAAACTGTAAAACTTGTTTAATGATTAGCAGAAACGTTGATTCTACTGTTCTCAGTACAGTGAACCATATAATAAACAAAGCATATAATAAACAAAGCATCAGTTCATTTGCTTCCACCAATCAACTCCTTCCTTTAAATAGTAAAATAAAGAAAATCATTTCCTTAACAATATAATTATAATTCTTCTGTCATTATAATGGTACATATAATGGGAAAATAAATCAAATATCTAGATCCTGTTTAACAGAAACCTAGATTAAGGTACTTAACTAGGCTTAAGACACTAAGGGGAAAGGTCCTTTTTTCAGGCCCTCTGTTGGGGGGTATTTAATCAACATAGCAAAACCTCTGTCACTTCCATACTGCATGTAGAAAACTGAGACTGGGTAGGTGGGTAATACCTCAAATTTTACAAAGATAATAGGAACAGAGTTGGGATCCACCCTAGATCCCAATCTCCAAACACAGCCTTGACTTAACCATACTGCTAGAACTCCAGGTGACCCTTCTGAAAAAAGAAATGTCTACCCTCACCGTTAATATTACCCATTTAAATAATATTATAATTTTAAAAATAAAAAAGTCAATTAACATGTTGTTTGTGCAAGTTTCACTTAAAGCAGAAATAGGCATGAAATCATCTATGGATTTGACACTATTTGAAAAAAGAAAGGAAATGACAGAGGTAAAAAAATTAGAAGGAAAGGAGAGAGGAAATTTGAAGTAATATTAATCTAAAAATAAATAGGTCAAAGCAAAAGTATCAAAGAGAATGAAATTGTTTTCTCAGGAGCCACAAGGCATGATAATCACAAAACATGTGCTTCCAGCAATGCAGTTTCAAAATACTTGAAATATATATATTAATCTTTTGTAAAAAAGAAATACAACCTTTAAATATCTCCTGTCCCCTTTGAGACAGCCTCTCTCTATATATCCCAGATTAATCTCAAATCCAAAATTTTCCTGCAGCAGATTCTAAAGTACACAGATATGTTTCCATACTGGTCTAAAATCTCCTTTATAAACCAAAATCACAAACATAGAGAACTAAATTCCTCAGGGATCTGCCCATGTAGCACTGACTCCTACAAGTGCCAACCTTCCTGATCATTGTGGTCTGACATTCTGCCAATCCAAACCAAGGCAGCTGTCACCAATGCCTTGCTTTTCCTGGAAGAAACACTGAAAGAAGGAGAAGAACAAACAAGCCCTCCTCTTTAGCAATCAAATGCAAATAGCAAACTGTCTTGGAAGTTCTCTGAACACCTGAATTCAGTAACATCACCTCCCTCTGTTAGAGAAGGCACATAAGACTAAAAGGACAACTCATGGGGTGTTCACTTTGCCCTATTTCTAAAACAAATAAATAAAAATTATGGAATTAGTCATTAACCTACATGTCATGTATTGCTGCCCCTAAAAAGCATTATATCCTTTTGTTCTTCTTACCATAAGTCCTTTTTTTTCTGTTTTTAATCCTTAGCATACAACCAAGAGGAAGTGGGGACCAGACACATGGCAGGCCAGTAGCAATGAGCAGAAGTAACACCTCAAGGGCAAGAGTCAATAGCATTTGGCCACCCCCTTTAAAAAGTGACAGGGATTAAAGCTATTTTTAGTCCCTGTCATTTTGTGTTGTATTAATTTGATCATTCACTGAACAAAGTGATTCTTGAATATTGTGCAGGTATTAAGAAGCAATAATGTGAAAATCTGGAGGCAGGTGACATCAAAGCAGAATGCCCAAGGTTAGTGTCTTTGAACCTACAAAGCATTAGAGAAACCAGGGATTTTAAGCACTCAGGGGTGTCTCCTCAATGGAGAAAATAAAATGCCTGCATTTCACCCAGAAGACTGGGAGTGGATGTTGTTAACAACCTGGCAACCTTTTGCTATCTGTAGAGCCAGACCTCACCCAAATCCCAGAAAATACCAGACTCTCTTTCCCTAGATCCTTATCTATTGGTGAAGGCTCATTGTCAGTCATCCAGATTCCTGAAATAATTACACAGAAATCTGTATTAATTGCAATACTGTTTGGCCAATAGCTTAAGTGTATTTCTAGCTAGCTCTTTCATATTAAATCAACCCATTTCTGTTAAGTTGTGCATCACCAAAAGATCATGGCCTGCCAGCAAGTTCCCAGCATCTGTCTCCTCCAGTGGTGGCTCCATGGTTTCTCACTGACTCTGCCTTCTTTCTCCCAACGTTCAGTTTACTTTTCCCCACCTAGCTCTACTCTGCTCTTCCATAGGCCAAAGCAGCTTCTTTATTAACCAATGATAATAAAACATATTCACAGCATACAGAGGGGAATCCCATATCATCTCCCCTTTTCTGTCCAAATATAAAAGTAAGGTTTTAACTTTAACATAGTAAAATTGCATATAACAAAAAAGGTATCAAACAAAGATTATAGTTACAATATTTATATCTATTTTATCTTTTATCATGATTATGGAAAGCTATAATTATAACTATCTATTCTTCAACTCCATCAAAGATTCCAGAAGAATATAATATTACCTAAGTAAACAAGAAGTACATTATAAGCAACTTCCAAAACTCTAGAATTGACAGAGACATCTCACTGCCTGGACAGTAACCCAAAGTTCTTCTGTAACATTGGGGCATCCAATCTTCAGCCTACAGGCCCATAGTATCCAGCAGACTTTTCCATGAAGCAGGAAATTTCAAAGACTGTTTCACCTCTATTGGCAGTTTGTCAGTCACTTTCTTCCGTGTCCTGCAGAATGTCTGACAGACTCTTTCATGAAGCAGGAACCCTGAAGGACAGTCTCACCTTCTTTGTGGCAGACTATTTTTTTAGCTCCCAGTTAATAGAACCCATCCTTAGGGGAGATGGCACATGCACTCTATAGCCTGCTGACCTCTGTGCTAGCTCAGTCAGAGACCACACTAGATTCTAGGCCTTTAAACTATAGAACCTGTGTTCATGCTCACATATACTCTGCAAAGGTATTTCTATGCAGTCATACCTTAAGCTTTTATGTGTAGAATGGAAATGATTGTTGCCTGAATTTTTTTTCAAATTCTATTGTGTATAACTATGCTGACAATAAATGACCTGGCATCCAACTCTATAGACATTTGATCTAGTCTAAGTCAGGCTGGACTGAGTTTTCATTCTCACCCTTTCGTAGTTCATTTCTCTGCCTGCCATGATGTTTGCAGGGACGCACACACCACCCCTACACTGCACTTTTTCATGGTGTGGCCCTGCACCCCTGGTACTGCCTCCCAAGGTTGTAAATTTTCTGTAACATCTCCCATTTAAAACAAACTCATCCCGAATCCAGAAGTTTCCCTGGCTTTCATAGCAAAACAGTTGCTCAACAGTTTTTAAACTTCTGAAAGAGTAGGTTTTTCCCTTTCTACTATTTCACATCCTCTTGGCCTCTGGTTCCCGCTATACCTCTCCATTGTCGTGTTTAAAAGTGACCTCCTAACTGCTGAGTCTAACATAGGATCTTGATCCTTTACTCTCTATACTGTGTATCCCAGCTTCCATGAAAGCATCCTCTCCCTTGATCTCAGGTAGCAATAGGTACCAGACTCCTTTCTCTATCACCATAAGGTCTTTGTTTCACTTTGCTACTTCTAAGATTTTACAAAATCCTTTGGTTACTATTTTTTTCTATGTATCATCTTGCTTTCCAGGACATGTTGATAAGGCTCACGTTTGTTCCCAGCGTTAGACTCATCCAGCTCTTGAGAGCTGAGTGACCTGTAAGTAGCTTGCTATTGGCACGTGAGACACTAGATGAGTAGAGTCCATAACACAAAGGCATGCTTATTCTATATCACTTATTTCTAAAAATGATCACACATTCACGTGCAAGAGATCTAAAGGTCTAATCTCCCTCAATGTTACCTCCATAGAAAATCTCCAAGTTCTCTAAAATCAACTGTTTAATCAATCACCTGCGAGGTTCCCTTTCTTCCTCATGGTTCATTGGCCACCAGTTCACGAGGCCAAAGGGGCAGAAACAGCAACAGAGAGCTTTGTACAGCCTGTGAGCACAATGGAAATAGCCTTCCAGGAGTCTGCTTCAGCAAAGCAGATCAGCTTTACTTCAGAGTACAGGGGATGTTGGGGGCAGTAGCAGGGGAATTGCTTAATTTGCAAATTTGCATTAAACTGCACACTCCTATCACAAGGTTCCTAGTACGAGTCTTAGTTATCACCTGTGGAAGCACTGTCTTGTTGTATTGTTCATAGCACAATGTCTAATCACCACATTGGCAATAGAAGGAAAGTTTCTGGAGGGAACTCTATCAAGGAAAATATTGGAGATAATTCAGGCATCTAGACTTCAGACAGTCTCCAAATAAGATCAGGTGGATAATAAGCTGCCTTCTGCCATGGGGAGGGAGTCCTCCATGTTGCCGAGCTCAGAGAAAGCTTCAAGATTATAGTAGACTGCAAACTTCGGCCAACAAGGCCCCCAGCATTTACCTGCAGTTAACATCATTGTTTCTTTGATGTGTGCTCCTGACATCTAATTTCCTTTGTCACACTAACCTACCAAAGCCCTGTTACAAGAAAACTTCTGTTCTTTATCATTTTTTTAAACTTATTTTTATTTCATATGCATTGGAGTTTTGCCCACATGTATTTCTGTGTGGCGGTGTAGGATTCTCTAGAAATAAACGTACAGACAGTTGTGAGCTGCCACGTGAGTACTGAGCATTGAACCCTGGTCCTTTGGAAGAGTAGTTTATCCTCTTAACTGCTAAGCCATCTCCCCAGCCCTGAAAAACTCCAGTCTTATTCCTGCTATATCTTAGACTTCCAGTTCCCCTTCTTATTTATTCATTCCTCCTTCAAATAGATTACCTGGCACATAGCCACCAGCACAGTCTACCTAAAGGTTATATCTGGCCATGCCTAAAGCTCTCCATTGACACGCTAGGCTAGAGATAAAAGTCAAGTATTCAGGATTCTATAGGAAACTCTCAGTTGTGCAATCCAGTCACTTTTATGCTTTCTAAAACAAGGGTATGCAGCAACGGAAATATTTGTGTTGCAAATCAGCTTTATTTGCACATGTAATTAATTGCACCAGTATTTATTTACCTTCTCTAGATATGATGCTGTTCATTATTCTTTTCTTTTCTCTTTTTGTTAAAGCACACTAACCTTGAACATTCTGTTCTGGTCTCAATTTACCTCAAAATCTCATCTCATTGCTTCCTAACACATGCGTGATATTCACTAATCACCCTGTGGAGAGAATGGTCAAATTAATATAACTCCATAAATACAAGTTAAAGATTCTGAAACTTCAATATTTGAGAAAACTGGACAATAGATTATAGAATACCCTATAATTTGAAAGAAGGGGTGGAAGAGCCAGGTGCCAAGTAGAATTGCTGGGAAATGTCTTTTAGACATGATAGAGCCTGTCATTATGTTGATGAACTCGTAGAAGCTGTGGTTGCATGCATAGGACCTACAAAATATTGAGCCAGTCAACACTCCATCTAAATGGGGAGGGGTCCACAAGGCACTACTGCTGACTGATGGCTGCTCAGGGAAGGAGAGTAAATTTTCTTTCAGAAATATAGCCCTTTTTAGATTTCCAATGGTTCAGTGGCTAGACCTGCACCTATTCACATATGAGCAACATAAATTGGATTCAATGAGTAATAAAAAAGAAAAGGAGGGGAAGGAAATGAGGAGGAGTTAGGAGAGATCCATGGTGGGATGGTCTGGGAGAATTTGGAGGATGTAAAGTGGTTATGATAAAAAAAAATACATTGTAATGTGCATGAAATTTTTAAAGTACAAATTATAATACATGTTTAACTTGCCAAAAGAAACTAAATAAACATAACACACATAATAACTATCAACTATCTTTAGTCATGTAACAAACATGAGCTTAAAATGACAATATTTATTTTTTTCCTCACATTAATTATCTGGGAGGCTCCTCTGTTCTTTCTGGAGCCACTCACACAGCTGCACTGAGTTACATCAAAGCCCCAAATCTGTCTCTCTCTCTCTCTCTGATATCTGATAATTAATGCTTAAGTTTGGCTGGGTTCTTCAGTTCTTCTCCAGGAAACCTTCATTTTCAATTAGATAGACTGACCTTCAGGGCAGCATCAAAGAGGACAAGGAGGTGTTCCATGGCCTTTGGAGACCTGTGTTCTGAAACATTCCCTGCTTAAAAACACAAAACCAGCCCAGCCTCCAGAGATAGGAAATACAATCTACTCAATACTCATCAGGAATCCTATTTCAACAATTATTGCTTTTAATGATAACTCTCCTCCCAATTTTCCCTGGTCATCTTTACTGTGGCACCTGCCACATTAGGGCAAGTACTTCAATATGATAAGGCTCACTTTAAGAAGCAGAAAGGTAAAGAGGCTTAAAAACTAAAATTGAAGGCAACCCTCCTTGAAAAGCTTACAATGTCCGAATCTGCGAGCTCAGACACTAGAGGCCTTTGCAGACTGGGTATGATTTCAGATCATATGGCAAATAAGAATTCAAGCACCATGAGAAATCTCTCATCTTTGGAGTTACTTATTCTTTAGCTGTGAAATGTTGTCTCTCAGACTGAAATAACTGATATTGTGATACATTCACAAAAATAAGTGATTGATCTTACCCCTTCTTTTATATCCTGTCTTAGACTGTTCTCTAGTAAATAGTCTACCTAGAAATTCAGCCATGTGGTTTTGCTGTGGCAGACCTGATCATGTGTGGCAGCATCTGTACTTTTTCCTGAAAAAGACTTTGAGTACTCAGAGCTCAATGGGCTTTTATATGAGAGGTTGGCAGATATGAATGTTAAAGGAAACAAAGATGATAGAGCGATGGCTTGTGATGCTTCAGAGGGAAGTTTGGAAGTTCACTATAGATTCTATTGGCGCCTGTTCCATATTTTGAATTAAGAGTCTGTAGTTCTCGTCAGCTGCAGGCTAAAGAATGGGATGTCATTGACAAGATACCAGAACCACTAAAGCATATTCTTTGCTTCACTGGGATAATCCACCCTGGTCAGCATCAATGAGGTGACATCTTGGGAAGTGTTTCTCCAGGATCCGCCTGAGAATCTTTGTTTGGTCCACATGGAGCCAGGGCTGTACCTTCTGGTGGCAGCTGAACTTCAAATCTCAGATGGTACTAGATTTGGAGACATAAATTGGTCATGAAGAGAAGCTGATGCTTGGAACTGTGAGAGGCCATGAGAGGCCAGTGGTGAGGACATAGCCTCAGGTGCAGGACAGAGCCCAATATATTATTTTATCAAAGTAAGGGAAACCTTAACTAAGACAATCATTTAGAAAGAGTTCTTTAAATTTAACTCCTTTTTAGCTTTTATTTCTTCAGTGTGACTAATAACAACTAATGACCAATCCCCTTTAATGTAAATGACAAATATCCGTAACCAATATTTTGAGAATGTGGGTGTTGTTTTTCTAGACTGCTTTCTGTTGTCTGAGGGTGCTAGCATGTTTGAGGAACCCCAAGAAAATTTAGGATAGTAGTCAAAATAATAACTATCTTTGTTGGAGTAGTTTGCAGGATGAAATATCTCAGTCAGCATCTTTGAAGCTGTTTTGGAAGCAGTCTTCTGGGGAAACTAAAAAAAAATGCATTTTGAAATAGTGGATCACCTGGGCTATCTGTTTTCATTTGTGTCTGGTCCTCTTGCTATGAAAAATACATAAATTTTCAAAGATAATGTACATATATGTATTCCTACAAGTACACACTGTACATTATACACCAGTTAGGCAAAGATTATTTTTTTGTTTTACATTTGAGCAGGTAAAATATATGCTACATGTTTTGTAGTTTGCTAGATTTATTTCTTTATGCCTGGGGTTTCAGAGGGGTCTTCCTTAACAAACCGAATCCATATCAACCTAGAACGAACCCATAGATTCTCATTTCCTGTGGAAATAAAAACATAACTTTGCCTCCCAAACAGCACACTTTTAGACTTCCATTTTGAAGTCAAGACATTTTTAAAAATATATAAGTTGGTTTAATTCAGCAGCCTTCATAATCCAAAGTGTTTCGTGAGCTGTCACTCATTCATCAACAATCATAAACTTCAAAGACAACAAAATAACCTACAGAATCCAGACTCTCTGTGTATTTCCAATCTTTGTGTGACTTACTAGATTTTTTTTATTATTTTATTCCTTTTTATAGACTTGATTATTATTTTTAAACTATTTTCTATTCTATGAGTATATATACCTTTTTTTTTCTCTCTCCCAAGCCTAAGTATTTTTTAAATGCACTGTAACCTGCTTAGAGGATATTTTTCTCTCTGGATCTAGCTTTACTGACCACCTGAATTCTTTGATCTCATGTGATGAATCTTAAACTGCTGTGTGAGTTGCCAGCATGGCCTAGGTCATTGCATGCATTGGAGCATAGCATAGGTGGCTGACTCCTTCCCACTCGGTTCCCTGAGAGCTTAACTTCATAATGAAGGTTTCTGTAGGAGCCACGTTTATCACTCCACTCTGGGAAGTTGTTGGGTCCACACCATCACCAAGTAGCATGCCATCTGCTGCTCATGAACCCCATTTAAGTGTTCAACAGCAGGACTTTTTAAAAGAGCTATACCTGTGTTTACCATTGAGCCTTCTCAAGAAAAGGCAATAATCAAGAACCAGATTTTGACGTGGGATTCCTTTCTGTATGCTGTGATTACCATTAATGAATAAAGAAACTGCTTTGGACCTACAGCAGGGCAGAACTTAGGTAGATGGGAAAATCTAAACTGAATACTGGGAGAAAGAAGGAGGAGTTTGGGAGAGGGTGGAAGGGGAAGGGAGAGGCTGGGAGAGGAGCAGAGAAAAAGGTAGAACTCATCATTAAAAAAAAAAAAGAAGGAGGAGTTAGAGAGAAGTCATGTAGCCTCACCGGAGACAGACACCGGAACATTAGCAGGTAAACCACAGCCACATGGGAATACACAGATTACTAGAAATGGATTAAATTAAGATATAAGAGTTAGCCAATGAGAAGCTAGAGCTAATGGGCCAAGCAATGTTTTAAATAATGTAGTTTCTGTGTGATTACTTCGGGGCTAAGCAGCCAGGACCTAACTAGCAACCTCTTTACAACAAGATTTGACTCTGTTTTGTGTGGTTTTAATATCTTTTTACAAGTTTTCTCAGGTTTTATGTAGATCTATGTTTCCCCTTGTTGGACACCATGGTGGACTTTGTCCCCTTGGTGGACTTTTTTTCCCCCCACTAGCCAGTTCCCAAATAACTACAGAGATTTAATATTAATTATAAATGATAAGCTTGGGCTTGTTTTTTAGCTAGCTTTTAAAACTTGAATTAACCATATCTATTAATTTATATGCTGATCTTGAGGCTTATTTACCGCATTTATGAACTTCCCATCCTGCCCATTGTGCATCCTATGGCATCTCTTCTGATTCCACCTTTCTTCTTCACAGGATCCTCCTAGTCTGGCTCTCCTATCCAATCTCTTCCTGCCCAGCTATAGACAAGTTAACTCTTTATTAACCAATGAGAGTGATACATATTTACAGTGCATAGGGATTGTTCCACAGCACATATGAGGTCAGATCTCAGGTAACCTTGTGTGGGACCTCATGGTTTTCTCTATAGAGAAGGGCTCTGGAATTTTTAATAGTTGCTTGTAAGATTTGAAGATGATATCCATACTAAATTTATACGTTATACAAAGAAAGCAGTAGTGAAAATTTAAACACTTGTCATTGGTTCAGTGAGTTCTTACTCAATATCTACTGTGTTGCAGAGTGTTCTGCTTTTCCCCAGAAACAGGTTCTTTCCCTGTCCCTCTGTGGTGAGTTTATATGCAGCCCCAAGATGCATTCAAGCAGGTGCACCTCAGGTGTTTAATTTGCCTAACCAGAATTGAAGTGAACTGATGAATGTTGAAATGAATTAATTGTCACTTAGCCAGTAATGAGTCGCTTCTCTTCAAGCTATTCATGGCATATTAAGCTCTATTCTGGAATGCATTTCATGTGCAAGTGATTCCTTGGAGAAAGCAAACTACACTGGAATTTATAAAAGCCGATCATTCTGGATGATGAATAGCCTTTTCTAAACTACCAAATAAAATTTATCATAATGGTGGAGACAGCGCTGTCATAATTGAATATAATTGACAGACATACTCAGTGTTTTATCATAGACGGCGTGGTACATCATCCAGAAGATTTTCTAATTCTGTGCCTCTTAAAATATGAAATGTTTTAATCTTCTACTACTGCTGTGTGGAATACAAAGTCATTTTGTTTGTTCACAGACTGCCAGAGAAAGGTTTTCAATATTTGCTGTAAGAAGGAACACACGCTGTAGAGGATAGGAAAATATAGAAATGAATTGAGATATTAGATATATTCACATTTAGGCTCCTGGGATACTTTGAGTAGGTTTCTGATGCAGTAACTCAAAGTTATTAAGTCATTATCAATAATGATAATTACTAAAAGATTATACTTATTTCCATCCCATAAGAAACATAAGCATTTAAAAGAGAAGCCTAAATAACCCCAAAGAAATATGGGACAATATGAAAATTAAAATATTCTTAGATTTAGTAAAACCCACATTGATTTGATGAAATGAAACAACAATGCAGATAAAAATAAGTATAGTCAAGTCTGCTTCCACTGGGGTAAAGTTTGGATATCTGAAGCTAGCCTCCTGGTCAAAGTGAAGACTGCACTGGTACCTGAAACCATGTAAGGTTCAGTCGCCTGGCCTGTATGTTGAAGTCCTTGTTCATTTCATGTTTAGTCAGTAACAATATTTTAATTTGTTGTGCTGCATCTGTGTGCATCCGTGTGTCCATGCATGTGTGTGCTTGTGTGTGTGTGTGTGTGTGTGTGTGTGTGTGTGTGTGTGCAGGCACACAGGCATAGAAGCTTTCCATAGCCAATTTAGAACATCAGAGGACTACTCGCAAAAAATAGTTTTCTTCTTCCACCATGTGGGTTCCCGGAATTAGGAACTGAATTTAGAAGGCTTGCCAGCAAGCACTTATACTAGCTGAGTCTTCTCATAACAATGCAGAGACTCACAGAAAAAGATTTTGGCTTTCTAAGGAAACTAACGTAAATTGTATATACATTTTCTTTATGAATGTAAAATGTAATAAAGAAAATCTATGTTTATTGACATAATCTCAAACTCTTAAAGTCTGTATTCTCTTTGGAATCTAAGAATATGTTGGACGGTGGTAGCACATGCTAAAATATGCTACCTTGAATTTAGTCGTGGGGTGTTTTCACTATTAAAATCTCCAAGCACTATAAGAAAGAGCTCTCCATCCCTACTTCCCAATACCCAGGACACCTGGTCCACCAACACAGCACAGGATACAGGAGGATTAAAAATAATGATTTTACTTTTGCCCTAATGTGTCAGAAAACTCATATAAAAAATCTGTTAAAGGGAGAACCTGAAGAAATGGCTTAGAAGTCAAGAACACTTTCAACTCCAGCTAAAGACCCAGCTTAAGTTCCTAGAACTCACATTGCAGCTGACACTGTAACTCTAGTTCCTGGGTATCTGAATCCCATGTTTGGCCTCTGTGTGCACTAAGCATGCATGTGGGGCCCATACATACCTTCAAGTAAAAACTCAAACACATAAGAGTTAAAAACTATTCTTAAATAGAGAACAAGTCATTTTAAAAAGAATCACTTAAGCACACTTAAAAGCCAGAAAAAGTTTTCCTGTGGTATGTCCTTATCTATATATTCTGATATGCAGAGGGCTTTGAAATTTCAGGTGTACGTTTTCCATAATCTCCACCAGTCAAACTTCAAAGCCAACATAATAAGATCAAAACTTCATTCCTTTAGTTTCCAAGTTAACTCAGTCATTAAACCTACCTCATACACCATTTTTAAAATCGTATTAATCTCTATTTTTTTTAACTCAAGAAGCTTTTTGGCTCAATCATAAAATAAAGACTCTTCCCTAGAGTAAGCTTTTAAGAGTGTCCTCTCCTCTAGCACATCGGATGTGCTTAAGTTCTTGATTAAGCAGGGGGCTGATCATGGCCCGCTGACAAAGCCACTTTTCAACATGAGTCTTTAAAAACTTTCTGGATAGAGGTGGGCAGTCCTTGGGCTTCCCACAGGTCAGGGAACCCTGATTGCTCTTCGAGCAGATGAGGGAGGGGGACTTGATCGGGGGAGGGGGAGGGAAATGGGAAGCGGTTGTGGGGACAAGGCAGAAATCCTTAATAAATAAATAAATTAAAAAAATAAAAAAAAACTTTCCCCAAAGTCTCCCCACACCCTTTGGTTAAGCCAAACTCCTCCTTATAAATAGGCTTTTTGTCAAAGCCATTAACCAACAGCTTCAAGATTTTATAAATTTCAGAGACTAGATCTGGTTTATAAATAAAACACTCCATGTGCTGGTTCAACCAGGTATAAGGAGATGCAAATTAAGATCAGCAGGCAAGACTAAATCTGTTCATCAATAATAGCCCCTCACATTGCTCTCTCTCCCTCCCTTCCTCCCACCCTCTATCTCTCCCCCATCTCTTTGTGTGTATGTGTGTGTGTGTGTGTGTGTGTGTGTGTGTGTGTGTCTTACTTCATCTCCCCTTTCTCTGTTTTTTAGTGTATGGGCTATTGTTTAATAACTATCAAGGAATTCCATTAGCATACATAAAAACTGCTAAAAGGCACCTACTCATCAATAAAATATGTTCCACAACAGCCTTGTTGCCAAAGAAACAGATATCATGGAGACCAGACAATGTAGAAATTGAAATGTTTCTGTATTGAAAAAAACAGGACAACTAATGTTTATGAAATTCCTCTTAACAGGACTGAAACAAACAATGCACCATTAAAGAACTCTTTAATAAACAAAACTTTGATTTGCTAACCTACCACATATGGCCAGTTTACAATGTTTGCAATGATTTTTACTATCTAATTCAATTTTTAATAAGATCACTAATTTCATTCATGGTGAAGATAAAAAGCTGAGGCTGGCTCATTCCTTCTGCCATCACAACTGCAACACTGATAAAGCATATAATATAAAACAAGATTTCAGATGCTAGACACTAGCTGGCGTCACAGGACATTGGCAAAGCTCTGTCAGGGAAGCAATGCTAACAAAGAAATCCTGACGACAGCCCACTGCATTTTAACCTGAGGAGGAAAACAGCCACCACATGCCATATCTGAAACTGACATTCAACTGCGTGACAATTAAGTTCTGATCAAACAAAGCAAGCTCCTTTGTACCCTCAGATCATGCAGATGATACCCAGAAAGGCAAAAGCAGAGAAGCAGATCAGTTCAACAGAATCTGCTTTTAACTTCCAAGAGCAAGGCTTGAAAATGCTGCAGTGCCCAGAGGACAAAGACGAAGCACTAGGTTTCAAATGGCAAACAAAAAGCATGCCAGGCAGAAAAACGGAATTTAGATCTTTACAACACCAACTTTTTCAAATCTAGAATCCTGGCAGATCTTTCTACAGAAGGAAAGAAGCAGAAGAGAATACTTCTCAAATGAGACAGAGCTGATAGATTAAAACAAAATATACGTAAAAGTAACATGCAGACTGAACAGGTTATAGTAATGTGTATGCGTTTGTGTGTGTGTATAAGTATATATGTGTGTGTGTATATAAGTATATATGTATACATATGTAAGTATATATAGTGTATATATTATGTAAACTTATATATGTGTATAACCTGCATGTACAAACACACACACACACACACACACACACACACACACATATATAACAATAGCTAAGGACAAAAAAATCTATGAATTTGTAAAAGAGCAGAGAGGAAGAGGGAGTATATGGAAATTTTTGAAGGGAAGAAAGTGAAGCAGAAAATGACCTTATTATACTATAATAACAAAAATATAAGAAATATTTTTTTAAAAAAATAGAAACAGAAATTACAGGAGTAGTTCAATTAGTAGATATGAGACTGTACAAAAGGATTTTAAGCAAAACATTAACAGAATGGGCAAGGAAGGAATTTCAATAAGCAAATATGAATCAAAGGATCAAATGTAAATTCTGCAAATAAATCATAACTAAATGTATTTAGGATTAGAAAAAGGTATTTCAAAAGTTGGTAATGTTTAGATTTTACAGAAAAGATTAGCAACTTCTAGAGCTGAACAACTGACACAGGGCAGGAATAAATGTTTAACAATGAACTGCATCCCATATCTGAGCAATAAGTATCTCTCAAAGAAAACTATAATCAGATTTCCAGAAGAAGAAGATAATGACAGAGCAGTATATGAAGATGTTTGAAGCACCCAGAAATTCAAATTTTTAACCTAAGTATAAACATAAATCTAAGATAGTCAAACATGAAAAATAGAACAACACAAATGACATTTAAACCAAATGATAATCAAGTCCTTGGCAACGAATAATACAGAAATAATCCTTAGTAAAATAGCCAGAAGGAAAAAGATAATAAACGCATACTGGAGGAAAATCGCAAAATAATCTCTGACTTGGCAGCAGAAACAAATCCAGAAAACAAGATAAAATGGTATCTTAAAGTGCTTAGAGCTGAATCCCACACTTAGAAACATTTCAAATCAGAAGATAAGCAAGTTACCACTAAGAGCAATACTAAAGTACATTCTTTAGGAAATGATGCCAAATCTGCAATTCAGCTCTTCACACAAAACCACAAAACCAAACTATCAATACAGTAAGCAAATAGCAAGTATAATTTATTTTGTTCATTTTTAAAGGTTTTTCTTTCTTTTTTGCTTTTTTATGTTTGGTTAGGTTTTTTGTTTTGTTTTGTTTTGTTTGTTTGTTTGTTTGTTTTTTGGTTTTTTAAGACAGGGTTTTTCTCTGTAGCTTTGGAGCCTGTCCCGGAACTAGCTCTTGTAGACAAGGCTGGTCTTGAACTCACAGAAATCTGCCTGCCTCTGTCTCCCGAGTGCTGGGCTTACACCACCACCACGCACCCAGCTATTTCTAAAGTTCTTTTAAAAGATATTTGGGCTTTCTAGCTAAAAACTAACTCTGTCATATGACCCAGCTGTACCATATGTTGGCATATGCCCAAAGGAGTTGACCTCCTACACCTCAGCCATGTTCGTTGCTGTTCTTTTTTACAACACCAAGGAAAGAGAAACAACACAAATCCTTTAACTAATAAATGAATGACAAAACAGAGTACATATACACTATGGAATGCTATTCTGCTGCTTAAAAAATGTGAAATCATGATATTTGCAGATAACTAGATAGAACTAGAAAAATATTATATTCAGTAAGGTAACTCAGATCCAGAAAGACAAATGCCATATGTTCTCTCTCTTTTCTGGTTTATAGTTCCAAATCTTCAGATATGAGTTCATCACCTGGATTAAACACAAAACCCAGAAAAGTAAAAAGGGATTTTGGGAAGAGGGTAAGGCACCTCAATAGATGAAAATAACAAGAAATAAGTGATATGAAGAAAGAACTGAGAAAAAATTAGTTGGGGATGTTGATGGGGTGGGAAGAGGGACAAATCACATAAAGGATGTTTGGAAAAGCCATAATGAATCATATTATTTTATATTTACCTCAAATTATACAAGCTACGTGTGTGTGTGTGTGTGTGTGTGTGTGTGTGTTCGAAAGAGATGGGGAGAGATAGAGAATAATAAAGAAGAAAAGTCTATAAATGTGAGAAGGAGTAAGAGGGAGGCTGGAAAGGACTGGAAGAGAAGAAAGGGGAGAAATGGTGTAATTAAAATTCATTTAAAAATAGTTACATTTTAAATTTAGATATATTTAGCTTTTTAAACAACAAAAATGAATAAAGTGTCATAAATTTTCTATGTGGGAATGAAACAAAGAATAAAAGAAACAAATATTAAATAGTGCTGGAAATTTGCTACTATGCCTTTAAATTCAACATGAGGGCATATATTATTTAAGGTGGATGATAATACACCATAAATGTTTCATGTGTGAAAAACAGTCTTTTCCATTAAAGACAACTAGCCTGCATGTCAAAAGGCCAGCATCCTATGGACTTTCCATCTTGTGACACTTGTGTGTTAGTACCTGTTTTTCCAACCCCCCACCCTGGATGTTTCCAAGAACTGACTCTCCATCACGCCTTCCCTCCTGTTGGCCGATCGAGTCATATTTGAAGATGGTGCTCCCACCATTTGAGTGAGACACAATAACTACCCTGCTTCAGGAAAAAAAAGTCAAGTGAACGTCCAACCCTAGCATTGTCCCAAATGTCATTGGAAAAGCAATTGCTTGGTTTGGAGGCTTTCTGGTTGCTTAACTTTTAGAGTCTAAATGAGGCATAGGGTTCTCAAAAAGAGAGACTTCTCAAAGGATGAGATGCAAGTGTTCAAGAAACATTTTTCAAAAGCTGTTCATCATCTTTAGCTACCAAAGAACTGTAAATTAAACTACTTTGAGATTGTATCTCACACAGTCAGAATGGCTAAGGTCAAAATAACAAAGGACCTCGAATGCGGGTGTTGGTGTGGAGGAAAGGGAACACTTGTCCGCTGCTCACTGAAATGGAAATTGTTAAGCTTCCCTGGGAGATCCCTCAAAACCTAAAAATATATTTCCCTTATTATTCAGCTAAACAACTCTTGTAATATATACCCAAATTACTCCATATCCTTGGATAACTCATCCAAGTTCATTGCTGCTCTATTCACAATAGTCCAGAAATGGGAACAGCCCAGATATCCATTAACTGATTCGTGGATATTAAAAATACATTACATATGTACAATGGAGTAATATTCAGCTATTAAGAAATATGAAATTCACAGGTAAATGGATGGAGTTAGAAACAATTATTCTGAGTAAGGTAACCTAGATCAAGAAACATAAATGTCATATATTTTCTCTTATCTGAATGTCAGTTTGAATCTCGGGATAGCTGTGTTCCATTTGGAATATTTATAGAGGTCAGTAAATTACTAAAGTGTATTGAGGGGGAATTTTCATGAGAAAAGAGACAGAATACACTGGTATAAAGGATTTAAAGTGACTGATAAACTGGAATCAGGAACCAAGAGTCAGATAGAAGAGGGAGTGCAGGGATGGACAAATAACATAAAATACATTTCAAAAAGCATATATATATACACATATACATATGGGAACCTATTATTATAAAAGTTTCAAAGTACATGTACTCATGCTAGCACACACACACACACACACACACACACACACACACACACACTGAAGGAACTACCAGGGCTGACAATGACCCTAATACCAGAGGTCTTTGCTCAATAATACCACAAAAACATGTGCTCAAGTATGTTCATGTTCATAACAGCATTGTTTGTCATGGCCAGAACATGGAAACAACCTAAATGCCCCTCAGCTGAAGAACAGATAAGGAAAATGTGGTATATTTACACAGTGGAGTACTACACAGCAGAAAAAAATGACATCTTAAAATTTTCAGCAAATGGATGTATCTAGCAAATATCATTTAGAATGAGGTAACCCAGACCCAGAAAGACCAATATCATATGTACTTAAAGTGGCTTTAAGACAGAAATTGATTTTATCCCAGGCTTTTTCAGACCCAGGCCAGCTGGTCTTGGTGAGTTCCCAATAGAACATCCCCATTGTCTCAGTGTGTGGGTGCACCCCTCGCGGTCCTGAGTTCCTTGCTCGTGCTCCCTCTCCTTCTGCTCCTGATTTGGACCTTGAGATTATAGTGGACAATGAGGACTACTGAGAACTCAAGAACAATGGCAATGGGTTTTTGATCCTACTGCACGTACTGGCTTTGGGGGAGCCTAGGCAGTTTGGATGCTCACCTTACTAGACCTGGATGGAGGTGGGCGGTCCTTGGACTTCCCACAGGGCAGGGAACCCTGATTGCTCTTCGAGCTGATGAGGGAGAGGTACTTGATCGGGGGAGGGGGAGGGAAATGGGAGGCGGTGGCGGGGAGGAGACAGAAATCCTTAATAAATAAATAAATTTAAAAAAAAAGACAGAAATCGAAAGAAAAAAAAACAGCCTACAATTCACAATCCCAGAGAACCTAAACAACAATGAGGACCCTAAGAGAGATATATGTGGATATAATCTACATAGAAAGTAGAAAAAGACAATAACTCCTGGGTAAATTGGGAGCATGGGGACCACAGGAGAGGGTTGAAGGGGAGGGGAGCAGAGAAAAATGTATAGCTCAATAAAATCAATTAAAAAGAAACTATTCTAATCAAGAAGATGGTTAATTATCATCTTGATTAGCACAGAGGACAACCTGGAATAAGCGAAAAGGATTAGAATGGAAGTCAAGAAATGATCTCATGAATTTTGTTATCTTTCTAGCCAATCCCCGAAAAGACAGATTAGTAAATAGAAATAGCGCCCCCTGTTTGAGTATCCTAGGGTGTTACTTACTTGTGAATTGTTTCATCTGGTTAATTCTCAGGCTACTCTCCATTATTCCTTTTGTTGTCTTGCAAAAATATTTCATACAACATTACACATACCTCCAGACTTATGCCATAATTAAAGCTCCAATCTCATATTTACTACATTGCTGTGTGAAGTAGACACACACATACACTTGGATAAAACTGGTTAGTCCTTTATTTCATGTATAAACTATAGCTTTTACTGTTGGATCTATAAATCTAGTTCCTTGTTAAAATTATGTCTGGGCCTATTGACCATCACAAAAGGCCTTATTGCTGTGAATAAAGCCAGGAAAGCATTCTATTTGGAAGCATAATGGTCATATACTACTCAGGTTTGAGTTGAATTTGTATCTTCAGGTTTATAATTTAGTAGTTTTACTTATTTTACATAAAAAATTATCTAGCAAGAAAATATTAAGAAAAATATATATCGGCTTTCTAGTCTATATTTCTTTAACATTGGTCTCTCCATCCAAATAAGACTATGTCAGAAATTTATCTGACTAGCCATGACCAAATATAGACACAATAGATACAAAACATAATGGTAACATTGGACTTTTACCCATAAATATACATATTCCCTCCCTCAGGACTTCCTTTTTCCTTGTAATCAAACTTGTTTTAATAGAGAACACTTTTTCAAGTTAGACATTTAATAATTCAAGAATTATCTTAGACTAGTATGACTAATTTATAATTGTACAATTATTATAAGGAACAAACTAACATGGACATTTGCTTGAAAGAGTGAAAATATAACTATGACAAAATATACTTAGCAGTCTGAAAAAGTTATACTATCTACTCTTAATAATATAAAAAAACAAAATCAATTTCAAAGAAGGCCATCAGAAGAAACATGTGTTATCTACTGAATGATTTGACCACTGAAGTTACAATGGCAGCATAAAATCAACATATTATAGAAAATGTACAGAATATTGTTTTGTATTATGATCTAAAAGAGTGTCTTCATTAATTTTTCAAAATTATTTAATGCTGAAAATGTAATTCTGTGTATTTGTTCAAACATGTTTCCAAAGTCATAAATAAAATAGGAGAGCAATTAGCAGAAAATTAGAAATAGACATTTATGCTTCATTATAAATTTTCACTCTATGTTATGCCAATCTAGTTCTGCCTTGTGTCAAAATAATACGTAATTAAACTTTACTGCTGTATAAATGTTAGGAAAATGGACTGTCCTAGTCAATCACTGTTTAGAGAAAAGGTAATCAAATCCAATTCCTCCCTCTAATGAACTCTGCGCACTAATAGCTCAGGTTCTCGACTGGAAGACAATTAAGAAAAGACCACAGATAACTAGTCTTCTCTATTTGCTCTGGGAAGCCACAGAGCTTATATAAACATTAGCTGAAGAAGAAGCTGCAAGAAACTGCGGTGTATCACAAGATGCAGGTATGCCACTAACAGAATGAACAATGTACTATAGGAGAGTTTGGAAAACTCATATAATGACTTTGGCACAAGTCAACTTTGATCATCTCTATAAACCCTTCACATGGCTAAATGGAAATGTGTTTAAACATGCTAAGCTTGCATGTTTGCTAAATATGCAACCTTCGGTCAGCATTTGGCATCTTTTCTTCTTTAGTCTTCTTACCTCCAAAACACAAGTAACAGTATATACAATATATTTTCCTCATAAATTCAAACAAATCATGGGACACAGAGAAATAGACACAATAACACAATCACAAACATATTTCATAATAAATGAAATTCGTGTTTGATGATTTCTGGCATTCGAGAATGGTCAAATTGATGTTAAAATGTTATGTCAGTCCTTCCATTCACCTTCAGGACTGATTTCCCAGTGTTCCTTTCCTGCTGCAAACTGTTGACATTTCTTGAACTTTTTTGTTCTTTCATGAAAGGTTTTCGTCTTTTTTTTTATTTATTTATTTACTTAACTTTATTATGTTTGTTGGTGTGAAGGTGTCAGATCTCATGGAACTGCATTTTTCAGACAGTTGTGAGCTGCCATGTGGGTGCTGGGAATCGAACCCAGGTCCTCTGGAAGAGCAGTTAGTGCTCTTAACCGCTGGGCCATCTCTCCAGCCCCCAGGTTTTCGTCTTTGAGTCGGCAATTGTCCTATTCTCCCTTCTTTAGACTCCTTCCTTCACCATCCTCCTGTGCTCCCTCAGAACTCCTCCTGCTGTTAGGTCTTTAGACTTCACCACTAAGACTCTGGGAGAGAACGGCCCAAGATTTATTCCTTTTTTAAAATTCTACTTAACTGTTGGGGGTTGGGAGAAGAAAAAGTGGGAGAAACTCAATTTTGTAAGGCCCTCAAAAATCCCTTTTGTGGTTCGCATTTTTCTTAAGCCAATCTCTCTCTCTCTCTCTCTCTCTCTCTCTCTCTCTTTCTCTCTCTCAAGCTAAATGGCCCCTTAATTATCACAGTGGTGACAGCACACTTGTGTTTTGCCACTTCATGGCTCTTCAAACATCTCTTAAAGGTCCCTGCTTCTTAGAAACCAAGAGAACTACCAGACCCTCTGTTGATCTTATTACTTAATATTTTTATACAATCATTATATTTCACTGTTGGGTTTTTCTTAATGTAAATGTATTCCCAAAATTGTCTTATTTTACAATTCTATGGGTTTTAACACATGAATACAGCATATCATTCTTTCATGGAGTGCATGCTTCTTAGCCCACTTCAGTTTTCTCCCACCTGGATAGAGGATGATGAGTCATATAGACTGAGGGTGGTTTCCCTGTCCAATCATGAAGTTCCCCTTTACCAGTGGGGAGTAGTCAGGCATGGTGATGAGCATCTATAATCATAACAGTTCAGAAGCAGAAGCAGAGGCTAGACATCAAGACTCACTCTGCTACACAATAATGCCCTGGTCAGCCTAAGCTATTTAACACATAGTGAAACCCTGTCCCAAAAAGAAAATGAATCAGTGGAGCTTGAAGAGAAGAATGAAGCAAGTGGACTGGGCAGAGATGATGCATGTCTTAAACCCCAGCACTCAGGAGGCACAGACAGGTGGATCTCTGAGTTAGAGGCCAGCCTGGTCTACAGAGAGAGCTCCAGAATAGCCAGGGCCACACAGAAAAATTCTGTCTCAAACCACTCCCCCAAATAATATTTATGAAGCACGTGAATAGCAAAATAGTATACTTTCTTAAGGCCAGGTACCTAATACAAGGCCTGAACACAGAGCTACAACACACCTGAGTTAGAGCCTGCTGATTGTACTTCTGTCTTTGGAGGCTGTGTTTCTGAGAAGTGATGCCATGAACCCTCATGCTGTCTAGAGGCAGGGCTTGTCAGCCTGTGCCAAGTTGTCATTCCCAGTCTGCAGGAATTCATTTCCTTTGTTTGGTATACATAATAATACCTGCATTCTGCTACCATAGGTTTTAGAAATATGTCTCTAAGAAGATTTAAAATAGACCATATCCAAATAATATAAAATTACCTCAAATGATAATAATGTTTTGTACACAAATAGCAGCTATTAGGTAAATTTTTTTTTTTTTTTTTTTGCTTTTTCGAGACAGGGTTTCTCTGTGGCTTTGGAGTTAAAGGACTGCGCAAATAGTCGCTGAAACATACTGGAAGCTTGCTATTTCTCTCTTTAAAAGCATGTTAATATGAGAGGGGTGGTATGAGCCATACCGCACAAGAATAGTTACCCTCCAGAAATATTTTATCTATGGAAACACAGTTCTTTTCCAAATACTAATGTGACAACACCTAATAATCTAGCCCAAAACTAGGGTGCTCTAAGAAGAAAAAGCTATGAATCACTATTATCCAGAATGCTTGTCAGTTGAAACCCTTTAGAGAAAATAATCTCCATGGATGGGATAGAAATTGCCTTCCACAGTGATTAGTGTCTCCTGATTCCAGGAGAGTTTAGCATCAGCTCAAAACTGTTTAGCAGAAGCTAAGATAAATCATATTTTGTCATTGTGTTATGGAGAGTCAACTTTTTCCAGCAAAAACCCTATCCATTACTCCTCTGCTCTAAGAAGTAATCTCTAGGTCCTTAGAAATTTTAGCCTGATAGGAATGCCTACTTTAAGACTTTGGCAAAGGTTCTGATCCACATTGTGTCAGTTTAGATCTCCAGGAAGAAGAACCAAAAAGAAGGCATCCATCTGACTTCTAAGAGGGGCGGGGCAGAAGCTTAGCCATGCAAAGATAAGGCCCAGGCACAAAAGGCACAGTGAGCTTCCTTTTCTGTGATCATGGTCTCATGTTATAGCCAGAAGCATGAGGATGCACATGACTCCACCTGAAGAGGGCAGCATACCCTGAAACTGCATGTTGCAACCACTCTAGAATTGTAAATGTCACTTCTCACAATTGAGTTTAATTCCTAGTAGAGAATAGGCATCTGGTTTGGCGAGGTTACTCCTTCACTACACAACTCTAGAATGTTATTTTTCTTGGATTATGTCAAACGCTTCTTAGCTGGTTTCACATTCTTATGGGATTCAAAGATACTAACCATGATTCCAGCAAGTGTTCATTTACTCCAAGACACTGTTGAGAAGATAAGGGCTTATACTATTTTCTGTGAGTTCTTTCAGCAAATTATTAAACCTATAAGTGACCATGGAAAACGTAAAGTTATAAAAAAGACACATAGAGAATCCGGATATTGTATGTTATTGTGTTGTCTTCGAATTGTTTGACTGCTGAGGAAAGAACAAAAGCTGCTAAAAGACATTTGATTATAAATGGTTTTGGATTACTCTAACCTTTGTATTTTGAAAATGCCTTGAATTCAAGATTTAAGTAAAAAGATATGTTACTTTGGAGAACAGGTTTTGTTTCCACAGAAAATGAGAGGCTATGGATTCTTTCCAGGTTAAGAAAAATCAGGTTTGATCAAGGAAGAGCCCCTGAAAAATTTCTGCTAAGAACAGATAGCCCAGATGATCCAACATTTCAGAGCAGTTTCCTCTGAGGTCTATATCCAGAACAGCCTCAAAACAGCTGGCTGAAGCAATCCAGCCTCAAAGAATACTTCAGTCAGGACTTGATCATAATCCTAGATTTTCTTTGGGTCCTGCACCCCCATCAGCAGGAAGTAGCCTAGAAAACTTTGTCCACATTTCTAAAAAATGGATGACGGATGTTTGTCTTTTTCAGGGTATTGGTTACAAGTTGTTAAAGATAATGGTCAGGAAAAAAGCTAAATAAAGGAGATCAGATTCAGAGTTCTGATCTTAGGTCTGAGGATGCTTCCCATCTCACTCAGGTTGTTGTACCATTTAAAAAAAAGACAGTTGAAAGATTTCACAGAACTATAAAAAAATCACCTATATGGACCCACTCTAAATGTCTTATATTTTCTTGTTTATTTGACTTTTCATGTATTAGAGTGCATGCACTCAGGCACATGCCATGACACACCTGGATAAAAGTTCACCACTAACTTCCATTAGTCAGTTCTCTCATTCCTATGTGTGAGGTCTGAGAACTGAATTTAAGTTGTTAGACTTGGCAGTAAATTGTTTTACTGGATGAGCCATCTGGCCAACCCAACACTTTAAAAAAGTAAATCAACAATCTGTATTAGATAATGAGTTGAAAAAGTTAATTTCTCTGAGGTCAAATAACCTCAATGACATAAATTTTCCAGATGAACTTCAGCAGTTTCACTATCCTGATCGAAGTGTGAAACCTAATTTATTTGTCTTGGCTAATTAAATTCCACCTGCAATGGCAAGTGTCACCACTGCTTGTCTCTAAATTAGAAATGTTAATTATAAGAGAATATTCAGTGTTACCATGCATGGGAAGTCGCTTGCTGTAGCTGTGGTTTTGAAGATTTGGGCCAAAGTCACTTTGAATGGACGGGTTATAATCATTCTGCCAGAACACCAGTTGATGACTTTGCAAACCCAGGACAGTTGCCTAGCTTCTCTACCTCCAGATTAATCTGTCGTATAAACTGTAGTTTCATGCCACTCACTGCCATGCAATAACGTAAGATACAGGACATTAGAATACATATATGCCAATAGTGTGTAAAGGAATCACAAACAAGAACAAATAAATAAATTTAAATTTAAGTTGAGAATAGCACTAAGAGGAATAAAAAATACAACAAATACAGAAAATTCACCAAAGTATTACCTTAGTAGAGTTTCTATTGCTGTGAAGAGATACCTTGAGCACTGCAACTCTTATAAAGGAAAACATTTAATTAAGGCTGGTTTAGAGTATCTGTGATTTAGTTCATTATTATCATGGCATGAAGCATGGCAGCATCAGGTAGACAGGGTAGAAGGAGCTGAGACTTCTACATCTTGATCCATTAGCAACAGAAAGTGAACTGTCACACTGGGCACGGTTTGAATATGTATGAAATCTCAAAACCCACTTCCACAGTGACACACTTTCTCAAACAAGGCCACAACTACTTCTACTTCAATAAGGTCATATCTCCTAATAGTAGCCTCCCTATAGGCCAAGAATTCACATGAATCTATTGGGGCCTATTTAAAACATCACAGGTATATACATGACATATGTATTTAATCCTCAGTATTTTAGTTAGAATGACAAAATAAATGACATAAATAACTTAGGCAGGAGAAAAATTGTATCTCATGGCTTTGGAGTCTTAGGTCCTGGTCCTTGGCACCAACAATTCTAGATCCACTGTGAGGGAGCTATCCTGCGGGTAGAGGCATGAAGCAGTGATGCTAACCTCCTGGCAGAGGGATGGTACTGAGAACCATTTATAGCATTCAGAACTGTGTATCACCTGACCTACATTCTCTAGTTAGGACCCTACCTCCTAACATTTCAAGAGGCTCCCCAGATAACGCAACCAGCTAAGGGACAAGTGTTGTTTTTTTTTGGGGGGGGGGTTACCTGTGGGAGCGTTTCCTATTCAATCCATAACACCATGCATTCTGAACAAAGTAGACTGAAAACAAAACATCCATGTGTTTTGAATAGGCACCCTTGCTTTCTGTTCAAGAGCTGTCTTCCTTTAGATGATGATATAAATCAAGAATAAATTCTAGGTATTTGACACTAGTCATAGTTTCAAAGTGAACATTTAAAAATTTGTATGCTAAAGTCTAATTCCAAATGTCCTGGTATTTGAGGATGAGGCCTTGGGAGATGTTGTGTCATCGGAGTAACTATGAAGAAATCTTTCTTCCTAATGAATACAACCAAAGACCTTTAAAAAGAGATGCAAGAATTGATCCTCTGTGACTCTGTACTCTGGTAGGAAAGGAGAAAATGGTCTAAGCCAGGTAACATGCTGTCACCAGAAATGAGCTGTGTCACTGTCTTGATCCCGAACTTTCCAGGCTCCCAGTCTGTGGTGTTGGTTAAAGCATCCTGAAGTGCTTGAATCACACAGTTCAAATTCCATCCGCTATGCAGCAGTTAATATACTAGGAGTTATTCTAGATGGACCCTGGATGCTGTCCTGACAGTGACCATAGTAAATGTTACTCTAAATAGTCATTGGATGCGGTCCTCCTGTTCAAAGAAATAACAAGCAATTTTTGCCCCTCTCTTAAAGTTGTTTCTTTAAAATTAACAAAAATGCATTAACAAAGTTTGGCACATATTATTCTTTCCTGAGCCACCAGAGGAGGATTTTGTGTGCAGCTCACCATAGACACACAGTCCAGTGGTCAGTTCTTTAAGGGAAATAAAATTTCTCTGATAATTAACAGCAAATTTTCTTACAGAATTTTTCAGGTGAGTATTCAGAGTGAGAGTGGTGAACATTGAGATGAACAATCAACAGGATTTTTGTGGAAATACATATATTACAATAATTGTATGAGCTGTGCCACCAAACAACTCAGTGAGCTCAAACCACCAACTATATGCAATCTATGCACATTGGTACAGCTTCCTGCTAGCCTAACTTTATTTCCACGTAAATTCTAAGCAATACTGAGGCATTTCTCCAGTGGATAAATCAGAGGTTAAAATATTTGTCAATGATAATCTGCCGAGTAAGGAGAAAGAAGTTAGGTGGGGAAAGAGGGAAAGTGGAAAGAGAATACAGAGGCTTAGGAAAAGGCTGAGGTAGCCTTGTCAAATAACCAACTTCCCAGGGGTTCTTGGTATGCTAATGCATAATAGAAAATGTTTAAAAAGCAGGTAGCATAGAATTTTCTACATTCATCTGGGGTGCACACCTTTATACTGGTAGGAGGTATGGAAAAATGTGTTATTATTATAATATCAAAACTAAGTGAAAGAATATCACACAAATTCTTCTCTGTAGTACTCACATGGCAAAGACCTAGAGTGGTTAATACAATGTATATCTTTAAACTTGCCACAGCACCAATGTTCTCCACTATGCTTTAACAGACATACTGCTAGCAGTCTCCTTTCCCAGATCTGCCCTCAAATGCTGCCTGTCATCTTATTAATGCAGAGAATGCTAAGTGGTAGGAAGGCAGGAGACTGTGGAAACACTGCTGTAGGTCACCATTCCATCCACACATGTCCGTGGATCCAGAAGACTGGTAGAAAAATCTAATCAATATTTATTACCTCTGCCCAACCCAAAGCCATCTCTCCAACAATGAACGCTTGCTTAGTTTTGCTTAAGGTGGTTCACGAATGTGCATCCTGTAGCGAGGAGCCTGCAAGGCTCCTTCTTTCTTCCCTGTGTGAGATTCTGGTGGGAACTCAGACGATGGATGTTCTAGACTGGAAAACAGATGGCAAGGAAACTTTTGGGCAAGCTGTTATCAAGTTGCTAAATGTGGGAAATCTCAGTCCTGTGCCATAGATGAGGGGGAACTGGTAAACTTGTGTACCAACAACCAGGCAATTCTGAAAAGGAATTTAAAAAGGCAAATACTCAAGCTGATGTATCCTAGAGTGTTTTCTTGAATCTCTGCATTCTCCTTAGCCCTACACCTGACTAATGTGAGCTGTATGTTAGCTCATATATAATTCCTCGGAGTCTAATTAGAAAGTGGTTACTACAAGGCTTTTATAGACAGCATGCTTCTCTAAAATCTTTAACCATTTGTGCAATGTTTCTTGAACTGTATTCTCTTTTAAAGTCATCTAGGAAAATGTTAATCTCTCTATTTCTCTCCAGTTTTCCAGTGAGAGTAGGACTGTCCTGGGCATAAGCATCAATGAAGCACATGTAAGTATCAGTGTCGGGGCAGATGCTGGAAGAGTAAACCCTGGTATTTGACTTCAAGAAGCTCAGACTCATGGAACCTTTAACCTATCTGTGCCAGAAAGTGACAGGTGCTTGACTTTTGTGCCTATGAGTACAGAACGTGGAATATTCAAGTCAGTAGTTATTACTCAACAGAAAAGACGAAAAGATAGTTATTCTTTTTTCACGTTCTTTTCATTATTTAGTTTATATTTGGTGATTTGCCAGCATGGATAGACATACACATGTACTGCATATCTGATGCCCATGGAGGTCAGAAGAGCGCAGTGGATTCTCTACAACTTGAGTTATAGAACATTGTAAGCCTCCATATGGGTTTTGGGAATCAAACCCAGGTCCTCTGCAAGAAACGCATGTGCTTTTAATCTCAGGGCCATCTCCCCAACCCCAAGACATAGCTCCTTAAATCTCTGAGAGTCTTTGATTTTGAGTAAAGGGAGCCATACCCTGAGATTGTATCCATGAGAACTCTAACCTGAGTGGCAGGCTTAATCATTTGTACAAAGAAGCTGTTCAATGTAATAATCCTGAGGCTCTGTCACGTGTATTCATTATTATTAATTGAAATGACATTAAATTTGTCAAAGAGATATGGAATGTAGACTGCTTTTAGATCATGTAACTTGGGGTATGGGATAGAAGATAGGGAGAGATGATAAAGGAAGAATAATAACAAAAATGGAGGAACAGTGTCTGAGATATAAGGAAATGTACTAAACACTTGGAGGAAACAGCATGTAGCAGCTTATTGAAATTGAAGATCAAATAAGAGAACTATGAACACAGTGGCACTGTAGCACAATGGAGGCCAGGATTAGGGAATTAAGAAGGTTTTCCAAATGTCATTCAACTCACAAGGGGGTTATATCCTGATAACCCCTTGTGAGTGTTGAAGATACTTAACCTAGAAAACACCATAGTCAAGTTGAGCTTACCTAAAATAATTCAGGTAGTTTTATTAGCCTACAAGTGGACAAAGCCACCTAACACAAAGCCTATTTTATTTTAAGATATTGATTATCATAAGTGAATTAGGAGCACTGTTCTGAAGCATAGACATCTGCATTATTATAAGTCAAGAAAGTACGAGTCATGGACCATGCAAATAACATAGGCAGCATTTTAACAAAGTAGTGGGAAAAACAGAATGATTCTATTACAGGTTAAATAATAAAAATGGTTCTATTTCCAGCTTTAAATTTTAGTCTGACAATCTTCTACAGCCCAGCCTTGCCATCACTCCTGGCAGACAGCATCCTTATACCACTGACTGGGTCGTGGATTTATGGCCCTTAGTACTTCGAAGGTTATCGGGAAATGAGCTGCTTTCAGCACCAATCTTTCTAGCCTATAATGGGTTTGGGGGAAATCTTCCTGTCATGAAGGTTATTTGACTCTAAATTTATGTCCATTTATAGATGCTTAGATTACAAACTCATTCTACATGGGTTAGTAAATGCAATCCGTATATCAAATGTTATAGCTGAAGAGGTATGCAAACCATCTTAGAGTCCAAATGTCTTGAATTTGAAATGAGAATTAGAAAGAGAGCGTCAGAATTACTGAAGGTCATACTAGTGTTATTGTGGCAATAGTGACAGAAAACCGGGACTGTACTTCAGCAAGCTGTTCCCTTTCCATCACTCCCGCTATCCTAGGTCTGCCTGGATTTGCTACTGGGGGAAGAATTCCCAATCACGGAGCCACCTGTCTCCATGGAAGGAACTTTGTTTGGGTGTCGAACTGGCCCTCTGTTTGCAGGAATTCTTGTTACTGTATAAAGAAAGGGCTCACATCTTTCACTGGAACCTTTCCACATAAATTCAAATAACGGTTTCCCACAGCGCCTTTGTTGGCTTTCTTTCAACTATTTTTCTGTCGAAAGGATTATGCTTTATGCACAAATTAGCATCCGCCTTGTTCAGGCTGAATCTGTGTAATCAGTACCCTAATGGGAGAAATGACTCATAATTTTTGCCTTATGTTTTTTTTCAATTTGATAAATTAAAAAGCAGCCCCAAATTGCAGTAATGAAGATGCAGCTGAGAAGGATGTTTAATTGCTGTAGCCACTCAGTCTTTATGGAAGAAAAGCCACATCTGCCTCAGCTGTAAGCTTTTTGAGGAATGATGACACCCAAGGGAAAAACACCCATTCAGGAATTCATAGGACTTTATGAGCCAAACCAAACCAAACAGAAAAAGCAATTGGCATATCCTTTGAAAAGAATGCTCTTTTCTCCAGTCTATGTTTTATTTATAGATAGCCCAGATGATACTAATTTCAGACTAGTTAGTCCATTTTCTGTTTAATCAATATGCTTAAATATCAGTATTTCCAAAAGTTTCCTACAAAGAAGTTTCAGTCTTGTATCACCTGATTTCTATGTTTAAGGTGTATAAATATTTATGTTATTTAATTTGGGAGAGTGATAAAAAATACTTACGGCCTGACATGCTAATATGCAGCATTTATATGGCAAAAGTTTGTTGGCAAATGATTTGTTCTGGAGTTAGTATTTTAGTCATTTATATAAAAATTACATTACCACATTTATTGTTAGGCATGTGTTCCAAGTCCAGAGACATCATCTTCTGGTAAAAAGAATAGAGATCAGAAATATACATGATACCTACAGAGACACTTGAAAATATAAAATCTAAGTCAGAATACTAAAGCATTAGCATGTTCCCCTATAAATTATGTGACTATTTCTAAATAATTATTACACGATGATCTAATATATCACCCAAGATTTCAAGTTCTACTTGATAAATATACAATGTGTTCTTGAATGAACAAACAGTGGAAAGCAACTGTGGGAAGTAATTTACTTCAAGCTTAGGCTCCACTGCTGAAAGTATGGTGTTCAGAATAAAAGAGGTTTGAGTTTTTCTCTGCTCAAAACACATGAGAAAAGGGAACATTTGGTATAGAATAACAGCACGTAGACAACAACCCAAACAAAATAAGGAACAAAAATAGGAAAGCCCTGATTGCTAGTTTTGTAAGTGATATGTAACCACTATGGAAATTGGTATGGCCACTCTTCAGGAAGATGATAGGAACAGAACTACCTCAAGATCCAGTTGTATTACTCTTGCGAATATGCACAAAGGACTCTACATCCTAACTAAAGAGACACTTTCTCAACCATGTTTACTGATGCCCCATAAATAATAACCAGAAATTTAAAGGTAGCATAAATGTCTATCAGTATATAAATAGATAAATATAAGGTACATTTACACATGTAATATTACTCAGCTGTTTGAAAAAAACAAATCATGAAATTTAAGATAAGTTTATGGAGCTAGAAAAAGTCATCCTAAGTGAGATAACTTAGACACAAAAATACAAGTATGGTATATATTCACTTATATGTGGTTATAAGCCGACTACAATCAGTATAACCATAAAGGTTAGGTATAGAGTAAAGGTCTAGTGCAGAAAAAAATGATCTCCTTAGGAAGAGGAACTTGAATAGGTAGTTATAGATAGACTGGGGTTAGGGACCCTAGAATGAGGGGATCACATTCTGAGTAGGGGAGAAGAAGGAGGTAAGGAATGGAATATGGAGAACGACAGATAAAACAAAGGGTCAAAAGGGGTCATATGGAAAGCTGATTCAGTGAAAGCTTTTTTAAATATATGCATATACAAGAGACATCTAAGTTTAGAGTCACCAAATAACATGGGAAGCAAAGTCCCTGCTAGACTTCTCTGAACACTAAATAAAAAGTCCAGTGCGAGGAATGAGTTACATCTAAACATGTTTTGGGCCAAAGGAATCCCACAGAAGCCCCCAAATAACCCATACTACTGTCAAGGCTATTGCTTCCTCTTCACGAACTGATGGTAAGGCCCTGTTGCTGAAAACAACCCTACATAGCCCACTAAACACAGCCTACAAGACTGGTGGGATGGCTGAGTGGGTAAACACCCACTGTCACCAAGAATAAAATCTTATTTAGAACTCTGGATATCCCACAAAAGGAGAAAACTGACTCCCCTCAGCTGTCTTCTGATCTCACATTTATGTGCATGCACACACAAAGAAATACATAATATAAAAAGGTGGTTCCTAAAGAAACCTAAAGAAATAAAAAAAATCCTAAAGAAACAGTTGAGGAGACTATTAAATCCATAGTTAGCAAATCTTTAATCATTAAAAGGCCTTAGAAAAGCAACATGAAAATGATTCTATGAGATATCTGAACAGAACAATCAAAACATGTCATTTTAGTGTGGCTTCTCTGAGTAACCCATAGTACAGCCTTTCCACAATTTCACTCACCAATACTCCCTCCATAATTCCCAAACCTGACTATGCTTCCGTTTCTCTGACAGAAAACCATATAGTAAATTTACAAGTGCCTCCCTGTGCCAACACTGTACCAGGAAGTTGGACAAATCATCAACAAACCCGATCACTGTGGCATTTTATGTTCCATCACCAGATCATAAAATAAGAGAAGCAGAGAGGCGCACTGCACATTAGCCTGTATTCCATCCTTGGACACAGATAATAGAAAACAGTCTTAGATTTCATTAGGCAGAATCAGGACGAAGTGAGACTATTTGGGGACCTCACCCATACAGATCCAGTAAGATGTCCATTGCAAGGATTGGGACCTAACTTTTGAAAAGGGGTGCTCTGGACACACAAAGCACAGTAGGAGACATTTTTCTCTTGCCACTATCCAGGATAAATCTTGTAAAGGGAAAAAAAAAGATGGAGAAATATAAAGAGCAAACCACCTGGCTTTGTGGGGGAGAGGTATGTAATTGAAACAAAAATAAGTACGATCTGACCATATATATGAAATTGTATGAACTAGGTTTAACCGATAGTTTCATAAAGATCACTAAGGAAATTCATTGAATTGGACTGTACTCTATACACCAAGCACTGTGAATTTAATAATTACCGTTTGCATAATTGTATACAATGAAACTGTAAGTACTATCGAGTAAACGTTGCAATGATTTTCTAAGTCTTCACTAGTACACGAGGTTAAGTGGCTTAGGTTGGTCCCCTCAAAACAGACTTTTCTCCATGCCTGCTGCTCCTCAGCTTCCCATTCACAACAATCCAGGCTGGATTTTGTGCTCTTTTCTTTCTTCTCCTTACCTGAAACTGCGTGTGCTTCGGGACCACGTAACACAGGTATTTCCCCACACTGTATTTTAAGCTCTGTCAAAACCCCACAGCGATTACTTAACACACGGCAATGTTCCTCTCTTGGTATATGTGGTGCCATAGCTCTCTTCGTCCTTCATTATATCTTTACTATCACCCACAAGGCCACACGGTAAGAGGTTGAACCTCGGCTTCTTGGTTTCATGCTATCAGAACTCTGCAGCCTGTATGTGAGCTTTAAGCAACAGCACACCTACCAGGAGCACTGCCTTAGCCCACTTTTGTTCATGCAGAAATCAGGGTGAGGTCCCCTCCTATGCAAGCAGCAAAACATCAGATAATGATGTGCTAGTCACTATGGAAACCAGCCTGCTTTCAATAACTCTTTTAAGAGGTAAAGCCTTAGTGGGAAAAACATGAGGGATTGCGATCTCTCTCTCTCTCTCTCTCCCTCCCTCCCTCCTCCCTCTTCTCCTCTTCTCTCTTTTTCCCTCCCTCTTCCCCACTTGCTCTTTCTCTCTACCTCCCTCACTCTCTTGGGCTTGCTCTATCATGTATACCCACCAGGATATGCAGCCTTAGACAAGTCAAAAACAATGGGCCCTACAGGTCAGGGGCTGAAACCTCTCAAACTATGAACTAAACCGAGTTTCTTCTTATTAACGTGGTTGTGGTGGATATTTTAGAGTAATACAAAGCTGACAGAATGTGTATCACCAACATGCTGATGTTAAGCTCAAATGATGGTTCTGGGAGAAATAAGTTGTATTTTAGATCAAAGAAACTAAAAACAATTTCTGGCTGAAGATGTAGCCATTCCTTGAGAAAATAAGTTCCTCCACACTCCATACACACTTCTACCAAATGGTTTATCTGAGCTATCTTTCCTCTCTTCAGCATGACCTTCACCACAAAGACAACCTAGACTACTTAAACAGTCAAAGCTGAACCTCTCATATTGTAAATCAATAATGAGAAGAGACAAACAAGAGGTCAACACTGGAGACATAATAACTGAAATCCAGATGTACGAGGGCCCGGAAGGGTAGATGTAAGGAAATAAGTTGAAATAGTCTACACTTGCAAATAATAGAATTTGTAGAATTTTCATTGTTGTGTTCTGGGAAAGCATGTCAACCGAAATTTTTGCTTTTACTAAATATATTTAATCTCTTAAATTTAATCAGCAAAGGTGTTCTTGAATGAAACATTTCAATAGCATATCCATGGAATAAATGCAGTATTCTCTGCCAGAGTATAGAATATCTCTTATTTTAGCTGGAATGTAAGATAATGGAATCAAATACTTTCTAAAGAAAGACGTAAAAGTAGCTGCCCTCCCTTGAGGGATTAGAACATGCCAAACACTACACTACAATTTTGATGCATTACTTGATTTTTTCCCCTAACATCATATATAAGGCAGCAAAACAAACTTCATTTTAAATAAGTTAAAACTGAGACATAAATAAACTGAGAAAACTGTGTGTGATGATGATATCTTAATGGGCAGAGCTGAGCTCCTCAGCTCGACTGACTCCAGAGGTCAGGGTATTGATAATAAACTACATGAGCAGTAGAAACTGGGAGAAGACAATATTGATTCCCACAGGAATCAAACCTGAGTACAGACTATAGAATATACATAGATGTATATATGTATATATAGAATATACATATAGAATTATACATAGCACCAGGCCTTGGTGGCCTTGTATGAACTTGAGTTTTTTGTTTGTTTGCTATTTTCTTACATTTCCCTTTACAAATAAATAAATAGATAACTTGCCTGTCAGTCAGAGAAAAATATCCAGGGTAAATGATACCCTTCTATTCATCCCAGAATGTTGCCAAGTTCTCAGTGAGACATACACAGAGATGGAGGAGGCTGGTCCGTGCTGCTAATTCCATGGCCGGACAAAGATGCCAGCTCCAGGTTCTGTTATTTGTTTGTTCATGCTAAAATCAGAGTGAGCACCCCACCAGGAAAACTACAACACAGCACTGATTCTACTTCTTAAATAACTTGGGAAGTAGTGATTGTAGTCACCTTTTAAATGCTGATACATTTACCTCTGTGAATCCATGTGGATCTGGGTACATTTTTAGTTGGAAAGCATTTTCTTACCCTTTCAATCTCATTTATTATGGATCTGCTTAAGTTATTGATATCTTCTTGGCTTGGCATCAATCTAGAAATTAGTCCATTTCTTTCAGGTTTCCTGATATAGTGGAGAATAATATTTTAATGTTTTCTCTGATGATATTCTAAATTTCTTTGATGCTTTCTATAATGTTTCTGTATTCATTTATGGTTTTATTGCTTTTGGTTATTTCAGGTTATTTTGGTTAATTTGGTTAAGAGTCTGCCACATTGTTTGTCTTTTCAAAGAAGCAGCTCTTAGATTCATTTCTTGTTAATATTGTTTTTACTGTTGTTTGTGTGGGTGTTTCCATGTTGCTTATTTCTGACCGATTTTTATTATTTCTTCCCAAATACTGACTTTTGCTTAGGTTTGTTCATGTTTCCCCGAGTTCATGCATTTCGTCATGACGTCATTTACATGTACTCTTTCTGTTTTCTATTTTGATTGGAAAATGGTTTCTAATGTGTCCCAGAGGGTTTTATGAGGAGTGTTTTCACTTTACTTCATTATAGTAAAGTTTCAATTTCCTTCTTGATTTCCTCTTCGGCCCTCTTTCAGCATTCAGGAGTCTGTTGCTTAGTTATCATGAGTCTGTATAATATGTGGAGATTCTTTTGCTGTTAACTTCAAGTTAGTGCAATTGTTTTAACTCTACTATGACATGGAAGTTTCTTTTCTGGAACTTTTTGGTGTTTTGTGTGCTTCCTGTATGTATATAAATATGTAATATCCTAATTTGGGGAAGTTTTCTTCTGTGATCACATTGAATATCTTGTCTATGGAAGTTACCTGGGATTCTTCTCATGCTATGCCTGTAAGATATTTAGATTTTTCACAGGATCCAAAAGTTTCTGCATATTCCTTTTCTGTGATTTTTATATTTTATCATATGCTATGACTGAGTGAAACAATTCTTCTACTCTAGATTCAAGTCCTAATAATGTTCTGTTAAAAGCTTTTCCCTGAATTTTCTAATTGGAATATTGAAATGTTCAGTTCCTTCTTCATTTCAGATTGAATTTGCTGTAGTATTTCTAGGTTTTTATTGAATTTTCTTTTCATTTTTTACCTTTTTAGTATATTTTATTTATTTTTGAGAAATTCCTACATGTACACTAAATTTGCAAGTTTTCTTATTTCTCTTTTCCTTTCCTTTATTCTTCTCTCATATAATACATCCCTCCCGCTGTTCTGCTCCCCAGCTTCTCCCATTCCCTCCCACCATCCCAGCATCTCCTCTATCTCCTATATCTACTCCTCCTTCCTTTTCTTTCAGGAAAAGGCAGGGACATCAACTGAACATAGCAAAGCAAAATGCAATAAGCCTACGTACAAAGTCTCATAGCAAGGCAAGACAAGGAAGCCCAGGAGAAGGAAAGGGATCCCAAAGGAAGGCAAAAGAGTCAGAGACAACCCCATTTCCACTGTTAGGAATCCCACAAAAATGTCAAGCTAAATAACTACATGTATGTAGAGGACCTAGTGCAGACCCATGCAGGACCTGTGATTGCCGCTTCAGTCTCTATGAGCTCGGCTAATTCGATTCTGTCGGTCTTGTTCTCATGGTATTCTCCATCCACCTGACTCCTACAACCCTTCATCCCTCTCTCCTGAGGGGTTCCAGAGCTCTGCCTAATGTTTGGTTCTGCTGTGATTTCTGTGGAAAGGCCTTAAGGAACAAAGTCATTTATTATGTAATCCCTAGGGATTATTCTATCAGTTATGGTCCTTTTTGTTGTAAAATTTAAGGAAAGATGGATGTATTTTGGTTCACGGTTTGACAATCATGACGATCAAAGAGTGGAAAAAACTGGTCACACCATGTTTGCTGTCAGGAAGCAGAGAAACCCATACTGGTTTCTCTTTCTCCATCCTGCTCAGTCCAGGACCCCACCCATCCACAGCGCCATCCACAGCGCCATCCACGTCAGGTTGCATCTTCTTTCTTCATTCAACCTTCGTGAGAGCATTCCCAAAGATACACCCAGAAGTATACTTTATGATGATTCTAAATCGAATCACATTGACAATGAATATTAAATGCCAGTTATAAACTCTTCTATTAATTTTCTTGATATGAATATTGCATGAAACTGTGGCTACTTTAATCAAAAATCATTAAAGAAATTTTTGCATGAGCCTTTTATTTTTCCACCTACTTCGTACCTTTCTCGCAAGTGCCCTGAAAACATATACATACTGAGAATTCGAAACTTAGTGGACTAAATAGCAAATATGGAAAGAAAGTTTTGAGGTGGCAAATTATTGGCTTATCTATTGCTCTACTCTAGGTTAATACTACTTTTAACATTTCTATTTTCCAGCCTTAGTTTAGCAAAGCACTAATAGGAAAGTGAAGAAACTTCAGGGTTGGCACAGAATACATCCAGGCACCAAATTCTCAGCACAAAGGAGATTTTATTTCCCTGGCAGGGCATGTAGGGGAGGGCAGATATCAGACAGAGCCAGCAGCGGATGTCTCTGGAAGAGTGCTTTTAAAGAGAAAGAGCAGAGAGTTGGTTAATCTTGATTGGACATGTTAGTTGGTGGAGTCAACACATCAATTTTCATAACTGGTCCTTGGTGGTCAGCCTCAGTAATAAGTCAGTCATGAGGAAGTGGCAAATCAAGGAAAGGGACCTTGGTGACCTGTTTTAAGATTGTGGAGGCATCTAAATAGAGGAATCTAATGGTTTAGCAAGAAAGAGGTAAATGGCATGGGCAAGACATGCCATCCCCATGTTTGCAATTCTTGGTCCTGTTAGAGAGCCCTTCAGAAAGAATGATCAGCTATGATTAAGAGACTCGATTGGGACTTTCAGAGCGAAGTAGTTTTCTAGCCTACTTATGACTGCCTGAACTTGTGTTAGAACTTGGCTGAAGATATTTATATGCATTTCCTTTCTCAGAAGGAGTAGAAACCTGAGTCTTTTTCTCTGTCCTTCACCTGAAGTTTGTACTAGAAGCTGTGAGTTTTGATCTTAACTTCTGATTTTATATAAAATGATAACAATATAATAACAACCAACAGATGATAAACACTACAATTAGATATGAACGAGGATTTTCATGGGAAGGCCTGCATCTGGGTGAGGTTTGTGGCACTTGTGTTTCTGTGTACTCTTTAATTTCTTTGGTAAGTGAAAATTTCAAGTTCATAGAGATTTGGAGACTTGTTTATGTTTACATTAGCAATGGTCCAATCCTATCACTCTGACCCCATGACTGTCCTTAATATCCTTCTGGGGACTTATCATTGTACACAATGGATAAAATAGGGAAATATTGAAACTGACTGTAGTTCCTTGGGTTAATAGGGGTAAATATGAATTAAAAATTGGAATCTGGGGTCAGCCATGAAATGAGTACTTGAAATCACAATCACAGCACTTGGGGAGAGGAGGTAAGAGAATCAAGGGTTCTAACCCTGCCTTGGGTACATTGGGAGTTTAAAGTTTTAGACTAACCTGTCTGAAAGAATTTTAAAAAAATGAATAAAGAGAAAGAAGTTTGTTTTCTACTCATTACTCCTTGTGTAATATTGGACATAGTCTCTGCTCCTTTAAGATGGAGAAAATATCTCTGGCGTTTTCAGTTTTATGAGCATATTAGAGGTGTCCATTTGAAATGCTCAGCCAGGCACTTGTAGCACAGTAGCCTTCGATAAGAGGTAGAAAGTGCTTTAAGTCATAAATTCCTTTTCATTAGGTCTCAAACCAACATGAAATATTCATATGAAAGTCTATTTATTTCTTCTCTAAGAAGGAAGCAGAGGCACAGAAAGGTTCATTTCTTTCCTAAAATCCTGCCATGAAAGAAGTGTGACTCAATTACAGGCATCTGGCTGTGGGATCTATTGTTTAATCACTACTCCCAAAGACTTCACTCTGAGAACACTAAGCCGGGAAGCACACTGAGCTTCCTGGTGGAAGGCAATAAAACCTAAAGCAATTTTTTTCCTGTGTGATATTACTATAAACTGTTTCCATCATGCACGTTTTGCATTACTTATTTATACCAAGTCCCTTCACAAATTAGGCTTCATGATATATCAAAGGCAAAACAAATCGGATTAGAAACTTCAGATAACAATATCAAAGAATTCCTCTTTTACAATAAAGCTTTATAGGAAGAGTTTTTAGATACTTGGAAAAGTTTCAAAACTGAATTCCTTATACCCCACACCATCTCCCATGTTGTTGGTGTCTTATATTAGTGTCCTATTTTTGCCACAACTAATAGGTCAATACTGATACCTTGCTTATTTAATTGCCATCTCATTCATTTTCCATCCATATCGTCCTGTTTCTTTTTGCGTTATAAGACTCACTCAGAGTGCCTACAATATTTAGTCATCGTGGCTACTTTTCCTCTGTTCTTTGAAAGCTTTTTAGAGTTTTCATGTTTGGCTTCTTTCATGTTTTCTTTCTTAAGCAGGACTTACAATTCCCAGAGGAGGAAGTCCACAGAGCTGAAGTGTGGTCTCTCTCACTTTATAATGAGAGGTATAATTCTGCATAGTTTATCTCTAGTGAGACTGAAATTCGTACTGACTGAGACTGTGTTTGCCAGAAAGCTTCACGAAAAAGTCACAGTTTAGCCCTTCCCAATGCCTTACAAGGAGACACGCTGCTAACTAGTGTATATTCCTTAGGATAGGGACCTAAAGTTCACCTCTTAAAGGAGACAGAGCCCCATAAATTATTTGGACTTTTCTGTACAGGTTTGTTTCTGCCTTCCTTCTTAATATTCATTCATTCTATATATAGAAATATTTATTGTGAATATTATTTTATGCATTGTGTAACAAATCCAATAAATAATCTATCACTTATTTTGTTACTCAAAATTGTTCAACTTTTGCTGCCAGAACATGGGGAATGGGATAGCGCATCCCTCTGACATACCCTGTATTTTTAGCATTTTTGAGCACTGTTTTTTTTTTTTTCAGAACCACTAAACATTAGTGAGAGTGTCAAACTTGCAGCCTACAGGACACATGCATTCCATAATAACTATGGATAACATTTTTGCTAATCACAATATCATGCTCATGCTACAATAGCAAAAGGCTTGTGACGAGTCTATATATATATATATATATATATATGTGTGTGTGTGTGTGTGTGTGTATGTATGTATACACGTTTGCTATTCCAACCGTACAATCATCAATTTCTCCAATTTCTCCAAAGAATCCTTGTTCTTTCTTAGGTGATGAAAGCCCTTTAGTTTTAGGAACAAAACCTCACACACTACTGTGACATTTCTAAACTTGCATGGGGATAAGCAAGACAGTTATCCTACTAAGGCTTTGGGGCTTCAACAAAAACTGAGAAGGGTAATGAATTCTGAAACACAAACACTTATTGCATAATAATTCCTACGACGTAACTCAGTAATTATCCTGAGTTTTTAAAGCCCTTGAGTAGTTTACAATCAAATCAAAGCTGAAGAACACAAACACTTTCAGTGAGTCGGTTAATATAGCTCTAATTTTCAGTTGAGGCTTCTCAGCTCAGCTTTTCACATACTTTATAACCTGGGGAAATGTCTCTTGATTTTACTGTTTGCATTTCTGACTCGAATGGCTGAGATTTGCTTTAGTAGCAGAATTAAAATATAAAAGCATAGATATTTTAAAAGTCTTACACAATCTTAGTAAATATGGCTTAGTTTCAAATTCTTTTTAAAAAGTCCGACACTCAAAAACTGTAGAATAGTCTTCATACAGTCTCAAGCACCTCCCAGGAAAATGCCAATGAATCAATCAAAAGTAGGTATTTATGAACACATACACTGAGAATTACATTCTGAACTCTGAAACGTTTAGATAGTGTTTGTTATTGTAAAATAACTATTAGGTACCTGGCGAGGTGACTCAGCGGTTAAAAATGAATACTGTCCTTCCAAGAGGAACCAAAATTCAGTGCACAGCACACATATCAGGGGTACTCACAACTATCCATCTCCTGGGTATTTCATGACTCTCAATTATGCTGGTATCTGCCCTCATGTATGCATGCGCAAACACACACAAAAAACAATAAAAATATAAATTATTTTGCTCATATTCACCTCCCACTTGTCCCTACTAGCTCCTTCCAGATTCACTCCTCACCTCCCAACTCCCTTACAACTCCTGGCCCTCCATTTTTGTTTTTTAAAAGACTCACAAACTCTAATTTGCACTCATGGGTGTAAGGACAAATATGATAAAATAATACACTGGATGGAATTCTCTAAAAATTAGTAAGATATTAAAAAATAATAATAAAAATAAATACTTTATTTAAAAATAATAGAATGGATCAAAATGGCAATCCAAACTATTATTTTTAATAATAATCCTAATTAACTATTTTAAATAAGCAACAGTGAAAAGGCACATGGAAATAAAATAATAAATTTAATGAGAAAATGAGATGAGTTCTTTTGAAATCCTTGGCTCATTATGAATATGGTACTTTGGGCCCATAATCTCCCATAGTTAAAAGGATCTTAGAACTACATAAGCCAGGCTTATAGAAAAGGAAATCGTTCAACAGACCATATAAATGGTACCTCTCCTAATTGGTGAATAGAAGGTTTTTGGAATGTGTGGAAAACTGATATAAAATTTTTAATGAGGATTAGGGTTGCCAATTCAACTGACATTAAAACGATATTTAACAATGGTTCATTTTTTTTTCTTTAAAATAGGAACTTGAATGGTAAGGATCTCACACTCAAAACTAAGTATCTTGTTTGTGAGAATTTTGTTTTTCATAGGTTCTTGGGTCACTATTTTGAGATAGAATTTTTATTTCTAACAATATATGACACATATATTTTAAGAGTACTGAGAAATATTCTAGAGTCACTGCTGGGAATTCTCACTCATATCCAGAGGCAAACACAGCTCTGCGTAGACTTTTTGTCTATAGAGGGTGGGGTCAAAAAGAGCGTTCCAATCCTTTCCAGCTTTAATGTTCTAACATCCTGCCCATTGTCATCTCCTCTTTTACAAACTCACTCCATGTTGTACGTATCTATGAAAATCATAAGCGTTCCTATGACGACTTGTCATTCTCCCTCACAGGCTTTGTTTTCCAATTCAGTAACATTTAATATAGAAACATTTAAAAGGACAGCTTCTGAAATAAAGAATGTGAACTCTAGGGCATGTGACTTGGTTATTATGCAATCTTTGCTGTTTTTCCAGATTCACAGTCACATTCTACAACTGATATGCAGCCAGTAGTAATACCAGGACTAGGGCAGGGATTTAAGAAGTGAAGAAAATGTGCATTTGATTGTGTGTCTTAAGCTATCAAGCATGTTAAATCTTGAGATAACTGCTATTTCCTTCGTTTAGTAGCCTTCTCACTCTATGGTCTGTATCTGGCATTTAGTGATAGCAAACAGCCCATGTCTTTTTCATCATTTTCCGAACAGCAGGATGTAAGTAGCATGACCTAAACCAACTGGGCATGAAGGTGTTAACTCCCTCAGTCCTAACGAATGCACACCATATGCATATGTGTAATTGGCCTTCTGTTTTTTTGCATTCTGACCTTGAGTTATTTTTCTCCTTTTGTAAAAGATGACATCATTTGGCCTCGTATTTTTGTAAGGATAGATTTTTTTATATCAGTTCAAAAACATTAGTTACTTGTTTTTCAATATCCACTCTCCTCTCTCGGTTCATCACTAGGAGAGAAAAACGACTTCCCATTCTCTTAAGGAACATTTCGAGGAGCCATCGGTCACCAGCTGAAATTAGCCTGAACATGTCTCCAATGGGATGCAGAGCATTTAAGCATGCCAGCTGGAAGGCATTTACTGATTCATTTTTCTGACTTCATGGAAAAATCTTTCCAGTTCACATCTGTAAAGGTTTCCTAATGATCTGAGGGATGTGAATTTTGTATGGCGCTGGGGCATCAGAAGCATTTCCAGCACCCTGAAGTATTAGGAATGTGACCCAAATTAAGGGCAAGAGCCATTTTCAGTCACGCATTGTAATTCTGCCCTGTAGTTTATTATTGATTTAAAGGCTACTTCTAATTTACTAAAAAGCAGCTCAGAGCATGCGGAACCTCTTTTGTGTGGCGTTTCCTCTCAATGATTCCTTCATTATGCCTATAATTTACCTTGAAATTGAAAGAGCTATGTATGTCATTGGTTCAACCCTACAACTTTATAACCAAACAGAAGGTCCTCCCAGAGGGTGAAGGGATTATGTCGACCTGCCCACCTGCTTTGCAACAATGTAAGGATGAAGCCCAGATTGTTCTCCAGTAAATAACTGACTATTTCTGCAATGTCCATTATACCAGTGTCATTATTCTTTCATAACCACAAGTATGCAGAAAATGTTCACACACCCTGTTCATACGTCGAAACTTTCATGAGTCATGATTACAAACCAAAGGTGATATGCAAGGCCATTTCACCTTTTTTGTGTGTTTTGTGACAGAATCTCGGGCTGTCCTTCAACTGACTACCTTCCTCCTACCTCAGCCTCCACAATGCTGGAATTGCTGGCCTAGATTGCCACATTCACCTTGGTATAAATACAATTTTAACAACACAGGAGATTCTTCCTTGGTCATTTTGATTTTTGCTTGGTCATCTTAACTATTTTACCTAAAATGTGCTTCTTGTTTAATTTTTGCCTTTTATTTTTGAGATTACAACGTAATTACATCATTTCACTCTTTCCTTTCCTCCTATCAAAACCTTCTCATATACCCCTTCTGCTTTCTTAAAGATCTACAATCTTCGGCTTCTTTTTCCATTAATAGTTATTATATGATTGTATGTATATGTGTACACATATATAGAAATGCTGAAAGTGGGAGAATCAGGCTCCTCCTGAGAAGAGACACCAGTTTGTTATCCAGTACAAATGGTCAGCCCTGAAAACACACAAGTAACTATATGTTTTTCCTTGGGTTCACCTTCTTACTTAGCTTCTTTAGAGACACAAAGGCAACCTACTGACTGGGAGAAGATCTTCACCAACCCCGCAACAGACAAAGGTCTGATCTCCAAAATATATAGAGAACTCAAGAAACTAGACTTTAAAATGCTAATTAACCCAATTAAAAAATGGGGCACTGAACTGAACAGAGAATTCTCAACAGAAGAAGTTCAAATGGCCAAAAGACACCTAAGGTCATGCTCAACTTCCTTAGCAATCAGGGAAATGCAAATCAAAACTTTGAGATATCATCTTACACCTGTCAGAATGGCTAAAGTCAAAAACACCAAGGATAACCTTTGCTGGAGAGGCTGTGGAGGAAGGGGTACCCTCATCCATCGCTGGTGGGAATGCAATCTTGTGCAACTACTGTGGAAGTCAGTGTTTCGGTTTCTCAGGAAATTCGGGATCAACCTACCCCTGGACCCAGCAATACCACTCTTGGGAATATACCCAAGAGATGCTCTATCATATGACAAAAGCATTTGTTCAACTATGTTCATAGCAGTACTACTTGTAATAGCCAGAACCTGGAAACAACCTAGATGCCCTTCAATGGAAGAATGGATGAAGAAAGTATGGAATATATACACACTAGAGTACTACGCTGCAGGAAAAAACAATGACTTCTCGAATTTTGCATGCAAATGGATGGAAATAGAAAACACTATCCTGAGTGAGGTATCCCAGACCCAAAAAGATGAACATGGGATGTACTCACTCATAATTGGTTTCTAGCCATAAATAAGGGTCACGGAGTCTACAATAGGTGAATCTAAAGAGTAATTTCAAAACACTAGATTTTAATATTTTTATAATGTGTATTATTGAATATGCATGTGTCCATGTGTATGCACAGAGACAGAAGGCTGACACCATATATGGTGCTTAGCATTTCACATGGGTTCTGGGGTTTTGAACTCAGAACCTCATGTTTGTAGAGTGAGTGCTCTTACTCCCTGCGTCATCTCCCCATCCACAACTACAGTATTTTTTATGAGGACAAGAAGAAAAGGAAACAGAAGTCTCAAAGGGAAAAGAAGCAAATTTATCATTTAACCTTTTTCTTGAAGTTTCTATTTGTGGCATTGAATTCTATTTAATCCTGAACATCGTCATATCGAGCTCATCCACAGAACAAGCAGGCTATTGTCATTAAGTCTGATGGGCTCTAAACAACGGCACGCCTTCTCGTTTCTGGTACATTAACAACTATAAATTTAACTCTCTCTTTTAAGGGAAAAATCTGCCCCTCAATTAATGTCTTAAGATTGGCACACTTTTGCCTCCTATATTCTAAAGACTATCTCTAAAAGGTGAGGATGTCAATACACAAGTGATGTTCATTTTGCCTCTTTTACTTTATCTTTTTCACGACTAAGTTTTTGGGTAGAGCTCTTGATATATTAAGAACTCTTACTATATCTCTTTCTGCATATAATTCCCAAGTTAACATAGCAACCATTAAGTCACATGGAGATTTTAATAAGTGCCTCATGAGATCTTCTACTAAAGTTTCACACATAGAAAAGATCAAAAATTCTTATATTCCCTGATCAATGCCTGAGGCTTTTCAGTTGTGTGTGCTACTTTTAACTTTTTACTGTCTTAACTTTTTACCCTGCTGTCTCCTATACTTTTCAATCATGCAAGTTTTTCTTGAGGCAACTATTAACATTTTATAGAACCCAGGTACTGCATTGGACACATCTTGGGAAGTAAATCTGATGAGCATAAGGCAGCACTTCACACACCTAAAATTCATCTATAAAGAACAAAGCATAAACTGAGAAGCCCAAGTGGGTGTCTAGGGTACAGAACAACAAAATAACAGTACTATCTATCTGAACCAACAGACTTTGGGGTCTATCATACATTAAAAGGCGAAAAGATGTATATCAATGATTTTATATAATTTATATAATTATATATCTAATTATTTTAGAGGAAGTCATGTTGGCTGTATCAACTTCAAGTAGATATGTGTAATAGTGTGGCAAACACTTCAGAAACTTTCCTCTGAGAAACAAATTTAAAAGCTTTGCTTTTAGGAAAATTAATTACTACAGGATAGCTTAGTTCACAGTTATACAGTGTTCCTTAACATATTACAATGATTCTCTTACTCTGCAAAAAGTAACTTCAAGAGTCATACTGAGCATATTTAGAAGCAAATCATGAGTAAAATTGGCTTAGAATGTACTGCTTTTAACAAATGAGTTGGAGACAAACTTTGTATCCATCTGTGGGTATCATGAAAAAAATATACTAGTTTCCTGTGTTTGTTCTTGTACCCTTGAACAAGAGGCTAAACCCACAGAGATGCCCTCTCCCCTCAGTGAACTGCTTACAAAGTTTCAATAGCTATATTTAGCAAGCAAAATACACGATGCCCATTTATTTTCTTCAAAATTCACTGAAAGTTAAATCACAGCAAACATATTTTACTGGTATCACAGCAGCCCTACCATGAATATTGTATAAGCATTTTTTTTTTTTTTGGTTTATCGAGACAGGGTTTCTCTGTGGTTTTGGAGTCTGTCCTGGAACTAGCTCTTGTAAACCAGGCTGGTCTCGAACTCACAGAGATCCGCCTGGCTCTGCCTCCCAAGTGCTGGGATTAAAGGCGTGCGCCACCACCGCCCGGCTGTATAAGCATTTTTTAATTGCAAAGAAGTATATCTCCAAGTTTATAGAACCAACCTTAGGGAAGATAAACAATCACGCATTTGGACCCTTGACAAGGAAATAAGAAATGCATTATAAATCTACTATCATTGGTCATTATCTAAGGCTGATAAAAAAATTGGTGAGACTATAAATCTAAATTTAACTGTTACATCCTCAGTACTCTTTGCTAAGGACCTGAAGATAATTGAGCTATTATCTCAGAGACACAAGTACACTGTCTGAATCTACAGTGATATCTGTGATGTTAAACATTTTCCCCAAAATTCATGTTCATGTGTGGATTCAATTTTACTATAGAGTGACTGCTTTTTCTTACATAGAAAAAATAAATCATGATATTTAGATTCCTATCTTTCTGTCTGTATCCTCCTCACTCTTTCTGACTTCTTCTCTTTTCTTATTTCATGAAATAAACCAGAAAGGCAGCTTGTAGCAATTGTTAAGTCCTTTATCTTGGACTTTCCATTGTGGAAAAAGTGCACCACTTTCTCTTCCTCCTTACAGTAAGTACACCTCTGCATTCACTGCATACAGAACTGCTCAGTTTACCTCTCCGGCAGGGTAGAGTTACTGGAGACAGGTAGACACTTTTATGATTTTTGGAAACAGACTGTGACATAAGCTAAGAGATCAAAGCCTAAGTGGCTGGAGTTTAAGTTGGAAGAAGTGACCACAATGGTCAGAGAGAGACTGGGTTTAAAGGTTGAGGCCAAACACTTGGCCCTTGGGTAGAAGTTGTTCTTGAGCTAATGAACCTCCCATTCACGTCTCTACATCTCTTCTGAAAAATATGGCCATCTAATTTATCTACTAAAGACATCATGATGGTTTAATGTAGATTTATCATACAGCTGTGCTTATCCACAGTGGCCTTCAGTAAATGTCCCTCATGTCCACTGTAACACTTTTTTTCCTACCTCATTCTACTCTTCCTGGACTATTCCTAAGAAGGAAGGCAAACAGTTCACAGCCAAAAAGTCACTTGCAGTATTGGTGCCACTGAAAAATTTCTTTTTGAAATTTATTTATTTATCTGTCTCTTATATATTACGTCTTGACTGAAGTTTCTCCTCCCAGTCTGCCTCCCTCCACCTCGTCTCTTTTCCCAATCAATTCCTCCTCCATTTCCCTTCTGAAAAGAACAGGCCTCCCAAGGATATCAACCAAATACAACATAAAAAGTTATAGAAAGAGTGGGCACAAAACCTCATGTCAAGGCTGGATGAGATGACCCAGTAGGAAAAAAATGAAAGAGTCCCAAGAGCAGGCAAAAGAGTCAGAGACAACCCACATCCCTACTCTGAGAATCCCACAAGAACTGTACTATTTCTTATTCTCACAGAATGAGGCCTCTGATGTCTTCAGAAGATTATGTTCAGACAGTGGTTTAAAAATTTCCTAAAAGTTTTAAATCCTCTGAGATTTTTAACTCAGTGTTGTGAGTCCTGAGACACTGTATCAAGCAAAAGCAATCTTTAACCAAAAGACATTTCCAAAACTGATTGCCAAGGTAGGAACAGAAGTAGAATTGTCTGGTTGATGACTGAATAGCTATAATCTAGGTAGCTGTTGGATATAGGCTTCCCTGAAAGATTTGTATCTGTCAAAGTTGTCTATGTCAGACTTCTCATGAATGCCACTTCTCACACCACCGTAGTCCCCAATCCTAATTTCCCATCCACCTTACTTCTATTCTCCTCTCTAGACTGAAGTGGGTGAGCCAAGAAAGATACCTTCTTTATGTGCTTCTCTCCTATGTAGATTATTTAGGAAGAGCTTCATAAAACATATTTAGTTAACACCCATTAGGGTTGAATAAATACCATGACTTCTATTCCTTTCATATTCTTGAGAAGCCTTTCATTAAACATTACCTGATAGTATTTAAAAACAAATTAGGAGTCATGAATGATTTAATAGAGATTCCATGATTCTCTTTTCCCTCCATATTCTCATTATTCCAGAGTCATAATTCCAAACTGAAGCCTCATTAATAAAGCACCTCATTGATATAGAAGGTCAAGCCTTCATCTGTACTATTTCCAGCATTCCATTTTTCTTTTAGATTGGCAGTTCTCTTAATTAACATATTTTCTCTATTTATTACAAAAGTTCAAGGTTGGAGTTAATGCCAAGAACATATGTAGTGCCTTCAAAGTGAATTTTCCATGTTGAGAATAAATGGTTTTGTGTAAGACACTGGAGAAACAACATCTCAAAAACGCACTAGGAAATTCTATTTTCTGATGATTAATTATTGATTTTCAACATGATAAGAAAAATGAGATTACTATTTCATTTTAAAACATGCATTCATTTAGGGGTATACAAGTATGTTGTGTATATAGAGAACATATTGAGGAAGGAGTTCACTTGATCTTCCCACCATGCGGGTTTTCAGAGTTTAAAGTCCTACTGTTAGGTCTTTTGGTATGTGCTCTTTCCTGATGAACCATCTGGTCAGCCCAAGCTTATCTTTTAATGTTTATACAAACACAAAGGCCAGTAGATAGCATGAATTATTCATTGTTAAAATAAGACTCATCAGAGTTAAGAAAGGTACCATTATTGTTTATAATTATTGTAATCTCCCTAAGAAATTCATTAAAAACATACAGATGCTTTATATTTAGTATATATTTCCATTTAAAAAATGAATAACTATAGTATTTACCTATAATGCTCCCCTTGATCCACTAATCTGTTAAATTCTTGATCACACATTATTAGGCAGATCAAATAACAGCAGCCTATGCAGAAACTACTGGAAGTGCATTTTCTCCTTTGCCGTTGATTTCCCCACAGGATATTTACACTTCAGTGCAGCTCCATGAACCCTACCTTACTCTAACATGCCCCTTTCCTCACAAATAGAAAGGTATTAATGGTCTGTGATGCTGGTAATTGGTATGACTGATTGATGGAAAGCAGAGCAATGTCAAGGGTCTGACAAGGTTATTTTGCATGCTGACATTTTATTGTTTTGTTTATCACTTAATTATTGCCAACTACCATATTAGAATATTCTACTTTAACCAAACATATTCAACCTACATATTCCTTCTTGTCTTATTTGTATATCTTATTTTCTTCTCTTCTTTTTAAAATTGAAATTTTATACAGTAAGTTCTGATTATACTTTCCCCTTCCCTACCTCCTCCCAGATCTTCCTCATCGCTCCATCCATCCATATTTGATTTTTTAAAAAAAAATCCCATTTAGGACTGAGTGTTCCAAAATCTCTCACTCACTGCACATTATCCAGTTGTGAGTCTCTGCAAGAGAAATCATCTCTGACAATCGCTGAATAAGACAATGATCTATGGATAGAGCGGATGACCTTAGGAGTCATCATGTTGCTGTGATCCTTTAGGGAAAGTAGTATGAAGCCAGACAGTCCTGGCACATACCTTTAGTCCCGACACTCAGGAGGCAGAGGCAGGCAGATCTCTGAGTTCAAGTCTAGCTTGAACTCTACAGAGTGAGTCCCAGAACAACGAGGAAGACACAGAGAAACCCTATCTCAAAAAAGAAAACAAACAAAGAAAGAACAGTTTTCTCTATTATCTATCGATAGCCTATATAATCTCAGGTTCTTGACCACCAAAGAAGTGTCAGGCATGGCACCCAGAGAGTGGTTGCTTACCCCCACATTTGTGCCACTATAGAACCAGTGCATCATGCATTATATCATGAATTTCTTTAATGTTTCTCACTCAGACATTTGTGTTTCATTTTTGAGAACTCTTTGTTTAGTTCTGTACTCCATTTTCACCAAATTATTTGTTTTATTGATAATTGGTTTTATTCATTTTTGTATTTTTTTAGTTCTTGATATATTTTAGATATTAACCACCTTCCAGATTTATAATTAGTAAAGGTATTTTTCTTTCTGTACCCTGAGATTTTGTCCAAACGGTGGTGTCCTTTGCCCTACAGAAGCTTTGAACTTTCATGAAGGTCCTGTCTTAGTTAGGGCTTCTATTGCTATGAAGTGACACGGTGACCATAGCAACTCTTCTAAGGGAAAACACTTAATTGGGGCTGGCTTAGTTTCAGAGGTTCACTCCATTATTGTTCTTGCAGGAAGCATGGGACTTTGTAGGCAGACTTAGTACTGGAGAGGGAGCTGAGAGTTATATTTTTGATCCACAGGCAGCAGAAAGAGACTATGTACCACACTGGGTGTAACTTGAGCATATGAGACCTCAAAGCCCACCACCACAGTAACACACTTCCTCCAAAAAGGCCACACCCACTAATAAAACCACTCCTCAGAGGTCAAGCATTCACATGAGCATATGGGTGCCATTTCTTCTGAAACCATTCAATGGTTGTTAGTATAGTCTGTCAGTATCAAGTTCAGAAAGTCTTTCCCTGTGCCAATGAAATCAATAAAACTCTCCATTATCTCTTCTATTAGATGCAGGGTAGCTGCACTTATGCTGAGGTCCTTGTCAAAGATTTAGTGTCCACCGGTGTATGAACTTATCTCTGAGTCTTCAATTCAGTCCATTGATCAACATGTCTGTTTTTACACCAACACCATGTTGCTTTTATTACTATAGCTCTGTAGTACATATTCAAATTGGGATGGTGATACCTCTAGCAGTTTGTTTATTATTTAGGATTCTTTTAGTTATCCAGGGTGTGTGTGTGTGTGTGTGTGTGTGTGTGTGTGTGTGTGTGAAGCTGAGAATTCTCTTTCCAATTTGTGTGAAGAATTGTGCTGGAATTTTGAAAGGGATTGCAGTGAATCTGTAGATTGCTTTTGGTAGAAAGGCTAATTTTTCTATATTACTCTTCCTGATTCATGAACATGGAAGTTTTTTTCTATATTCTGGTGTCTTATTTATTTCTTTGATGTCTTAAATTTTTTCTTAAATAAGATTTTCACATGCTTGATTAGAGTTATCCCAAGATATATTTTTAAGCCTATTGTGATATGTATTGTTTACATAACTTTTTTCTCAGTCTGTCATTTGTATATAAGAAAGCAACTGTTTTTATGCTAATTTTGTTATTTTGTTGAAAGTATTTATTAGCTATAGGAATTTCCAAGTAGAGTTGTTATGATTTTTTATGTATAAAATATTATCTGCAAATAATATTTTCGCTCTTTCTTTTCTGATCTTGATCCCCTTGGTCTCGCTCAGTTGTCTTATTGCTCTAGCTAAGACTTCAAGCAGTATAATGAATAGGTATGCTAACAGTAGGCATCCTTGTTATGTTCCTGTTTAGGGTGATGTTGGCTGTAAGCTTGCTGAAAAATACCTTTATTATGTTTAGGTTTTTCCCTTATATCCCTAGTTTTTCCAAGACTTTATAATGAAAGGATATTGGATTTTGTCAAAGGCCATTTCTGTATGTGATGAGAGTATCATATGATTTTCTTGAATTTTAGCCTGTTTGGATTACATTTATCAATTTATCTATGTTGAACCATCCCTGCATCTCTGTATTGAAGCTTATTTGATCACTGCAGATAAACTTTTTGGATGTGTTCTTGGATTCAGTTTGCAAATATTTTATTTAAAATTTTTACATATATGTTCATATATGACATTAGTATGTAATTTTCTTTCTTTTCTGGGCCTTTATGTGGTTTCAATATCAAGGTAATTGTTGCCTCATAAAAAAGAATTAGGCAAGCCGGGCGGTGGTGGCGCACGCCTTTAATCCCAGCACTTGGGAGGCAGAGGCAGGCAGATCTTTCTGAGTTCAAGACCAGCCTGGTCTACAAGAGCTAGTTCCAGGTCAGGCTCCAAAACCACCGAGAAACCCTGTCTTGAAAAACCAAAAAAAAAAATAATAATAATAATAATTGGGCAGTGTTCATTCAGCTTCTATTTTTCTGAATAATTTGAGAAGTATTGATGTTAATTCTTCTTTGAAGATGTGATAGAATTCTACACTTAATCTATATGGTCTTGGACTTTTTGTTATTGTTGTTGGAGGGGACTTTTAATTACTGCTAATGTTTGACTAAGGTCCATGAATCTGTTTAAATTGCTTACCTGATTCTGATTGAACTTGAGTAGGTCTAATATATCAAGAAATGTATCCATATCCTGTAAGTTTTTGATTTTGGTGTACTTCAGATTTTAAGTTTGCCCTAATGGATATCTTGATTTCTTTAATGTCTGCTGTTAGGTTCTCATTTTCTTCTCTAAGTTTATCAGTTTGGAGCTTTTCTCTACATCTTTTAGTTGATTTGGCTAAAGGTTTGTCAATCTCATTGATTTTCTCAAAGAACCAACTCTTTGTTTCATTGATTCTTTGCATTTTTCCTGTTTCTATTTATTAATTCTATCGTGATTTTGATTCTTAATGTCTGCTCTTTTGGGTGTTATGTCCTCTTTTTGGTTTTTTCTCTATCTTTCAAGTATACCATTAAGCTATGAACATGAGATCTCTCCCTCTTTTATGTAGTCACTTACTGCTGTGAACTTTCCTCTTAGAACTGCCTTCATTGTGCTCCATAGATTTGGATATGTTGTATATTCATTTTCATTCAATTCTAAAAAGTTTTAAATTTCTTTCTTAATTTCTGTCTTGGCCAATTTTTTGTTAGTGACTTATTCAGCACCATGAGTTTGTAAGCTTTCTGTTGTTTTTGTTGTTGATGATATCCAGATTTAATTAATGGTGGTCAGAGAGAATGTAGGGTGTTACTTCAATTTCCTTGAGTTTAAAAGAAAAAATGAGCCCAATCTGGGGCTCACAAAGATAATGAACAAGGGAAGAAAAATTGGAGAGGAGCAATTAAAAGTATACTTGGAAACTAAAGTATCACCTAAACAATGGTCACTTCTAGATAAAGGAAAAAAGAAAAGAACTTGACTCTGGCACCACGTTTCTACTTTTCCTAATCACAAACAATGTACATATATAACTTTGACAAAGTAAATTTCAAGCTAAACTAAATGATCTTGCCTTGACATTTTATAAAAACTCTTCATAAAATAACAATAGACAGCTGGAGAAAGTTACCATTCCCACACAATGGGATGTCCATCTGGATCTAATTTTCATCTAACTTGTGGTTAGAAAAATTACCCAGTGTGACTGACTCACATAACCTTTGTCTCCTAATCAAAAACAATTATTACTATGTAATAATGTCAAGTCCCACTATATCTGTGAGACTGAAATGTAATAAATACCCTGGAATTCATTTCTCTATGAAGTCACAGGTACATGTTTATGTTGATGTTACATCGATTTTGATTCAACTACTCTGCTTATAAATTTTTTTAAAAGGAGGAAAAAAGAAAAACATAGTTCTTTAGCTTGTTAGCAAGTGAAAAAAATAGAAAATTTTCCATTTGTAATAGAAAAATATAAAACACCACATAAAAAAGTAATTTGTTGTAAACTGAGAAGTCTTATTCTATTTTTATACTGAACAGATTCATAGCGCTCTGCCCAACTACATTGAATGCCAAGCTACATTCAAAGCTGTCTTGTTTCCGAAAACTACTTTGCAATATAGAATACTTTTTCTAATAATCACTGCAGCTATTTGTCTCATATTTAATGCCTTTGAGTTTTATTTTGTTAAGCAAATAAAGTGCATGCCATTAAGACTGCCTTAAAGGCAAAGGAAAGTCTGCCTGTGATCAGGGCCACGGTACAAAAATGAGCTTCCTTTGTTGATGGGTATCTAATTCAAAATTCAAAATATCACCACACTTCTTGTCCCCGGTTCTCTTAGCAATGATCTGTCCTTTTCATACTCCATCTAAGACTTGATTCATCAGCTATGAGATCATTTCTGTTTCGGGGCTGGAAGTTCAGAATATAAGAGTGATAGAATACAATGAGTCTTGTGTTGAAAATTTTTTTACAAGCACCATGGAATGTGCATAATATAAAAGAAGAGATGAGCTCATGCATAAAATGTATTAGTGTGAACTGAGGTATTGAAAATTGGTATGCCCTGATGTCAAATGAAGATCTTTATCTCTCTTGACTTTGAACAGTAAGGACTGCAAGATTGAATGAGCTTGTTTCAGCCATCTAAAGTCTGAGCTTTCTAAGTTTTAATACTATTGTCCAACGTGACTATTATAATCAAAAGAAAATAAAGACAAACCAGTGCCTTTTGAAGATTTACTTAGTATTATTTTCAGTGGGTTTGAAAATCACGTCTATACAATATCTAAACAGAAGAAGAAAAATTGAATTCAGTCAATACAAAACTGTTGACTACCTTATATATAAATACAGATGAGAGTTAACAAAATGCTAAAGACCACAGAAGATTTCTGTATTTCAGTTTTATTCATTCAATTCTTTGTAACTTTCAAGGCACCGTTTCATAGAGCTCTGTTAAGGCCATTTTTTTTTTTTTTTTGGTTTTTCGAGACAGGGTTTCTCTGTGGTTTTGGAGCCTGTCCTGGAACTAGCTCTTGTAGACCAGGCTGGTCTCAAACTCACAGAGATCCACCTGCCTCTGCCTCCCGAGTGCTGGGATTAAAGGCGTGCGCCACCACCGCGCGGCGTTAAGGCCATTTTTTGAGACCCTCTCTATCGTTGGAACTTCAAATTTTCTGAGTGAAAAAATACGGATCCTCTTGGGCAATGGGGTGAGATTCTTACTCTGACGTTGATTCTTATTTTGAACATACATTCTACCTCCCCAGACTGAATTCATTGTTTATTGTCATTAACTTTAAACTACAAAAGAAAACCAAGCAATATACTTCTCCCAACCACAGAGGTCTTTACGACCCATCACATTAGTCACTAACAATTTCATCATTCCAAACAAATAATATTGAGACTCTATGTCTCCTTTTCTGAGTTTTTATCTCTTCTTTGCCTCTTGGGTTTTTTTTTTCCAGGTCTTTAACCCACTGTTTTACCAGATCAATTTTTGTGCCCGGCACCTGTGTGGCTCTTGCTTCCTTATTAGTCTTTAAGAGTTGTCCATCATTAAGCTGAATTATATATTCAACAAATATCTATTGGTCACTCTTTGAGCAAAGCATTTTGATGTAAGCAATGAAGAATTCTTAAATCAAACATTGTTAGATTCTAGAATCCCAGGGCATAAAGACAAAGCATGTGCATTGAGAGTAAATCACAAAGTATTATGAACTCATCATAACAAAGGGCACAGAGCATGAACTCTGAGGTATGAGGGAAGGCTTGAGTGAGGGAAAGTGAGATGCATGGAATGAAGAATGGTTTTGTTGAAAAAGTAAAGATCAATATTATTTTAAAAGAAGCCAGGATCAAGAATAGAAGATTGCCATGCAGAGAAAGCAGTCTGACTTCTATCAGGCGTAGAAAGGCAAGTCAAAACAACAATGATTTGCCAGAGCTCAATATGAATAAAAGGAAGAAGCATAGAAATAAGAGTTCATTTCCTCCTGTATTCCCGTTTCTTACAAAAGCTAATAAGATATTTAGCTTTATGGAAATCAGATACTTCTTTCACATTGCATAAATATTACTAGACCCAGTATTTGACTTGAGCACTGGGTTGTGTTTTAAGCCACATGATATTAATAAAAATTACTAATGACCTTTTCTACAGCTGTCTGGAGATTCTCAGTTGTGTAATATAAGCATTAGTCAGGAATGGTCCTTATAAATGAGTGATCCACTTATAGTCAACGCCAAAGAGGAAGAGATTATTTATACTTTAATGCCTCCCAAGCCTCCTCCATTAATATTCTTTATGAGAACACTTCCATAAAGCAGTGATATATAAAATACAACTAACCACTAAGTAAGAGATGTATGTGAAAAATATTTCAGAGAGAGGAAATAGAATGTGCAAAGGCTCCATGGTCAAAAGGAGACTAGCTCTCTCAATGAACTAGCTGGTAGGGAAGTGACAAGCACTGCAGAGTAAAGTAAAATAGTAGATGGCAAGTGGCAAGGTACGACCTTTAGACAGCATGCCAATTTTGAAGTCAGAGTGAAGCAGTATACATTATCTCAGAGTTAAAACAGAAACCTAACAGAGACACTGTGACACTTAGACCCTAGTTCTTGTGGTAGTAAAGACCCAAGAAAGTGGAAAGATTCAAGGAATATCTGAAAGAAAACTCCATGACTCATAAGTCACTGAACAAAGGGTGATAAAGGGAAGAGGGTATTCATAATAACGTCCAAGCTTTTAGGCTGCAGAATTGAATGAATGGTAGTCATTTGTAGAAATGAAAGAGATAAGATTTGCAAGTAATTATATTCTTGGGTGTGATAATGTTAAAGCATCCTTACAACATGAAGAAGAAAGAGTGTGGTGCATATAGAATAGCTCCTCCCCTTCATAGCTAGAAAGAAAATAAGATAAATACCAGGCCCGAAATTTAATTTAATTTAATAATAGAGATTGCACAGAAAGTTGAATTCACTAACTTCTCAAGTCTTCTGTACCCAAATTAGCTCCTTTTTTTAGAAAAAAATAATATGATTGCAAAACTTGAGAGTTTGGGGCACATACATACTGGGAAATAGAACCCCAAGACAATTGAAGCTAGGTTTCTCAAGCTGGTACAGTTATTGGAAAGATTAATAAGGTTATAAGACCCTGATGTTCAAATGGTGGAGTGTGATTTTCTAGGGAAAAAATATACCTAAATTTTATAAAATATGTCATCAAATGTATATGGTCAAAAGAAATAAAAATTATAATGGAATGATAAGGAAGATGACCCATAAAAAGCAATGATACCTTACTCAATTTTTACATTCAAACAACATTTTAACTAAACAAATCTTACAGAGTTTTCATGAACAGGAACTCTTTAACTTTATATAATCTCCAAAAGGCAATGATCCCTTCTACTTTTCATTAAAGGATCTAAGACCATGGTATACCCACATAGAAAAAATAATAACCAGATATTTTTTAGATGCTATTAAGAGTCTAAATTGATACTGATACCAAGGAACTGCAAAACATATTTTGACTTCCAAATAAGAAAATGAGATACAAGGAAGATAGTAATCAATAAGTATGGTCCCATCCTACATATAGCCTATAGCAGTTGATGAATATTGGTCCACTATGTATATACATGATCAGTATGTATACACTTGGCAGTTAGTAGAAACCCTGCATTGATTCCTAGAGATTCTGTTGGGTTCCAACTATAAGGAAACTTCCAGAACTGACTCACTTCCCAGACCAACATCAAAAACACAAAAACACTACCACAATGAATACGCTCAGAGAGGAGTACCACTGTCAAGAACTGATGGACACCGAGTGGCATCTCTCAGTTATCACAGTTATTCCATGATATTTGGCTCCAAGCAACCTGCCTACATTGAATGCACAAGGCAAAGGTAAAGCAACCACATATTGAGAAAAATATGATGATTCTAATGAAGAAAGGGGTATTAAGAAATAAATAATGAAAATAAGTTGTGAAATCAGGACTGAAAACATAATTTATCCTGACAACATCAATCTTGCATGTTTTTTCCAGAAATTAGAACATTCTGGATATTGTTAACTCACTTAGGAAACAAATCTAAGCAGCACAATGCTTAGAAGACTCGGGTCTTCTTTCTATGAGAGTCATTCATTCTCCCAGCTGATGGTTTGTTCAGATTCACAGCTGGGCTTCTCTCTAGAAAACAAGAAATGGAAGCTTTTTGCAGGAGTCTCCTTGGCTTCTGTATCAGTGATGGCTTTAGGTGAACAAAGGGGCTTCCCCATTACCTCAGTTCAGAACAGTGTGAATGAAGCCTCTCCATGCCAGAGTTCCCCAGAGAGACTTTGGAGTCTCTGAGATAAACATCAGAGTTACACCAGTCTCTCCTCATCCCTGGTCCTCCTTTCTCTACTCCTTAAGCCACTGAGAGTCTTATATAGAAACCTTCAAATGCCAGTTTACAAGATAAACCTAAGGTACAATATTACTGCTAACTACTATCACTGTCTACATAGTGAATGCTGATGTTGAACCTAATGCACTGATTGTTAGGAAGGAGAGGAGAAGTGAAATAAAGTTCAGCAATATGAAGGAATTACTGCAAGAGGTGGGAAACATTGCTCAATGGTCAAGAGTGAATGCTGTTCTGTCAGAGGAGAGGTTTTCCGTTTGCAGGACCCATGGTAGGTCACTCACAGAATCCTCCATCTCTAGCTCCAGCGACTCTGACACCCTCTTCTGTCCTTAACAGATAACCACACCTGTGTGCACATACCACCCATGTGTATATGTGTGCACGAAGATACATGTGTATGAATAAAAATAAAAATAAATCTTTAAAAAACAGAATAGCTGCTAGAAAAATGCCTGCAAAACTGAGATGAGTTACAGCTACAATGTTTACCTAAAAGATGTTTATGCTTGGGCATGGATTGGAAAAATACTATTTGTAAATGCTAGGGCATGTTTGTATTTGTTATCATTTTATCCATTAGGGGATTGAGATACAGAAAATAGGACGTTCTGAGACCTTGACATGACAGCATCCATTGAGCACAGACATTCAATGATGAGGAATGTCCTTCTGTATATGTGTTGCTTTTATTTGTTGATAAATAAAGCTGTTTTGGCCAATGTCTTAGCAGAATAAATCCAGGCAAGAAATCTGAACAGAGAAATAAAGAGTAGGCAGAGTCAAGGAGATGCCATGTAGCTGCCAAAGGAGATAGACACCAGAATCTTACTAGTCGGCCACAGCCTCATGGTGATACACGGATTAATAGAAATGGGTAACTTTAAGATATAAGAGTTACCCAGGAATATGCTTGAGCCCTTGGCCAAGCAGTGTTGTAATTAATATCGTTTCTCTGTGATTATTTGTGTCTTGCTGGCTGGGAAACCAAAGCACAGCCTCCATCTACAGCTCAAGACCAGGATGGACAATAGAGCAAGACTCCTTCTCAGAAAGCAGGACAGAGGAGAATAGGAGAGGGGAGAGGAGGGAAGAAAAGAAAGGACAGGGGAAGGGAAGGGAGAGGAGGGGAGAAGAGGGTCTCATCACCCTCTGCTTTATGGAGCTTGTTCACTCTTCCCTCTTATAGCTAACCTACCTAATAGCAGAAGTATTGGAACCATTGGAATCAGCAAATACCAAAATCTGAATTTTTTTTCTCTTTTAGGAAAATTTGTCGAATATTTACCAGAACAGTTCTGACTTCATCTTAAAAAGAACTATATCGACTATAGTAGAAAAGTGAGGAATTTATCAAAAATAAGTGGAGTCATTCATAGGAAATCAAAATAATTTCTATTTCCTGTGTGTAGACAGCAACAATATCATTATCAAATATCAGGAAACAATTTGGCCAATTTCAAGCTCCCACTAAATTATAACTTCTTATTAAATATATTTTTGATAGTCAGTCTATAATAGTCTATAGCCTGGCCAATATCATCGGGCAGTACATAGTTCTTTTTCAGAGTGTGAATTTAGCTGTTGTTAATAAATCCTTTCCTTTTATAAATCCAGGATTGAGTCACCCCCTCAACAACTAGTGTAGGTAAATTCCCTAACTGGATGAAGCCTCTGGGGCTGATCATTACATTTAAGGTTTGCATGCCTCAATGTCAGATCAGGTCAGCAATCTTCTTAAGAAATTTTATAAGGAGTTATTTTGCTAAGTACCTTGCAATTTGACTCCTCATTATATTCAACTCAGTAACTCTGAGATGTGTGACTGTGTGTGTGTGTATGTGTGTATGTGTGTGTGTGTGAGAGAGAGAGAGAGAAAGAGACAGAGAGAGAGAGAAATAGAGAGATTGAAATGTGTTGCCCTACCATCACTCCCCTGTAGATAACCAACAGAAAACCCTCCAGCCACAGAGATCTTTTGAAGTTATACTGCCTTGGAAAAAAAGCCTCAAAACTATGGTTGTCTGACAAGCATTTTCAGAGAGAAGTCTCAGGGCAGCATTGGAAATGCACAGAGCTGAAGTGTAATCTAGTGTCTTTACGGCACTGGAAAGGGCAAAGGGCTGCTGCAGGCTGGCTGAGATTTGCTTGGGGTTCCAAAGGAAGCAGATAGCAAGCTCTCTAGGATTGCAGGGGTAATCACCCAGAGAGATACCTGCCTCTGGTCACAGCCACTGGTGTAAACAGTTCTCTGCTTGGGGGTTTATGCACTCTGAAATAATCATAAACCTATACCACTCATCAGAGAGATAATGAAAACCTGTTCATCTGTTATGACACCCCTAATGGATTTCTAAATATAAATCACTACCTAAAAGTTAAGCTAGACATAATTCATGTGAATTTAGGAACACCATTTCTCGTGATTTTAGGGAGAGAAGGCAGAACAATTTTGGGAAAAGGAATTCTCTGTGTAGTTATTAATCTTGTAACAGTTTGTCAAATGCATTTTCTACTCCAGAAAGAGCTTAGTTTCTTTGTTAAATAATGACTTTTGCTTTTATAATTCTAATAATTTTATAATTTTATAATTTTATAATATAATTTTATATATAATATATAAATTATATATAATATATAAAATATAAATTTTATATATATAAAATTTTAAAAATTTTATAATAATTTTATGCTATAATTTTAAAATTAAAATTTTATAATTTTATAATATAATTTGCTTTTATAATTGCTTTTATAATATGATTTAATATTAAAGAATGAAACTAAACACTGTCACCACAACAAATTATTTCCAAAGTTCCTTACCGCTGGAGGTATAAGACATAACTGAGTGGTTAGGTCTTTTGTCAGAGACAATAACTCTTTTAGAAAAAGAGAAAAAAATCCTAATAACTACAGTTGCTATTTTTATGGTTCTCTAAATAATTAATCCGATGCATAACTAGGACACATTCCAGAAAGTCAGCTTCCATCCCGTGGTAGAATTACTGCATTTTACACTGCGCAAAATACCAAGACTACAAGTATTTGCTGATATAAGAACGCAGAAAGAGCAATATTTTTCAAAGTATAGGTTTCATAGGAAGAATTATTGAGTAAGTGAAATCAACAGATGAAAGAGAACTGAGAGAAAATAATCCTACAATATCAATAGTCCATATCAATCAAGGCAAGTAGTAGGTAGGTGAGCAGTATCCCAGAACATGTCTTCCTGTGACTCCATACCCTCACTTCCCATGCAGCTTCTCTTCAGATCCTTGCACAGGGTCCCATCTCTGAGCCAGATACAAGTATGGTGAGCTCTGCATCTGCAGCCATGGATAACTAGAGGAAAAGGTAACTGCAGGGCCATGGGGAAACATAGAGCTCTGTCCTGGGCAACTCAGCTTGGATTAGATCAAAAACAGTGACAGGAAGTTTAAAAGGGAGCTTGGATGTGATCTTTTACTTCACCTGGAAGTGAAAAACGTACATACTTGCCTTCCTTATTGATCTCAATGCAGTAGAAGGCGAATGAATTGATGCTCCATATTCCAGAAATGTAACCAAAAGGGGATGAAGGAGGGCAAAGGTCATTTGACCAGATTCACTGGGCAGTCCAGAGAAATAAATAATCCATGAGCTGGCATAACACTAGTCAGGGTATGTAGGCAAAGCTAAAGACACTAAAATGTATATGACTTTTATGTAGGACTAATCCATTTGTAGTGATGGCTCCCTCCTCCCAGTTTCCTGTCTCTGCATTCTCTTTTCCTCACAAGGAAGTCCCTTGACCCTGAAGTATATGAGACTGACTGGATGTCTCTGTTTCAGATTGCTTCCAGCTAACTGCCTGCTTGGTCCTCTCTTACACGTCTTCAGTGTGTGTGTGTTGGGGGCGGGGGTGTTCAGTTAGTATGAATGACTGGGTCATTAGCTTCTAAGGTTTGACCTCATGTGGTCCAAGATGCACCATTTTTAGCTAACTTTAGGCAATCAAGAGAGTTCTCCAGTGTACTCAAAACTTTATGATGTTCTCAAAAGCACAAATCTCCCAGCTCAACACTTTTCCCAGCTATTTCCATTGTCGCTACAAATCTGTTGCCTGCCATCTAAGCTCTCTTCCCTCTGATTCCCATTGCTTTTCTTCACAGATTCATCCATCCTTACCAGTTCCCTTTCCATCCTGGCCACTGGGGGTATTCCTGCTCCCACATATGATCATAAGTAAACTCTGGAGATCCAGCCATGACAAAGCCCCTCTCCAGGAGGGTTCACCCAAATTATACCCAGATCTTTTTGTCTCCCCCAAACTAACTGGCTAACTAACTGCTCTCACATCCTAAGTTGAACTCTGTGACACTGGGAAAGCTGTCAACTGTTCTGTCTCCATTTCTCCATGTGTAAAATACAGGTAGCATCACGGACCTTACGAGGTCACTGTAGTACTGAGATGAGTCCAGAACGGTGGTGGACACAGGGCCAACACTGTTTGCTAACAGAAAGAATGAAGCAACAGTTGCAGTCAATTAAACACTCACTTGCTTCCAAATGCTGTGTTTTGCATAAATTGCAAGGAAGATGTTCTATGATGGTCTGGCCTCTGAGGAAAACAAAGTTCTGAATGCTAGGAAATCTGTCAAAGGCTGGCCTAGCTCTCAGATAGTGATGAGACCTCAGTGTGCTGCAGCCTAGGAAACGATGCCCTTTGTGTTTGTTTGCTTTGCGTGTTGGCACAATTCCCTCTGCTGCTATAGTCAAAGAGGAGAAAAATGGCATTTATAGAATTCTTTACTTTATATAGGCCTGAGAAGATCACACACACATACACACATGTTAACTGGATACTTCTAAACATCTGGAACCATCTGTCATTTTGAAAATAATTTTTTTTACAGAATTTATTATGCTACAAATTGTAGAAAGGCCAATATGTCCCCAAGACTTGTTTACTCTGCAAGAATTGTGGTTCGGTATTCCTGAACCATGTCTTAACTTCAACTCCTTTTATTGATTAATTTTGTTATTTGACAATTTCATACACATATATAGTATATTCTGGTTATGCTTCCCACATTACTCTTTCCTTTCTCCACCTCACCTCTAGTAATTTCATCATCCTGATCAGTCCCTTTCCCAGATTTAGTTCTATTTTGTGTTCCAGGGTCAGTTTGTGACAATTGGATTAAAAATACTGATTGAAACCCAACATGCATGTCAGACAACTTAAGGCAATAGGTCTGTAAAGGTTACTATGGGAGTTTTCTCAGTAAGGAAGAGAAGAGAGGATAACATAAGAAACACCAGGGAAACAGCATCCAGGTCTGAAAGAGAACCTTTCCCTAGCACAGACAGTAGCATCCAGATATGAATGAGAACCTTTCCCTAGCACATGCAAGGCCCTGGGCTCTAGTTCTAGCCCACAGCCTAGTTTATGACTAGAAAGTCTATAGGACTTTGGTAACTGTTTAGAAACAAGAAAGCCAGAATGTATAAAATAATCTAATAATCTTGAACTTCAGAGAATCAGGCACGCAAAAAATAGAAAAAAATATCTAAATTTAGTGTCAAAAGTACATCTGTCTCAGACATAGGGTAAATGTCTCACATGACATTTCAGTCACAAAACCCATCAGGGAGATGAAAATCCCAAAACGGAGCTTACAAAAGAGATGGCGACAGATGATGTTCATACACTGATAGAAACTGCAGACAAGTGGAGGCTGTGGCCAATCAGGAAGGGAACAGGGGAGGGGCACCTGGAGAAGTCATTTCAAGGGAGAAAATACAGAATCTAGAATAACGCATTGTGAAAAGCAAGGAAGGGGAAACTTCTAAAATTGCAGGAAACAGGAAAACCAGGACACAAAAATGTAAGGAAAGATGAGCAAAAGAAGGTTAAAGTACAAATGAGAAGGGCCAGGGTGCCAATCATTCCTGGGGAAAAAAAAACAGCATTATAAAGATACATCTGAAGACCAATACTATCCTCAGGGAAGATGATAAGTGAGCAGGTAGGAGGGCAAATCTTCTTACAATAAATCAGGGAAAAAGGAATATAGATACAGTGAAGAGTCTGTTTGTTGGTTTTTTTTTCAATTTGGAAAGAATTTTATAAAGAAAAAGTTGTAGTATAGAGGTAGATTTTGAAAAATATTTGTACACAGAGAGTAATTTTGAGAAAAAATCAAAATAACCAGCAGAGAAAGAACTATTAAAGCTAATTGTATCGTATATTTTCAATAAAGTGTGATGGTGCTACTCAAACAAATAAACATGCGTGTATATGTGTGCTTGTGTTTACATCATAGAACACATACACAAACAATAGTCATAGGACAGTATTAAATATGACCTTTCTCTATTCTGTAAGATTTCCTATACACTCAGCCAATAGTTTTAATATGTCAAAATACACAGAAAACATACGCAATCACAGCTCCCAAACCTTTTCCAATTGTGATTTGTTTACTGCAAACCTTGGCCCTGATATTTATTCTGTATTCCAGAGGACACCAAATGGTTAATCCAACTGGGACGAGTAAGGGTTGACAAAGGTGTGGTAAGGGTTAGAAACACCACAAAGAATACAAAATATGCCCAGTGCAAATCTGAAAGTTTTGTGATAGCTCCAGAGTCCTCAAGGAAGAGGTCAGGCTGACTGGGAATAATTACCAGCAGACCAATCATTGTTGAGGACAGGACATTACAACTCAGATGAGCTCTGTGAACTCATTATAGCCAGAGAAGCCCGACAATGAATCACATGAATTAAAGCTAAAAGACACTGTGTCAAAAGGTCAGCAGTGACTTCAAGAAACAACTTCCTAAAGGGAGAAAGCATTTAATTTGAGGCTTGCTCACAGTTTGAGAGGGCAATTTTATGATCATCATGGTGGGGAGCATGGTGACAGGCAGGTGGGAATGATGCAGGAGCAGCAGTTGAGAGCTTACCTCTTATTCACAAGTAAGAAAAAGAGAAGAGAATGGGCCTACCATAGTCTATCCTCAGTGTCACACCTCCTCCAACAAGGCCACACCTCCCAATTCTTCCTAAAGAGTCCTCCAACTGGAAACCAAGCATTCAAATATATGAACCTATGGGGGAAGTTCTCATTCAAACCACCACAGACCCTGATTCACTTGTTCCCAAAATCTGAGACTGTGTGTCCCAGGATAAAAGAGATCTATGGGTGGAACGAAAGCTTACAGAAAATACATAGTTACAAACAAAAGAATTATGCTTAAGATAGACAGATTTGCCCGCCTAGTTTCTCACACTACGCTAAGGTAGCCTGAGATAATAGAAGTTGAGGTCATCTATCAGGCATAGAATGCAGAAAGACTGGGTAGAGGTTTGGAAAAATAGATACACTTGAGGGCAACATCTAGGAGTGGCCAAACGTAGATTTCTGTTTTGAAATCTGAGCTATATTCATGACACCTCTACTCTATATGCAGAGCAAGAAAGACGTATGGGAAGCAGAGTTACTAACTAAAAGGAAGATAAAGAAGATTTGATCAAATTTTGCCAGGTATCAAGAGGATGGATGACTGGTAACTGAGACTAAGAAATCTTGAGGATGCTGCAGCTTTTCCTTGTGATATACAAATAACGTTTCCTTACAGCAAGTCTCAGGGGTCTGACCTCCCGTCAGTGGTTCTCAACCTTTCTAGTGCTTCAACCCTTTAATACACTTCTGCATGCTGTGGTGACCCCCAATCATAAAATTGTTTTTATTGCTTCTTCATAACTGTAATTTGGCTACTGTTACTAATGATAGTGTAAATATCTGTGTTTTCTAGTGGTCTTAGGGGACCACAATAAAAGGGTCATTTGATCCCACAGGTTGAGAACCTAGGATTGAGATACTTCTCATCTTCAGATTATAAGTGGGGTTACAGAGAAGGTTGGTTAATTTTTTTCCCCACAGACAAGCTGGATTCTCAGTCTGTATCCGGGACTGGTGACAATCAAGGTGGTCTCTTAGATGTAGCAAAAATTGACTGGGCCAGCTCAGCATTGAAGCTCTGAAAGACATTTCTGCAAGGTTAACCACAGAAGCTCTTTGCTTATCAAAACTTTGAACTATCAGTCTTCAACAAATAAGAAGGCTAGGGTGAGACTTAAATATTTAAAATATGTGGGGAGAAGGGAAGGGAAATAGGAGGTGGGGAGGAGGTGGAAATCTTTTCAACAAAAAAATAAATTAAAAAAATATGTGTATTTTATGATCCAGTAGTTTTGCCCTTAAGAATGTGCACAACAGATATGATACACATATAACCACCAAAGGACACAAGAGCACTTTGATAGCATCTTCTATATCCAGCAACCAGAACAGAATGAATAAATTGTATTCCTTTAGTGGAATACAGGATGTCAATTTAAAATAGACATCACTATATAAAATGTGAAGAATCTCATGTTGAACAAAGTAAAGCAGGAACAGGAAAGGACTTGCCACATCAGTCCATGTGCATGTACATTTACAACTGGGCAAAACTAACCTTTGGTGCTAACCTCAAGAGAGGTATTCAGGAATCTCAGGAATATACAGACAGGCAGGCTTCCAAGATGCAGAAAGTTGCCTGCTCCATGGCTGTGTTGCTAGACATATAGTATATATGCAAATGTTCCTCTAATTTCACTTTGTAAAGAAAGAAAGTGAATATGGAGAAAGGAAAGAAGAAGAAAAACAAGTAAAAGGAGGGGAAAGGAAGAAAGAAGGAAAGAGAATAGGAAATGGGGAATAAGAGAAAATTAGTTTCTTCTGTTGGTAGCCAGAAACACTGATTAAGATAAAAAGTAACTTAAAAATGTGTAACATTTCTAACTTATAATTAAGTGACAAGAATTTAAAATGCCTTAAATCTGATCCCTCTAGTGATGTCTTGTGACATAGGTAGAGGAAAAAGCCAACATTAAGTACCTAAAGTACGTATTTTTGTGATTAATATGTTATATGCATAATTTTCCTTCTTGTTATAAGTCAGGTAATCACTGTGAAGAAGGCAATAGTTCCAGGTAGTCTGCAGTATTCAGCAAGTGTGAGAACATTAAATGACTTTTTTGAAGTAGAGAGCTGGTTATCAGTGGTTGGATTTCATTCAAGTTAGTCTGATGTTGGTGGCTGAAGGGAACAGAAAACACTCAGCTTTAGACCTGGCAAGGAAGACATGCTAGGAAGTTAAATGAACCATACAGAGCTCTACCAGGTCCAGCTGAGACAAAGTAAAATGTCATTGGGAGACAAATCTATACATAGAATAAAGCTATGTTAAGAGACCAGAGGTCAAGATTTGTATGAAAAGAAGAGTGTTATAAAGGAGAAGTCGGAACTAAAGTTAAGGCATCAGTAAACAGGGAACCATCAGTAAACAGAAAGCCCTCATTGGCAGTAGATTCGGCACTCCTGAATTCTTACAATTAGTTCTTTCTAGGTGGTGTGGGAAGAAGTCCTGCTGTATATGTGTTGCTTTTATTGGTTAATGAATAAAGCATTGACTAATTGGCCTGTGATAGGGTAGAATAGAGCTAAGTGGGGAAAACTAAACAAAATGCTGGAGAAAGAAGGCTGAGTTGTGCAATGCCATGTAGCCGCCAGAGGGGAAAGAAGCAAGCTACTAGCTGGAACCTTGACAGGAGGCCACGAGCCTCTTGGTAAAATATAAAATAATGGAAATGGTTATTAATACTAGATGGAAGAGCTAGCTAGCAATATGCTTAAGTGATTGGCCAAGCAGTGATTTAAACAATATAGTTTCTGAGTGGATATGTCAGGTCTAAGCAGCTGAAAACAAACAAGCAGCCTCCGCCTACATCTAGGTTGGGTGGTCTTCAAGCTGTAGGTCATGAAAATGCTATTACTTCAAGCCTACACACCACTTAAGGAAATGTCACCCATCAAAATTCCTAGAATAATCTAGCCTGGCAGACACTTAAGCAGATCCCTGCTTCTTTTGTTCCATACTTTTCTCAATATCCAAGAACTTAATAAGCATTTGTGTTTGTTCCTCGGAGAAGGTGTGTGTGAATCACACAAAGATAGTACCTGGAGCTCAGCAGCACACAATGGAGCTCTTTGGAAGGGACCTCTTCTCTCATCTGCTAGAGACATTGTGAGATAGAAGTCGCTACAGTGCCACAGTGTGGTCAGTTCAAGTACTAGAAACCTTTCAAATACAAATAATTAAATAAGACGAAGCTCCTCTCATCAGATCAAATGGACTTTTATATATGTTTCTTTGAGGGCATAAATTAGATGAATCATTGTTTTTGACAAAAATAATCTTTATGGTTTTTTTTTTTTTGAGACAGGGTTTCTCTGTAGCTTTGGTGCCTGTCCTTGAACTCCTGTAGACCAGGCTGGCTTAGAACTCACCAAGATCTGCCTGCCTCTGCTTCACAAGTGTGGGATTAAAGGAGTGCCCATCATCACCCGGCGGCAATGTCTACTTTTAAGGACTTTATCAGCATACAGCATCATCAAACCGGAACCCAGAAACTCACACAGACTTCAGTGATGGCCCAGGATCCACATGGGAGAAACCGTTAGTCACTGTTTGACTTTTTAAAGACTTAACTCTAAAGTCTCATCAGTTCTAACTTCAGTTATACAAAATTCTATGTCAAATTTCACCCATACAACTAATGAAAAGACATGACTACCAAAGTTTCTTTCTTTGTTGATGTTTTTGTTTTGTTTTTCAAGACAAGGTTTCTCTGTGTAACAGCCCTAACTGTCCTGGAACTAGCTCTTGTAGACCAGGATGGCCTCGAACTCACAGAGATCCACCTGCCTCTGCCTCCCAAGTGCTGGGATTCAAGGCATATGCCACCATTGCCCAGTCTACCAACCTTTCTTAAATCATAGTACATGACAGTAGGGAAAATCAGGGGTGGGGCACAATCCAGCTGTCCTCCCTTGAGCTGTTCTTTATACAAATTGCTGGAAGCGGGGCGAAGGAGAAGCATTCCTACTGCTTCAGAGTGCTCTAAGCTTTGGTTTAGTTCTTAAGGTTGTGGAAAGAGAACCTGGCACAGTGCTTCGTGTCCCATCAGTTACAAAGACAGAGAAAGCTGTGTTTTCCAGACCGAACCAGATGAGCTTTGGAGGTTCTGAACTAGGGAACTACCCCTTTCGCTGCCAACACCCACTCTTTGGTCTCCACTTTACTCAGGACCTGTGGAGAAGCCTTTAGGAAATTCTGGCAAAGAAAGAATAAGAAAAACACACACTCTGAATGACTCAACAGAACAATGACCTGTATTGTCACCCTTATCTGTGAAAGTGGCACGTTGTTTGACTAACCCTCACAACTTGATTTCATTTTGTAACCTGCATTTTTCAAGCTTGTGTACACTGCCCATTTATTACTGTAAGAAAATTAACGCTGTGATCGGCTCCAGAGAGGCCAAGTCTTTGCCAGGTCTCCCAACATTGCTGACAGGCCAAGCTCAAAACCTTCCCAGGGCACAGAGGGTGGCTCAGTGTGTAAAAGCACTGTCACACAAGCCAGAGGACCTGAGTTCAATCCCCTTAACCCACATAAAAAGCCAATCCTGTGTCACACACGTATGGTTGCAATCCCAGTCCACCTATGGAAAGCTGGGAGGCAAAGAGAGGACAATCCATCTGAGACTCAGAGCTTTCGGAACAACTGTAGCACAAGACACAGCAGCAGAAACAAGAGACCCTGTCTCAGTAGGCACAATGACAGGACTGACTATCTAAAAAGTGGTCCTCTGACCTCCACATGAGTTCTCTCTCTCTCTCTCTCTCTCTCTCTCTCTCTCTCTCTTACACATACACACACACACACACACACACACACACTAAAGGAGTTAATTTTTTAAAGCCCTGTTTGTTCCTAATATTTCATCCCACCATCCTAGCAATATTCCCGTTAATAATGCATAGTTTTTGATATATATATATATATATATATATATATATATATATAGCCTCTAAGCAGATTCTGTGGCTGAAGTTAAACAGGATTAAGTTAAACCTGTTGCTTTAAGAGGTGACAGATTATAAGTACTGATGCAGTTTGAACACTGGAAAAGTTTGTTTTATCAAGAGCAACAGGAGCAAGGCTTCTCAGCTACGTCATTATTCAAACAATTCTCCAGACCAGAAGCGCTGAATCCCCAAACCCAACAATCTCCCTGACTAAAAGCTGGAGTCTTTTTAAAGCACATTAACACTTTATTTTATTAACTCTCTATGTTCTTGCTAGATTTCATAAGTTACATTATGAAAAATTTTCCAAAACTATCCTCTGGGAAGCTTTCGATTGCCCAATTGTATTTCCTAGGCAAAGGTAGCTAGAGATAATGTAAATAAAATATTCCTCCCAGCCATAAACCACTTGCGCATTTTTCTATAGCTCATCTTATTATTACTGTATTTGTTTTAAAAGAAAAAAATTACATTTGTATGAAATCATTAATCTCAGTGACATTTACATTTTCACAAAGCAATTAGGTTACTTAAAAAGGATAAAATAATTTTTATTTTAGAACAGGATTGCAGCTCTTTGAAGCCTGACATTGTAAAATTTACAGCCAATGTAAAACATTTTAAGGTAAGAAATCAGACAAATCTAGCACTAGTAAACATTTATTTATATTTTATTTAAATTGTGAGATAAACCATACACCCCAAGATGTAAACTAGTAATTATTTGAATTAATTTTTCCCAAAGCATAAGTTGAGTCTTAACAGTCTTGTGTACCAGGCTCCTCCGCCTTGTTCTGGAGAAGGGGATAACCCTAAGTTTCTGATCTTCTTACCTTCACCCCTGCACCTGTAGATTGAAGATGGGCACCACCAAGCCCAGTGTCTGTGGTGCTGGGGAGCCAACCAGAGCTTCCTGTGTGCTCAGCAAACACTCTAGCAGCTGAGCTACCTCCCCCAGTCCTAGAGATAAGCTTTTGAAGTGTATCTAAATATTGTCAAATTCTAAACTAATGTTCTCAAAATTGACTTGTCCTATGGATACTAGCAGTCAAATTTCCAATTTTAGGCATAAATTGGAATCAGAACAAGTATTTCCTTAAAAAACTCTAAATCTCACTGTTTTCATTCTCACAGCCTGCATACATATATGTTATGTAATATAATCTTGACAGAAGACTTTCTTTTCCTTTTTTGAGACAGGGTCTCTTGTAACCTAGACCACAAACTCACGATATAGCTGAGGCTAGTCTTAAACTCATGATCCTCCTGCCTCACTAGCAAGACCTAGAATTACATGAATTAGGGATCTGCAAACCATACCCACGTCACAGCAATTTTTTAACAATTGACTCATCCGAGGACATCGACAGCATCCTGTCACTGAGGCAAAGAGGAAACAGAGAAATCATTAGCCAGCTGTGTCCTCGGTGTCTAGCACAGCATCTAGCACCATGATATATTTTGAATTATTATCACATGCATATATTTATAGAGGTTATTTATATATTCCTAAATATAACCTGCTTAGTCCATATAATATTATTTGTATGTACAAATACGATTTGACACCGAACAGCCAATTTTTGTGCTCTTTCCTAGGGAAGATCACCTGTAATTGGAGGCTTTTCTCTGTCCTGCCCTTCCCACAGCCACGTTTAAAATAACCACTCATAGGCCTATATTAGTTATAAATGTCTAGTTGATAACTGCTACCTGCAGGGACTAGCCCAAAAAGTACTCAAAGGAATAAAATCTAGCAGATGGATGTGTCCCACTTTACAGAATTTAGAAAATTAAAATATGTACACCACACCATTGACACTTATTCAGGTGTCAGGAGGCAACTGCTTTAAGCTCAGAAAAGGCTGATTCAGTAATCACACATTTATTAGAAGTTATGGCCATCATGGGTATACCTGCACAAATAAAGACAGATAATGGTCCAGCAAATGTCTCTAAGAAAACGGAACAGTTTTTTGCTTATTATAATATAAAGCATATTACAGGTATACCACACAATCCTACAGGTCAGGCAGTTGTAGAAAGATCAAATTGAACTATAAAGGATAAGTTAAACAGAAAGGGATGGGAAATACCCCCCAGAAATAGATTACATACTGTTTTATTAACCTTGAATTTTCTTAACTCTTCCCCGCTACCGCCTCCCATTTCCCTCCCCCTCCCCCGATCAAGTGCCCCTCCCTCCTCAGCCCGAAGAGCAATCAGGGTTCCCTGACCTGTGGGAAGTCCAAGGACCACCCACCTCCATCCAGGTCTAGTAAGGTGAGCATCCAAACTGCCTAGGCTCCTACAAAGCCAGTACGTGCAGTAGGATCAAAAACCCATTGCCATTGTTCTTGGGTTCTCAGTAGTCCTCATTGTCCGCTATGTTCAGCGAGTCCGGTTTTATCCCAGGCTTTTTCAGACCCAGGCCAGCTGGCCTTGGTGAGTTCCCGATAGAACATCCCCATTTTCTCAGTGTGTGGGTGCACCCCTCGCGGTCCTGAGTTCCTTGCTCGTGCTCTCTCTCCTTCTGCTCCTGATTTGGACCTTGAGATTTCTGTCCAGTACTCCAATGTGGGTCTCTGTCTCTGTCTCCTTTCATCGCCTGATGAAGGTTATTATTCAGCAGGATGCCTATATGTTTTTCTTTGGGTTCTGCTTCTTATTTAGCTTCTCTAGGATCTCTAATTATAGGCTCAATGTCCTTTATTTATGGCTAGAAACCAAATATGAGTGAGTACATCCCATATACCTCTTTTTGGGTCTGGCTTACCTCACTATTTCCAACCATTTGTATGCAAAATTCAAGAAGTCCTTGTTTTTTACTGCTGAGTAGTAATCTAATATGTATATATTTCATACTTTCTTCATCCATTCTTCCATTGAAGGGCATCTAGGTTGTTTCCAGGTTCTGGCTATTACAAACAATGCTGCTATGAACATAGTAGAGTATATACTTTTGTTGTATGGTAAGGCCTCTCTTGGGTATATTCCCAAGAGTGGTATTGCTGGGTCCAGGGGTAGGTTGATCCTGAATTTCCTGAGAAACAGCTACACTGCTTTCCAAAGTGGTTGCACAAGTTTGCATTCCCACCAGCGAAAGTGGGAAGTACTCTACAACACATGGGCACAGGAGACCACTTCCTACGTATAACACCAGCAGCACAGACATTAAAAGCCTCATTGAATAAATGGGACCTTCTGAGACTGAGAAGCTTCTGTAAAGCAAAGGACACTGTCACTAAGACAAAAAGGCAACCCACTGACTGGGAGAAGATCTTCACCAACCCCGCAACTGGCAAAGGTCTGATCTCCAAAATATATAAAGAACTCAAGAAACTAGACCATGAAAGGCTAATCAACCCAATTATAAAATTGGGCACTGAGCTGAACAGAGAATTCTCTGTGGCGGACTTCTCGACTGGCGAGAAAGAACAACCACCACATCAGGATTCCACTCAGATCACGCTTTACTGGAGTACCCTTGATTGATGGGGAGCATGAAACGAGGGAGACAGGAGAACAAGGGGCAAGAAGGGAAGGGCAGGGAGAGCATGAAGCAAAGGGGCAGAGAGCGAAGGGGCAGGGAGCTAAGGAGAGAGACAGCATGAAGCGAAGGGGCCGGGGGGCACTTAGGCAGCCGCTTAAATAGGGAATTGGCACATGGGTCGCCCTGTGATTGGCTGCCACCAACAGCTGACACCAGACCGCATCGGGATAGGCTCAAGGATCCTCATCCACCGCGCATGCCAAATATGGAGCTGTTTATTTCCAACAAGACAGGATGTAATCTTGTAATGGCGATCCTGTCCGGCTCACTACAATTCTCAACAGAAGAAGTTCAAATGGCCAAAAGACACTGAAGGTCATGCTCAACTTCCTTAGTGATCAGGGAAATGCAAATCAAGACAACTTTAAGATACCATCTTACACCTGTCAGAATGGCTAAAATAAAAAACACCAATGATAGCCTTTGCTGGAGAGGTTGTGGAGAAAGGGGTACACTCATTCATTTCTGGTGGGAATGCAAACGTGTGCAACCACTTTGGAAAGACATTTTATATATTGATACAATTTTAGAATATATTTATCATATTGCAATATACATTTCTACCTCTGATCAAGATACTTATACATTGTTTACATTTTGAGATTATTGTCCTCATTTGTTACACAGTTGTTTAAAGATTGTTTAATATTCTAATATGAAGTCTTAGTCTTTAAGTTATATAGGTATTAAGATTCATAGGTCAATAGTCATCCATGTTTGCAATACTTAATAGTTAGACTAATCAAGTTCTTTAGATACATAGAGATTGTATTTTGCATAGATAGGGTAATCTTTAACCACTTCAAAGAGCTGTAGAATATGGCATTTAAATAACTTAGCATTCTGTTGAAGTGAGACATGATTGCTCCTGGCAGCACCCATCTATTCCTTAGAGAATATTGAGCACTGAAGACACTCCACTTGTAACTTGTTTTCTTCTTGGCAAACTGGCCTTTGGGCAAGGAACTGCCCGTGCAGTGACCACTGACAAAATGCACGATGTCCAGCCAGAACAAGCAGGATACAAAAAAAAAAAAAAAAAAGACTGTCAAATCTTGCCAAGGGTAAGACAGATTTGAAAAATTTCCTGCCTCTGATAATGGTCTGTCAGTTACTCTAGGCCTTAGCAAAATTTGGATGCTCCAACATTGCAAATGAGACTTTGGGTGATTGCCCAGGTAGCCAGTTTTCTCTGTCATTTGTTGCACATTTTTGGAAGTTGCTTGATTACACTTTCTGCTTACTCAAGTAATACTATTTCCTTTCTTGGGTGTTCGTTGGGGTTGAAAAATAGATAGTTGTAGTTACTTTCCTCTCATGACTTGGCCAAGTTATTTATTATACAAGACTTAAACTCATTAGGATAGGATAATTATTGAAATGTTTATTACATGTTTCTTGCTTGATATTGTTTGTGCTGGTTGTAATTCTAATTTTTATACCTGATATTTGTTGTTATTGTATAAAACTTTGTATTAGGCTTAGAACTTTCTTTTTTAAACAAAAGTGGGAGGTGCTGTCAGAATTCCTATCACCAGTAGCCTTTAAGTTACCTGCCCACTTGGGTGTGGCTTCTTTTCCAGCTGTGGGATTAGGGTGGTTGTTGTTCCCTGTTCCAGCAGAGGATCATGATCTGTGAGTCTACCCATAAATAAATAACCCTCTATTATACTCAATTCTGAACTAGTACGGGATTTCTTTTAAGCGTTCTTCTTCAATTACTAGCTAGCTCTTACATTTAAATTAATCATTTCTATTCATCTGTATATCACCATGTAACCTGTGGCTTACCTGTCCTCTGGCATCTTGCTGCTTGGGCAGCTGCTTGCAACACTTTGACTCCACCCTCCTTCTCCTTATATATCCATTTGGCTCTCCTATCCAGCTTTATTCTGCCTGCCTATAGGCCAAATCAGCTTTATTTATCAACCAATGGGAGTAATACCTATTCACAGCGAATAGAAAGACCATCCCACAGCAATTACCCCTTCTGCTCCCAGCTTTCCTGGAGTTTCCTATAGTTCTTTGTGGAGGGTTGAGACCTCATAGAATTTTCTCTGTCTGGTTTGGAAGGGTCATTGGTCCTTGTTCAGCTCACACTTGAGCAATCATGTTGGTGAGATTTTATGGGTGTCGTTCCTGACATTACTAGAATCTCACAGAAAATTCTCTAATCTTCTGGCTTGCACAGTCTTCCATCTCTTCTACCACCACATTCCCTGAGGCTTGGGTGCAGCAGTGGTTGAAAATGCATCTACGGAACTAACTAGGCTCCACTTGCCAATGATAGTAGTCACTATTTTCATAACTACACTCACACAGCAAAAGGACTCAAAGCAAGAAACACAAAAAACATGAAGGGCCACATAGCTGTTTTGGAGGAGAAGAGACACTTTTTTCTTTTCTTTTCTTTTCTTTTCTTTATTTTTTTCTGGTTTGGAAGCAAATGTGTAAGTAAAATTATATTACCAGCTCTGAAGCCCAGGACAAGCTACTCAACGTTCCTGAACGTCAATTTGCATACCAATAAAATAGTGATATTATCAGATTTAAGTGATAAAGTCATCTTTAAGAAGCACAGTGACATCTGTGGATGCTCCACTCCCTGCCTGGCCAAGCAGAACAATAAACTCTTGGTGTTAGCACAGAGGACTGAAAAGAAACTGAAGTCCTTGAGAAAAATTAAAATCAAAGCACGAGCTGACATTTTTCCAAGTTTGATATTTAGATCTTTCTGGATCTAAACATGGTATGTGAAAAAAAAATTGAGTCACAATGTAGACCTGACAATTTTTTTTCAAGTTAACAATTAGATTTGCAAACAAAGAAAGCAAATTTCCAAAGGTAGCACTTCATTCCAAAGGAGCTTGACATGAAATAGATAATGGCATTTTGCAAGTGGCTTAAATATGAGAACGGATGAAAAAAACAAAGACTTGTTTCCTTTACATCAGTTCTTTATAAAGGAGAAAATGAGCCCGGTCACTTGAACTATCAAGACGCCAAAGAAAAGAAACCTATGTGTGTTTTAATTAATAGAAATATAAGGTCATTTGTTCTCAAGAGTCCTTAGGGTATGCACTGGGGTTTTGATTGACTTCTTTTGGGCTACTGTAACTGCTGGAACCTTGGCCTAGATACAACGTCAGTGCCCAGAAGGTTTTTAATTCCAATCAGATTTATTACTTGCTGGCCATTCTGCGGTCCTGGTGTGCTTCTATTCTTGTCATCTTGTTATGTCTGTTAACTGACAGCTGAGAAAGCATTGTTTAAGAAAGGTCCATATTAAACACCACTCCAGTCACAGGAGCAGACTAGAATCACAGGCTGGGGATTCCTGAGACTCTGCCCATCTTCCTATGATAATTCTTGAATAGGTCAGGGGTGGATCCTCCAAGGACGTGTCTGACTTCTTGGGTATCAGTCAAGTTATGTTTCAACTATCCTGGAATCATGAGACTTCAGAAACAAGGAACAGGGTGTCACACATTGAACACACCTGAGAAGTGGGGTCTGCATTCTTGTAAGAGGACAGAAAAGCTGTCCGGGTGCTTGGGAATGTGTCTGATTGTGTCAGCTGTTGGATGGGTATTTCGAGAAACAGGTTGGGAAGTCACAGCAGGAACCTGACTTTTGTGGTTTGAATGGGCCAGCTTTGTTGCAGCTGAAAACAGGGGGAAAAAAAGAAAAAGAAAAACGGCATCATTACCCGGCAGGATTTTTAGTGCCGCTCCAGCTAGCCTTTTGCTGTTCTAGCTCCTGCCTCCCTAGCCCTGCTATAAAGCATGTGAGCTTGGCACAATTGGAGTGAATATGAAGTGTGGCTGCAGCGTTTTCAGGCCGCTTCTACTGGGAAGAGCTTTCATCAAAATATTCTGTTTGGCTGAGAACACATGTTCCTCTTACTCTGAGACACAGAACATTCTCTTATTGATCACTTTGGGAGTCTGTTTACCTTCAATCGGAGGTGGAGAGGGGAGGGAAATGGGCTCCAGTGGGAAGGTAGTTGTACCTCTAAGTCATAAAAAGGTTGTAAGTTTTCATTTTAGATTGACAAATGTTCCCAGCTGTTAGTTCAATTCTGTACCAGCTGAGGAAATTCTAGAATGAACAAAACAAATGAAGGGGAAAAAACATCAGGGGAAGAAATTCTATGTCTTCAAATTTAAAAACTTCTTATCCAAAAAAGGCTTTTTTTTTTCTTTTCAGAGAAAACAATTTTAATGTTAAGTCTTCCATATTATGAGTGGTGAGTCATGCTCTGTGCTCGGATGCACACGGATCAATGACCAGGGAGAGTTTACTTTAATTGTAGAATTCTACCAGACCTTCAAGGAAAAACTATACCAATATGCCAATATGCATCACACTAGTCTATAAGATAGAACAGCAAAGAGTACTTTCAAACTCTTTATGAAGCCAAGATTACTCTGTTCCCAAAACTAGATAAACATTCAATTAAAATATAGATGGCAGCCATCTCTCTATTTAATATGAATGTAAAAATTCTCAGTAAAATATTTACAAGCCTAATTTAAGAACACATCAAGAAGATTATTCACCATGATCAAGTAGATTTCATCCACAGCGGCAGGGATGGATCAACATATACAAATCAATCCATACAATCTACCATATAAACAGATTTAAGGACAGAAAGCATAATATCATTTCATCAGATACAGAAAAGGCTTTTGATAAAAATACAGCATCCTTTTCTGATAAAAGCTCTAGAAAATCTTAGATACAGAGAACATGCATCAAAACAATAAAGGCAACACACAACAAGCTCACAGTCAATGTCATGCTATGTAGAAAAATACTCAAAGCATTTTCACTAAAATCCAGAAGAAGACAAAGATTCCTACTCTCATCATTGATGTTCAGTAAACTGCTTAATGTCTTTACTAGAACAGGAAGTTAAGTAGGATAAGGGAATACAATTATAAAAAGAGATCAAATTATCCTTAATTGAAGATGATGTGATTACAATTTTATGTGTGGGGTAAGACTGAACTTTCATAACTCACTCATTGCATGTCAATTTTTAAGAATTAATCTTGCTATGTATTTGAGCTAGTTTCTACAAATCTAGCGATATGATTAAATTGTGCCCAGAAGATAATTTGTGTCTGAAGTTTTTGAACTTTAGATAGAGTGTCCAGGAGCTCACTAGAAATATCATTGATATCAAGTTTGGAGAGAGAATAAAAGATGAAGAGGACAAAACATCAATGGAGCCACAAGACCAAGCAAGAGCAAAGTGTCACCACTTTGGGCATTTTACTCAGATATAATGAGCCTGTTGGCAAGAGTTTTCCATTGTCTATTTTTTTTACTATAATGAGATGACCCTGGTTCTTAAGATCCTTCCCAAACATGGATCTTTTGCAAGATCCCATTTCTGTCTCTGTCTTGATGTCATTTCCATTCTGAGCACAGATTGTTACTTGATATATACCATTTTTCTTCAGTTCTGGGTTTTGTTTTCGGGTATGTCACTTGTGATTGCCATGAAGTCCCCATAAATGAAGTTTCAGAGAATGAACCATAACTACACTGAGGTGACAATGTAGTTTTGTATTTGAGTTCTGTATTTGAGTTGTTTTAGTCAAGCTTTTGGCTGCAAGCAGCGAAAGTCAATACCACCTATTACAAGCAGAATAGTGAGGTGCTAAAAAAAAAAAATGTAAATAGCTCACCAAGCACTGGGCTTGGTGAAGAGCAAGTTTGTGGCTAGTCAGGTGAGGACCATGTCTACTTCCCTGCATCGGTTGACTGAGTACACACTCTGCAGAAAATCGGGCAGCTACCTTTGTGCTCTAGGGGCTCATTTTTGCTCTGGTTATCAGCATAGTTGGGGGAGAATTTTTTTCCCATGTTCCATGTGTGTGCCTCTACTTTTCAATTGTATTTTAGGGACTTCGATAAAAGAAGGAATGAGTGACAACTGGGGAAAACATTTGTCTGCATTTTCGTTTTCTGTGGTGAAATATAAACAATACCTAAACAAGAAAGGCTGTCAAGTTCTAGGAAGATAAATAAAAGAAAGGATAATTGTATAATACAAAATATATAATAAATGTCATATAATTCTCACAAAAGAAATATACAAGCTTTTCATTTATTTCTGGGTAGAATTTTTACACCTTCATGATATATTTTTTTTTTTGGTTGCTAGAGAAAAAAACAGATATTGGTGGTAATAGCTGCTATTGATAAACAAATTCTCATCTACAGCATAAAGCCTACAATGAATAACTCCTAATTTAATTATTTTTATTGTTTGAGAATGCTATACATGTATAATATGTATTGATTACATCTACCCCAAATTTCTTTCTCTCCTATTGCTCCCTATCGTCAGCTTCATGTGTTCTTGTTTCGTCTTGCTGACTCCACTCAGGGCTACCTATGTGTATATGGTGTGGGATGATCTACTAGAGCATAGGAAATCTCTCAGTGGCCACATATCCTTTCCCAGCAACCATAAGTTGCCAATAGCTTCTCAGATAGCATAAGCTCCTTTTCAACCATGCTAAGGTTTCGTCTGGCTTTACTCTTGCCCCAGTCTTAGGCATGGAGTAGTCAGAGCCATTGCACTGGTCATTGTGCAATGAGCCCCTCATGTTCAGAAAACAATGTTTCACTGAAGATAAATAGTACTACTGGCTCTTACCATATTTATGACCCCCTTTTCATGATGAGCCCTGGCCTCTTCACGAGGAGGTGTGATCCCATTTAACGCTGAGCAGTCCGTGATATCGTGTTCTCTATATGTTAGCAATCTGTGCTTCTCTGCAACAATCACCACCTACTGCCAAAAGAGGCTTCTGTGAGGAGGGACAAGAGATGCACTAACCTAGGATCATAAAGATGAGGACTTGGAGGGTAACTTTAGAGTATATGCATTTAGCAGGAAAGTCTTAGGGCCTCCCTTCGAGGATGTGACTCCATTCATGGGTTTTGGTTCTAGTTAATGATAACAGGCATGAGGTTAATATTACAGAATTGGTCATAAATTCAATCAGGAAGTGGTTAGTTATTCTATAAAGTTTATGTCACTACTACACCAGTGAGTATATCTTGCCACTCAGTCCTTAGTGTGGCGCACAGATTTCAGAGCTGGAAAATATTGGTGCTTACTCTTTTCCCCTGTCAGCATAAATGAAACTTTCCAACTCCATGAAAGAATCAAATATATGGTGTCTTATATAATGCCTGTATATCGTACTGAGTTGTGCATAAGAAAGGCTATAGCTACATGCCTACAACGAAAAGTAATTATATAAATGGCCTCTTTTCCCTAAGAGTGCTATAGTCATAAAATCGCCAATGATCATTTTAATGGAAGGACTTTGAAACCAAAATCTGCTGTAGATCCACCAACTGCTCATGGCTGTGACTGCTGCTTGAACGTGGCTGTAGAATTTTTTTTAATACAATTCATTTTGGCTGCGGCATTTTAAAAACTCAAAATTCATTACAGAAAATGATGAAGAAATGCTTTTCATTGTGGAGTTTAACATTACCGCCAATTCTTCTTTATTTGGTCAAATAAATACAAGATGTATAATCTAATAAGCAGTTGAGAAAATGCCAGTTTTAGCCCTTATTACTGGCAGTCTATGCAAAACCATCTGCTTTTAATCCCTCCACTTGATTTACCTCATGGCTTAAAAATTTGTCCAGCCAATAAGAAGTAAATACAAAATAAGTAGAGTGTTAAGTTCTGAGGCTTGCCAGAAATTCAAACATGGCCATTGCTAGTTCAGTGTAAAAGTCGAGGTAAGAATTATCCCCATTCCATAGCCACAAATTTACTGTTCTCTTAATTTAAAAAAAAAATCAGAAACATATTTTCCTCTTTGGGGATTTAAAAAAAAACTTTATTTCAGAAAATAAAACCCATTTTAAGTAGGAGAGGACAGACTTTGGTAACAGCTTCATTTTTTTTTATTCCTGACTTTTTACTGAAATTACCAATTTTGTCACCAGTTCAAACTGAAAAAAAAAATTGACCAAAATATTGGCATTTACTTCTCACTGACTTAAGAAATACTGTGCTTTCAGCAAATTTAATGTGTATTATTTAATCAAGGAATACAGACATTTTACACTTAAACTTGAAAATTATATTCAATAGACTGAGAATTCTTTATAAGCAACATATAAGCATTCAAGTATTAATAAGAACTATTTCCAAATACCCTGTCTTTTATAATGAAGAATATGTAGTAAAAACTATTGAATCTTGGTAGAACAAAAAAAGAATGAATTTAGCCACTATTAAAAGTAGATCATCAGAAACAAAATTAAAATAAAAAATTTAGCTTATCACAAACACAAGATTGAAGAGGTAGAAGTATTTCAAGCACGGGAGAAGGGACTGAGGACTGAAATATTTTTTTAGCTACAGTAGTCTCAATAGGGTTGTTATTCATTCTTTTTTTAAATTGAGTCATACATTTTTTTCTGATTCAGTCATTTATGTTCTGTACCTTGGGTTCCTGAAATATTTTTCAACCCTAATACCCTAATTTTGTATTTGGCAAAGATTTAATCTCCAGGATTTCTGTTTCCTCATTGTTTCATAATTTAAAATAACAGAAGATGACTTGTTTCCAAGTAAGACAAGCATCAAATGAAGAAGTTCAAATTCTCAAATATACTAGTATCTTTTCAGAAGACCCAAGTGTGTCTCACACATACCAATCTCGATCTCTACTCACTACAAAAGCTTCTGCTGTACCCAGACTTAAATAAGAGAAAGTTCATTGTACTTAGAACTCAGTAAAGACAACTGATACCTATTGGAGTCTTTGATTCTGTTGCCCACTGTTTAAGTCAGGGCTATACTGGCCTCTTGCAACTGATGGTATTCCGAAGTGGGGCCTTTTACATCATTTATTTCAGACAGGAAGTTGGAGAAGACTCAGTATGAGATATGGTCAAAAAACATCCATTATTACCAGGCAATTTTTATGTTTCCTACATACATACAGGACCAGTGGCTGGACAAGAATTACCACCACCACTTATCAACCTTTAGATGACATAAGAAAAAAATGGCAAAATACAAAGAATTATAATATCCCTTTTTTGTTTATCCTTCTTTCCTGTATCCAACAAATATTTGAGTGTCAGCTGGACATGTCAAAAAAGTAATTAATGTACATAAAGTGTTGATGTTTATAGCTTTGGTGCCTAGTCACAATTTGTCCTAGATATAGGAAATGCCTTTGATGTGTTAGAAACAGTACAACAGTGGGGATATAATAAACAAATCAACCTTCACCCAACTAAGCACGAGAAAGCTAGATATAAGAAAGCAATTGAACTACAGAGTAAGTTCAGTAGAGGGTGTAGAGGAAGGAGTATGAGTAGAAAAAAAAATGTGAACATCTGGGATGCTTCAACATCAAAGAAAGCTTTCTGAAGGTCAGAAGCAAACGAGTGTGCTGTGCACTGTGTAAGTTCTTTACGACAGAATGTATCATGTAAAGTAGGACGGGGCTGTATAATGATGAAGACTGAGAAGAAAGCTGTGGAAAGTTACACTGAAGGTTTGGGGATTTCTTCTGAAGGGAGAGTAATGTAGCTATTGATGCTTTTAACTGGTGGTATAATTTCATCAAGTATCTAGTAATTACTCTGCCAATATTGTGAGCAGCTACTTTGAAGGGAAACCAAATCAAGAGCGAACGAAAGCAAGACAACAAACAGAACAAAACACAAGCAAAAACCCTACTAATTACTCAAGTAGAGAATAATAAAAGTTTCCTGAACTAATGTGGCAGTGGCTGCAACAAGAGGGGGAAATGTCAGAGATCTGTGGAGTAGGGAAGAAACAGATGTGATGGTTGGTTGAGGGCTGAAAAAAACTGGGAAATTATCATTCTCTTCAGAGTCTGTCTAGAAGAGTCAGGTGATGTCACTCCTCATCTCTTAAGCCCTGTAATGGCCTTCACCCTTAATCATCTTCATTCTTCACCCCTCACTCCTCTCAAGGCCTAAGGGAGCTACAGCCCACTCCAGTACTCCCCGTATTCCACTCTCCGGGCCTGCTACAGTCTATTTTTCCACACACAGCAATGCTGGCATCACTCAGATAACCCCGCCATAATCTTGCCTTGCAGCCTTTACTTTTTCTGTGATTTGCCCAAGGAAGGATAAAGTCGACACTTTGAACGTCATCGAGAGTTTGTTTGTCACCTTTTGTTGTGAGCTCTCACTGACTGTGTCATGATTATTTCAAAATCCTCGAGAGTACTTCCAAGTGTTTCTCCGTAATTCCCTACCCCTTTGAAATGGAACAGGCTTACTTGGGTATATTCCCATCTTAGAAGCAGTCCTAGCAGCCGGGGATTTGTACTTTACTTCATTCGTCACAGTATCTGCTGCTCCTAGAATGATATGAATAATATTTACTGAGCGATCTAGAAGAAGCCCATGTCTATAGCTGGACCAATTGGCCAGATGTGGGTTTGAATCACTGAGAGAGGAGATATAAAGGCCAGTAGACATCCAGAAGTCAGCAGCAGCACTGAGCAGTTTGGTGTGATGTTCAACGAATGAAGTAAACTATGAATAGCATCTGTTTTGGATTCTATTAGAGGTCTGATCGATCACATCTATGAGCTCAAAGAATTCTAAAATAACCACAAGCTATAACTGAAGGTACTTCACTCAACTTTCTTAAAAAATATATTGGTGTTTTGCCTGCAATAATACTGTATTTGGGAATCAGATCCTCTGGTTCTCCTGTCCCCTAATGCCATGGTGTTCTGTTTTGTGATTCCAATGTTTCTCTGTTGAAGCACACTGCTGTCGCTTGTCTAGGGAATAAACTTCAACAACTACTCAAAGTCAAAACAGAATCATGCGTACAAAGACCAATGGACTGCTTGCTTCTCCACCCAAAGCTTCCTCAGAAGACCTTGTTCTAACAAAACCTGCAGAATTCAAGGCTTTATTGGTTAGGCTAATGATTAATTTAGATGATAAAAATTAAAGCATTTTAAGTATACATAAGTGCATAAAGTATTCAGCCAATAACACATATGAAAACCTTCCAATATCCCAAATGTTATCTTTATTAATAAATTGTTTTCATAGAAAATAGAAGAGTATAAATTACCCTGAATTGCCCAGATGAAAAGGATAGGATATAATGTGTCAGTCTGACTTTATCTACTGTAATATAAAAGAGTGAGAAAAATGCACGATTCACTCTTAAAATGCTTTATTAACTACTGAAATTTTCCTGGTGATGGATGAAAGTCTGAGAGGGGTGGCTCAGCTTCCCCATGGACACCAGCACTGACAACCTGAAAATTATGCACCAGCTGCACAAGGGCTCGAGGTGGACTCATCAAGAGGGTCCATCTCACAAACGATGTTGCCTTCTCTGGCTTTCTTCCTCTCTCTATCTGCTCTAACGTTCTTGCAAAACCTGAAGCATGCAGTGTCTAAAAATAAGACAAACAGCTCTGTCTAGTGGCAAGTCTTATCATTGCAACCTAAGTCATGAAGAGTTTCTTTTGAAAATCTACTTGGCAAGCAAGGCTGACAGGAAATGGCTATTGTAAGCCCTGCTCATTGGATACGATGAATAAGCACTTAAAACTAACAGTAATGGTTCCTCCATTTGGGACAGTTCTCAGGGTAATTAAGATAAACAGGTGTAAAGCCCACTTCAATGGTGTCACTGAAAATAAAATGCAAAAGCATTTAAATGTTTTTAATTAAAAAACTGTGAAATGTTTTCTTTTTCAAATAACATTGTCTGTCAAACACAGGTAAAAATCTTAGCCCGCACCCAGCTTCAGCCTGCCTTTCTTTCTTACTTCTCACTTCTTCTGCCAGTAAGAAAACTCCAAAATTCAGCTGTAAGTCAAAATTACAGTATTCTTCACAGGGCAGATAAAATCACCCAAAGGTAGCAAGGGTCCCTGGCTTTAACAACAGTTTCCACAAAGCCCTCCACAATGTGTTTAGAGCACCGTGTGTCCAAAACTAAGAATAGAACCAATTTCCAAATATCAGCAGTCCCTTTGTCCACAAAGAACGGCACATCTAGACAAACTGTCTTCAACAGAACACTATAAAGCATTGTATAATGCAATGAAAAAGAAAATGGGCTTGAGAAGATTGGTGAACAGTCTTAAGTGAGAGCTGAAACTAGGGCCTATTACATTTCTGGCTAAATCAAATAAGAAGGATGCTTGCAAACTATTCAAAACTTATTGGCACGGAAAATACAAATAGGAATTGCTTTTCCTTTTTAAGGCTGGGACTGAACCCAGGGTCTTACATACACTAGTTCAGATATCCCACCATGAAACCACAGACCACACAGCCTACGCTTTAACATAATAGTAATAAGACACTAAGTGTCTAATTGTATCTAAAAAAAAAGATCGAATTTTAGATTATACTCAAAGGGATGCTTAATTTAGTGAAACTGTTAGTTAAAAATTAATATATTCAAGGAATATTTCCGTGTAAAAGAGCTCTTTTCTTGAAAAACAAATGTACAAGATAGTTGTTTGAAGACAAAATTTGAAAGTAGAGAAAAATATAGGAAATGATTTTGTTCTTTTAAACCATATAGTGAAAGATATATAAACAGGACTGCTAAGATATAGAGTGTGTTCTTAAGGATTTTACCTCTGTAGAGAAACTGAGGAAGTGATATTCATTTGTATGCAATTAAAATTATGCAGATTTATGAAGGCGCATAAACTGTAGGAAGAAAAGGCTGATTCAGTAGTAAAATACAAGCATTTTTCTTTTCTTATTTAAGTGTTTTGCAGTGGACATCATATATAAGTGTCTACATCATCCTGGCCTCTCCCTCCCATCTATTCATGATCTCTTCTTTTAATCTACTTAAAGAAGATATGTGTGTTCCGATACTTTACATATATGTGTATATGTATATATACATATATATACATGTAACAATAATAGTTAAAGTTAAATAATAAAAATAATAAATGTGTATTTGTGTATATGTAACAATTATACACACACACTTACATACATGTGTGTATAACCTCATGCGTCTGTTTAGTGTTGCTCATTTGTGTTCATGGCTGACCACTGGCGATGGAACAACTTACACGGGAGCTTGACCCTAGAGGAAACTAATTCTCACTCTCTCCGCAACCATTAACTATAGCTTTTCCTATAGGCATAGGGTTTTACAGAATTCCCCCCCCCTGCCTATGTTTGAATGTTTGTATTCAGACATCCTTGTTGTTGACAGTTCATGTGTGCATTTTTCCAGTCATGTGTAGGGGACACTATCTTTCAGCAGGCACCACTGACCTCTTAGTTTATTTCAGCCCCCTCTTCTTTGACCTAACCTATGAGGTTTGCTTGCCACGTTTTAGACAGATTTTTGAAGCACATTTTAGAAGAAATTGCATTTTAGGTGTATCAAAAGGGTGAGTGTGTGAAGAAAATTTATGGTGTGAGATCCAGGAAGTAATTTTAGAGACCCAAAGATGGCAGTGACAGAAATGATGTCAACTTCATAGACACACTGAGGCAGAGAGGAAAAGACATGCTCGTTCAAATTTTCTCCTCCATCTTAGTTTGTAACTTATAAAAATGATCACAATGTCATAGAAGTAACAATCCCAGAGCTCTAGGAATCCTGAATGTGATTTAGGGGCGTAATCACACAGAACCTGCCACAAAGCTAACATGATTCTGATTAAACGGTATGCATAATCATAGCAGCATTGCACAGTAATTTGGAATAAATGACAAATGATTACCTACATGGCTGAATCTGGCATTACTTTTACAAACTGCATTTCTGTGGTCAACAAAGGAGAAGAATAACAAGACAGGATAAAAGGATGCTGTAGCTGTAACGTTTATCTGGAAAGTTCTCAATCAGAGGTATTTTGTAGTGTCTAGTGCCCTGTTTTTCTTGACAAAACTGGGGAAGCAGGACATGAGATAATGGTATCTAGTGGACAAAGGCCAGCAGCGCTGCTAAACATTCCACTGTTCATGAAATAAAGAATCAGCCCCTCAAACGTGTGCACCGTGCTGAGGCTGTGAACCCTTGAGCTATTAGTACCTGGTCTCATCATGACCCTCAGCAACAGAGCCCCAAGCTGACTGATCTGTGCAGGAGGGTTTTATTCCCTGCTAGACTGTTGGCACCTTGTGCTTTAACAACCTAAATTTAAACATGGGCTATATAAAATAAAAGCTAGTTCAAAGTCTTGCCTCGAATCTCACTGTGTTCAAAAATGAAAAGATAGCTTTTAAATAAGTTTTAACCAGAGTCACACTAAATAGTCAAAGGTACAACTCTTCAGCCCTTGTTTCCCACCTCCCTACCGAGGACAAAAGTGTCTGTAAACAGTTCTAAAAGAAAGGGCAGACAGTATTCGAACTGCGTGTTTTCGGGGGGGGGGGGGAGACTAAGAAATATCAAAATATAGAGTTTAGAACAAATTCTGGACTTGAAAATACATATCCCAGAATCTCATCATTTAATTAAGGTGTCTTCTTCCTTTTCAGTTAAGAAGTGAACTGTGAGACTACATAAGAAGGGTTGCTGAGGAGATCATGTCTCTTCAGTCTGTCTGCCCCTTTGTCCCCCAGACTAGTCTTTTTTAGTCAGACATTCATGATCTGCCACTATAGAAAATTCCATGGCATTCTGAGTTCAGACCCACAAGGTTCAACCTGTCCCAAGTAGATTAAGAGGTATTTTAGAAACAAGAAGAAGAAATTTATGAAAATTAGGAGGACTGTGCCAATGTAAATAGGTGTCTCCTTTATACAAATGGTAAAGTTCCTGTCTTACTTAGGATTTCTATTGCTGCAACAAAACACCATGACCAAACACTAGTTGGGGAGGAAAGAGTTTATACAACTTACACTTACTTCTCCATTGCTGTTCATCACCAATGGAAGTCAGCACAGAAATTCAAACAGGGCAGGAACCTGGAGCCAGGAGCTGATGCAGAGGCCATGGACGGGTGCTGATTACTGGCTTGCTTCCCATGGCCTGCTTAAGCCTGCTTTCTTCCAGAACCTAGGACTACCAGACAAGGGATAGCACCACCCACCATGGGTTGAACCCTTTCCTATTTATTACTAATTGTCTTACAGGTGGATCTCATGGAGGCATTTCCTCTCTAATAACTCTAGCTCGTGTCATGTCGACACACAAAACCAGCCAGGACAGAGGCCATCAAGCTACCTATCTTCATGTACTAAAGTTTCTGCCATGCGCTGACCACATTTGTCAAGGGCATGGAACTTTCCTGATTGAAGGCCAGGTTGGTGTGTCAATATCTGGCTCCTTTCTATCACTGAATACAGTAAACAACAAACCTTACGACCAGTATGTAAGAGCTAAGGAAGAAAGTCATCAGACTCAAAACATCTTACCAAGCGTCAGACACACAGGAAGGTGCTGCATGAAGCTGCTGTGCTCCCACAAAGGAGTTCTTCTCTCAAGCATGCTTTCCCATATAGTCCCCTTTCATCTGAGAAATGTTTACCTGACTCCAGGTATACAGGTGCATAAAATAGGTAGGTGCTGTTAATACACCAAAATGAAATCTATTTTATCATACAATGTAATGATGTTATCACAGTCAGTACATATAATTGCATTTAGTTTTATTAGATATGATGAATTTTGCATAAAAATTAAAGTATTTTCTGCTGCCAAAAAAAGTAGTTGTTGCTCTTGCAGAGGACTGTAATGGGTTCTTTTCTGTCCTGCCAACCAGCTCCCATATAATGACATGGAAAATTCTTAATGATGAAAACTTGACCTATAGCTTGATCTAACTAGCTCTTACAGCTTAAATTAACCCGTTTATATTCATCTACATTCTATCATGTGGCATTGCCTATCCTCTATCGTGCACCTCCAGTTTCTTCTCTATGTCAAACTAGCAACTCCACCTTTCCTCTTCCTGGAGTCCTCTCTATCTCCAGTAGTCCTCTCTATACCTCCTGCCTAGATGTTTTCAGCTGTTCAGTTTTTATTACCCTAATCACAGCAGTACACCTTCTTCACAAAGTGTACAAATATCTCACAACAGAGGACCCAACTTTGGTTCCCAGTAACCACATGGTGGTTCATAACCATCCATAAATCCAGCTCCAGGTGATCCATGAAGCTCTCTGATCTTCTTGGGAACCAGGTGTGCACATGGTGTACATATAGTCAAGTAGGTAAAGACTCATTGAAATAAAACAATTAAATTAAAAAATTAAATAGTTGTATAAAACTGTTACACGGAAGCTATGTGTGGACCCAGGGCATTGTACTCTATCCTTTCTGTTAAATATTACTCTAAGTATCAAATTGCTTTAATAAATAAACTTTATTGAAGAAATGAGTAAATACGTACATGATACCCTGGGAAACCAAGAAAAAAACGATCAAACAGGTAATGGAAACAGTTCAAGAATTGAAAACTGAAATGAAGGCAAAGAAGAAAATACAAACTGAGGACCAGCTGGATATGGAAAATCTAGGCCAACGAGCAGAGTCTACAGAAACAAGCATAATCAATAGAATACAAGAGCTAGAAGAAAGAATCTCAGATGCTGAGGACACCATAGAGAAAATAAACGAACAGATCAAAGAAAACAGCAAAGCCAACAAATTCTCAACACAAAACATTCAGGAACTATGGGACACAATAAAAAAACCAAACCTAAGAATAATAGGAATAGAAGAAGGAGAAGAGTCACAGCTCAAAGGCCCAGAAAATATTTTCAACAAAATTATGGAAGAAAACATTCCCAACTTAAAGAAAGATATTCATTTAAATATTCAAGAAGCATACAGAACACCAAACAGACTGGATCAAAGAAAAACATCTCCTCGCCATATAATAATCAAAACACAAAATATACAGGTTAAAGAAAGAATATTAAGAGCTGCAAAAGAAAAAGGGCAAGTAACTTATAAAGGTAAACCGATCAGACTTACACCTGACTTCTCGATGGAAACTATGAAAGCCAGAAGGTCCTGGATAGAGGTTCTGCAGAAGCTAAGAGACCATGGATGCAAACCCAAACTACTATACCCAGCCAAGCTATCGTTCATTATCAATGGAGAAAACAAGACATTCCAGGATAAGAACAAATTTAAACAATACGTAGCCACAAATCCAGCCCTACAGAAAGTAATAGAAGGAAAATCGCAACCCAAGGAATCCAACACTGCCAACACTGCCTACAATAACCCAGGCATCTAATGACCCTTCACAAGCACATCTCAAAGAAGGGAGACACACAATCTCTACTACCAAAAGCAATAAGAATAACCGGAGTAAACAACCACTGGTCATTAATATCACTTAATATTAATGGGCTCAATTCACCTATAAAAAGGCACAGGCTAAAAGATTGGAAACAAAAACAGGATCTAACATTCTGCTGTTTGCAAGAAACACATCTCAACCACAAAGACAGGCACCTACTCAGAGTAAAGGGTTGGGAAAAGGTGTTTCAAGCAAATGGTCCTAAGAAAAAAGCAGGTGTGGCCATACTAATTTCTAACAAAACTGACTTCAAGCTAAAATCAATCAGAAGAGACCGAGACGGTCACTTTATACTCATAACAGGAACAATTCATCAGGAGGATGTCTCAATCCTGAATATATACGCCCCCAATATAAAAGCACCTACTTATGCAAAAGAAATATTACTAGAACTCAAGGCAGACATCAAACCACACACACTAGTAGCAGGAGACTTCAACACACCTCTCTCTCCAAGGGACAGGTCAATCAGACAGAAACCTAATAGAGAATTAAGAGAATTATTGGAGGTAATGAAGCAAATGGACTTAACAGACATCTATAGAACATTCCACCCAAATAGGAAAGAATATACCTTCTTCTCTGCAGCTCATGGAACCTTCTCAAAAATTGACCACATACTCGGAAACAAAGGAAACCTCCACAGATACAAAAAAATATCAGTGTCCACCTGTGTCTTATCAGATCATCACGGATTAAAGTTAGAAGGCAACAACCACGCTGCCCCCAAAAAACCGACAAACTCATGGAAACTGAACAGTCAACTACTGAACCACACCTGGGTCAAGGAAGAAATCAAGAAAGAAATTAAAGTCTTCCTTGAATTTAATGAAAATAAAGGGACAACATACTCAAACCTATGGGACACAATGAAAGCAGTGCTAAGAGGAAAGTTCATAGCACTAAGTGCCCACTTAAAAAAAACGGAGAATGCATACATTGGGGACTTAACAACACACCTGAAAGCTCTAGAAAAAAAAGAAGCAGACACGCCCAGGAGAACTAGAAGACTGGAAATAATAAAACTGAGGGCTGAAATCAACAAAATAGAAACACAGAAAACAGTCCAAAGAATCAATGAAACAAAAAGCTGGTTCTTGGAGAAAATCAACAAGATCGACAAACCCCTATCCAAACTAATTAAACGACAGAGAGAGAACACGCAAATAAATAAGATCAGAAAGGAAAAGGGGGACATAACCACAGACACAGAGGAAATTCAGAGAATCATTAGATCTTACTACAAAAGCCTGTATGCACAAAACTGGAAAATACAAAAGAAATGGACATTTTTTTAAATAAGTACCATATACCAAAGCTAAACCAAGACCAGGTGAATGATCTAAATAGACCGGTTACTCGCGAAGAATTAGAAATGGTTATCAAAAATCTCCCTTCGAAAAAAAGCCCAGGACCAGATGGTTTCAATGCAGAATTCTACCAGAACTTCCAAGAAGAACTAATACCTATACTCCTTAATGTATTTCACAATATAGAAACAGAAGAGTCATTGCCAAATTCCTTTTATGAAGCTACAGCTAGCCTGATACCAAAACCACAAAAAGACCCAACCAAGAAAGAGAATTACAGACCGATCTCACTCATGAACATCGACGCAAAAATTTTCAATAAAATACTGGCAAACCAAATCCAAGAACACATAAGAAAAATTATCCATTATGGTCAAGTAGGCTTCATCCCAGAGATGCAGGGCTGGTTCAACATACGCAAATCTATCAATGTAATCCACCATATAAATAAACTGAAAGAAAAAAAACATATGATCATTTCATTAGATGCTGAAAAAGCATTCGACAAAATTCAACACCCCTTTATGATAAAGGTCTTGGAGAGAATAGGGATACAAGGGTCCTACCTAAATATAATAAAAGCTATTTACAGCAAGCCAACAGCTAACATTAAATTAAACGGAGAAAAACTCAAAGCCATCCCACTAAAATCAGGAACACGACAAGGATGTCCACTCTCTCCATACCTCTTCAATATAGTGCTTGAAATTCTAGCAATAGCAATAAGACAACATAAGGAGATCAAGGGGATTCGCATTGGAAAGGAAGAAGTTAAGCTTTCGTTATTTGCAGATGATATGATAGTGTACATAAGCGACCCCAAAAATTCTACCAAAGAACTCCTATAGCTGATAAACACCTTTAGTAATGTGGCAGGATACAAGATCAACTCCAAAAAATCAGTTGCCTTCCTATACACTAAGGATAAGGAAGCAGAGAGGGAAATCAGAGAAGCATCACCTTTCACGATAGCCACAAATAGCATAAAATATCTTGGGGTAACCCTGACCAAGGAAGTGAAAGATCTACTTGACAAGAACTATAAGTCTTTGAAGAAAGAAATTGAAGAAGACACCAGAAAATGGAAAGACCTCCCTTGCTCTTGGATTGGGAGGATCAACATAGTAAAAATGGCAATTCTACCAAAAGCAATCTATAGATTCAATGCAATACCCATCAAAATCCCATCAAAATTCTTCACAGATCTGGAGAAGACAATAATCAACTTTATATGGAAAAACAAAAAACCCAGGATAGCCAAAACAATCTTATTCAATAAAGGATTGTCTGGAGGCATTACCATCCCTGACTTCAAACTCTATTACAGAGCTACAGTATTGAAAACAGCTTGGTATTGGTATAAAAACAGAGACGTCAACCAATGGAATCGAATAGAAGACCCTGACATTAACCCACAAACCTATGAACACCTGATTTTCGATAAAGGAGCTAAAAGTATACAATGGAAAAAAGAGAGCATCTTCAACAAATTGTGCTGGCAAAACTGGATGTCAATCTGTAGAAGAATGAAAATAGATCCATATCTATCACCATGCACAAAACTCAAGTCCAAATGGATTAAAGACCTCAATATCAGTCCGAACACACTGAACCTGATAGAAGAGAAAGTGGGAAGTACTCTACAGCACATGGGCACAGGAGACCACTTCCTACGTATAACCCCAGCAGCACAGACACTAAGGGCATCATTGAATAAATGGGACTTCCTGAGGCTGAGAAGCTTCTGTAAAGCAAAGGACACTGTCACTAAGACAAAAAGGCAACCCACTGACTGGGAGAAGATCTTCACCAACCCTGCAACTGACAAAGGTTTGATCTCCAAAATATATAAAGAACTCAAGAAACTAGACCGCAAAAGGCTAATCAACCCAATTATAAAATGGGGCACTGATCTGAACAGAGAATTCTCAACAGAAGAACTTCAAATGGCCAAAAGGCACTTAAGGTCATGCTCAACTTCCTTAGCGATCAGGGAAATGCAAATCAAGACAACTTTAAGATACCACCTTACACCTGTCAGAATGGCTAAAATAAAAAACACCAATGATAGCCTTTGCTGGAGAGGTTGTGGAGAAAGGGGTACACTCACCCACTGCTGGTGGGAATGCAAACTTGTGCAACCACTCTGGAAAGCAGTGTTTCGGTTTCTCAGGAAATTCGGGATCAACCTACCCCTGGATCCAGCAATACCACTCTTGGGAATATACCCAAGTGAGGCCCTATCATACAACAAAAGTATATGCTCAACTATGTTCATGGCAGCATTGTTTGTAATAGCCAGAACCTGGAAACAACCTAGATGCCCTTCAACGGAAGAATGGATGAAGAAAGTATGGAATATATACATATTAGAGTATTACTCAGCAGTAAAAAACAAGGACTTCTTGAATTTTGCATACAAATGGATGGAAATAGAAAACACTATCCTGAGTGAGGTAAGCCAGACCCAAAAAGAGGAACATGGGATGTACTCACTCATATTTGGTTTCTAGCCATAAATAAAGGACATTGAGCTTATAATTCATGTTCCTAGAGAAGCTAAATAAGAAGGTGAATCCAAAGACAAACACATAGGCATCCTCATGAATATTAACCTTCATCAGGCGATGAAAGGAGACAGAGACAGAGACCCACATGGGAGCACCGGACAGAAATCTCAAGGTCCAAATCAGGAGCAGAAGGAGACGGAGCACGAGCAAGGAACTCAGGACCACGAGGGGTGCACCCACACACTAAGACAATGGGGATGTTCTATTGGGATCTCACCAAGGCCAGCTGGCATAGGTCTGAAAAAGCATGGGATAAATCCGGACTAGCTGAACATAGTGGACAATGAGGAATACGGAGAATTCAAGAACAATTGCAGTGGGTTTTTGATCCTACTGCACGTACTGGCTTTGTGGGAGCCTAGGCAGTTTGGATGCTCACCTTACTAGACCTGGATAGAGGTGGGCAGTCCTTGGGCTTCCCACAGGTCAGGGAACCCTGATTGCTCTTTGAGCAGATGAGGGAGGGGGACTTGATCGGGGGAGGGGGAGGGAAATGGGAAGCGGTTGTGGGGACGAGGCAGAAATCCTTAATAAATAAATAAATTTAAATAAAAAAAATAAAAAAAGAAGGTGAACCCCCCCAAAAAAATAAATAAATAAACTTTATGAAAAAGAAATATATTTTAAAACATTTCAGTATGCATCAATTTTGTCACTTTTTAAAGATAAAAGTAAATTTGCATTCTAGTAAGATGAATGTTATTTGTTTATTTTTACATAAATAATTACATCTTGGCTGAGTAGTTTCATGCTGCATGACATAGAATACCTTCACTGTTTTTCAGAGATGATCGATATCTTAATCTGAAAAGTCCACTTTGCACAAATATGTAGTATAAATGGGAGAAATATTTGGTGGTTACCCAGAAAAATGGAAATCAATTTACCTCAAGACCCAGCTATATCAGTGTTGGGCATGTACCCAAAAGATGCTCAATCATACCACAAGGACATTTATTCAACTATGTTCACAGCAGCAATATTTGTAATATCTAGAACTTGGAAACAACCTGGATACCAATCAAGAATGGAATTTGCAGGCAAATGGATGGAACTAGAAAAAATCATTCTGTTTGAAGTAACCCAGAATTTGCAGACAAATGGATAGAATTTAAAAAAAAAAATCATTCTGAGTAATGTAACCCAGAACCAAAAAGACAAACATGGTATGTACTCACTCATAAGTGGATATCAGGAGTAATGAACAAGACAACCACCTATAAGTCACAGCCCCATATAACAAAGGTTATATAACAAAGAGGGCCCCAAGATGGATGCTTGGATTTCCTTGGGAACGGGAAATAGAAGAGATCTCCTGGGTAAAGTGGGGGCAGGAGTGAGGTGATGAGAGGATGGAAATTTGAAGGAGCAGATTGGGCAGCCTGGACGAGGGAGACAGGTTAGTGGTTGATGGAGGAAGGTCATTGGCTAATAAAGGCACTGCCCTGGCCCATTTTATTGGTTAGAGGATAGGTGGGAGGAGTAAACAGAACAAAATGCTGGGAGGAAGAGGAAGTGAGCTCAGAGACTCCACCGCTCTGCTCTCGGGAGCAGACGCCTCAGGGAGACGCCATACTCCCAGCTCCCAGGCAGACACACGCCATGAAGCTTGACCCAGGATGGACTAGGCTAGAATCTTCCCGGTAAGACCGGTGCTCACCGATTATTAGAGATGGGTTGATCGGGATATCAGAATTAGCCAGTAAGGGCTAGGGCAGAAGGGCCAAGCAGTGCTTAAAAGAATACAGTGTCTGTGTAATTATTTTGGGGCATAAGCTAGCCGAGCGGGCAGCCTGGGTGCTGGGGACGCACCCCCGCCGCCCATATTACTACATTTGGCGCCCAACGTGGGGCTCGAACCCACGACCCTGAGATTAAGAGTCTCATGCTCTACCGACTGAGCTAGCCGGGCGGGCAGCCTGGGTGCTGGGGATGCACCCCCGCCGCCCATATTACTACATTTGGCGCCCAGACGTGTGAACAACTAAACCCACTTAAAAAACCTGAGAAGGCTTAAAAATAAGGGAAAGAGAGTTTAACACAGATTTTTGCTGTTTGTTGGTGGCGTGCTGTAGAGAGATTTCCTGATTCAGCAACAGTAGCAGAAAAAAAGGCTGTGTCATTTTAAAGCGCGACTTCCTGGGGCTGTGCCGCCATTGTGATCTCTGTCTGGCTCCTGCAAGAGACAGAGCTTTTGAATAGAGCATAAATGGAGTAAAGTGCTACGATTAGTTTGATGGCAACTAGACTCGCTGTGTTCTCCGGTCTGCTCTGCTTGCCAGAGGCAAGCAAGCACCTCATCTGAGAGAGGCTTCCTGACTCAGCTTTAGCTGCAAAGCCTGCAGCTCATTAAGAGGTCCTGCCACGAAATACTTAAAGGGTGTTGACGAAAACCTGAACGCATGCTTTTCGGTTTTCAGCCGTAGCAGGAAAAAAGCTGCGCCGTTTAAAAATGCTGGCTTTCTGGGCCATCCTGCCAGGGCAAACTCTGACTGTTTGAGGCAGGAGGGCCGGCTACCAAGAGAAGACGTGAGTGTTGTCTGTTGTAGCTCACTTGCTGGCAGGGACCTTGAAATGCCATACAGTTGTGGCAGTAAACATTGCTACAGCCTGTATATCAGCCATGAGGCTGGAAAGCTAAGGAATGGACTGGATCTAGCTGGCAAAGCCACGCCTTTAATCCTACCCATATTGCTCAGTAATTTAAAGGCTCGTGTGGTCAGAAAAAGAGAGATATACAGTAAAGAGAGATTCAAAGACAAAGAAAATTTCTGAATGGTTTAAAGTGTGTTAAAAATATATGCAGACTAAAAGTTGAAGTTCTTAAAGTAAAAAACAAAAAAAGGAAGAGAGTTGTTGTGTGTAGTAACACACGCCTTTAATCCCAGTGCCTAGAAGGCAGAGACAAACAGATCTCTGTGAGTTCAAGGTGTAGTAGTGTACACCTTTAATCCCGAATGCCTGGGAGGCAGAGACAGGCGGATCTCTGAGAGTTCAAAGACAGCCTGGTCTACAGAGTTACTTCAGGTCAAAGATACAGAGAACCTGTCTCAAAAAGCAAAAAGTTAAAAATAAAAATAAACGAAATAGAGGTTAAAACAAAGCTGTACAAAGATGGAAAATAAACAGAGAATTTTGATACTGTATGCTATTATGCTCTCTTTAAATTGTTTGAATGCTGAGGAAAGAGCAAAAGCTACTAAAAGATATTTATTTATAAATACTGCTGAACTAATCCAACATAGATATTATGAATTTGGATCTAAGGATATGATACTTTGGAAAGGAGTTTCTTATTTTGTTTTCACAGAGGATGAGACGCTGTTCATTTCTTCTATTCCGATTTGGTATGATGGACCACGCCCTCCTGAAGGGTTGGTGTGAACGCCTTCAAAAAATTGCTTCGCTCAACTGCCAACTGAGATGAAACTAGCACACAGGTTATACCATGAAAGACCTAATTAACGACGCCCCCATTCAGCAGGAAGCAGTTTGGAGAGAAATAACTGCGCCCAAATTCCCAAAAAATGTTTATAAATGTTCTTTTACATTTAAAGGGGGATATGATATAGATATGAATAATATGCATTAGTATAGATTTTGCTTTATTGATAGCGATTTAAGGTCAATTTTGTTAAATGTATATGTATTTCTGATATTGATTAAGGTATTGTGATTGTGTAGTTCATTTAAAAATGTAACGTATATAGGTAGTTAATAGATAATCATAATAGTCAAGTTTGTAGTCATGTTAGTTAGATTTTCTAGATATATAGAGATATATTTTAGATAGACATTCTTCATATCTTTCAAAGATTACAGAATAGGACATTTAATGTTTTAATAACTGAGGACTTTTCATGACAATGAGACACTCTGCTCCTGGCAGCACCAATGTACTTCAAGAGGAAGATGGGCATCGAAGAGGCACCTTATGGAGTTTGATAACCATTTGGGCAAAAAACTGCTCTTGCCTGGTCTATTGCATAAACTGGACACAGAGAACCCGCAGAGAGAGGACTACTGAACTTGCCTAAGGTGAGATGATCTTTCGGGGTTCCTGATTCATGAAAGAGTCTGCGAGACATTCTGCAGGACACAACAGATAGTGACTGAACTGACTTTGAATTTTCCTGCTTTATGGAAATGTCTGCTGGATACCATGGGCCTGAAGGCTGAAGATGGATGCCCCAACGGTACAGAGGAACTTTGGGTGACTATCCAGGCAGCGAGATGTCTCTGTCATTTCTAGAGTTTGAAGTTTCTTAGTTCTTGTTTACTTAGGTAATATATCTTTCTGGAGTCTTTGATGGAGTTAAGAATAGTTAGTTATAGTTATAGTTTTCCTTAGTTATGATAAAGATTATTGTAACTTTTACTTGATAACTGTTTTGTTATATGTAATTTTGCTATGTTAAAGCCTTTTCTTTTGTTTAAACCGAAAAAGGGGAAATGATGGAGGAAGGTCATTGGCTAATAAAGGCACTGCCCTGGCCCATTTTATTGGTTAGAGGATAGGTGGGAGGAGTAAACAGAACAAAATGCTGGGAGGAAGAGGAAGTGAGCTCAGAGACTCCACCGCTCTGCTCTCGGGAGCAGACGCCTCAGGGAGACGCCATACTCCCAGCTCCCAGGCAGACACACGCCATGAAGCTTGACCCAGGATGGACTAGGCTAGAATCTTCCCGGTAAGACCGGTGCTCACCGATTATTAGAGATGGGTTGATCGGGATATCAGAATTAGCCAGTAAGGGCTAGGGCAGAAGGGCCAAGCAGTGCTTAAAAGAATACAGTGTCTGTGTAATTATTTTGGGGCATAAGCTAGCCGAGCGGGCAGCCTGGGTGCTGGGGACGCACCCCCGCCGCCCATATTACTACAAGTGGTGGGATGAAGAAGGGAGTAACAAAAGAGACATCTTGATAGGGGTGCATTTTAGGGTTAGGGAGAAACCTGGTGCCAGGAAAACTCCCAGGAATCTACATGAATGACCTCAGATAAGACACCTAGCAATAGCAGAGAGGGTGCCTGAACTAGCCATCTACTGTAATCAGATTGTTGATTTTTCTACCCAATCTCTTCCTGCCCAGCTCTAGGCCACTCAGTTTTTTATTAACCAATGAGAGTAATACATATTCACAGTGTACAGAAGGATTATTTCACAGAAAGGAGTAGTAGTTACACTTATCTGTGGGTACAGGATAAGATTTAGAATGTTGTAAGTAATTGTTCTGGCCTAGAAAGTGGCAGAAGTAGATTATTTTCTAAGATTCACACATGCACACAGTCTAGGGGAGGGAAACAGAGAAGAAGGGAGGGGAGAAAGGAGAGAATTTTTGCAGTGCCCTCTCAACTTGCTCAAAACGGGTAATCCTAAGCAATTTCACCTGCCAACATACACATCTCTATTTGTTTTAAGGGTTTCCCATATCAAAATTCACAGACTTGTTGACTTAACCAGAAACTTCTTTATGAAACAGTTCCTCCAGCTGAAGGGTCAAGAAGAAGGAGTGGCCAGGTTTGATTTCTCTTGAGGCTGCCTTGTTTGACTTTCAACTTGACTGCCCTCAAAGTGCAATTGTACATGATCTTGGGCATGTGTGTGATTGAGGGGGTTGCTATGTGACTGTGTGCATGTGTGTCTATGTTTATCTGTACATGTTTGTCTTTATGTGTGTCATTTGTGTGTCTGTATGTTTCTGTTTCTTCCTATGTGTCTGTATGTATGTCTGTGTGTGTGTCTGTATGTGTGTTTGTGCATGTGTCTAGCTCTGTGTCTCTGTGAGTGTCTCTGTGTGTTCACCAGTTCACCTCACACTCTTCCTCTTCTTGTGATGATAACAGTTATACAAGGCCATGGTCCCATGTCTACAATGCCATGCATCTTTAACTGCTTTATGAAAGATTCTATCTAATTATAACCACTTTTAAGAGGTTTCTGAGGTTAGAATTTGAGAAGGAGAAATGACTCAATAAAAAAAAGTCATAATGTCTTATCTCCAATATGAGAGAAAAAAATTGAATATCTGTGCACAATGTAAGCATTTAAGTTTAAGAAAAGAAAAAATCAGAAACAACTTATAAAAAGTGGATGCAAAAAAAAAGACAGTCAAGAAGTAGCCTGGGACATAACCTATTAAGGTAAGTATCAGACTACAATTGCTTATATAGAGGAAAATAATATGGGACAAATTAGAGATACATGCTAAGATTGATGACACATGGTCTGTATGGAAGACATAAGTATAAAATATTCCCTTTAAATAAGCTAGTGCATTGCTAGAATAATCCATTTATTCTGCTCTAGGATGAATACTAACATTTTCTCTCTCCTGAAATCTCCCGACAAGCTGCAGTATTCATTCCCTCTCAGAATTTAAAATACAAATAATAGTTTCAATCTGGGTGATGGAATATACAAATCTATTTTTTCTGTACAATATATTTTGATCATGCTTTTCCCTCTCCCCTACACCTCCCAGATCCTCCCCTCCTCCAAACTCATTCAACTTCATGTTCATTTTATTGGTCTGTCTGTCCATCTTCAAAAACATACAAGAAACAACAAAAACATAAATAAAATAAACAAGCAAAAGACTGATAAGAAAAAATATTGCCCCCCAAAGCAAAATGAGACAAAAATTCAACAAAATTACCAGTGACTTTGTTGTGTATTGGCCAACTATTCCTGGGCCTGGGGTCTGCCCTAAAGTGCAGTTAATATACCCAGTGAGGCTCCACTGGAGAAAACTGATTTTTCTTTTGTCAGAGGGTACAAATTTTGCGCAGTTTCCTGGTGAAGGATGGGATGCTATGTCTACTTCCTCTGCTCAGTGTTGGGACACCATCTAACCTGAGCCTGTACAAGCCTTGTGTGAGATGCCACAATCTCTGTGAGTTCATCTGCATGTGAGTCCTTATATATTTTGAAGATAATGCTTCTTTGGAGTAACCCCATCCCTCTCACAATCTTCCTACTTCCTCTTATGCGTAGATCCCTGAGCCTTGAGAGAAAACAACTCATTTAGGACCATGTGCTCTAAAGTCTCCCACTCCCTGTGCATTGTCTAGTGTCTCTGCTAATTCCTGTCTACGGCAAGAGACTTCTCTGATGTGAGTGAGGACGGCTCTATGAGTATAGAAGTAGGACATCAGGAGTTATTATGATGCTTTAGCAGAACAATAGTGTAAGACTTCCCTAGGCCCAAAACCTATCGATCTCATGTTATTAATATAGCAGTGTCATGTATGGGCTCCATCTCATTGAGTTGACCTTCAAGTCAATCAAAAAGTGGTTGATTGCCCCACTGGTTATTCTTGCTTGTCAACTTGACTACATCTGGAATTAACAAAACCCAAGAATGGAGGTCACACGTGTGAGGGATTTCTGCTTAATTTGAAGTGGGAAGATCTATTTTTAATCCAGAGCCTAGGGGAAAACAGGTTTTGGCAACAGAGGGTTTTTTAGGCAACAGAATCTTTTAATAATCTGGAATAAGCTTGACAAATTGTCAACACCTACAGTTATCAAAGCCTCTCCAGTTACTGAAGCCTCCACTGGGAGGTTAGAGAGCACTAAAAGCCCATGGTGTGAACTATTTTATAAACTTAAAAAGATAAATGTATTTAATTATCCTGATTCACCAGTTGTGGGTGGCAAGAGATTTTGTGACTCCGTATATAAAACTTCTGACAGTTCATGGAAACAAATAAGGAAAATCATGATGCTGGTCAGTTGTTCTTAGCATCTCTGGATAAACTGACAAGGGATAGGAATGAGCTCTGTGAAAACTTAAGCACCTTCTAGCACCCTAGAATAGAGCGAAGCACAGTGAACTCCGGAATCAAACTGAATGGCCCCAAGTGCTCATCAATAGACTAAAGGTTTTTAATGTGCCCTACAAGAGAATCTTCTTTCCCGCCATGGGGTTCAAGTTCTGGAAACTCACACGGAAACCTTCATAATGATAAGGTTTACTGACTTACAACAAAAATTCAGGTTCCAGCCTCAGAGGATGCTGGTAGTTAAAGTAAGGGCCTGGATCGGTAAAGAATGGGATCCTGTAACCTGTGGTAGGGAAATATGGGGGGACCCTATCAAAGCTGAGAACTTTTAACACTCAGTCTCAAGGGACTTTCTCACCTGAGGAAGTAGCCTCTCTATCTACCTTCAGCCACACCCCTTGAAATACCACCTTTTTTTGGCTTTGATTGGGGGAAATTAATCCATCATTGTCTGCTAAACCAGCAGTGTCTTTCTATGCAGAAAATGCCAGGCAAGGCAATACTGATGTCCCTCAGGCCCAATAATAGTTTTCCCTAGACCTGTAGCCAGACTAAGGCTAAGCCGGCTCCTAGAGGGGAGGTAGAAAATCTAGTCCACGAGGTGGCGATAAAGAGCTTAATGTGTTTGCTAGTTCATTAAAGCAAAAAGTTTGGGGAATATGGGTAGGGATGGATTTTAAGGACATGGGATAATGGTGGAAGGAACATAAAACTGGATAAGCCTGGGTTTGTGGATAAGCCTGGGTTTGTTGATTGGCCCTCTGAGTGGAGATTACAGGTTTAATAATGGAATCTCACAGAGTTTTTTTAAAAGGGTTTGTTTGTCAAAAGTTTGTTTGAATAGTTGGCTGCAGCATTTCTCAAAAGGTGGCCCACTGAAATAGAGCCGGAGATGCCTGATATCCCTTAGCTTAGTGTTGATGAAGGGACTTTAAGGCTTATGATAATTGTGATGCTGGAGAGGGTTTGCTGTGTAAAGCCTAGTCCTCCACAATGGGAATGTCCATAAGTCCTTCACTAGTCCAGTAAGACACAAAATGGTGAGATGGGCACAAACACATCTGAAGAGCTTTGTTGTCACCTTTTTCCTTGGGTCATACCTTCTGGCTGTAGATGCTGCTATGCTCACTTGGATGGATTAAATGCAATGCTTAAAATTGGGCCCCGGGGTAGCAGGGGCCAGGTGGCAGTACTAAATAAGCAAAAGCAAGGTAAGCATAGTTATTGCAGTGGGTAGCAGACGAAGTAATATCAACAATGGTCTAACCCATAATGGTCAGTACAGGCAAAGTGAATTTTACATGACTCATATGGACTTTGGTACTTGCTAAGCGATCATCGTGTCTCCAGGCCTGAAACAGATAAGAAGCCTATTGAACTTTTGTTTGATCTGTATAAGCAGAAAATGTCTCAAACCAATGAAAGAAAAGCTATATTGGATCATGGCAAAAGGGAATCTCAGCCTGTGAAACAATTCCAGACTATAGTCAGTCTGCAAACCCAGAACCCCTTAATTGACAGCCAGATTCCCCTAAGGAAAAGCCTTGATAAAATACCTAAAAGGTTTAGTATTATCCTTTCTCCAATCCTTCCCCGGGAAAGCATATAGCCTCCTTCAGCGGTAGCTGTACAATGGGGAAAAGAAAATAATTAGACTTTCTAAGGTCTATTGGTTACTTACTGGTTCTGAATTAATGATGATTCTGGGAGTTCCCGAGAAATATTGTAGTCCTTCAGTTAAAGTAGAGTAGGGGCTTACAAAAATGAGGTGATTAATGGAATTTTGGCTGAAGTTCTACTCACAGTAGGTTCAGTGGGTGCCCTAACTCATCCTATGGTTATTTGCCCAGAGTTCAGAATGTATAAAAACAACAGATAGAAGTCGACAGAATTCTCATGTTGGTTCCCTGACCTGTGGAGTGAAAGCTAGATTATTTAGATTTAGATTGCCACGACCAGGACCTTCACTGTGTCACTCCCGCGCCATTAAAGAGTTCCATCAGCTGACCCATGTCAACTTGAGAGGGCTACAACTTAAATTCCCCAACCTCCCCATAAAAAGCCTTTAACGTAGTCTCAACAGTTGCTCCTGTTATACCTCCCTAATCCACACTTCTGCTACACAACAATTGGGCACCAACCCCAGAGGCCTTAAAGCCATTGCCTTCCAGCAGATTGATATCATCCATATCATCCATACCCGGTCGTTCAGTAGACAGAAATTTATATTCATCAGTATTGACCCCTACTCCCATTTCACCTGGACTACCACACCAAGTAATGAAAACTCCAAGGAGCTCTTCAACTACATGCTCTTCACTTTTGTCGTTATGGGGAAGCCTCTCTCCAGATGAAAATTGATAATGGACGTGCCTTTAAGAGCCACCAATTTAATAGCCCACCACACTGGCATCCCTTACGATCCTCCGGGCCCAGCCGTCATTGAAAGAGCATACCAAACGCTCAAAAAAGAGTCAAACAAGCACAACCAATCAATTAAATCTGGTACTATTCACACTCAATGTGCCAAATGCTTATGCTACCCTGGGCAAAACCCCATTGTCCTTCACTGAAGCCACCTACCACAATACCACCCATTCTGGTCTGCTGGAAGGACCCACTTGACAGGTGTTGGAAGAAACCTGCCCCCCCTGCTAACAACTGGAAAGGGATTTGCTTGTGGTTTCCCACAGGATCAAACTCACCCTGTCAGTGTACCAGCCCACAATGTCTGACACTCCCGCCAGGAGCCACAATAAACACTATTAAACTGGAAGCTCAAACTTCTCTCTGACCCTTTGGGCTTCTGATGCCCTTAAGACAACAGGTTAAGAAAAGAATAATGATGTTAGGAGGGATGATTGATCCAGATTACCATGGAGAGATTGGATTGCTTCTCTGTGACGGAGGTTAAAAGGTTATGGATGGAGTGCAGGAGACCCTTAGATCATCTCTTGGAGTTATCATGGCCTGTAATTAAAGTCAATGGGAAACTATAATTGCCTAATCCAGGCAGGATGACAAATGGCCCTGGCAGGTCAGGAATGAAGGTTATGGGTCACTCTTCCAAGGAAAGAGCCGAGACATGCTGAGTTGCTTGCTACAGGTGGAGAAAATACAAGATGGGTCGTAGGGGAAAGTAGTTATTAATAGCAGCTAAGGCCACATGAACAGTTGCAGAAAAGAGTAATATAATTGAATTGAGAATTTCTGTTATATTTTGTTTAAATTTGAGAGTTTTTTCCTCAGTTTTTTTATTATGTGATGTAGCATATCAACTGTCACCAAATTTGAGTTTCAGATACTAAAAGAAAGTCCCTCAGAGAATATTGCCACCTTCTTTAAATTTATAATGTACTTGCAGTTGTACAAGGCATAGTTATATCATGCAAGGTGTAATTGTGATCTGGTTAAATACATAATACATTTGCAATTGTATTTGGGATAGCTATATTCTGTTTAGGTTTCATTATAACCTGATTATTATTTTCATTTGGAAATTAATTATGAGATAAGGAGATGTGATTTGTGTCAAGTTGACGAGGAGTGGACTTGTGGTGGCTATTCTTGCTTGTTCATTTGATTACATCTAGACTTAACCAGAACCCAAAAATGGAGAGCACACCTATGTTGGGTTTATGCCTAATTTGAAGGGGAAAGATCTACTTCTAATCTGGATCATTGAGTTAGAAAGACACACCTTTAATCCCTAATCTTTAATCCAGATCTCATCTGAGCCACATCTTCTGGTGGAAGCCTAGATAATTACATGAAAGAAAGAATCTCTTCCTCTTGGCTGGCATGTCCTCACCTTGCTAACCAGTCTAGTCCTTCACTGGCATTAGTGCCTACTACTTTGGGATTTCAGCATATACTGAATACCAATTGAGTCATCTAGCCTCACGGACTGAGAAACTCCTGTATTCTTGGACTTTCTTTTCATAACCAACCATTGTTGGATTGGCTGGACCACAGTCTGCAAATCATTCTAATAAATTGTCTTTCTTTCTATACATAGAGCGATTCATTATATAAGCTCTGTCACTCTAGAGAACCCTGACTAATAGAGTTACTTCCATAACTTTTGTGCCAATATCACACCAGTATATCTTTCAAGCAGATCTCTGTTACAGATCAGAGTTCATACATGGGTAATGTTAATGATAACCCGCCCCCCCCCCCAAATAGCTGGCAGAGTACCTTCTGCCTCCATGAACTCTAGTCAGTAGTGGTAAAGCATCTAGATAGGCACTAACTTTACTTTTCCAAGATTGATGACATAAGTAAGGGTTGTGATCAGCAACAGGGCCTTTCCATCAGGTTTTGCAGAACAACCACTTACTTTGACAATAGCCTGTGACAGTTAGAGACCTTCCATGGAAGCCCTTTGCCAATGAGTTAATAAGATATAACCTATTCATGGCACTGGGGGGTTTACATGGTTTCAGTGGTGTCCAGTTGGAGCACTGTCTCCTGTATAATTTGATGACTCTGTTTAGATTCTTTTCATATATATATAGAGAGAGAACTTTCTTCAGGAGTAGATTTCTAGTTTAAAAGTGGAGTGCATAACTCATAATGAAATAGTTTACAAAAGATGAAACATAAATGTCAAAGGAACACTTAAAGAAATGTCCAGTTGATGGAGGAAGGTCATTGGTTAAATAAAAAGAAACTGCTTGGCTCTCATTGGTTAGAGATAGGTGGGAGGAGTAAACAGAACAGAACGCTGGGAAGAAGAGGAAGTGAGCTCAGACTCCACAGCTCTCCTCTCGGGAGCAGATGCCTCAGAGAGAGAGACGCCATGCTCCTGGCTCCTGGGCAGACATACGCAATGAAGCTCCGACCCAGGATGGACGTGGGCTAGAATCTTCCCGGTAAGACCGGTGCTCACAGATTATTAGAGATGGGTTGATCGGGATATCAGAATTAGCCAGTTAGGGCTAGAGCTAAAGGGCCAAGCAGTGTCTAAAAGAATACAGTTTGTGTGTTGTTATTTCGGGGCATAAGCTAGCCGAGCAGGTGGCCAGGGTTCTGGGAACGCAGCCCCGCCGCCCTTATTACTACACTGTTACAGATCAGAGTTCATACATGGGTAATGTTAATGATAACCAGTGCCTCCCCCCCAAATAGCTGGCAGAGTACCTTCTGCCTCCATGAACTCTAGTCAGTAGTGGTAAAGCATCTAGATAGGCACTAACTTTACTTTTCCAAGATTGATGACATAAGTAAGGGTTGTGATCAGCAACAGGGCCTTTCCATCAGGTTTTGCAGAATAACCACTTACTTTGACAATAGCCTGTGACAGTTAGAGACGTTCCATGGAAGCCCTTTGCCCATGAGTTAATAAGATATAACCTATTCATGGCACTGGGGGTTTTACATGGTTTCAGTGGTGTCCAGTTGGAGCACTGTCTCCTGTATAATTTGATGACTCTGTTTAGATTCTTTTCATATATATGTATATCTTTCTTCAGGAGTAGATTTCTAGTTTAAAAGTGGAGTGCATAACTCATAATGAAATAGTTTACAAAAGATGAAACATAAAATGTCAAAGGAACATTTAAAGAAATGTCCAGTATCCTTTACCACGATGGAAATGAGAATTTGAGATTTTTCTCTTACGTCTAGTCAGAATGACCAAGATCAATAAAACAAATGGCAACAAATGTTGATAAAGATACAAGGAAGACATCTCATTGCTAATGTGAGTGGGAACTGGAACAGCTCCTAGAGAAATCAGTCTGGGCATTTCTCAAGGAACTGGGAATAGAGAATAGAGCTACACAAAAATCCAGGTAGATCCCTCCTGGGCAGACACCCAAAGGGCTCTAAATCCTCCTATGGAGGTACTCACTGTGGCGTTTTGTGTGAAAATGGCCCCAAAGTTTCATAGATTTGAATGTCTGGTACCAGTTAGTAGAAATGTTTGGAAAAGATTAGCAGATTCAGCTTCGTTCGAGTAGGTGTGTCACCCAGGGTAGGCTTTGAGGTTTCAAAAGCCTATGCCAGATCCAATCCCCCCCTCCCTTTCTCTCTCTCCCTCCTGTCTACAGATCCCAGTGTACAGCTCTCAACTACAGGGCCAGTGCCATCTCAGACTGTTTTCTGCCATGGTAAATATAATCTCTACAACTGTAAGCAAGTCCAAAATTAAATGGTAACAAAGACACTTGCTCCTCCATGTTTACTACTGATCAATTTATAATTGCCTGAAATTGGAAACTCCTTAGATGCCCATCAATTGATGAATTGATAAGGAAAATGTGGTACATTTATATAATGGATTATTAAGATATTAAGGAAAACGAAATTTTCAGGCAAATTGATGGAGCTAGGAAAAAGAATCACACTGAATGAAGTAACCTAGAGCCTAAAGAACAAATATTGTTTATCTTTTCTTACATGTGGGTGTTAGCTCTTAATCTTTCATTATGTATGATACAATCTGAATAACCACTGGTTAGGCACTTAGTAAGTGAAGAACGATTAAATGAAAACTTGGGGGATCTGAAAAGCAAAACAGCCAGCCACTGGCTCTTACCTTGACCTCAGTCTGAAATGGCAATCTTGCCTCCAGGAATCTCAGAAGGATACTGCACCTGAGAACTGTCCTTCCCCATCTTATATTCCTCTCTAGGGCTGGGATTGAAGGCATGCACTACACAGTTTCTATAGCAACTAGTGTGGCTACAGGGATTAAAGGTGTGTGTTACTATAATCTGGTCTGTAAGGCTGACCAGTGGAACTGTTTTACTATCAGATTTTCAGGCAACCTTTATTTATTAAAATATAATTGAAATGCCACTACAAGTAAGGAAGATCTCACAATGAAAGGGAAATAGAATACAGCATCCAGGAAAGAGGAAGTAGATAGAAGAGAATAGTAAAGGACAGATAGCCAACATTAAAAGTCATTTGAAAAACTGTACAAAAACCTACTACTAATTTTTTTTAAAGGAAGTTCTATACAAAAGACTGAAGAGCACCATTGTCATTTGTGTTCTACCCTCTAGATATAACATGAGCACAAAGATTAGGAGCTTTGATATATTCAACATGTATCACTATGCCTAACAGAAGTCAAAATATATAAAATAACTGTTAAATGAAACTCTTGTAATAAACAGGTTACTAATAAGGTCCTTCTGATTCATGTTATTTCGTCAGATAACATTAGCTTTTCAGTTTTTTCAAAACAATCTATATTCTTTTTTGCTTATAAAAGTTACCGATGACAAAATAGTTAGGATTTATGACTTCAATGATTTATATACCATAGGCATTGTTGTTGTCTGTGAAATGACTATTTTTGAAATAGCGAATAATTCTTGGGAAAGTTCGGAATAAAAATGTGTAGTTGCCACTGAATTAATATGGTGATTGAATTCCTAGAAGACTTGTTTAATAATAACACCTTGTGAAAAATACTTAGCATTAATATGTGGAATGCTGTCTCATTTAGATTATTTAAGATAATTTTAGATTATTTAAGATAAATAGTCTGACATGGATAAGCTTCTGTGTGAAAGTCAGAAAGTCGTTTGGCACGTCTGAGAAGTCACTCTGCAACCTGCCTTATGAGGTGGCCCTGAACATTGTAGGAAATGAACCAGGCTTTTCATCTGGCTCTCTTCTAGGATAACGAAAATAACTATGGTCAATTTCAAAAACACCCCCTGGGGGGCACTGTAGCCCTGCTGAGAACCACTGTTCCAATTCCAGTGTGAAATCTAAATCCAAAAAGAATCTCTTCATTATTCCCACCACTGAGCATGCTTCGTATGATTTTTTTTTTAAATCTTTCTCAATTGAGATTATATCTCAGGTCTGGATTCGTGCTGACCCACTACACACTTAATGAGGAGTTACCAGTGAGAATAGTAAGGACTTCTGGTCAGGACGATCTATGACTTCACCTGGAAGACCACTTTTCCACCCTTTACCTCTACCTCAAAATCACAAAGACATAGCACAAAAATGTGAAGATACAGACTCATTCTCATAAATAAATGTCTCAAGGGAAGAATAAATATAGCAAAAAAAAACAAAAAAAGATGCAAGCAGTGGCTAGGAACTTTGAAAATAGATACAGAATCTTCACCTCCACATGGTAGCAGAGATGGAGGGAACAGTCATTGTGGACAAACAGAACAGACAGGTCAATAGTAGCCACCCTGGTTGCCCCACCCTCAAGTTTCCTCTCCCATTAACCAATTGTCATTTGTCCATTGTCACTGTTGCAGCCTCTAAACACACGTTCCCTACAACAGACAGCACAAGCAATAGCATCTCATCAGACTTCTTAACAATATTCTATAGCTTTTCAAAGTCTTTGAATGTAGATAATGCTGCAGAAACACCAAACACAGGAAGAAGGGAAGGTGGGAAGGAACCCACAATTGACTCCAGCAAGAATACTAAAGTAAGTGAGGGTAACATGTGGGGGAAAAAAAACCAATTAATATTTTCATGATCTCTTCTTTCTTAATTATTATTTTACATATATACATATATTAATAAATACGCCAGACAGTGGGGACACACACCTTTAATCCTAGCACTACAGAAGCAGAAGCAGGCAGATCTCAAGTTAGAGACCAACCTGGCCTACAGAACTGGTTCCAGGACAGCCAGTATGACATGGAGAAAGACTTCGTGAAAAACCAATCTTTATATATACAAGCTGCTGAGTCTACTTGGTGTTGCTTATATTCCTATGTATTTAGGGCTGATCACTTGATATGGGATGTATCCTATCCGAGGCTCCACCCTTAACTAATTGCTTGTAGTTTTTCACCTAGCAGGGAAGCTGAGACTTACGCTAAACTCCCATCACAATGGCATGTCAACTGTGCAGTCTTGCTCAGGCAACAGTGCTGAGATTTCACGGGGGCACTTTCCTTGTGGTAAACAGAGAATACGATCTGGAAGCAGGCATGGCCCTCTGGCTCTTATAATCTTTCTGTATCCTCTAAATGTTTCCTGAGGCTAAAGTGTATGAGTCATATTTTTGATATCAACTAAGATTGGACACACTATGGTCAATTGTTCTCTGCATTGTGACCAGTTATGGGTTTCTGTCATGGTCACCATCTTCTGGAAAAAGAAATTTCTTTGATGAAGGATGAGTGCTTCGTGTGTATGCAAAGACTGGGGCTATGATCCACAAGTCAGAGAATAGGCTGTGAGACAAGAAAATTAGTTGACACACAAATCTCCATTCCAGAAAAGATGTTAGAGAAAAAAGTATCCTCAGCATCCAAAATAGTCTCCCGATGTTAATCTACAACACAATTTATAGCACTCTTGTAAGCGTCTGACCTCGAATCTGTAGCTAGCTGACTGTGCTTGTTTTTTATAAAGACCTAAGTAATAGTTTGAGGACATTCTGGGAAAGCCCAAAGCTAGCCCTACTGTACTTATGTCATGGTCTCCAGATGATCACACTGGCCCTACGTGCCCATTTATGGTCTAACTGAACAGAAGACGAACGGGAAAGCACTATAAAACTAAAAATATCCACGCTCTTGTTATTTAATATGGCAGCGTCACCACATTGTTCCCTGAGAAGATTCGCTTGAACTGAGACGAGGGCTACCACAAAAAGAGCAGGGGGAAGAAATCAAGGTTCAGCAAAAACCCCAGTCATAACTGAGGTTCAAGAGCGGAGTAAAATCAAGGGTGGGAGGGGACTGAGTAACCAGAACACAGAGAAATGCAAATAAGACCAAACTCTACTTTGAGAGGCAGAATGTGGAACCCAAGGCCAGCAGGCATCTGAAGGTTTTACAGACTTTTACTGAGGTGTGGTTGTTGTTGTTGGTGTTGTTGATGTTGGTAGTTCTTTTGAAGTTTCATGCAATGTCTTTATTTATTTTCACACATACCCAACTCCTAATTCACTTCCCTCCCCTACCGCCCCCCCCCCCCGGCAGTTTTATGTCACATTTTTTTTTTCTCAAATCGTTCAAGGCCAATTTGTGTTGCCTAAATATTCATGCGTGTGTGTTCTCTTACTGGAGAGTGGTCAAATTAGGAAAAGCGGCACTCTTAGAGAAAACTCTCTTCCCCTCTGCCAGCAGGTAATACTTAGCAATAGCTCCAAGGATGGGTGTGGACTGTGTGTGCTCAATTCCTCTTGCTTCGTGTGATTTGGCCTGGCTTATCTTTGCACAGGTTTTTTTTTTTTTTAACATGTATTGTAACCACTGTGAAGTTGTGTGTACAGTTGTCCTGATCGTTCAGAAGGTAAAGCTTCCTTGTATGCATTTATCGCCTCAGACCCTTATGTTATTTCTGCCCCCCCTTCTACAGTGATTGCTGAGCCTTGAGAGTGGAGTTGTATTATCTATTTACTCTGTAGGGTTGAGAAGTCCACATTCCCTGCACCTTAGCCAGTCGGTGCTAGTCTCTATCTGCTGCAAACAAAATCTCTCAAATGAGGGAAGAGAGATGCATTGGTCTATGGGAATAATAAGTCATTAGAAGTAAGTTTAGTACTATGTCCATTCAGCACCGTCAAAGTAGTAGGATCTTCCCTAGGGCCTTTGACCCCCTAGTCACAGGGTCTTAGTCTAATAATGATGCCAGGTTTGGGTTTTACCATGTGTAACATTGGATATATATCCAATCAGAAAGTGAATGTTTACTTCCATGGTGTTCATGCCCCCATTTCCCAGTGGCATTTGCAAGCTAGTCACTATTATAGCTCAGAGGGTTCACATCTGGATATGACTGATAATTATTTTTCTCCTCAGTAGCTTGCATGATGGTATCCAGTACTATGAAAGTTAGCCAGTAGGGATGAAGGTTCAAGGTCAGTACCAGCTTGATTTCTCCATGTTTTTTATGACTCAAGAATGTAGTGTTTTCAGTAATAGAATCTTACCTTAAGTTCCAATGAATATAGAGCAACAGTAATAATATATAATGGTTAAGAATATGAAGCATTTTTAATTGTTTCTCAATGAAGAAAAAGATGTTGGGCGCATAATCCCAGCTACAGCCACAGAGCTAAAGGCTATGAGTTGCTGAGAAAAAAAGAGATTATTTTCTCTGAAATTGTAGCCCCTGATAAGCTGACCATGCTCAAGTAAAACGACACACCATCCAAAAATATTTGGGGAGCAAAAATTTGTCTCAAAGGATGATTTTAAGGACACAGTTTTGAATAGATATGGAAAGGAGGTATAAAGTGAGGAAGGATTGGAGACTGGGGTGTAAATGTGATCAAAACAAATTTTATGAAACTCTCAAAGAACTAATAAAATAAAGTATATTTGAAAGTAAAAGTAAATAAATGATTGTTCCACAGCTTTTCAGATATGTAAAATGAGCCTAGAAACACTAAGTGACATACAAGTTTGTATGTTAAATTGGTATAAGAGCCAATCGCAGAAATTGGGTCACCCAATTACTGTTTTGTTAGGGTTTGTTATTATTTTGTTATTGCTTTATGTTTACACTTTTTAACAAAATATAGACTTCCAATACAAATATATTCAATTAAAAATAGCTAGGATTACAAATAATTATAACACTCTTAAAATCTGAAACTTAAAGGAAGATATTCTAATTGTTTTATAAATTACATTTAGATATATTTTATTGTGTTCTGTTTGGGTGCCAAAATATTTCTTGACTTTACCAACCAAATTTCTGTCTGGAGAAATTCTAAAATAATGGAAATAGGCAATATTGAAGACATATTACTTAAGATTTGATATAAAGCTTTGGTTTTATAAGAAACACTTCAAACAGATCAAAAACTAATTCTCTAAAAATTTTCCAGGATTCTTCAAAAATTGTCTCCAAATGTCATTAACATTGCTCACTGACTCTGGCAACAAGCTGGGTCTTCAAGTCTTTGTTGTCACTGTTCATATTTTTACTAAACTCTATAAATCTGGACACTCCCACTGTACATTGCTCTCCACTTCTGCTGATTTCAGTCAATAACCACTACATAAAGGAACCCCGCCCACATTCGGCTCCCAGGAATTTCTACTGATTGATTTGTCTTCTGCTATAAGTCATATATATGTACTTTCATCTTTTATAAAATCTTATTTCTTGCTTGCCACATTTTATCCAAAGAAATTACAATTGTGATCATTTATTTTAACATCTGAAAAAATACTATTAATTTTCTTCTTTCATATTTCTTCTACTTACTATTGATCACCATTAAATGGAAAATAATGGAAACGGCTATAGATTTCTAGATTTAGGGAAAGTAATCAAGGAAACTCCCAGAAAAGGGCAAAAGAGGACATTGGAAGAGCAAGAAATTCATCTAGGAAGTAAGATTCTTACAGGATTTCATGATCAGGATGTAAAAATGTCCAATTGGCAAGAAAGGCAGACTGGCAAAGAGATCTAGGGACACTGATGACAAACTTCCACAGCACTACACAGGGAAAGGTGACTGTCAGCTCACTGACAAAGAAGGGAAGAGGAAGAGAAGACGGAAGGAAAGGAAGAATCTTGTCACCACGTCCAGGTAAATGTCTTCATCTTCCAGCCTCACTTGTGTGGTTTCAAGTGGCAGTGTGCCACTGTTGACGACAAATTGCTCTAAGATCCCAAACCTTCAATGTTACCGTAGCCATATTTGTCATGTGATTCTGCTGAGGTTCCCAACTCCGACTGGGAGCTCATACATGTAATTTGCTTTCGCTGACAGAATAATCTGCCAATCTAACCCTCTTCGCATTTCTATTTCCTGTCCTTGTACTTCTCTACAGAAAGTCCTCCATCAGTGTCAAGAAGTCAATAATGCAGAACTGTGCTAGTCAAGGCTCCTTAATCATGCCAGCCTTCTCTAGCCTGGAAAAGACTCAGCAAATGTGGGAATACACAAGGGAACGCAGCAGAACTCAGGACCACCACAGTGACCTGAGCACTGATGAATTGGACCCCAGAACACAATGTATGCATTCAGTTTATGTAGATATTATTTTTTACTTAAATAATTTCTTTTGAGTTTATAATATAATTATACCATTTCTCACTTCCCTTTCTTCACTCCAAGCCCTCCTATGTACCCCCTTTCTTTTTTTTTTAAATTCATGGCCTCTTTTAAAAATTATTGATACATATAAATATGTATATTTAGGTAAATATATATGTACACATATATGTATGTATGTATATGTATGTATGTACGTCCTGCTTAGTATGTTTAATGTTATTTTCATGTATATGTTTTCAAAAATTTTCATGGTACAAGAAGGTGTCCTGAAAGCCTCAAAAAGAAGCAAGTGACCAACAGTTCTACCCAACTATGATGCCTATTAGGCACAACAATAATCAGCATGGCATGACAACCTTCATGATGCAGTAGTAGCATGCATACCTTGGCAATAACCCATCTCTCTAATTGAATCCCTCCTGCTCAGCAAGAAGAAAATAATGCCTGCTCCTGGAAACCTAGAAAACTACAGTCAGTCATGGATCTTGAAGAATTTACAACTGCCACTTCTATAAATCAGCATAATCCACAGCCACATTCTAAATATGTGTCCTTGTATCCACAGATAAATGTAGTTTCCACCCCTCATCAAGGAAACTTCTCTTTGCAACAGATGGAGACCATTACAGAAAACCAAACCAATTACAGTGTAGAATTGTGTAGCTCAGCTCCAGGGGATATATCTACAACACAACTCCTACATCTAAAGCTCAGTGATCATTTGTAGAAGAGGGGGCGGAAAAATGTAAGAGCCAGAGGATTTGGGAGTTTGCTGTGAGATTGTGTCTCCTAGAAATATTACAAGCTATATCCATGAATTCTCACCGACATGGTTGCCTAAACACAACCTGAACAATGATAAACACCAATAGACATGCTAACATGTTGATGTGGGATTCCCCTCTGTATGTTGTGCATACCATTGGTTAATATTATTGTTCATCAACAAAGGAAGTCAGGACAGGAACTCAGACAGTGCAGGAACCTGGAGGCAGGAGCTGATGCATATTCTATGGAGGGGCGCTGCTTACTGGCTTGCTCTCCATTGACTTGCTTAGTCTGCTTTCTGAAAGAACCCAGGATGACCAGTGCTGGGATGGTCCCACCCACAGTGGACCTGACACTCCGCAACAGGTCACTAATTAAGAAAATGTCTTACAGGATTGACGACAACTGAGATTTGACTACAGCTGAGGTTCCCCCCTCTCTGATGACAACAGCTTGCATCAAGTTGACTTAAAACTACCCAGCACACCTCTTTTTTTCTCATTCTGTTTACCCCTTTGGTGGTATAATTTGCATGTCATTTTTTAGATATAAATCCCATTATCATCTGCAATGACTTTGTGCCTGAGAACTGTATTTTACAAATGTAATTAAATTTTTTTTGGTCGCACAGAAACAGCACAGTATGTTCTATAGTTATCAAAAGTATAATTTACAGAAAATCAAAGTAAAAAGAGGTTCTTTCTAAAAATTGGCTGATATTTCACACAAAATCTCCACAATTTATAGAACAAATGAATAGTTATAAGTTTCTTAAAGAAATCTTTAGAAATCACCAACTTAGTATAAAGATGTAAAATCGTGAGCTAAATAGGACAGCTATATGAGAAATGTCACAATGTAAAACTGTTTCTGTCTTCTTTGTCAATACACTTCCCTGGAGCTCCCTTACCCTGTAGTTCTGACATTCAAAGTTCTTCAACATGCCAAGTTTATTCAATAATTTCCCTTCTAAATATGATTATTGTAGAGAAAAACACAGGAAAAAGGGAAGAGAAGGAGGAGAGGATAAAAAGAAAACAAAAACATAAACAGTTGCCCTCTGCACCTTTTTCTTATTCTTTAGGTCTAGTGTTTGAGGTTTAAGTAATAGGAGAAAATATATTGAATATTTGCATACACATCTGAGCCACTAGTTAATTACCAAAACAGCAAGTAGGCAAAACTTAACATACTCCACCAATTCTTTTCTTACTGCTTGAGAAAAGGAATTTGAGAACAGTAACATGATAGTATAATTTAATATGCATATAACTGAATTTCCACACAGATAAATGAATATCGTAATTGTGTGTCTCTGGCTGGAACTAACAGAAAATTAATTCTTGGTAAGTTAGATGGAGGCAAAAAAAAAAAACCCTTGTAATCTGAAAGTTCAAAATATTAAAGAAAATTTATAGAATAAGGCTTAAAAAGTTTGGGGCCTGAGGAACTCTAAAGATCTTAGTAATAATAGTTAATATGATATTTCTTGAGAGTTTATTACCAAGAATAAATCTGTCTTATCGGCTTTTCTCTAGGAAGAGAGCATCCAATGCCTAGCAGAAGACTAAAGTCCTGGCAAAAGGATTCTGCCAGCCCCCAAGGAAAGGCAAAGGATGCATGAAGATTGGGATTGCCAATAATGTTCACCATAATGATAAAATTGCAAAGTCTAAAGTTCTGTTTTCCTGGGGAGACCAAGATAGCAATGAGGGGAATCAATATTATAGAGTATTATATCAATATCATTAACTCTGGGTCACAATAGAATTTGCATTGGCTCAATAGTTGGCTCTTTCATCCTCTCAATATGAAAGACAGAAAGTAAAGGGCAGGCAGAGTTAACACTTTCTAATAACCAAAAAGAGTTTCTAGAGAGCAGAGGGGCAAAAGTTGACTACCTTGAGTTGTTTTCCTTTGGAGGAAAAACAGTATTTTGTCACACTGTCCTCCTTTGAACACAAAATAATCCTAACTTCCACACTGCAGTGTATAATAGCATTATATTTTCTGAATCAGAAGATCACGTCACCATTTAGAAACCTTTAACTTTTAAAAGCACAAGCTAAATTTCAAAGTGGTTTACTTTTATAAATTGAAGCTATTTTATGTCATTAAATTGATGAGATAATCAAAGGCAGAGATTAGGGCAATTATAATCAATTAATAACTTTAATATTCTTATGGTTCTACATCAGTATTTTTCATATAATAATGTAAAATGTAAGTACAATTATTTATTGAATGCCAAGACAATTAATCATGTCAAAGATAATGATTTTAATGACACAATATGAATATGACCTTTAATTTATCAGAAACTGTTGGCATTTTCAAAAGAAAAGCATTTAGAAAAACACCTCAATATACTTCAAGACTCTAAGACTGTAAAAAAAAAATGCGAGAAAAGGCAAAGTGGAATAAAACTTGGACAAGTCCTTGGTGGCAATAATTTTAAGATGGCCCTGAAGATATTTTGCCTTAATAGTCAAGCCTATAAAACACAATGAACCATGACATATGTGATCTGTCATCTTATATGGTAAAGGAACTTTACAGAGTAGTTAAAGTTACCAAATCAGGCGACTCTGAGTTAATGAAACACAGGTGGGTCTCACATGTCCACAAGAGCAACTGAAAAGAGCGTGTTGTCTGACTGGTTAAAGAAGAGGAAACCAGAGAGATTCAAAGCAAGAACTTGGTGAGTAGCTTCAGCTATGATGGTAAAGAAGACATACTACAGATAAGCGCTGAAGAGAGATCAGTAAGAGAAAGGGCAGCCAGTCCAGTCACAATGACCCTACAAACAACCTGGATGGACTGTCTTGAAAACCAGCTGTGCTCCAGCTGCCAAGAGCCCAGTGTGACACCCGGGTTCTGGGCTTTGGCCTGAGACCCTACACAGAGGACCCCCTGGAGTCCTCTAGCGCCTATGTGGCAATGAGATGTTGAATTGTCTTGCTTTCATTTGTTAAACTGTAGTAACCTTTTGTTTGACCCCTGTATGTGGCCTGGGGTGAGAGTAGCACTTACCAAGGAGAGCAGGAAATGAGTTTTTCAGTTGAAGTCTCAGCCCAAGGGATTTCTGGATTCAAGTTCTGGGGCATAAAGAAAAACCTCATAAGAAATTTGTCCTAAAAACAAAATAGAAAGTTTTTCAGTTTTAAAAGAAGTCTTTCTTTATTGACATACACTCAACTGGAAAGAAATTCTGGACCTATATATAAACTCAGAATTTTGGAAAAGCTTTCTTTTACCCAGCCTTCATCTTTTTCACCCAAGGATATACTTTGATTTACAGAGAATCTTCAGGAGCCACCTGGGTACTAAGCACTGAATTTTTCAGTCCTAATCTCAGAGACAGAGTGGGTGAGAGGGAAGGAGAGAGAGAAGGAAAAGAAAGACTATACAAAAGAAAACGTGCTCCTCTGCTGGTTTTCAAGTCATCAGGTCTCACTCACTCTGTGACTCACTTCAAGATGCCAACAGGACTTCTAAAAAGCTAACAATTGACTCTCACAAACCAGTGCAAGCTGTTTTCAGGAAACCAACTCAGGAAAAAGTGGTTGTCGAGCAACAAAATTGAATAACAGAGTGTCAACATCTTCGTGATCTGAGTCTCCATTTAGAACACTTCATTTATAGTCTATCTCCTCTTCCATCTTTTTCATGTTCAATTATCTTTTCACTTAGAAAAAAAAATCATCTGACAGAAGATTCCATTTTCTTTTACTATCAAATCTTACGGGGGGGGGCGAATATGATTGTACAAAAAAATTCAACCACAGAACAGTCGAATTGCAGAATGAAAGAAGACATCAGATATTCGAAGGGCTCCTTTGAAAGTGGAACCTATAGATGGCAAATAGGTCTCTGTGCTGCTGTTTTAGTGTGAGAGGCGGAATGGCCATGGCCAGCATGTGCTGCTCAGCTCTGAGAAGACCTTTTCAAGCTCTATCTCAGAAACTCAGTGTGAATGTCATACTGAAGTTCTACCTCCTAACATAGACAACAGTCTCTAGAGAAGTGAGATGTGAGGGGTCCTTCAGCCATAGTCCCAGCCTCAGTGGCTGCAAAAGGCTTTGTGTGATTTTCAAATAAAAAATGAATCCTTTGATAATTTCTTCCAACCTAAAAATGGTCTTCTTTTAGTTGGGAAAGTAGAGTGTGTGAAACTTCATTTTGTTCCCATGTTATTGTGCTATCTAACTGCGGTTCAAGTTTTTGAAATAAGATCAGTATCTGGGGTTGGAGAGATGGCTCAGCAGTTAAGAACACTGGCTGTTCTTCCAGAGGATCCAGGTTCAATACCCAGCACCCACATGACAACTCAGAACTGTCTGTAACTCCTGTTCCAGGGGATCCAACTCCTTCATACAGACATACATGCAGGCAAAACACAAATGCACATAAAATAAATAAATTTTAAAAAGAATCATATCTCTGAAAATAAGAAATCATTTTCTAAACACTGATAAATTTGCCTCATTCAGTTTTATACAATATGCCAATGAACATACACATGACAGAAAACTATATTCACCATAAGAGCTTATAGTTACTATTACCTGAGCTGTAGTGTCATAGGCCTCAACCCTAACAAGGGACATCAGCCACCTATCTTCAGTAGAAATTAGCCTCTTTAATTAAAGATGGATAATAGTGACAAAAATCAGGAAGTATTTATTCATTGTCGCTTCATTGGGAATAGGAATAAATAAAGACTTATCATCCAAAAATCCATCTTCAGAGCCTTGACCTGAGATAAATTTAAAAGGAAGTCAAAAAGTGTACAAAACTGCAAAAAAGGTGTGCAAAAATGAGCAGTCCTATTTAAAGTGTGGTCCATCAGTGCTGAGCTCCAGTCTCTCCTGCAAGATGGTCTGGCAGTCATGTGGAGTCCTTTCCTTTTAAACAGGTTCCTACTGTGGCAGATATCAGACTCGCCTTTTTCTGCTTCCAGTGTGAAAAATCTGGACAAATTCTTAGGGACTGGAGTTTCAAGAATCCAATAACTAAAAGAGGGTCACAAATATCTTTCTTTAGAATCCCTCTGTTTCTGTCAAAATGGTTGCATTATGATATAATATATGTACATAATTATATATTGCATTTATTATATTATATATCAGAATATAATGGAACATTCCAATAACTATTTAAATGTACAAGAAAATATATACTTTTACAACTCTTTTAGCAAATGTATAAAAAAGACTGCAGTCATACACAATACATCTTTAACAAAGGCACTTCTGCCTAAAAGTAATTCTGTAGTATCAAATTCATGGCTCTCACAATATATTGCCAGGATGCAAATGAATCTTGGAGACTATCAATTTGATTCCATTATTACAAAGAAGGAGGTCTGGTGCAAAGGTGGGGGGGAGGCTTCTATACTCTCTCCAAAACCTTTGCCTGGAAGCACCAATCTCCTGCTGATGAGACTCGATGCGGTGTCTTAATATTCTGATATGAACATTGATGCATGCAGAGATGTGCAACACCATATATATTATAATGGCATTTCACTAAAGCATTTACTTAATAAAGTTGAATATATGCCATTTTTATATCTTAAAAGAAATTTCTGAATGCACAGGATTAGTATAAACCTATCTGGTAGTCTAATCCTGACCTATAAACTCTTGAAGCAGACGTAATGCCAGCCATGACTTTCGGAACAAGTGACCTGAGAAGTACTGAGGCCAAAGAATCTGAGTTCTTTACAGAAGATAAAGTGTTAAGGCATGACCAGGGGGAAAAAAAAAGAAACAGAAAACGAACCTTACATAACCAGAATAGCATTGTGCTCATTCGCAGCAGTTGGTAATAGAGTAACGCTCCTGTAGGCTGTTTAGCAGGTCGTGTTTCCTGTGGATTTACACGTCCCTTCTTGGAGAGTGGGAGAGACTCACCAAGTCCATGGTTTGTTTGTTTTTTACAGTGAGAAAACTTATGGGGGAGAAGATTTAAGAGACATTTTGGGGGAGTCGTAGAAGCACTAAACCATGAGAGGAAACTCTTTCCACGCGGTTGCCGTCAAGTTACTCGGGGACTCAGGGTTGCAATCTTTCTGCATCGTCATCCTAGATGGACAGGCCCTCTAGTAATCCAGCCCCCTCACTCACCCACGCTCCTGAAATAACCCCGGAAACTCATTGGTTCGCCAAACAAGATTAGGTGGAATCCCTTCTTTGATCTGTGGTCTGGGATGCTTGCCTGCTTCTTCACATGGCACACAAGTACTGCCTTTTGCTCCCATTTCCCAAGTCTTCTGTGATGTGATTATGCTGCTTTTACAATCAGACAGCCAGAAAATTTGTTGTTTCACATCTGCAAAATCTTAAGAGTGTAGACAGCCAACGCATTATGAGGGGAGAGAAGATATTTTGCAGTTTTAAATACAGATCAAGAAGGGAAACCAGTTAGCACTGAGGCAGTCACACCTCCACCTTTTATTTTTCCTTAATACATTATTTCACATGGTCAGTTGAAGAAGAGCTGAATGCCAGTCCTCTCTAGTCCTGATCCAGGAGATTTTACTACACTGTGGTGCTTGCCAAAGAGCTTCATTCAGGGGCTGGTGCTGGGGTGGAGCTCAGTGAGAGAGTAATTCTCTAATTTGTGTGAGGCTCCAGACTAAATGTCCAGCAACACACACACAAGCACACACACACTCACACACGCACGCTCGCGCACACACAAAGAGACACACACAGGCATACACAGACACACACACGCGCACACACACACACGGCAGCCACATCTAAACAGGCAGAGCAGGTTTAACTAAATGCATATTGCGTAGTTAAATCTCTGTAAAACAGAGAGAAAGGTCCATTTTCTTTTCACGCACTCATCCAAACAACACAGTCAATGGGCCTTATTTTCTCCTTGCCGTTCCAATTCTCTCATAGCCAACACCCACTAGACTCCTCGCCAAAATCAAGGGAAAGGGGAAAGAAAAGTAAGTTGAAAATTTTTTCATTCTTTTTTTATTATTTTTATTATTTTTTTATTCTTTTTTTTTTAAAAAAAAAGGGAAAAAAAGTTTCCGCCTCCTCCCAGCCTCCCATTTCCCTCCCCCTCCTCCCACCCTTCTCCCCCTCCTCCCATTCCTCTCCCCCTCCCTCTCCAGTCCAAAGAGCAGTCAGGGTTCCCTGCCCTGTGGAAAGTCCAAGGTCCTCCCCCCTCCGTCCATATCTAGGAAGGTGAACATCCAAACTGGCTAGGCTCCCACAAAGCCAGAACATTAAGTAGGATCAAAACCCCGTGCCATCGTCCTTGGCTTCTCATCAGCCCTCATTGTTCGCCATGTTCAGAGATTCCGGTTTTATCCCATGCTTTTTCAGACACAGTCCAGCTGGCCTTGGTGAGCTCCCAATAGATCAGCCCCATGAGGTTTTGTTCTGTGTAAGTCTTTGTATCTAAGTGTACGTGAATGTGTCTATATATGTTTGTGTGTGTGTGTGTACATGTGTGTGAATGAGTTTCAGTGTGGGTATGTGAGCATGTGAGACTGTGTCAGTGTGTGTGCATGACATAACTGTGGTCTGCGTTTTTTGTATGCTAGTGGATGTGAGAAAGAGTATATGTATAAGCGTGTGAGTATACGTGGGCAAGACTGTGTGTCTGTGAAAGTGAGTGTGCATATGTGTATATAAGAGTGTGGGCATCTGTGTGAGATACGACTACGTGACTGGGGGTATATATAAGTGTATGTGTAAGAGTATGTGTGTGTATGTTTGGGTATGTGTACATAACTATGGTGGGTATGAGTGTGTCAGTGTGTGTAACAGCATAAACGAATGTAGACAGATTGTAAAAATATATATAGCTTTAATGGCGAAATAGACTTACAGAACCACCGCTCCCACAGAGACCAGGAAAGCAGAAAGGGACGGCTGGGAGCACGCTTGCCAAATTTATAGGCCAACATTAGCCCGAGGCGAACATGCCCCCTAAGGGGCGGGACTTATCCCTACAAGTGTAGCGTGATAAGTGTGATGCGTGTATCTTAATGTGTGCATGAGTGTATGAGTGAGCGTACATAAATGTATGTGAGAATGTGTGAGTGTGTATATGAGTGTGTGTGAGAACATGTGAATATGTGTGGGTGTGTATATGAATGTAAGGGTGTGGGTATTCATGCGGGAGTGTATGTACATGTGTCTGAGTGTGTATATGTGAGTGTGTGTGTGTGAGAGAGAGCATGTGTGTATTGTATGAATGTGTGAGGATGATTGTATGTGGGTGTGTATGGGAAAGCGTGTGTGACAGAGTGGTTGTGGATGAGTGGATTTAGGTGTACGACAGTGGGTTACTATGGGGCTGAGTGTGTGTCTCTGTATGCTTGAGTGAGCGTGGACGAATATGTTTGTGAGAGTGTGCATGAGAGTTCCTATATATGCATTGAGGATGGGGGAGTGAATGCATGAGTATGTGTAGGGATGGAAGTGTGCTAGTGTATAGGAGTGTGTGGCTGTATATAGGCGAGTGTGTGTTGGATGAGAGTGGATGAATCTGTGTGAAAATGTGTGTGAGCATGTGTGCACATATGAATGTATAAAGGTATGTGAATATGTGTGTATATGAACGGGTGAGTGTGTGTTTGGGTATATGGGTGTTTGTACGGTGTGTGTATAAGTGTGTGTGTTTTCCAGGGGACTTGCTCATGCCATTGCACGTATGTGGAAAGACACTTACTTACCAGTATATGACTTAGAATGTAGTAAAGAATTGTGCCGGTCTACCAAAGTGGCTGGTCTAACAAAGTAGATTGTTTTTAAATGTCCCTGACCTCATTTCCTCTAGGAAGCTGGTTAGGATTCCAGGCATGATTTCCCTCCTATTTAGTGGGTCTTCAGTCCAATGAGACAGCTGTTGACTGCCTCCAAGATCTAACTATCACTTTTTACACCTTGATGTGTATCTTGAATGCTAGTAATTGTGGTTTATAGCTGTTGCATCTGGGTAGGACTGTTTAATTGCTCCCCTCTGTTGGCAGCTTGCGTGGTATTACCATGAAGGCTAGACTACAACAACGAGGCTTTCAGGTTACCATTGAGCAAGAAAGGCATGGCTAAAGGCTGCACCTGTGACCCGAGATAGGCATTGCAGACAGACTTAAATGGGCTGAAAAAAAAAAACAGCAGTCATGAAACAGAAAAAGGGAGCACTGGGGTACAACAGAGGCTTTGTAGACTCACACACGTCAACTTGGAAGTTCAGGGGCAGAAGCGCACAGGTAAAATCTCAAGTTCTTATTTTACCAATTGGAAGATGACATTTATGAACCTCAAAAGGTAAATTTTAGAAAGAAACTTATTACATGTTCATAGGTGAGCAGTTAAGAGAGGAAGCAGAACTATATTATAGCAACAGTGGCTGACATGTCGCTAGTTTAGGGTAGGACAGAAGGTGGGGAGAAACACTGAAAAGTGAGTTGGTCAGTCCAGGTAGCCCACCCACAAGGAATGCAGGTGCCTCTCTGCTTGGATCATGTCTCACATGTGACTCTCAGACAGGGTGCTCCTCTGGGTACAGAAAAGAAGAGAGATGAGTAGAAGCCAAACAGAATCCGGAGACCCGTTCTGACATTCATCCACTCTGGACAAAAGCAAACATGTTTTCTGCTTCTGGCCAAAGACAAGAGTCAGATTTGAAGACTGCCTTTAATTGTTTAACTATTCTCCATCTCCTGATCTCTTAAGCAGAGAGAGACATTTCTGTCCCTTTTCTGCTGGACAAGGTGGATCAATTCTTAGGAAATGCAAAATTCAAGGCTATCCTGTCCAGCCTGACTGGTTGCTGTGACAGAGTACATAGCAGGGAAGAGTCAAATAGTAAGATTTCAGGGTTAGGTGCTGAGCTACTGAAATACAAGGATCATAATAAAGAAGATGAGAGAGCGTCCTGCCAAGGTTAATGCCATGACATTGGGAGTAAAGAAAGTGAAGAAGGCACGGGCTAATGAAGCTGACCAGGTTGAGGATTTACAGGACCTATTGGAAGATATGATGGAAGATGCAAACGGAATTCAACAAGTACTAGGGCATGCCCAGCATTATATATGAAATGGGCTAGGAGCAGAGTTGAAGGCACTGGACAGGGAGCTTCTGACTGATGGAGAAAGCTCTTACTTGTACAAAGCAGCATCTGTTCCAGCAGTTCCAGACAGCATTTCTACTGACCAAGAAACAAGGATGGAGTGCTGATGGGTGAATTTGAACTGCTGCAGAGGCCTCCTTAGTAGATTTGCAGTATCCTAACACCTTATGAAAAATAAATACGCACCCTGGGAATGGAAAAGACTTCCAAATTTGCAAACAGATTTGGGTTTCTTTTCTTTCTTTGAAGGAAAAGCTAAGCACATGGCTCCTCTGTTTTTATTTTGCCATTAAGAAAATCATTGCTTGGCAGAAGTCTTCTTTTACTAAAATTTGACTCTTTTTCTCTTCAGAAAGACTTACTGAAAAGTTAATGAATACTTGTTAAATCAACAAGTGAGCGGAAGTTGGGCACGGGAAAGGGCTATCTCCTGAAGAGGAAGATTCTGTCATAGTTCACTGCTTGCTTGGTTGGGTTTAGGTGTTTTTTTTTTTTGTTTTCTGGAATGGTTAGCAAAATATTTATAAGTACACATTATGGAAACTTATGATCCCCCCCAGGACTCCCAAATATCAACTGAAGTTATTCTGTTAAATACTTGTAAGAAATAACTTAGCATTTTGAAGAAATGAAGGGGTGCATTATAAGAAACAGTACCGATCTTGCACATGGGATTGTCCTGTCAAACAAGTAGCCTGTTATTCACATGGTGCCATAGTAATTCGGATCTATTTCCCCATAGCTTTAAATGATACCATTGCCAGGAGATAGCACTCTGGTGTGGAGCTGAGCCTTGGGCAGTACATAATTTGGAACCATGGATCATTTTAGGAGTTTATTAAGGCTAAGACACAGAAATGCAAGAAACACCTCAGAGCCACATGAATCTAACAGGATTTTCTGAAGATTCAGCAGGAACTTTAAAAAATGGTTTGGATGCCAGGCTGCTGATGGTTAACAGCGGAGTTAAACACTAAGCTGAGAGGGGGTTCTCTTTTGTTTCTGTTCATTAGAAAATTCTCCGTGGAAGAAAGAGAAGGGAGGATGGCTAGAGAGTGAACTAAAGGATGAGGTGCCTGGGGGTTTGGAAGAAGGCAGGAAGGCGGGTCTATAGTGGGAGCGAGCAGGTTGACACTGGGTTTCTCTCCCCAAGCTAATTCAGTGCTACCATTAACCCTTAAAGCGGATCACTCTCAAAGGATGTGAGAATTTGTATCTTCCAGCGACTTAGCAAAGTACATTGGGCCTCACGGACTAGGCCCTCTGTTTTAGATAAATTATATATTCCTGTTTGTCTCCAATTGTTTACAGACGAGTGCACTAAATTAGGCCAGTAATGAGCTTCCCTCAGTGTGGATCCTCTTCATTAGAAACAGCCAGAAAAGATTCCTTCTGGGAAAAGTAACCATGTCCTTCAGCATGTCCGTTGTTGGATGCCAAGCTGTATTAGATTGCAACGATTGCCTCATCTCCCAGAAGGTGGCAGGCCCCTCATTCTTCCAGCTGGCATGAAGACCCCAAAATGCTCTCAGACAGGCCTGGCATTAATCAGTAGTAGCCTGTTCTATCGTTTTACTTACACCACAATTCTTGGCTTTTAAAACACGAACTCAATTTACCCTTCTTCCAAGTACCGGCCTGTCATTACCTAAGACCGGAGCAAGCAGGTTCTAATTACAAGAGTTTTTAATGCCTTGAGAGAAGAACCCTTCAAAGAGCTCCGATTGTTCTAACATCAGACTACAATAGGCCTAGGAGCTATTTTAGACTAAGCCTCTCTGTTTAGGTGAAGATCAGAAAATTATCTGTTCAAAGCCACACACTTCACTAATGGCAGAGAGGCCAAATCTTCACCTTCTTTTTTCCCAGGTTTTCATAATTATGTGATAAAAGTAGTATGGTTGAACTCAAGGGAAGGAGTCCTGGCCCAGAACTGCACAAACATTAGAATCACCAAAGGATTTTTTTAAAAGTGAAATTCCAAGAACCCACTCCAAATAGTTTGATCAACCATTAATAGATAATAATTAGGTATATATTTTTTTAAGTTTCCAGGCAATTTTTATGTGGAAGCAATTCAGAAATCAGTATTTCTATACATACTTTTCCCCCTACGCATTCCCAGTGCATAACTTCTGTCCTAGATCGAATTATTAGTGGAAAACTCCCTCATTCTTCCTGGTAGGCATGACAAACAGCATCCTACCTTTAATTTGTCTTACTTAAAGGCATTAAGATAGCAGCCACAATGTCAAATATAAAATTATTTCAAGATCATTTTTAAAATTACAGTCTGATAATAAATAGTGTTTTAAAAAAAAGCTAGTGTACTCTATTCTGGAACCTTCTCTTTAAGAAAGAGGTTTTTCCATTTCTATGTCCATACTGGCTTTTTGCTTTTAAGCTTAACAGAATGATAATACCCAAGTCACAAAAGACTTTAGGAACTTTGTTCTGCTGTGACCTGCCTAAGTGTAGTCTTACGAGTTTTCTCTCTCCCAGGTCAAGAAAAAACAAGTTCTTAATATTGGCTACAAAAACAGTCAGCAAAAGAGGCCTGGTGAGAAGGTTCCGTATGTAAGGATGCTTGCCCCAATCCAGACAGTCTGAACTCAGTCATCAGAATGGACATGGCAAAAAGAGAGAACAGACTCCCAAAAGTTGTCCCCTGACCTCCACGTAACCCTCTCCAAACAAATAAATAAATGTAAATAAACAAACATAAATAAAACTACCAAAATTATTAAAGAAAAATATGTTTTTGAAAAATCTAGAAATGTATGTATGTATGTATATAATAAAAGGATCTCCATATGCGTTTTAAAAAAATCTTCATTCTACTGGTTGCTGCTTCTAATTTAAGCTTGGACATTTTCAACTTCAAAGAACACAAGAACAATTCAAGTAGAAGGTAAAAAGTCAATATGTAAATTTACGAAAGTATGCAGAGACAGACTGGTACCAATATTAAGCACAAATGAACCTGTGGCCATCAAGATCCTTTCTCTTGGATTCTCTGCCATCTGTGGGTATGCCTCATTGTCTCTCGTGAGCAGAATGAAGCCACATCACGTGGAGGACAGTTGCCAGTGACCCTGGATTCACATCCTTCCATTCAGAAGGCCACAGAAATAAGGGACAAATTTCCACCCTATGCCAACAGAGATGACCTGAGAAGACTAACTTCCTGGGTGATGTCATTAATCAACCTCTGAATTCATGTGGTGAAGGCACCTAAGAGCCAGGGAAAAACAAAACCAAAAACGAACAAAAATAGTCTTTGAATGTACATGGGCTTTCACCACAACCTTCCTGAAACTCTCTTTTTACTTAGCGTAGTGAACTTTCCCAGGGACTTTGATGAACAAAGAAGCCACCATGTACTTTAGTCTCTGCCAATATATTTCTGTGAGACCTTGCTAGATTATTTTAGTGACCTTCCCTTCCTCCAAATCCAGGGGATCCTCGAAATTCTACCTTAAGGTTTTAAAACGACTAATGGAATAATGTGTTAACATATGTGGGAGGCAAAGAATCTAGAGTCATATGAAAAGCCCTATTTTACTGTTCTCCTCGCACAGTGTTTTGCTGGGAAGTTCAACTGAGACTGATAACATAATTGACAACTATTTTTCTGAAGAAGTCTCTGTGTCCTATCTCCTTGATCAGAATCCCATAATACCCATTTCTGTTTAAATTAAGATAGGGGGGTGAGTTTGTGGAAAAGGGTGCTCCTAATGTCTAAGACTAAATCTCACTTTTACTCAGCAATAGTGGGAAATATAAACATACACATACACATATATGTACATGTATACACATGCATATATATTATATGATGTTGGTGGAGAGGCACAGAAGATGTTGGAAGTTTATAACAGTTATCTCCCCCACCGTTATGCCACCATCCTAACAAACTCACAATAAGCAGATGTTTTAATTCCTTATATTAGGAGAAGAAACATTGGAACATATGTGAGGGTAAAGTTGCTTGTTTCTAAATTGAGGGTATGCTAGGTGAAAAATTTGCATGCGTAGGCATTCTCCCAAAGCCATGAATGAGCACTGTTTCCACGCAAGCACTGCTGCAAGTCCATTGGGAAGCTGCCACTCAGAAGCACCGTGACGCACCCACAAGGGAGACCAGATCTCTGCTTCACTCTGATCAGCCTCTGAACACAGATGGAGGAGCATTAAGTTACACAGGAAGTACAGGAAAGAATGAAACCCAGACTTAAGATGCCCTAACCCTTTCCTGACCCTGAGAAAACAAAACTTTGCAAGCAATACTTTAATGCTTTCTACCCAAGAATCAAGTGGAATCAAGGATTTGTGGATTAGCGGGGGGCCTAAAGAAAACAGGTCAGAGAAAGGAGGCATGAGATGGGTGAGTTAATGTTCTTTCCGATTCATTTCAGAATTTATTTCTGAGCCATTTACCTCCAAGTTGGGACCACATTCAAATGTGAAAGACATACTGCCTGAACACAGCTGGTGAGCATTTCAATTCAAGAGTCCAAAAGCATGAAGTACAATCCCATGAGCCTCCTCAAGGGTAGTCTCTAGTTGCTATCAAATGTTTTTATATATTAATTCCACTCCAGGAATGTACTCAGAGTACTTCGTAAATGTGAATGAACCTATCCTTGGCTTACAAAGGGGGGAAAATGAGGATTGGAAAGGAGCTGTTTCCCAGAACTGGGAAAACTGTGATGGAGGTCAAGAACCAACTGACAGAGGATATTGACCGGACAGCGCATTAGCAATGTCACTGAAGAGACTGTGCTTCTGAGCTCAGATATGAACTCTTCATTCAATCTTTAGGTCAATGTTTCCCCAAGTTTGAAGTGTTCTTGGAACTTACACATTGCTGGGTATCATCCTTGCTATCACAGTGCTGCTGGATCAAGAACCTGCCCAGGAATCTTAACATCAAACAACACACATTTCATGTAACAGTGAAATCCCGGAAGCTTTTCTTCAGGCATCAAGTACAGACACCTCCTCTACTCAGCATCCTGTTAGTTGAACTAACCAGTTCTTAACGAAGGGAGCAACAATAAAAAGGCTAAACCTGGCAAATTCAGTTATATTAAGATGAAAACCTTTTGCTCATCAAAAATCCCATTGTTGGCAGCAAGATATCTCAGTCAGAAAGGGTTCCAGCAGCAAGTCCTGATGACCTGAGTTCGGCCGTGTCATCCAAATGGTGGAAGGAGAGGACTGGCTTCAACAAATTGTTCTCTGACTTAGCATATGCACACGCGTGTGCACACACACACGCGCACACACACACACACACACACACACACACACTTTTTAAAATATCATCAGGCCACCCTGCCAGCACCAGGCAGTAACAGGTAAGAGGTAAATGGATCCCAGGCTTTTCATACACACCTCTGCCTTCACCCATCATCTGGTTCTAACAGGTACGCAGTTCCCAGATTCTTGCTTCTTATGTACACTTTTGCACTTACCCTGGCCAGGTCCATGAGACGTGTCTAGATCCCCACTGCAAAGTCATCAGTGCACACCTCCGATGCTGTATCTTCTCCTTGACTGGAGAAGGGATTAGATACAATTCACTTGTACCAGGGCGCACACTCCTTGAACACTGACCCATTTAGTTAGGGGTTTGAGCATGGCTAACCCCTCTACACATTCCCCCAACAACCTGTAAACCCTGGGTCTTGAGATAAGAGATAGAACAAAACAAGATATAGACATCCTAAATCGAGCTCAGGCCACTCAGGAAATAAGGCCAAATGGAACTTCATGAAGTTAAAAGGTTTGTGTGCAGCAAAACAAATTGGCAAGCAAATGAAGAGAAAGCCTACAGACTGGGAAAAAATCTTCAATAGTTATAAACCAGAAATTATGTCTTTCAAGCAATGTAATTCGGAAAGCCTGTAGTTGGTGTCTAAGAAACCTGGCTGCTCTCTGAACATCGCCTGGGCAACACAATGGAGCCAGTTCTTTTGACAGAGGTGTGAATGAGCCAGAACTAAAGCTGTAAGTGTGAGAGCTATCCCTTACTGTCAGCTGGTGGTGTGGGGAGAAGAGCAATGTCCCTCTTTGCCCCTCACCCCTTACCACTTGCAACAGATGAGGGAGCTGACCATCCATCCCCCTAACCAGCTGCAGCACTCAGGAGAGCAGGCCCTACTCCTTACCTAAGCAGCAAAGCAGAGGTGAACCAACCCCTATGTCGTGAGTTGGAAAGGGAAGGGGGGTTGTCCCCATTAGTCATCTGACCTGTGGCAGCATGGGTGGAGGAGAAATGTCCCCCCTCCCCACTGCATCAACAGCTGGGACAGATGGAGGAGTTGGCCCTGGGATCACGGGAGCAAGAGGGCTACCCCACCCTTCTCCAGCTGCAGCACTCAGGAGAGTAGCCCTGGTATCTCTCCTGGGTAACACAATGGAGATGGCCGTGATGGCATAGGTGAGAAAGAGTGGAACCTAAGTGTCTGAAGGCAGGAGAACTGGCCCTGCTCCTCACTCATTGCTACAAGCGGTGAACTAGGCAGGGCAGTGATGGAGAGCTCCTGCTGGTGGTCGGGACAAGGGAGAACTGACAGACAAACCCTACAGCTGCCCAGGCCCAAAGCCAGGGTTATGACTTGTCTCATCCCAACACAAATGTAGTAGGGAGGAGCCAGCCGTGTCCCACTGCCCGGAGAAAAAGAACCTGGCTATTCTCTCCCATGTATTTTTATGGAATCTTGTGCTTGAAACTTAAAAATTTAACCCGCAAAATAACCACACAGAAATTGTATTAATTAAATTATTGCCTGGCCCATCAGCTCTAGCCTCTTATCGGCTAACTCTCACATCTTGATTAACCTGAGCTGCAGACCCAAAGCTGCAGGATCTCCACAACCCAGGGCAATGGCAGGATATCCAAGAAGAGACCCAATGAGGGCTCAGTATTGATAATGTAGCAGAAACCAGAGGCCTTAAAGCAGACCAGTAACTCTTGGCAATGAACACTTACAAATAAATATACACAGACGAAGGCATTTATTGTGTGACTCACTGTGCTATACTGTAGTTTCCATGATGAGATTTTTAGGTTTTTTTTTTCTCTTGAATTTTGATTTATTTGGGGGAGGTTGCAGGGGCTTAGTGTACACACAAAGGGATGAGGAAAGGAATGGTATCAAGATGCATGATGTGAAAGACACAAAGAATAAATAAAAAGAAAGTTAAGAGCACTTGGAAGGCAGAGGCAGGCGGATCTCTGTGAGTTCGAGACCAGCCTGGTCTACAAGAGCTAGTTCCAGGACAGGCTCCAAAACCACAGAGAAACCCTGTCTCGAAAAACCAAAAAAAAAAAAAAAAACAAAAACAAAAAAAAAAACAAAAAAGAAAGTTAAGAAAAAAAAGGGAGGGAGGGAGGAAGGGAGGGAGGGAGGGAGGGAGGGAGGAAAAGAACCTGGCCACTCTCTCCCATCTACCTTTATGGAATCTTGTGCTTGAAACTTGAAAATTTTCTATTACATATACTCTCTAACCTTCAAAACAATTTATGAAATTAACTCAGGTGATATTCTATGGAACGGACCTCCTGAACTTTCCAGTCTAAATAGGCAAATTTAAGCCCTTTGGTTTTTCGTTGGTTTAGCCCCTTTTTGTTTCTAACTATATCTTTAAAACCATGGTAAGAACATGCAATAGTCATACTCAGAACAAGTCTTAAAGAATGCCTGTATTTATGTTTGCAGTTGGTTTCAGTGATAAACATCATAATCAAAACCAAGATGGGAAGGAAAGAATTCATTTCATCCCACAAATTATAGTCCATCATCTAGGGAAGTCAGGGCAATAACTCAAGGCAATGGCTGGAAGAAGAAATCAAGGAAGAAGTCTGTTTACTGATTTGTTCCCAGGCTCCTGTTCAGGTACCTTATATATTGCAAGCTCAGTTGCCTAGGGGCAATAACACCACAGTGGGCCAGACTGTCCTACATAAGTGTGCAATCAAGAAAATGCCCCACAGACATGTCCATAAGCCAGCCTGGTGAAAGCACTTCTTCATTCAAGACTCTCTCTTCCTGGGAGCATCAGTTTGAGAACTAAGGTTATCTATCACAGACTGAAAGAAAATTACCTGTGCTCCAGGACTGCACAATTCCTGGGAAATTATTACAGCTAGCAGGCTACTAGTATCTAACCTAAAGAGAACTCAAGGAAAAGTTGAGAATCCTGGTATTTCTAAAGGGGCACCCAAAGAAGAGTTAAGTACTTCCAATTTTAAGAGAAACTCAAAATAAGTAGTATCCCTGATTTAATCTAAGTTTTAACTATACCATCTTGGCTACTGGGGTCCCACATTGAGTGATATCTATCTGTCAGGGTCCAGCTTTGAGGAGTTTGTACATTCCAGGGTAGGAGTGTGTGGATTAGAAGTGTTAGGCAGGAAAAAACAGAGATACAAAAGGAAGACACAGAATAGAGTCGGGAAGGCAACCCAGTGAAAACTGAATTCACCTGTGTTTATGGGGCCATACACTTTAAAAGAGAGAGTTACAGACCACTGCCTACTGCACCCCTGTACCTTGGAGGAGTTCTTTTCTATCCCACCACTTTACCCCCAGGTGCCCCCAGGATGAGAGGTCCTGGAGGACAGATGGAGAGGGGTGGAGGAGACCCTCCACATATGCACATAGTCTCAGAAGGAAGAGCTGCCAGTCTGGGCTGACTCCATGACCTTCTGTAGCACTCTGTGGACCAACTTGATGTTGATGACAGGCCGTAGCTAGTCCATTGGCCCTTTGCCACTAGTAACCTTGATAATTAGAAATTACAAAATCCTAAATTTTCTGAGAAGCCTGCAAAGGTAGTTGAGCTGTTGGATTCTGTCCTTTTCACTCATCAGACTACATGGGATGACTGTTTCCAACTGTTCCAGGTTCTATTCACTATTGAGCTAATAGATCAAACAGTATACAATTAATATTAATAATATTAAGCCTCTGAGTGGTTATTTGAAAAATGATTGTGGGACCAGGCAGTACAAGAAATCTCCAGCTACACTCCCATGACCTCCAAGATTTGTGAAACTTATACCTCTAGCACAGTGGTGAACAGACTAAACCATCTTTTCAAATTAAGAGCTGTGCTGCTTCATGATGAATAAAAAGCTTCTTAATTGTTCAAAAGAACTTGAAATGATTGCTTTGCCTATGGATAGATATTTGAATTTGGCAAATGGCCTCAATTAATTATCCCCTTAAATGTTGCAAGACAGTTATGGCAGTTTGAAAGAGAATGGTCCCTAAAGGGAGTGGCATTATTAGGAGGTACAGCTTGTTGGAGGTAGTGTATCACTGTGGGGGTGGGCTTTTCAGTTTCTTTTTCTCAAGTTTTCCTCAGTGTGACCATCAGTCAACTTCCTGTTGCCTGCAAGATGTAGTATTCTCAGTTCCAGTACCACGTCTGCGTGCATGCTGCCAAGATCCCCACCAGGATCATAATGGATTGAACCTCTGGAACTGTAAGCCAGCCACCCTATTAAATGTTTTCTTTATACAGGTTGCCATGGTCGTGGTGTCTCCTCACAGCAATAAAATCCCATACTAAGACTGGTTGATACAGAAAGCTCATCAATCCTACTTTGCTATTTTCATAGAGAACACATGATGTTAATTGATTGGTAACTGTAATGAAATCCCTATATAATTCTAGTTAATTGCTGACACTTGTTTTTTTCTTAACAGTATTTCTCTTTTAGTAGAGTAAAACTCAGTATTTAGAATATGACATCATCTTACTCATTAAATAAGAAGTGAATTCCTGAAATGAAGAATTACAGAAACCTCACAAATCCAGTCCTCTTAACGGAAGTTGCATCTTTGTCACAAACCTCACTCAGGATATTCAGAAACCATGATTTGAAAAGCAGAAACCAAATATTTGCAAGACTACGGTTCATTTGTCAGAACATTTCCACGTACATGCTGTAATTTGCCCCTTCTGCATAATAAAAGATATTTACATATGTTTGGCAGAAGCAAATCTATATTAATAGGTTCTTTTTTCTGTATTTTCCCATCTTTCTTTCCAAAAAGGCAGACAGACTCTTTTTAATATCTTTCCCTCCGCGTGGTAGCCATTGCCAAACCTGCCCACATAAAAACCATAAATATACTTAAATGTGAAACTCAGATAAGGAACTCTCCCCCAAGCGACCAAAGCAACAATTTTAAGTCCTGGAATGTAAATTTTTGGTACAATTCACATGGTCTCCTAGAAGAGAGGAAGTGTCCTTCTATGGCAACACATTCTTGAGCTGACGGAACTAGAAGTGTAGACAACAGTGAGCCTGCCTACAATGTAGTGGATAGTTTTCCTTGCAGGGGCTTCCAACATCCTGAGGTTAGGGACCCTTTCATAAGACAGAAGAAACATAGGAAAGGACTGTACTTACTTACTGTGTCTATGTCTCCTTGTATGTATGCTCTACTTTGAAACAGAGTTAGCAGTAAACAGTCTTACAATTCTTACCCATTCTCAAGCATAAACTAGCCTCCATTATTGGGCGTCAAAGTTTAGGAATATCTGCAGGGCCAGGAACAAAAGGCCCCATTCAAAGGTAATCTTTTGGGAAAGTCAATACTCATTAGAGATTACTATGTTTCTTTTTGTGGAGTGTCTTTAAGAATAAGTATGGATGTGTGTAGGGATAAGTCCCGCCCCTTAAGGGGTGTGTTCGCCTCGGGCTAATGTCTGCCTATAAATTTGGCGAGCAAGCTCCGAGCTCTCGCTTCTGCTTTCCTGGTCTCCACGGGAACGGTGGTTCTGTAAGTCTATTTCTACATTAAAGCTATATATATATTTTTACACTCTGTCTGCATTCGTTTACGCCGCTACATTTTGGCGTCCAACGTCGGGCTATTTTGCCCCCGACTCAAGCGGGTAGCCCGCTACCTAACACAGCACCCTCCGAGACCCACTCGGCGACACAGGCCCATTCTGCCTGCCTTGGCTAAGTTTTGCAGCGGAACCCCACTGCCTGAATTAGCAGAAGCTCAAGTACTTGCGGTTTTGCAACAAAAGCTGCCACAGTGTCAGATTTGGTCTGTTACAAAGTTACTTGGCCGGTTGTGGTGGCCCACGCCGGTAGGATTTGCTGAAGGAGGCAGAGGCAGGAGGATCACAAGTTTGAGGCCGGCCAGGCAGTGGTAGAGCACGCCTTTAATCCCAGCACTTGGGAAGCAGAGGCAGGCAGATCTCTGTGAGTTTGAGGCCTGCCAGGCCTTGGTAGTGCACGCCTTCAATCCCAGCACTTGGGAGGCAGAGACAGGCGGATCTCTGTGAGTTCAAGGCCAGCCTGGTCTACAAGAGCTAGTTCTAGGACAGGCTCCAAAAACACAGAGACCACCACTGGCAGGAACCGATCATTGTAGGTACAAAAAATTTTCTTTTATAAATAAAATGTCTGAACACATTACTGTTCAAGAATTTAATGATTTTTTTAATTGTACCATGTGGGAGATTTTACAAGAGGTGTCTATCACCCCACATATATGGATCCTTCTGGGATTCATAGTTTTCATTGGCACCAAATGGTTTGATAATAGAAATATGATAAAGTCTTTACGAGACGAATCCAGGATTCTTAAGGTAGAGATTGAACGCTTAAAAACAATTGAGAATGACAACAATCTTCTCAAGAATCAGTTTGAAGTTCTCCAGGCTGATAACAATCTTCTCAAGAATCAGTTTGAAGTTCTCCAGGCTGATAACAATCTTCTCAAGAATCAGGTTGAAGTTCTCCAGACTGATAACAATCTTTTCGAGAATCAGTTTGAAGTTCTCCAGGCTGATAACAATCTTCTCAAGAATCAGGTTGAAGTTCTTCAGGCTGATGTTAAGGAGAAATTCATTACTATGGAAGAGGGAACAGCTGATCTGGACCGTAAGATTCAGTCCCTTTCTGTAGGAAATGAAACATTAACGGAGAGAATCAAAACTGCTGAATGTGACAATCGGATTTTGTCTAAAGCTTATGACAGATTGACGGAAAGATTGTCAATACAAGAAGGCACGGTTTATGCCATAAAAATTATGTCCAAAGATGAGATGTTATCTCTAACGGACAAACTTCATACTTTAGAATCCTCAATGAAGGCTTTGGAACATAATTCTGGACAGGAGATTCAGACATTGCAGAAGGCAATGGTGAATAGAATTGAAAAGATTGAGGAATTTCTAAATTTTGATGAGGAAGAGCAAAGGGTAGAAAGGCAAATTTTAACTACATCTGTGGGTAAGTCTCTCCGGGACAATTTCCACAAAGCTCTACCTACAGCTCTACCTGCCTTTCCAGTAATAACAACAGAGAAGGTGATTGGTTCCAAAAACCCTAGGGTCATCAAGGAGGATACATGGGAGCCTGTGCGTATGAATGATCTCAAGGAAATAAAACAGGCTGTTATGACTTTTGGGATGCAAGCCTCTTTTGTTAAAGAGATGCTAAGATCTTGGGCCACGACAAGCAGAGCAACCCCCTCAGACTGGCTCCAGCTGAGCTCTGCGGTACTCGAGAGTGGACCGCAATTGAAATGGAAATGCTTATTCAGGCAAGAGGCTAGACTCTTAGAACAGCAGGAAAAAGCGAAGGGAATTGACATTTCCCTAGATCAAATTCTAGGTGAAGGGCTCTTTTCCGATCCTCAGGAACAAGCTAATTTGGATGAAAACACACTCTCCATGTGTACTACAGCAGCCTTAAGGGCTTGGGACAGGGTACAAGACCCAGGACAGAGAATGGAATCATTTGTCAGAGTTAAACAGGGTCAGAGAGAACCCTTTAGTGACTTTTTACAAAGATTAACTAAGGCTGTACAAATAGGAATATCTGACCCAGAAGCAAGACGTATAATGATTGAGTCTTTGGCTTATGAAAATGCAAATGTGGAATGCAAAAGGATTTTGGGTCCTTTAAAGCTCAGATCAGCGCCGTTGGAAGAATGGGTCTTGCATACACTCAATGTTGATACATTTGATTATGGCACTGAAGCATGGGTAGAAGAAGCAATTTCCAATGGTAAAAGGAGACACCAGAATACCAAATGTTTTAATTGTGGAAAAATGGGTCATATGAAAAGGAATTGTAGACAACGGATTTTCAGAAATAATAATAATAATAATAATAATAATAATGCATCTTTCAGAAATAATAATAATAATGCATCTTCTAGAAATAACAGAAATAGGAGGACTCAGCCTTCAGGTTTATGTAGAAGATGTGGAAAGGGCAGACATTGGACGAATGAATGCAGGTCTACAAGAGATAGACAAGGCAACCTGATACAGTCGGGAAACGTGAGAGGGGGGGCCTCACAGGCCCCCATGGCAAACATGGTTCAGTCATATCCAGTTTCTGCAGAGAACGTGCCTCATCAGGACAATTAGGAAGCCCCATGCCTACTGTTACAAGCAATAATGATCAGAAAGATAAGTTACGTGTGTTTTGGCAAACTTCTATAAATGATCAAAGACCTAAACTGAGAGTGTGTGTAAATGGCATTTTTATTACTGGCCTGCTGGACACAGGTGCTGATGTAAGTATCATTACCCCAGAATCTTGGCATCCGTATTGGCCTCTTCAGAATATAAATGTTCAGCTCCTGGGAATTGGAACCCTATCTCGAGTAAGGCAGAGCACGAGATGGGTTGAATGTATAGGGCCAGAGGGACAAATAGGAAAATTAAAGCCATATGTAGCCAATATCGCAATGAATTTATGGGGTCGTGACCTATTACAACAATGGAATACCGAAATTAACATTCCTGCTAAATCTAGAGCCTATATTTCTGAGAATAATATTAAAAGATATTACAAACTGAGAAAACCGGCCATTCGGGCTGTAAAAGAACAAGCAATTGATGTCCCTTCAGAGATACCAACAGCCTTGCCTCTAAAATGGTTGACTGAGAAACCAATATGGACAAAGCAATGGCCTTTAGCTGAGGAAAAGTTACAGGCTTTAGAACAGCTGGTACAAGAACAGTTAGATGCTGGACATATAGAAGAATCTACCAGCCCTTGGAATTCTCCTGTATTTGTGATTAAGAAAAAATCAGGTAAATGGAGAATGGTGACAGATCTCAGGGCCATCAACAAGGTTATTCAGCCTATGGGCCCTCTGCAATCTGGAATTCCTTTGCCCTCTTTATTACCAAAAGGATGGCCTCTCATAGTTATTGATTTAAAGGATTGTTTTTTCACTATACCTTTGCAAAAAGAAGATAGAGAAAAATTTGCCTTCACAGTGCCTACTTATAACAATTCTCAACCTTCGAGGAGGTACCACTGGACCGTCCTCCCCCAGGGTATGTTAAATAGCCCCTCCCTGTGCCAATATTTTGTGAACCAACCATTGCAAATAATACGCAAGAAATTTCCCAAATCTATAGTATACCATAACATGGACGACATCTTGTTATCCGATTCAAACATGGATACCTTGAACAGACTGTTTGAAGAAATAAAGATACTTTTACCTAAATGGGGATTGCAAATAGCTCCTGAAAAGATTCAGAAGGGAGATTCTGTTAATTATTTAGGTTATAAAATAGGTTTGCAAAAAATTAAGACACAAAAAGCACAAATTAGGAGGGATCGCCTACAGACTCTTAATGACTTTCAAAGACTGTTAGGAGACATTTCCAGTCTACGACCAGCTATTGGAATAACACCTGATCTAATAATTCATTTGAACAAAACCTTGGATGGTGATAAAGATTTAAACAGTCCCAGAGAATTAACAGCTGAAGCAGAAAAGGAACTGACAATGATTGAGGAGAAATTACAACAGGCACATGTGGACAGGGTGAATCCAGAGCTTGATTGTATTCTCGTCATACTACCATCAAAAATTTCTCCTACAGGAATTTTAATGCAGAGAGATGATATTATTTTGGAATGGATCTTTTTTTTCCACATAAACCAAGTAAGAAACTGAAAACTTATGTGGAAAAAGTCTCTGAGTTAATTATAAAAGGCAAGCTGAGACTTCGTCAACTAGCAGGCATAGACCCAGCAGAAATTATAGTGCCTTTCACTGCTGATGAACTAAAGAAATTATGGGAAGATAATGAACCATGGCAAAGAGCTTGTGCTAATTTTTTGGGAGACATTAATAACAACTATCCAAAAAGCAAGCGGCTTAACTTCATAAAGAGAACTTCTTGGATTCTTCCTCGAATCGTCCGTGATGCTCCAATAACTGGAGCCCGTACATTCTATACTGATGCCAATAAATCAGGGAAGGCAGGTTACAAATCAGAAGACTTGGATAAGGTGGAACAAAGTCCGTATACTTCTGTCCAGAAGGCGGAATTATATGCCATTCTTTTTTTTTTTTTTTTTTTTTTATAATTTAAAATCTTTTATTGGTCACAGCAAAAGATAGAAGAAGGGCTGCAGTGATGGCTCCATGGGTATTATGCGCAAGTTGTGTTTGTTGTGCAAGTATGAAGACCTGAGCTCCCTAGCACCCATGTCAAAAACAGGGTCCGGCAGTCCACGTCTGTAATCCCAGTATTGGAAGGTGGAAACAGGAGGACCCCAAGGCTGACTGACTAGCCAGTCTAGCCAAATCGGCAAGCTCCAAGTTCAGTAAGAAAATCTGTCTCAAAACATAAGGTGGAGAGTGATAGAGAGAGAGATTCTATATCATCCCCTGGCCTCCTCAAGTGCGTGCACATAGGCACCTGCATGCACACATGCGCACGTGAAAAGTAAAAAAAAAAATTAATTAATTAATTTCAATAATATATTTAATTTAACCTTGTATATAAAATGTCATTCAATATAGGACCAAATAAAATTATCAATAGAATATTTTACATTTTCTTCTTATTATATCTTCAAAATCAGGTATGTATGGCCATGTAGGGATAGAGGAAATAGGAGGTAAAGGCACCTTTCACTGTTTACTAGCTATATGTGTTGAGTGACCACAATTTTATTCAGCATAGATTTGGAGCCTGCCTGCCGTCATGCTTCCCATACGGATGGTCATGGACTCACCCTCTGAAAATGTAAGGAAGCCCCCACATAAATGTTTTCTTTTATAAATTGCCTTGGTAATGGTGTCTTATCACAGTAATAGAACAATAACCAAGATACTGAATGTATGTTGAGAAACTGACAACTGCCCTAAATGACAATTTGATGTCTAAAAACAATCTTGAGGGTTTTATCATAAAAATAATCTTACAAATATGATAGACCCTCAAATATTTAGCACATCATTAATAAGACACCAGTTAAATTAAATATGGTAACTTATATGCCATTCTTATGGTGCTAAGGGATTTTAAAGAACCTATTAATATAGTTACAGACTCACAATACGCAGAAAGAGTTATTTTACATATTGAAACTGCTGAATTTATACCTGATGATACTGAACTAACCTCATTGTTCCTCCAGGTTCAAGATTTGATCAGGAACAGGCTTTGCCCTATGTACATAACACACATCCGATCCCATACAGGTCTGCCAGGTCCTCTAGCACAAGGTAATGCAGAAATTGATCAATTATTGATTGGTAGTGTGCTACAAGCCTCTGAATTTCATAAAAAACATCATGTTAATAGCAAAGGTTTGAAGAAAGAGTTTTCAATTACATGGCAACAAGCTAAGGAGATTGTAAAGAAATGCCCTACTTGCTCTTTCTATAACCAAACGCCACTGCCTGCAGGGGCTAATCCAAAGGGCACCCAAAGGAATGAAATCTGGCAGATGGATGTGTTCCACTTTGCAGAATTTGGCAAATTAAAATATGTACACCACACCATAGACACGTATTCAGGTTTTCAATGGGCTACTGCCCTGAGCTCAGAAAAGGCTGATTCAGTAATCACACATTTATTGGAAGTTATGGCCATCATGGGTATACCTGCGCAAATAAAGACAGATAATGGTCCAGCATATGTATCTAAGAAAATGAAACACTTTTTTGATTATTATAATATAAAACACATTACAGGTATACCAAATAATCCTACAGGTCAGGCAGTTATAGAAAGATCAAATCGTACTATAAAGGATATGCTGAACAAACAGAAAGGGACTGAAAATACCCCCAGAAATAGATTACATAATGCTTTATTAACCTTGAATTTTCTTAACGCTAATGAGAAAGGAACGACAGCAGCAGAAAGACATTGGATAATGGAAAAGTCTGCTGAACTAAATCAACCGATTTTTTTCAAAGATGTGCTGACCTCTCAGTGGAAGCCAGGAGATGTGCTACGTTGGGGAAGGGGTTTTGCTCTTGTTTCCACAGGAGAAGAAAAATTGTGGATACCATCAAAATTAATAAAGTTTCGATTTGAAGAGGAGAAACCTCTTGGAAAGGAGAAATGACAACTCATCCACAACGATGATATTCATACAGGTGGTAAGAAAAACATATAAAATAGGGGCAGGGTTCTGTTCTTATCTCCACAGGAAAACACTCATCTTTGAGAAATTCAAGGGACCCTGGATGTTTGGATACTGACAGATGGAAAAATACCTGCCCAATAGGAAATATCAAGACAACTGAATGGGTTGTGTAAGTAATATTAAACCATATTTCTAAATTTATAAAGCTGGTTTTGAAGTTGGACTCTGGCTCAGTCCCTCTCCAATTCCAAGCCTGTTAGTAAGAGAAAAACCCAGAGTTTCTGGAGTTTCTGTCTCATGTCAAGAGCCATGATATGGGACAGAAAGAAATATGAGTTTAGAAAACATCTTTGCTTTTCTTCATATCTATCATACTTTTCATTGAATATATCTATCATGTCTTTCATTGAATATATATATATATATATATATATATGTCTATATGATTAATGTTTAAGTTTTTCATAATGAACAATGAGTTTTTCCTGAAGTGACATTTGAAGTTTCCAGGAAGAAGATGGGGCCCCATAACAACAACTCCACCTGGTTGATATGACGTCATGATACTGATAGCGCTACTGCAAGACCTGCTTTGGGTACCAGCTGCACAAGACAGTTCCAACTTGGTTAGCTGAAATGGTGCACATCTTATACAACATTTTGGCCAGACCTGCACGAAAATACTCAGAGACTATTTGCAATTTTAAAAGACATTATCTTGAAATTTAACCATCATTTTACTTTCACAGGATCCCCCAGAAAGAACGTCGCCCCTATGACAGCTGGAAGTAATTCTAGAGAACGACGTCCCCTCTCCCAGTAAAGTTTGCCCTTGGGTTTAGGGACATCATTTAGGGGTTGATTATAATTAGTATATGATTGAGGGTTGGGGGAGGAATTTTATAAGCTCAGGGATCATTTTGAAAAAAAAAAGAGGGATGATGGGATAATAGACAAATATATTGGTATAGATTCTTGTATATTGATACAAAGTTAAATTATATTGACTATTGTACGCATGCATGTTTCTACCTCTGTTTAAAACATTTTTATGTATTGACATATATTGTATTGATATATATATATATATTGTATATATTTACCATATTGCAGTGTACATTTCTACCTCTGATTAAGATACTTATATAATATTTGTGTATTGATATATATTTACCTACTGCAATGTATATTTGTACATTGTTTATATTTGGAGGTCATTGTCCTCATTTGTTTCACAGTCGTTTATTGTCTTAGTCTTTAAGTTAGATAGATATTGAGAATTATATAGACTAATTGTCATCTAAGTTTGTCATTTATAATTAGACTAATCAGGTTCTTTAGATATATAGAGATTATACTCAGTATAGATAGATAATCTTCAACCTCTTCAAAGAGCTGTAGAAAATGGCCTTTAATCTAACTCAGAGTTTCGTGATAGTGAGACACAATTGCTCCTGGCAACACCGCTCTATTCACGAGAGAATGTTGAGCACCAAAAACACTCCATCTGGAGCCTTTCTATTTGGCAGAACTGGCCTTTGGGCAAAGAAATGCCCATACCTCAACCACTGACACAGATACAGAGAGTGCATCAATGGATAAAACAGGACTGTATTATCCTGCCAAGACAGGGTAAGATAGTTTTGAAAAGTTCCTTGCCTTTAATAATGGTATGTCAGTTATGTTAGGCCTTAGCCAAAATTGGTTGACTCAACGTTGCAAACGAGACTTTGGGTGATTGCCCAGGTAGTCAGTTGTCTCTGTCAATTGTTGCACATTTTGGATATATCTCGTTTGTTGAGTAGTGTTTATTCCCTTCTCAGATCTTTGACTGAGTTGAAGATTATATAATTGTAGTTACTCTTTACATTATTTGGACTTTTTGAGATAGAATGTTTAGCAAAGCTTTTGTTCTCAATATTGTTTGTTGTATTTATTATTTGTTGTTATTGTATGTAGTTGTATTTGGTTTAGTTCTGTCTTATTTAGACAAAAAGGGGAGATGTAGGGATAAGTCCCGCCCCTTAAGGGGCGTGTTCGCCTCGGGCTAATGTCTGCCTATAAATTTGGTGAGCAAGCTCCGAGCTCTCGCTTCTGCTTTCCTGGTCTCCGCGGGAACGGTGGTTCTGTAAGTCTATTTCTACATTAAAGCTATATATATATTTTTACACTCTGTCTGCATTCGTTTACGCCGCTACATTTGATGTGGGTCTGTGTCTTCCTTCAGGAGTGGGACATGAATGATGGGGTTAAGAACTCTATAAAACTTTGATCCTGCTCCCAGGCAAAGCCTCAGGGATGTGGCAAGTTGATAGAAGGGTTTTGTTCTACAGGCTGCATCGAAACACAGAACTACTGAGTTGTAAGAATCTGTGTTTGCTTCTGTCATGAACAGCAACTGAGGTCAATTAGAGGTTGAGATTTGCTACATTTTCCAAGTACACCTGTACTTGTACTTGGATTCACATGTAATCTCATAGGGATAAATAGTGGCCATGAAGGTGAATATTGCTTTTCTCATCTCAGAATAGAGAAATCAGTTTAGGGCTTAAACTTACTAAAAAAAATTAAGGACTGGGTTGTTTCTTAGAGATCTAGATGGTTTAATTTTTATTATATATGGTATAGATCTATAATTTACCTTTCAAATTGAGAAAAATTTTAGAACAATATCAAATAAACGCACACATTCAAAAGCATATACACAGCATATATACACAAGGGTGTGTTTTTCTTATTTTACTTCTGTTTTGTGTGGTGGGGGGTTGCAAAGACCTTTTCCTCCATCCTTCTTTACCCAGCCCATCCCAGTATCCCAGCCTCTAATACCAACAGGCCTTCCCCGTGATAGAAACATTGAGGAGGCCAGGGAAACATCCAACATATAAACTCTTTGAAAATCCAGAAAGACAACCAAAACCAATAAATAAAGCACCCACCCAACAAAGACAAATCCAGTAATTATCACCTAGACACATAATCATCTCAAATCCAGATACTTAGATGTCAATGTAAAAACACAATCAACAACAGCAAAGGAAATATGTTTTTACTAGAGCCCAGTTATCCTACCAGAGAAGATCCTGAATATTCCAACATAGGCGAAAACCAAGAAAAATACCTTAAAACCGCTTAAATGAAGATGATAGAAGTCCTTAAAAAGAAAATGAATTAATCCTGTAAAGAAATCCAGGAAAACACAAGCAAAAGATTGAAAGAAACAAATAAATCTCTTAAAGAAATTCAAGAAAACTCAAACAAGCAGTTGAATGAAATAAAACTATTAAGAACCTGAAAACTGAAATTAAATCAACAAAGAAAACACAAGCTTAAGGAATTCTGAAGATGAAAAAGCTAGGAATTCAAACAGGCACTACAGCAGCAAACTTCTCCAACAGAATATAAGAGGTAGAAAAGAGACTCTCAGGCATTGAACATACAATAGAAGAAAGAGATACATCAAATAAAATGCTAATCCAAAATACACCCAACACAAAACATCCAGGAAATTTGGAACACTATGGAAAGGCCAAACCTAAGAGTAATAGGCATAGAAGAAGGAGAAGAAACCCAATTCAAAGGCCCAGAAAATGTTTTCAAGAAACCATAGAAGAAAATTTTTCTAACCAAAAGAAAAAATAGCTATAAAAGTACATGAAACATAGAGAACACCAGAAGGTACATGAAATATACATATTAAAACAGAAAAGAAAGTCCTCCTACCACATAATAATCAAAAGACTAAACATACTGAGCAAAACAAGAATATTTAAAACTGCAAGGGGAAAACATCAATCACCATATAAAGGCAGACCTATTGTAATGACTCTTGACTTCTCAATGGAGACTCTAGAAGCCAGAAGAGGCTGGACAGATGTGCTGCAGACTATAAAAGACCACAGATGCCATTCAAGACTATTATACCCAACAAAACTTTCAATCACCATAGTTGGAGAAAATAAGATATCTGACGAGAAAGTCAAATTTTTTTTTGTGATTTTATTTATTTATTTATTTATTTATTCAAGATTTCTGACTCTTCCCCGCCACGGCCTCCCATTTCCCTCCCCCTCCCCCGATCAAGTGCCCCTCCCTCCTCAGCTCGAAGAGCAATCAGGGTTCCCTGCCCTGTGGAAAGACCAAGGAACCCCCACCTCCATCCAGTTCTAGTAAGGTGAGCATCCAAACTGCCTAGGCTCCTACAAAGCCAGTACGTGCAGTAGGATCAGAAACCCATTGCCATTGTTCTTGAGTTCTCAGTAGTCCTCATTGCCTGCTATGTTCAGCAAGTCCGGTTTTATCCCAGGCTTTTTCAGACCCAGGCCAGCTGGCCTTGGTGAGTTCTCGATAGAACATCCCCATTGTCTCAGTGTGTGGGTGCACCCCTTGCGGTCCTGAGTTCCTTGCTCGTGCTCTCTCTCCTTCTGCTCCTGATTTGGACCTTGAGATTTCTGTCCAGTACTCCAGTGTGGGTCTCTGTCTCTGTCTCCTTTCATCGCCTGATGAAGGTTATTATTCAGGAGGATGCCTATATGGTTTTCTTTGGGTTCTCCTTATTTAGCTTCTCTAGGATCACTAACTATAGGCTCAATGTCCTTTGTTTATGGCTAGAAACCAAATATGAGTGAGTACATCCCATGCTCCTCTTTTTGGATCTGGCTTACCTCACTCAGGATAGTGTTTTCTATTTCCATCCATTTGCATGCAAAATTCAAGAAGTCCTTGTTTTTTACTGCTGAGTAGTACTCTAATATGTATATATTCCATACTTTCTTCATCCATTCTTCTATTGAAGGGCATCTAGGTTGTTTCCAGGTTCTGGCTATCACAAACAGTGCTGCTGTGAACATAGTAGAGCATATATTTTTGTTGTATGATAAGGCTTCTCTTGGGTATATTCCCAAGAGTGGTATTGCTGGGTGAAGGGGTAAGTCGATCCCGAATTTCCTGATAAACCGCCACACTGCTTTCCAAAGTGATTGCACAAGTTTGCATTCCCACCAGCAATGGATGAGTGTACCCCTTTCTCCACAACCTCTCCAGCAAAGGCTATCCTTGGTGTTTTTTATTTTAGCCATTCTGACAGGTGTAAGATGGTATCTTAAACAATATCTATCTACAAACAAGGTTCTACAGAAGGCAATAGAAAGAATACTCCAATCTAAGGGGTTTTCTACACCAGTGAAAATACAGAAAACAAACAATCCCATACTAGCAAAACCAAAAGAAGGGAAACACACACCCACGCACATACATTATGATATGAAATATGCACATTATCTCATTAGATGCAGAAAAATCTTTGTCACAATATAGCATTCCTTCATGATAAAAGTGCTGGAGAGACTGGGCATACAAGGGACATACCTCAACCATAATAAAGGCAATTTCCTCAAACCTATAGCCAATGTGAAATTAAATGGAAAAAACCCAAAGCAATTACAATAAAACCAGGAACAAGACCAGGTTGTCCACTCTCTCCATATCTATTCAGTGTAGTACATGACATTTCAGCTAGAACAACAGACAACTGGAGGAGATCAAGGTTATACAAACTGGAAAGGAAGAAGTCAAATTATCTTTATTTGTTGATGATGTGATAGTATTAGTAAATGACCTTAAAATTCCTCCAGGGAACTCCATATCTAATAAACACTTTCAGCAAAATGATTCAATACAAGACTAACTAAAAAAAAAAAGTCAGTAACCCTCATATATACAAATGACAAACAGACTGAGAAAAAAAATCAGAAAAAACAACACCTTTCACGATAGCTTCAAATAATATAAAATATCTTCAGTAACTCTAACCAACCAAACAAAAGACTTGTATGATAAAAACTTTAAGTCTTTGAATTAAAAAAAAATTGAAGAAATCAGAAGATGGAAAGATCTCTCATACTCATAGATGTAGGATAAGCATAATAAGAATTTTAATATTTTTTTGCCTAGAGATCATTTTTGTGATATTTTGGTGAAGAAAGTAGCTGCCTCTTGTCCTTGTCAGAATAATCTGCCTGATGCTAAAGTGAAGAGTTTCATATTAATTCCATTGACAGAGGAAATCTCAGAACAACCTAGTATAGATTCTATTTTGTGGGTATAGTGATAACGCTAATGAATATATATAATAGAAAGGGTCAAGAAGAGCAAATAAAAATAAAAAATGTACAAATTGAGAAAAGGGGCACCAGATAATGGAATAGAGCTACATACTGCATTTAAGGAAATAAAGAGTTTAAGAAATGGAATTAAAGGAGTGGGAAGATCCTTGGTGCAAGATCCCACTCATCCAGCTAAGTTCACAACTTGTGAAAGAAATTAAGGAAAAGTTTTGATCCAGGTATTGTAGTATATACCTTTAATCCCAACATTTGGTTTTTTTAAATATTTATATATTTATTTATTATGTATACAATATTCTGTCTGTATGCCTGCAGGCCAGAAGAGGGCGCGAGACCCCATTACAGATGGTTGTGAGCCACCATGTGGTTGTTAGGAATGGAACTCAGGACCTTTGGAAGAGCAGGCAATGCTCTTAACCTCTGAGCCATCTCTCCAGCCCCTAATCACAACATTTGTAAAGCAAAGGCTGACAGATCTCTGAGTTTGAGGCCAGCCTGGTGTACAGAGAAACTTCCAGAACAGCCATGCTTAGGCAGTGATGGAAACCACGTGAAACAGAAAACTAGTAAAGATGTAATTCAATAAGGAGGCCATGTTCCAGCTCCAGCAAGTAGCAGAACTTGGCAGCTTCAGCCACGTGGTTCTGGTCAAGGATAGAAGAAATGATTATGCAATTTGCCTTCATGTCTAAGGAAAGCCACAGAGGCCAGGCATGTGTCAGGGTACCCCTGAAAAGAGACCCAGAGAGGCCATATTATGAAGCTGTGGATTTGAAGCCCAGATTGCTTTGGAGATCCCAAGATGCTGAAGATGCCAGAGCTGTGGGATACCAGCTGAGGAAAACTGCTGAGAGTGGAACCAGCCCAAGAAAAAGAAGTATTTTGCAGTCAAGAACGGTGAAAGAAGTTGGAAATCCGAAGAGAAGAGCATTTTGACATCAGACATGGAGATGCAGAGTTTGAAGTTTGCCTAGCTGATTTTCAGTCTTACTTTGTTCCTGTATTTCCTCGCTTCATGTTCCAGTATTTCCCTTCACTACATTTTGGGATGGCAATGTATAGCCTGTGCCATTTAATGTTGGAAGTATGTCATCTGCGTTTTGATTTTTATCTTAGAGGGGATTACAATTAAGAGATTGCATAAGTTTCAGAAGAGACTTTGAACATTAGACTTTTAAATAAGCTTGGAGTGTTACAGACTATGGGGACTTTTGAAGTGAAATTGAATGTATTTTTGCATTGTAATATGTCTAAAAGCCTTTGGGGGCCAGGGAGTGGAATGTGGTGATTTGAAAGAAAATGCTTCCCAAAGGAAATGGCACTGTTAGGAGGTGTAACCTTGTTGGCGGAAGTGTATCACTGTAGGGATGGGCTCTAAGGTCTCATATGTTCAAGATATCACCCAGGGTCTCAAACCACTCCCTGTTGCCTGTAAGTTGTAGGACACTCAGTTACTTCTCCAGCAGCATGTCTACCTGCAAGCTGCCATGTTCCATCATAATGATAATGGACTGAACCTCTGAACTGTAAGCTGCCACCTCAAATTAAATGTTTTCTTTATAAGAGTTGTTGTGGCCATGGTGTCTTTTCACAGCAATAGAACTAAGACAGATGCACAGAATATATTGGAGTAGCCAACTAATGTCTGATTTGACTTAATGTCCACTCCATGAGAAGGAACCAATACCAGACACTGCTTAGGTAAACAAGAACCAGGCAGCATTTTGTGATTTTACATATTTTTTCCTAAGATACATTAACATCTGAGAATGCTTGCTTTCTCCTAGTTCATTTCCTCCAAATTGTTTGTTCGCCATTATCTGCATATATGCTTTAGGAAAGACATGCCGAAAATAACAAACCTACCTGGCAGTGAATGAGATACTTTTGCTTCATTAATAACAGAAAATCAACAATTGATATTATTAACAGTGTTTATTTGTAAATTATGTGTATGTTCATTATAGATTCAATTACTGAGTAGTTAAATAATTTTAGTACTTATTTTTCTAGAAAGTTCTATATATTACAAAGAAGAGTCAAGTAGTTTTGTAGCAATCTATCTATTGATAACAGCTAGAAAAAAGAAATGTGTATATGCATGATTCTTATGAACTCTATGTTTTATGAAGAAATAAAACTACTTATCAATTGCTATTTTTATGTCAACTGTCCTTAATAGAAACAAGCTTTATCAATCTGTCTTAGTGCCCAATGTACCCTATAACTGTCTAAATTCATTGTCTTTCCGTGTCATATTGTCTTGCTATAATTAACTTATTTAATTTATAAAGGGTCAATCCTGGGAACTTAGAGTCATCCAAAGGAACCCAATAGAATTTGGTAGCAGCAGAACTAAAACCCAAGTCTTGTCAGCTAATAAGAAGGAATCAGGAAGCAGATGACTGGATAATCCAAAACCCACTCCACATGGTGAGCAGGAACAGATCTGCTAAAGCAGAAGGGCAATTTCCTACGCAAATTCATTGATTATTTTGCTCCCAGTTTGTACAGGTGAACTTGGGTGGTGACTTTCACCATAATATAAAACCTTATCAGCCAGGTACACATTTTTAATCCCAGCATTTGGGAGGCAGAGGCAGGCGGAGCTCTGTAAATCTGAGGCCAGCCTGGCCTACAGAGTGAATTCTAGGACAGCCAGGAATTCACAAAGAAACAACTCTGTCTCAAAAAAAAAAAAAAAAAAAAAAAACCACACAAAAAAAAAACACAAAAAAAAAACTCAAGGTAATAATTGCCAGGACTAATTGATAAGAGCATATTTCAGCATAAACAAACAGAATGATAGCATGTAATATAGTCTAAACTGGCATAAACGGTATAAAAGAAACTAGAAAAGTGAGGGTTAACATCTGTCTGGTTCTACATTCTCAGTTTAGTTTTGAGCTCTTTTTTTGTAAAGTCCCGGGTACGTGTCTAATCTTTGTCATCTATATAACTCATGTGATACTGCTTCTAACACAGCTGAATACCCTTCAGGGTTTCTGAGAAGAAGGCAGGACAACAGGCTACGCAGTGTAATCATGAAGTTACAGCTCCTACGGAACAGAAGGCTTCTCTAGGTCAGACTCAAACAAAGCCCCTGTCACCACACGTGTTGAACTCCTTGGCGACAGAGAGGGGATATTCAAAAAGAAGTCAAAAGCTGCAGACCAACAGAGGGGAAGAGACAAAGCAAGAGGAGAAAGCCAGATCAGAACCAAGTCTAACTTCTCTCAGTTTTAAGCATCAGGAATGAGTTAAAAGGTAAGTTGTAAATATTAACTTCATAATTAATTCATTATTAATGCTTTGACTCAACAGAATGTGTAGTTTGCATTTAAAATAAGGGTAGTTAGTTCTTTTCTCTATTTTATTTGTTTATTTGGTTTTTTGAGACAAGGTTTTTCTGTGTAGCCCTGGCTGTCCTGGAACTCACTCTATAGAGACCAGGCTGGCCTCGAACTCACAAAGCTCCACCTGCCTCTGCTTCCTGAGTGATGGAATTAAAGTCACACCACCACCCTGCTACCACCACCGCCCGACTGGTTTAGTTAGTTTCAAAGTTTTAATTTTGTTGCTAAAACTTCCTAAGATAGGACTTCTCCATCAGGAAGGCAGGGCAGGGTAGGGCAGAAAAAAGGGCAAGAAGAGGTTAATACAAAGAATGTTTGAAAAAGCCATATGGAAACCTAATATTTTATATGTGTGTGCATGTGCATTTAAATGCAGTGAATTCTATATTGGGAATGCTTCTTCCAGAAAACATAGGTTGCCAAATAAAATATTCGGTGCAGAGTGTGGGAATATATTCCCTCAATTTGCTGATCAGAGGGGTACCATAGAATCCCCCCAAGCAATACAGACTGTTGTCATTGCTCTCAGTTGTTGTATTAGTTTGTGTTGTGGGAGGAGCAGGTTCTTGGTTGTCGTAAAATACTTTGAGCATAATCAACTTGGGGAAGAATGTATTTATTAGGACTGAAGTAAAAATGTATCTGACTAAAACTTCCCCAGACTGCCTTGATGTTCTCTAAAAAGGAAGATTTTTCCAGTGTTTCACCTCTAACCCATTTATGACTAGTCGAACATTCTATTGTCTAGAGTCTTTCTTTGGGAAATCTCTCACATCTATCTGTTATTATGTACCCACCAAAACCAAGCCCCTCCTGACATCAGGGCTTCTATTGCCAGCCTTACTCCCACTCAGATGCTCATGTTTTCAGCTCTATAGCCAAAGTGACCCTTAAAGATATTCCTAAATCAGCTCTTCACAAGATGGTCTAAATGCTCCTGTTGCTTCTTAGTCCTGGCCAGAACCCTCACATGGATACGCAAAGCCTTCCCCAGTCCTGCTCATTTTCTCCGTTCTTTTCATAGTGCCTGTATTTCTAGGGAGATGCTGCACCTTCTTGGCTTCTTCCGCAGGAGAGGTCTCCTTACACCTTCTTCCATTTTGGCAACATATTCCACATCTTTTTTCCAGACCACAGATCTGGGAGAAATATTTCCTACTCCTTTCTCAGCCCAATCTGTACTGTCACTGCAGTGTGTCCCTCCTCCTTCAATGACCTCATTTCTCATTTTAGATTCATTGATAGGATTGATATTCTGACCTTCAGTCAGCTCTGTGAACCATGTAAACAGAACTATGTCGACTTTTGCTTAGCGCTGATTTCCCAGCACAGAGCTTATGAGTGACCAATAGACATTTGCTAAGTGGGGTGAAGACAGATGCCTAGATAAGGAAACAATATATAAGCGAATGCAAAGGTCAAAGTTGACCCTGCTGGGTCGGCAGGATGGCGCAGTGAGTAGAAAGTATTTGCTGTAACACCTGGCCACCTGAGTTCAATTGCAGAACCCATGGAGGGAACAAGACCCTCTCCCGAAAGCTGCCTTCTCGCCATCACATCACAGAGATGGCAGACAGAAACACACACAACACTAATGATGAATAAATAATTTCTTTAAATTAGATGTTCTCTCTAAGGAGCCCAGCCTGGGCAATCCAAATGCCTCCATGGCCAAATGGGAACCTTACAAACAAGTACTCCAGGCTGAAATCCCCGCCAAGCCTGGCCCCTAACCCTGAGCTGAGCAGATAGATAGGTAGAATGGTTGAGACGTGGACTTTAACACTAAAGTTGTAACTAGGTTGATGGAGTGCTCTCCTGAACTCATGTACAAAGCCCTGGGATTGATCCCCAGCACTGTGTAAAACCAGATGTGGTGGGATATTCACCAGCATGAGGGTGGAGGCAGAAAGATCAGAAGTCCAAGATGATCCTTGACTACTTAGAAGAGAATGTCTGGGAGATAGGAGGAAAAAGGCCGGCGGTACTACTTACGAGTTGTGCATTCTCAGGCCGGTGAGTCCACTTCGTGGAGCATCCTGGCATCCAGTTATCAAAATGGGCACACAGCTATTAAGGGAGAAACTGTAGTTAGTGGGCAAATATATGCACAGTAAATCTAGGCTCCTTCCTCTTCTATTTTTTCCTTAGTTATAATTATTTATTTGTGTGTATTTTATGTGTGTATGTGTGTGGGCTGATTCCGGCTTGGGAGGTCTGTGTGGCACATCATAGTACAGCAGAAAGATGTGAATAAGAACGGAGAAACCGAATTTAATGGTTTCAAGATTTGCATAAATCATGCCTTTCCAAGCAGTGCCTTAGAGAGGCCCAGCCTGAAGGCATGCTGGAACAGGAGCATTCCTGGCCAGAAAAGTGAAGGAACTCTCACTGCCTACAGTTTAGTGCTCTCTCTTGTGAGGCGAGAAGCTCAGGAGAACTGCCTAGAGGGATGCTTAAGGCGTTGGTCCTCAACGTTCTAAAGCCACAACCCTTTAATGCAGTTCCTCATGTGTGATGATCCCCCAACCACAAAATTATTTTTGTTACTACTTCATAACTGCAATTTTGATACTATTGTGGATCATAATGTAAAGAGAATGGGGGTCGTGACCCACAGGTTGGGAACCTCTGACTTGACTGCTCAGAGTTGGCAGGGATGTTAGCACCAAGTTGAGTTTTAGAGAAAGTTGTCTTGCAGGGATTTGCCTACCCATTCATCAGCTGTAAAGACCCCAGTCGGACAAGGCACATGGGAACTCGTTACAGACCAAGAAACAGAAACAGCACACGGGCTGTGGACCTGGTGGAGTGCTTTCAATGCACAGAACATGTACTGTGCATTTTAATATTCTACATACTAACTCCAGCACTTTCCCCCCCTCACTTCCAAATTATTTGGGAGTTGTCACATAAACCCAGTCTATAATTCAAAATAATCTGCAAATTTATTCTTAGAAATAAGTTTTACCTTTTAACCTTAAATGAATAAGAATAAAAACACCTTGTTTCCTACGGAAACTGTGTCTCTGCCTCACCTGAAAACAACTTGCATCCTTAGGTAGAGACTGAAAGGTACGGCTCACCTGAGCTGCTTCAGAGCGGAAGTGTTTTAAATGCGCTCATAACGAATGTTTTCTGACATCACATACCTTGTGCTTTATCTGCAGAAGATACCTCTGACCGCCAGTGGCCATCACAGAGGAACAGCAGGTGGCAATTGAGCTTGAGGAGTTCGACCCACCAGGAAGCAAGTCACTGATGGCTGAATCTCGGATAGGCAGCCCCTGCTCCCATTCCCACCCCCCCACGCCTGGGCTTTAACTCCACACTGTCAGGTGTCACTGCTGTGCCTTTTTACAAGTTTGCCGCTGCCACTTTTCTCTGGTATCTGGCATGGTGTGAGTGGGTGTGGGAGGATTCCCACTGCCTTTAATGTACTGTGATTATCTCATGGGACTATCACATTCTACTGGGCATTTTTACCAGCAGATCATAATGAATATTATTTCCTCTTAAGCTGTAGTGTTTAACTGAAGCAGTGATTATATACAGCTAATAATTGTATACTGTTAATGTAATAGTGTTAGTTTAAGTCGGATTTTGATGACTAAGGGCTTTTTAACAAACATAGTAAGGGATTATGATAGAGGTTAGTTTCATGGGAAGATTAATCCCGGTAAAGGTAGTATTGCCCCACCCCTGGGTAGAGCAGAGGCTGCAGAAGGTAGAAAGTAGGAACAAGGAAAAGTATCACGCAGCTAGGACTCATGAGTTTCTCTTGAGGAGCCGTAGAGACTATGGTTTAGGTTAATTATTAAGGAGAACAATTGTGTTCCAGAAATTAAGCTACCTCAAATTCTTTCAATCTTATTGTTGGGAGATGTGTTCATTGGTTTCAATGTATATCATAGCTAAAACAAAGTTTTAAATAATGACTTAAGTTTAGGTTAGGATATTTTTTCTAATGACTTTGCAGTAGAAAATCTTGGGAAACAATTTAATGTTTAGAAAGACACACTTTTGATAGTTGAGGAAGGGACTTGTTGAGGTGAGGGAACAAAAGCAATGGCAGCCTGACTACTGCTGGCTGACAATACCTTTCTTGCTAGGATGGGTTAATGAACAAAGGTGATGATTAATTCCTTGTACCCATTTCTGCCCTCAGATTCCTGATACAATTTAATAAAAACTGTGTGACTGCATGCCCACCCTGAGGATTTAAAGTAAAAATGACTGATTGTTTTCATATATAAAAGTTAAGGTTTGAGATTCTTTTAAGATTGTTTATAAGGTTACCCTTTGAGATAAATAATAAAACCATTGGTCCTTTTTTCAGAACCACAAAAATCAGCCTGCAAGTAAAAAAACTGGCTGAGACAAATACATTCTTGCATGCACTCTGTGAATCTATAACAACCTGTTTGGACATGAATGTCTGTGGGTTCTTGGGGATAATTAGTTTTTCACCTGTACTACATAACATGTTTAATCATGTAAGGGACATGGAAAACATGCTGTTTTTTTTTAACTTGTGTTCATTGTAGTCATTCACTTGAAAAATAGAAGGCAATCAATCACATTGTAATTTTTATATTACTTAAAAGATTCTGCTGGGGTATATAAGCTGTAAGAGAAAAATAAAGCAGTGAGAAGGAAGTTCTCAGGAAGCAGTGAGAAGGAAGACATCAGGATATAGTGAGAGGGAAGTCCTCAGGAAGGAGTGAGGAGGAAGTCCTCAGGAAGGAGTGAGAAAGAAGTTCTCAGGAAGGAGTGAGAAGGAAGTCCTCAGGAAGCAGTGAGAAGGAAGACATCAGGATATAGTGAGAAGGAAGTCGTCAGGAAGCAGTGAGAAGGAAGTCATCTAGAAAGTGGAAGGGAACAGGGCAGAAGAACAAAACAACAAAAGAATAGGGTGGAACAGGGACAGAAAGAATAATAAAGAAGCTTTTATCCCTCAGAAAAGGAGTCTGTTTTTCTTGCTAACTCTTCAGCTCATTCCCAGTCTCTCTGACCTGCAGGAGGCTGGACCGTCTGCATCAGAATCCATGCCGTATTGGATTGTATCTAATGGTTTTGTGTAATCTTTAAAGTTTTCCTTCATTTTTTTTAATGTATGCAGTCTTTCCACCTGGATGCATCTGTTTCTAGCTCTAACTCATTGCAGGAACAGCAGTGGGCATACACACCATGCATACAAAGAGGACAGGGAGAAAAGAACTGGCCCAAGAAATGCCTTCTCTGAGGCAAGACAATACCAGAGCTCCGACTTGACGCTGCAGTTTTCCAAACTTGTCTCTGTTTCCAGTGGCAACTGTGAACTACAACCAGCAACGTGTTTCCCATTTAGATTGCACTTGCCAGCAGGTTGCATAATTAGATTGGCTGTGCTTAATCTCTCTTAAAACTGAAACATGGAAAGGTTTCCCTTAATAAATGGAAAAAATAGAGCAACGGAAAGTATTTAGAATCAAAGCAAAGTGAATTTTTGCCACCTATTCATGGGGCCCCTTCCTGATTTGGTTTCAGAGGCTGCACATCAGAACCGCTGCTGCTTGTAATAATGTGTTTGTGGAGGAATTTGTAGTGATTGGTCCTTATAATCCACCTGATGACAAAAATTATGTCCTAATATCTCATTAACAGAGTTAGGGAAAGTAAGCAAAGCTATACCAAACCTTTTATGAGGATCTGTGAGTCCAAACCATGGAGTTTGGCCTGACAGAGGAAAAATTGATTCTAAATCCAACCCCTGTGAGTTTGCCAGTGATGGAGGAGGAGTTTACTATTAGAAACAATAATAGTGTGATCGTGACCACTTCACACATCTTCTGATTGTCAAATGCATTCCTTTGTACTGACAGTATCATAGGAACCTTCTTGGATGGAAACATCAGCTGAGCACATGAACAAGAACTCTGAATCTGTGTTCAAAGATGTCCAACAGCACCTCCTATGTGTTTTCAATTCTAATTTTTAGGTTGGTTTACAGTTTCCAGGTAAATTTAAACACTAGAAATAGTTCTAACAGGAAGGCCACAGAACATTGCCTAACCTGTTACATCAGTTCATGACCTTCAAGACAAGTAGACACTTTGAACTTTATTATTTGTTTCTTTGTTTAATTTCAGAGTACATTTATATTTTTTTAACCACAAATAACGATTAAATCATGATTGAAAATGGTGCTTCAAAGTCAGGCAGTGGTGGGACCTGCCTTTAATTCCAGCACTTGGAGGCAGAAATGGGTGGATCTCGATAAATTCAAGGCCAGATAGATAGATAGATAGATAGATAGATAGATAGATGAGCGATAAACAGATAGACAGACAGAAAGACAGATACATTGGAACTCACCTTTTCATTTTATAGACAAAGAAACAAAAACAAATTGTATGAATTACAGTTCATTTAATCAATGTCAGAACCAAGACTGAAACCTACTTTCTCTAACATCAAGCTTGGATGTCAGTTCCTTCAGTCTTCCATTTTCAGACATGGTTATTACAAGAAAGAAGACTACAAGCAAGAACCGGACATCTGTGTACCTCTTCCACCCACCCCGTGGAGCTTTGTCATGTAAAAGCAGCATTGCAGGCATATAAGTCTATTTTCCAGAATGGCTTTGTTTGCAAATAATGAAAATCCCAATTCAAACTGCATTAAACACACAAAGAAAGTCTTACCTCACATATGTGAATAGTCCAGAGGCAAGTATTGTCTGGTGATTCATTCAGTGGGCCTGGAATGACTCTTGGTTCTCAGCACTGTTTCCTGACTGGTAACTCATCCCCAGAAAACGTTCTTGAGATGTTGAGGACTCCAGTCCACCTGCCTCCATGAGAAAGAGGGAGTCTGCTTCTCACAAACAGATTCTTGGAGCACAGTCTCATTGGCTTTGGAGGGCTTGACTTATCCACATCCATCTGGGCCCCATCCTGATTGGCTTTCAGCTATCCAGGACAACACTATCCAAATCTGCGGAAGACAAACATAATGCATTTATGTTAAGAAAGGAGATTGGGAAGAATGGGTGGGGAGAGGAACCAACAGCAGGACACATTGTCTCAGCTGTCCCAGGCATTATATCTAAGATCACCTGAACTGAGCAATGGGGTTTCTACTGTGAGACCTAAACTCTTAGATCTATTAGATATACAAATAAGAAGCCCCAAAATTAAGGATACTAGAGTTTTAGTGCATGCTAACATTTTCAAATTATTTATGAAATAATATTTAAAGACTAGAGTAGACAAAAATCACAAAACATGTTTTATTCTAATTCATCCAAAAGGTTATGCAGCAGGTAACAGAAAGTATATACTTGCGAGATTGGCTTAAAAGTAAAATATAGTTAATACTTCTTATTCCTAGTGCTGAATAACAAGTCAGTATGTTATCATCACTTTAAAGTGTACTTGGTACATTGGCATAACTAGTGTGGCTTATCACTATGAATGTTCACATTTTAGGTGACATGCTTAATGTTTTATTTGAAATAAAATTGCTTTTAAAAACTTAATATTTATGCTTTCCTTACAATATCTCCCAACAATAGCATCTGTCTTGTTATCTTGTAAAATTACAACCTTTCTGAAAGTGTATAACTTGATATATATTATCTTATATGTGTGTACAATGAGAAATGAGTTTTAAAATTGAGTTTATCTACTCTAGTTCTTAATTTTAGAATATCAAGTCAAATATTTTAAGTTATTGGTTTAAATTTGAGAAAAATATGTCTTCAGTGACTCATAATTTTGTGAAAATTTTTGTATTGTTGGTAATTATAAAGAGCATAAATACCTTCATTTTCTCTTGCCTCCTAGCCAAGCATTTTTTTCTCATGAATAGTTTGGGAGTAGGGGGAGTTCTTAGATCATCACATAATGACCAAATAAATGCTGTATATTGATCTCTGTGCCCGATAGATGAGTTGGTAGCTGTTGTAACTGTAGAGTTCAGGAGCATTTGTTCCTCCTTAATGCAACCCACAGAAGAGTGTGCCCAGGAATGTTTGCACACTGTTTGGTTGATTCCATGGCAAAGTTATAGTAACAGCAGTTAACAGTACAAACACAGTGTGCTCTGCAGCCCTAACTTACTGACATCTGCACAATAACCTGGCAAAGTACTAGCCTGCTTTTCCAAAGAAGGATTAATTAACACAAAGGTTCAGTAATTTTCCCACGTCTATTCTACAGGTCAAGACCTATCCTCCTCTATATAATATTATTCTTTCATACTATAGAAAATTGGACCTCAACTATGAGATTCATAACTTTTTTAAGTATTAGTTACTCAAAAACACTCAAAAATTGATGATATCAATTTTTGGCTTTCATCTCAACTACTATGGTGCAAATGGAATTTGCACATTCAATAAGTAGGCTGTAAGTTGGTGTAGCCAACTTGGGGGAGACTTAAGGAAGCTACTTGGCATGCTATAGGTTAATTACTGGATTATTTCTATTTTGGCTTTTATTAGTTAATACAACCTATAACAGTCAATTTTGTCAACTTGATCTGGGTAAGAAAAACATAGGGTGTCAATAAAACTGTGGTTGCAAGGATTGCTCCAGAGAGAACTAACTGAAGGGGAGGACCCCATGTACACCTAGGATGCAAGAAAAGGAAAATGGAGAAAGCAAGCTGATGTTGTACATTCTTCTCCTTCCGTATCCTGGCCCACCATGGAGTAAACAGAACCACTTCTTCACGTCTTCTTCACTGTGATGGAGAATGTTTCTCCTCTTCAGATTATTTTTGTTGTCACAGTAACAAATATACCCAATATAGGTAGATGTCCCTTTCTAAATGGCTTCTTTGAGCTCTCAGAAATATATATTAGAAAATCAAGACTATAGCCCTCTTACTGTTCACTTAGTTACTCCTTTGATTCAGTTTCTTCCCTGCTCTGATGTAGCATACGTCACTTCATGATTATAGCCCTAAGCTCCTCCATACCTAATGCTCCACACCACTATGACCTTCCATGTCCTTCTTAACTATTGCTTGTTCTCTGCCTCCAGTCTACTAGCTCTAGTTACTGTAGGCAAACCTTTCGCTCATGGCTATACTGAGGCACAGCCCATGCATGGTCAGTGTTTTTTTAGGGTCAGTCTAATACATGATTGCAGGTCCCCTTTCTCAAAACTCAGGTTTCTAGGGAGAGAGCTAAGTCTGGCCATTATTCTGTGGGAGTCATTCTGCAATAACAAATGTCCATCAGTCTGCCTGAGTGTGAGACCCGGATACAGCAACCTGTTATTCTGGATCCATCATAATCCCTTGCCAATATAATCACTTCAAAAGTTTGATTAATTGATTTGAATACCACAGTTTGTTCTCAGAACCACAGGTGTCAATTTTTATACTTTCTCTAAAAGCCAGTTTGTTTTTTTATAACAAAACATATTATAGATAGTAAATGATGCATATAAAAATTATTTGAATCTTTGTGTGTGTGGGGGGTGGGAGAGAGAGAGAGAGAGAGAGAAAGAGAGAGAGAGAGAGAGAAAGAAAGAGAGAGAGAGAGAGACTGAGTATATCTGAGAAGTTAGGCTTACATGCTATATGGAAAGATGAATTTTTTTTATTTTACATCAATTTATTTTTTGTGTATGCCTACATGAATCCATGTTTGTCATGTGGATGCCTGGTGCCCATGGAGGTTAAAAGACATAGTAGGATGTCCTGGAATTACAGAAAGTAGTGAGCCACCTTGTGGGTGGTGGACTGAACTTGGGTTCCTGCAAAAACAAATGATTTTAACCTCTGAGCTATCTCTCTAGCCCAAATCTGGTTTTTTTTTTTTTTTTTTTTTTTTGGATAAGTATCTTGAAAACATTGAATAGAAATATCAAGCAGTAAAAAGACAGAATTATAAGGGCAAACAGAGATAAGTATAGGAGTGTCTATTTAACAGAACAAAAAAATAAGTAAGCAAAAAGAAAAACTTGCAAAATATATCCACTTTATGACCTTGTCAAGCTATTTATTTCTTAAGCTTTTTGTGATCCTAAGGCCCCAAGGAAAGTAAAACAGAAATGTTTATCTGGAGATGTCACTGTGAAGTACTACTTAATAATGAAGATAATGGAGACAGTAAAACTAAGTCATGAACACAGCCCTTCTTGACAGTCTCCACCTGCCACAAGCCCTGTGTGCTGTGATGTCCAAACTAAGACATAAGAAATCCACGGTATATGTGCTGGACTCTGGTCCTTAGAGATGCTGCATTCTGCAGACCACACAAGATTTGCATCTTTTTCCTTCTATTCCTAGAGCAGAGATAAGAAGACAAGTATTTCCTCTTCGGCTGTTACTTATTCACTCGTGCTGAAGAGGTATGTGTAGTTCGTTTGAGGATTCTCAGTCTCTTAAAAATAAATGGCTGTTTTATGTTAGCTGGTACATACTACAACACACACACACACATACATATACACCAACATATAGCTAATTTTTGTTGTTGTTTGTGAGATAATTTGATTTCACATATGCAAAGGCAGAAACTAGGGTGGGCAGTAGGGTAGAAAACTGATTTCCTTGCAAGATTCACTAGCCAGGCATAACTTCCCAACACATGAGCTTCAGGGAGTGACTGCTGAGCAGAACTCAGCCATCTCCTGGGGCTGCTCAATGCCTTGGCTTTACTCCTTTCTATGTGTGGTGGCTCCATTCTCTCCTGCTGTGGTTGCCTGCTTCTGTGGGTCTGGGAAGGGATCTGTGGCTACAGAGGACTGCATGCTGTCAATAGAACTCAGAGAAGTGAGAATCTTCTCTTGACGGTCAGTTGATTGGCAGACACAACAAAAAGACATCACTTGGAGAAACATTAGTTGCAGATAAAAAGGAGATACTGTGACCTGCATTAGTGGGTCAGAAAGGAAAGCCAGAAAAAAAAATCAGCAGATGTCCTGATTATCAACACAACCCAGGCTTTTGGTACCCACTCCCCATCTCCTTGACTTGCCCATATGTGCTGTGATGTTGCATCGTTTACAGAACACTATTAGCAACTTCCTAACTCCTGTTCTTGAAAAAAAGAGCCAGGATTATATAGTGCTTTAACGTTTTTGTTATTTACTGATAGCATTTTCAGCAAAGAATTATGAAATGAAAACATGTAACGTGGCGGAGTTAGAATGCTGATAAAGGAAAACGGAAGGTCAGGTGCTTTCCAAATAGAAGATTTAGAATGTCTGTAAATAACTTGCCCCGCGGCTCGTGTGTTTATTTAAGTCCATGCTTCTAGAAAGTTTGGGAACAGCTCGTTCTTTTTTATCATCATAAACATTTCATCTGCCGATTCATTTATAATGTTAAGCTGTTTTCAAACCCTTTCACCCCCTTTTAAGTGGTTTGAAAACAAATTTTACCCCATGTCCCATCTGGTTAATATAAATTATGAATTAGCCAAAGCCAGGATCATTAACATTTTTATAGTACCAAGAACTAGCCTATTATTATAGAAGTGGCTGAGGTACACTAGGCAGATACCCTGTGTCTGTCTCTCTGTCAAGCTAAATGTCCCTTCTAAACTGTTGCTTTCTTCTATGTTTTATTGAAGAAAATAAGGGGTGGAGTGGAGAGACTGGAGGATGTAGCTTCGTTGACGGAGGGTGTGCCTAACATGGATGAGGCCCGAGGTTTATTCTCTAGCACAACATAAACCCCAGTGCGGTGGCATGCACCTGCAATCCTAGCATTAAAGGGTGAAGGTTAAAGGACCTTCTGGTTCAAGGTCTTCCACTGATACATAGTGAGTAGGGACACTGTTTCAAAAGAAGAAAGAAAAATATAGAGAAACGGTACAGCAGTTAAATGGTAGTGCAAACTTATTGTGCACAATGCCTGGGTTCAGACTCCAGCAACAATACCTTACAGTGGAAACTGGCTCTTTTCAAACAGTGTTCCCTTTGGTTTCAGGTTCTTTAAGCTGTTCAGCAGTGGGGTGGGGGGTATAGAGTGGTCCCACTTAAGACTGAGGATTCCACAGACACTTGTTCTCTGTACCTGGTCCTGTTGTGAGTTTTCATATTATGCACAATTGATGTGGGATGCCTCTCTATATCCTATGAATATGTTTTATTACCATTAGTTAATAAAGAATCTACTTTGGCCTATGGCAGAGCAGAATATAGCAAGGCAGGAAATCCAAGCAGAGATAGAGAGGGAAAGAAGGTAGAATCAGGGAGACACCATGTAGCTGCCAAAGGAGAAAAACACCAGAACCTTACCTTACTGGTAAGTCACAGTCTTGTGAAAATATACAGATTAGTAAAAATGGGTAAATTTAAGATATAATTTTATTTATTAATTTAAGATATAAAAGGAATACACCTAAGCTGTTGGTTAAGCCGTGTTGCAATAAATAGAATTCCAGTGTGATTATTAGGGTCTGGGCATTTGGAAAATGAAGGCACAGTTTTCCGTTTATACACAGTTCACTGCAAAAAGAAGCTTTTGTGATAAAGATAATCCTACTCACATTTTTGTCTGCAGAAGATAGAAAAGTGAATTATTGTTAGTGGAGTAGATTAGAATAATACAGGGATATTTCCCATATCGGGAAGAGGGGTCTGTGTAAAACTAGACAGTGTTTTCTTCTTCTCACATTTTCATCTGTATCCTCATCTCTGTTCTCATTCAGATGTCACCTCCAGTTTGGTCCAACATCTCTTACACAGTTTGCATCCTGTGAACAAAAATTCCCAGCATACATTTTCATGGCCCCCACATTGACAAAGACAAGTTCCATTCTCTAAGATTCGGCTTTCAAAATCCTCAGAAGATGACTCTGATTGTCCTAGTTTTAGGGAGTGGGGAGAAGGGGGAGAAAGTAACCAGGAATTCACTGTAAGAAGAATCTGCATGTTCTTCTTCATTAACTTTTCCTGATCCTGAACAGGATCGTGTGGTAATTAAAAGACCATGCAGCCCAGGAGGAAATCAATGCCTACTATGTGTCCAGCACAAAGTGCCAGCTCCAAATTCTTCACAAACATACTCTTCTGAGCCTGTTTTAACCATGAAGCAAGAGTAATAAAGTCCATCATGGGTGAAAAAAAAGATTTTTTTAAAAAGAGACTAGCAAGTGATAGGGATCAATTGGTCCAAAGCAATACATCTTTTGACTATTGGCATAACGTAAAAAACCCTTTATATTGCTGTATATCTTCTTTTTTTTTTTCTTTTTTTCTTTTCGAGACAGGGTTTCTCCTTAGCTTTTTGGTTCCTGTCCTGGAACTAGCTCTTGTAGACCAGGCTGGCCTCGAACTCACAGAGGCTGTATATCTTCTTTAGCATTTGTTTGGGTATATTTTATCTTCCATTTAGGTTCCAATATTCCCTAAGGGGAAGGAGAGTCTTATTTCTCTTCTTAGTGGTCTTGGCCTTGGCATATTATCCAGCATATTGGAACAGAGTGAATATTTGTTAAAAGAGTGACCCCCAAGTGCACTCAGGAAAGTGTGCTGCTTTTCATTTGAGTCCTGTTAGTACTTTGGAGAAATGATTAGTCCTTTCTCATCGTCAAGCAAAGGTAAGGCTTCCTCAATTATTTTGTGAGAAAGAAGTTCTTCCTCAAATTATAGCAAAAAAAAAAAAAGACTTTTGTAGTTAGTACTGTTGGAAATAATCAAAAACTAAAAAGAACAAAACTCTCTTTTGCCTTAAAGAATTGAATACTAACTTGCTGATGTAGTTATTTCGGTTTTGGATATATGTTCTGTGTAGTTAATTCCACATGTTCTCCATATGCCGAAATAATAAACATCTTTAAAGTCGGCTCCTTTCCTTCCCATCCCTTCAGATCCGTACCCATGATGCAAGCAGAGACTCTTCATGTGTATTAAATTACACGAAAATGGCTTGTGTGTTTCTGTCTATTAATTACAGCACTCTAGAATTTATAAACTATTTCCTCCTCCACCCCATTTGCCAGATTCTCACAATATTACTTACACGATCCTGATTTAGCATTGCCAGAGCAAGGAAACATTAAAATGCACAAGCAAGGGGTTTTAACCACATGAATTTTCAGGATTTTAGGTATGAAATTTTTTATTTCTCCAAATTAAAAACAACTTAAAGGACTCATGTATTTTAAGTAAAAACTGATGGTCTTTAAAACACTAAGAACCATGTCTGATATGGCCCATTCTATTCCTCAGGACTTAAATTGTGTTTGTTCGTTTGTTTGTGGTATTAGGGACTAAATGTAAGACTTGAACCTGGGAGGCAAGGACTCTGTGTTGAGTTATATCTCCAGCCCATTAAGCCACACTTCCTTTTGCTCCTGTTGAGTTCACCACAATTTCACCAGTCCTGTGTACTTGAAGGTGTATGATATAATAAAGAACTCTCTTTGCTGTGAAAACTTCAAGTCAAACTGTAAAGCCTGCTGTAACTCAGGAGGCTGAAATAGAGACATTTGTGTCTCTCTCAATGGAACTATCTGCTTTTGAACCATAGAGCCCAAAGATTCACTAAAGGAATTTCCCCAGGAATCTCCCGCTGGGTGAGAGGAAGGAGATTTCACAGAGTTCTAGCAACTTATCAGACCACCTCATAGGATGGAACTGAAGCCCAGCCAGTAATGGGTCAATGATGGGATGGTGGGTAGATCTCACTGCTTGAAGAACATATCTTTGCCTTCTATTTAAATCTGGTTCTCACTTCAGGACCTGGAAGACAGCAGGGGATGGGGGTGCTGGATCTTTCTGACCTAAAGTGTGTCCACTTTGAAGAAATCTCCTTTTTCTGAATCCCACTACTAATTTCGCATCTTTTACTGGCTCACTGGAGACAGGTGGTTGGACCTGACTTGGGGCACAGGTCTGTGACCCCTGAGTTTAATAACACTGCTTGTACTGCTTCCTTTTTGTTAAGTTGACACACTGGAGTCACTTGGGAAATGAACCTCAACTGAGGAATTGCCTCTATTAGTCTTGTTTCTGTACATGTCTGTTGGGGGCATTTTCTTGATTCTTGATTAATACGGCATGAGCCCAGATCACAGTAGGCCATGCTACTTCTGGGAGTGTGATCCTGGCTTGTATAAGAAAGTAAGTTAGCTGCACTATGAGTAGCAAACCAGTAAGCATCATTTCTCCAGTTATAATTAGGGTTTCTATTGCTGGGATGAAACATCATTGCAAAAACAGTTTAAGAAAGAAAGGGTTTATTTGGCTTATACTTCTGCATCATTGTCCATCACCAAAGAAAGTCAGGACAGAAACTCAAGCAGGGTAGGAATCTAGAGGCAGGGACTGGTGCAGAAGGCCAGGGGGAGTGCAGGCTTTTTCCTCATGACTTGTTCAGTCTGTTTTCTTCCAGAACGCAAGAACACCAGCCCAGGGATGGCATTACCCACAATAGACTGGGCTCAATACCCCACAAGCTTTACTACACCCCAATCTTAAGAAGGCATTTTCTCAATTGAAACTCTCTCCTCTGATGACTCTAGCTTGCGTCAAGTTGACAAGAAACTAGCCAGCACACCTCCTCAGTCTCTCTTCCAGTTACTACCTTCAGGTTTCTGCTTCAGTTCCTGCTTTGGCTTCCCTTGATAGTGGGTTAGAATTTGTAAGCCAAATAAATTCTTTTCTCCCAGGACTGCAATAAGCTTTAGGCTTTGCTGAGTAGCACCGTGGGATAAAATCCCTACCAGGTAGAAGACTCTATATAGTTAGTCTGAATGACTTAGACCAGCATGTACACTGGGCTTCCAAAGTGCAATTAAAGGGAAGTGAGAAATAAAACAAAGTAAACGGGTTTGTCTAGGTCACTTGCAGGCAAGCGTAGCAAGACTTTTGTTGATCCAGAGTTCCTATGGCTAAATGCTATGCTAAGGAGCTTCTGGAAGCTTTTAAAAGCTTGAGCAACATTCATCTGAGACACAAATGTAACAAGTGTCAAAGTGAGATGATCTCAGAGCTGGGACGTTTTTCATCAGAATAGGTTGTAAGTAATTAACTCCTCACCGATATCTCTGCAAGTAATCTCTCAGCCATACTGCTTTAAGTAACCACAATAAGATCAATGGGTCACTAAGCAGGACTTTGTAATAAGAAACTGTACTTTCATTTCCTGGCTGCTTAGACCCAAATAACCAAAGAAACTATATTAATTACAATACTGTTTGGCCATTTAGTTCAAGCTTTTGACTAACTAACTCTCACATCTTAAATTAACCCATTTTCATTATTTTATATTTTACCACGAGGATCGTGGTTTGTTACCTCTTGCTTCTTAGGCAGCTACATGGCATCTGCCTGACTCCACCTTCATTCCCCCTGCATTCAGTTTAGTTTCTCCACCTACCTATATTCTGTCCTGCCATAGGCCAAAGCAGCTGCTTTTTTAACCAATGGCATTAAAACATATTCACAGCATACAGAGAGGAATCCCACAACTGAACAGGATTCAGTTTTTTGTCTGTCATCTATGTTCTATGGGCTGGGGGGGGGGGGTCGTTTGCTTATATGTACCTGGGGAAAGATACACAACCATGGTGTCCCTTGGAAGTGACTCAGTAGCAACTCACTCAACTAGAAACACAGATCTTCATTTTGCAGATGAGGTACCATTGTCAAGATGAATTCTGAAATTAATTAAATTATTCATCCAAGTATACATATAAATTAATGAACAAGGTTTCATGGTTGACCACACAACCAAGTAGTTGTGGAAAGGTCCATGATCTTTTGGAGGCATATATATTTGGTTTTAAACATGTCTTTTACTGACTCATTCTAAAAATGGTTTTTACTTACTCTACCAAAGATATATATATATATATATATATATATATATATGTATATGTATGTATATATACATAATGTTGCAGTAAGATATATCATGTATTTATGACATATGATATGTATAAGATATATAGATATATCTTACTATAACCTCCTATGCTAAATTCTGAAACAAAGAAAATGTATCTTAGCATCTGGGTCCACCAACCTCAGATACTGTCCTATATCTAAGCATGCCTATTTCAATAAAGATGGTCTACAAAGAGTCATATTTTTTCATTATCAGAGTATAGGCAACTTCCAGGCACATCATTTATGACACTATATCTCCATTAATGAAATCATAGTAGAAGAGTTTACTTGTTAAGAGAGTTTTTTTGGGCCAGGCATGATGGCACATACCTGTTATCCCAGCACTTGAAACTCAGAGGCAGAGAGATCTCTGTGAGTTCGAGACCAGCCTGGTCTACAAGTTCCAAGACAGCTAGGACCACACAGAGAGACCTTGTCAGTGAGTTTTTCTGGCTCCTTCAAACACAATTGACGATAGTTCCATCATAGGACAGGTGCCTACCATCAAGTTTAAAACTTCCATATAATGAAATTTAGGAGCTAGCTGCTTCAAATTTTTGTGTAAAAGCACTCAATAGAATAGAGTAGTTCTATTAGAAGCTTTTCTGTGAGACTTTTAGTGTATTTTTGCCTCATAAATCCATTGCTTTTAAAGATATTTGACAGGAAATTTACTGGGAGTGGCTTTGGGGACAGTGATGAAAATCAAGCCTCCCCATCCTCCCCATCCTCCCCATCCTCCCCATCCTCATCTCCTTCTCTATACACAGCAATTTCTCTTTAAAACTGGTAGTATTTGATCCACGTAGTTAACTCTCACTATCTTCTTACTTTCTCATGCAATTCTGCCCTGTCAATTATTCTTGTTTCAACTATGAAAATCTTTTCCAAAGTTTAAAGACATCAGTAACACTCTGTATAATGACTAAAAACAAGCCATAGTATACGCCTCTAAACAGAAAATTTAACACAGGAAATGGGCCAATCTATACAGAGCTGGTTCAATCATTCATTCATTTTAAGAACTGATTAGAAAAAACAAAAATTTATTTTTAAACTTACTTATATTACTGTAGAATGAACAGATACTGAATGGGTAAAGGGCAGGATTAGCTACCCTACCAGCCCAGTCTACTTGACAAGTTCCAGAGCAATTAGAGACACTTTCTCAAATTCCCAAATGGTAACTAATGGATGACACCCAGGTTATCCTCTTGTTTCCATGTGTATGTTCACATAACTAACACACACACACACACACACACACACACACACACACACACACATCCTTGACATCTTTCATTCCAGACACCTCTTACATCTCTCTCTGTGGTTTGACTAAGAAATGTCCCCTAATCATGAATGAGTCTGAACACTTAGCGCCCTGTCTTTCAGTGCCTGCTGACTGTGCTGGTTTTGAAGCTTGTGGAACGTGTAAAGGATGGGGGCCTCTCTGAAAGAAGTGAGTCACTGGGGGCAGTCCTGAGGTCTGTGGAGCCTAGATCCTCTTCCTGGCCACTGTGTGCTTCCTGACTATAGTCACAATAGAAGCGGCTAGGCCATATTCCCCATCACCCTGCCTTCTCCACTCAGGACCGAAGCCCTTTTTGATTTGCCAGCCAAAATCAATGCTTCCTCTTTGTGCTGCATCTCTCTTTAAGTTGCCTTTGGTTAGAGCAGCAAGAGAAACAGCTGATGCTTCTCCCTTCTCCCAGCATCTCGAACCACTCGCAAGGTCTCAAGGCTAGTGTGTTATATTTTCTGCTCTACTCTCGGGGCCACCTTTTCTCAGACCATGATGACCCCCTTAACCCTAAAGCATTCTTCTGCTTTGGGTCCTTCAAACTTGTCACTCAAAGCATTGCCATTCAGTCCTTTGATCTCAACCTGGTTTCTTTTACTCTCCTCCAGCCCCTCTGGCCAGGCTGCATCCTGGTTGCTCCACGAGGGAGAGAATGAACTACTCTACCCTGGTTAATGTAGCCATTGGCCTCAGCACTCCTTAAAGTAATACAGAAATGAATAACGCTAGAGAATAGTAGCAGCATTCACCTAGAAGTGCTCTTGTGAGGATTAAATGAATTCGTGCAGATTAAAGACTTTAAATTCCTAGTTGTTTATTGATACCCTTCTAGACAGTAAAATGTCTTTAAAATGGAATAATATTCTCTTCCTTCAAAATGTTAACAAGAATGATGAAAACGAGTGAGTGAGAATATGAATAATCAAATAAACATGCCCATAGGCTGGAAATGGAGTCAAAATGAAAAGTAGTGAGTGTATTAAAGACCATTGAGGCTCCTGGGACAGAAGTAGAAAATGACTGTGGAAAGTTTGGCTTCTACTGATGAATAGTGACATAAAGGGGCTTAGGCTAGAGGAATTGGAGCCAGGCTCCCTGGATGGGTAACATCTAATGAGAAAGGGGGTTTTTATGAAGCTGCAAGAGCCAGGCATCTGGCATGGTGATGAATGCCTTTGATCCCAGCACTCCGGAGGCAAAGGCAAGCAGAATCCTGAGTTCAAGGCCAGCCCGGTCTACAGAGCAAGTTCCACGACAGCCAGAATTAAACCAGTTTCAAAAAAAAAATTAAACAAACAAAACAAAAGTTACAAGAAACACTGAAGCAAAAGGCATAGACAGAATGAAACAGAGCGAAAAGAAAAAACACCTCAACCTCACACATATTGTTAAGAAAAGCATAGTCAAAAAATAGTGAAGGATCAGTGTGGGCTCAGGACACTCAAAATCAAGTTCTCAGTGCAAAGGAGATTTATTTTCCCAGGAGAAACAAAGGGCAGGGAATAAGAGACAAAGACAAGAGACAGAAGAGAGACAAAGGACGGCTTCTGAGTAGAGAGAGGGTAGTGGCACATAGGAAAATGGCAGTGTACATAGGTACAAAGGGAAACCCTGTGTTGGGATGAAATATTTAATTTTGATTAGGCATATTAATTAGGTGAGCCAAAGGGAACTTTTGCTTTCTAGACTTTAATACTTTGATGGCTGGATTTTGGTAGTCAGCCTTGGGAGGAGGAAGATACTAAATAAGGGAACAGACCTTGGGGGCTAGCTTTCGGGACTATAATCTAACAGTTTTTAGCAAGGGCGAGGGGAAGGGAGAGAAGGGAAAGCCTGCCAGAGCCATATTTATCATACTCTAGCTAGTCATGCTCTGGCTGGCTAGAGTCTCTTCAAGTAGACTGCTTATTCTTTTTCCCAGTTAAGGTAAAAGGGGGACCTGGAAACAACCTAGATGCCCTTCAATGGAAGAATGGATGAAGAAAGTGTGGAATATCTACACATTAGAGTACTATGCTGCGGTAAAAAACAATGACTTCTCGAATTTTGCATGCAAATGGATGGAAATAGAAAACACTATCCTGAGTGAGGTATCCCAGAGCCAAACAGATGAACACGGGATGTACTCACTCATAATTGGTTTCTAGCCATAAACAAGGGTCATGGAGTCTACACTTGGTGATTCCAAAGAAGCTAAGTAAGAAGGTGAACCAAAGGAAAAGCACATAGTTGTCCTCTTGGCTATGGGAAGTAGACAAAATTGCCGGGGAGAAAATTGAGATCTTGGGGGTGGAGTGGGATGGGGGTAAGGGGAGATGGGGAGAGAGGGGGGAGAGGGGGAGAATGGGGGGGAGCTTGGGAAAGGGGGAGGAGTGGGATGAAGGAAGGTTGGATGGGGGAGCACGGAAGCACGGTTCTTAGTTAAGGGAGCCACCTTAGGGTTGGCAAGAGACTTGAACCTAGAGTGGCTCCCAGATACCCAAGCCAAGGTCCCCAGTTAGTTCCTTGGGCAGCTGAGGATGGGGAACCTGAAATGACCCTATCCTAGAGCAATACTGACGAATATCTTGCATAGCATCATAGAACCTTCATCTGGTGATGGATGGAGACAGAGACAGAGACCCACACTGGAGCACTGGACTGAGCTCCCAAGGTCCCGATGAGGAGCAGAAGGAGGGAGAACATGAGCAAAGAAGTCGGGACCACGAGGGGAGCACCCACCCACTGAGACAGTGGAGCTGATCTATTGGGAGCTCACCAAGGCCAGCTGGACTGTGACTGAAAAAGCATGGGATAAAACTGGACTCTCTGAGCATGGCCAACAATGAGGGCTGATGAGAACCCAAGGACAATGGCACGGGGTTTTGAACCTACGTAATGTGCTGGCTTTGTGGGAGCCTAGCCAGTTTGGATGTTCACCTTCCTAGAAATGCACGGAGGGGGGAGGACCTAGGACTTACCACAGGGCAGGGAAATCTGACTGCTCTTTGGGCTCGAGAGGGAGGGGGAGAGGAGTGGGGGGAGGGGGAGAAGGGTGGGAGGAGGGGGAGGGAAATGGGAGGCTGGGAGGAGGAGGAAATTTGTTTTTTTTTTCTTTTCTCAATAAAAAAAAAAGTTAAAAAAAAATAAAATAAAAAATATAACTGAAGATGTTCACATAGAAGAAAGCACTGGGGAAGATTTGTTCCATTTTTACAAGAGCAGGGAAAAGAGAGAAATACGAAATTGAGAAAAGCCAATAGAATGGAAATTCCAGACACCGGGATGAGCAAGATGGAGCAACAGCTGTAAAACCTCATTAGCTATGATGCTCCCACAACTGCAGAAAAACAGGAGTCTTCCTAGAGGGAATGATCTCAGACAGACAGACAGACTGTAAACAGATTATCTCCCAGGAACACCCTTGTGAAATACATCAAAAATTAAAAAAAAACACATTGATTAAAAAATGTGTAGACATTATTTGAAAACACAAAATGATTGATTTGTCTTAACAAAAATAAAACTAAAAAGATGCAACCTTAACTTACATGTTTACAGAAAATACAGAATTCTTACACAGTCAACCTCTTTATTGCCTTCTAGGCATATCGGAAAAGAACTTTCTATTATGTGTCAAGATAATTTCTAGGGAAATGTAAGACATAAATGTCTCCTTACCCCAGGTAGGAAGCCCATGAAGGACCAAAGTATGGATATCACCAAAGTCCAACCCAGTGAATCAAAGACTTTTATTGGGGTTACTTGGAGGAATATGGGTAAGAGTCTACTTACAACAGCACAAATGGCCTAGAGACAGCTGTATCATCAAAATCCACCCTAGGATGGGTAAAAAGCTCACAAAAGCTGGGAACCTGGAGCACACGGCACACCCCACAGGCAGCTCAACAGGTTGGAGAGTCTGCCTTTCAGTTGCCTTCATAGGTTTGAATCTAGTCCAGGTAGATAAGCCAGTTTCTGCTGCTTTCAGGTTGCTCAGCTGGTTTCTTCCAGGCACTTGGGCTCATCTGAGAGCGACTCTCGGCGGTCATCATTGTTCTCTCTGGGGCAAAAGAGAACCGAGTCAATCTGGTCAGCTTCAGGGACTTGCTGAAGCTCTTTTGAGTTGTTTCCCTGAAGGCTTACGACCCTTTTCCATCTCAGAGAAAACTGCCACACAACACTTTCAGGCTCACAAAAGTTCAGCTCTTCAGGTCTATGTTTGATTACCATCTGGCAAATTCCCAAAAGGCCAAGAACTTAACAGAACACACACTTGTTATTCTACAGGGCTTGTGGGTGTGGAATCTAGGCTGGAACTAGAATGTCTGCTTTGGGATGTTACTAAGATGACGGTCAAGGGCTGAAGAGATGACTTAGGTCATCCGCCAACTCAAGTGGGAAGTGGTCCACTTCCTGCTCTGTGGTTGCTGGCAGGGTCTATTTGCTTCAGGGCTTTGGAACCGAAAATGAGAGCTCCTCAAATACTTTAGAGGCCACCCACTGACTTTGTCCCTCTCGATACTGTGGACACAAGATACTATGCTTCGTTAAAGGCAACAAGAGAGTTTCTACTCAGAAGTTCCCATCTCTTGAAATCCGTAACACCATTTTATGTAAATCATATTGACCTGAGATGAACTTTGCCAACAGTATTTGTCGTATATTGTGAAGGGCTCTACTAAGCCTATGTATGGCAAACATGGCTGGGGAGGCTCTGCCCTTTCCCCATTTCCTCTGTCTCGCTGAACTGTTGGATTAAGTACATAAAGCTAGACATCAAGGTTTATCCCCTTATTTGGTCATTTCCTCCTCCTGAGGCTGACTACCAAGGTCCAGCTATCAAAGCATTGAAGTCCAGAAATCAAAAGCCACTTTCGCTCACCAAATTAACTTGCCCAATTTAAATTAAACAACTTATCCTAACATGGAGTTTCCCCCTTTACCTTTATAAACCACCATTTTCCTAGGCACCACATCTGTCTCCACTCTGTCTGGAGGCAGTCCTTTGTCCCTCTAGGACAAATACCTCTGCTACCCCCCCTTGATCCCTTCTTTTCTTTAGCCCTCTATCTCCTGTGTTTGTCTCTTACTCCCTGTCCTCTGTCACTCTGGGGCAAACAAATCTCCTTTGTGTAGAGCACTTGGTCTTGGGTTCCTGAGATGATACTTTTTTTTATAGGTTTAGCAGGTGTAAATGTTTGTTCTTTGGAGCCCTGTTTCCCTCCACTTTTATTAACTTCTTTGTAAATGTGCTTTATTGCATCACAGATACAACAGATGTCCTCTTGTATAGACCTTGGGAGCTAACTTTAGGAGTGTAATCTGTCTTTTAGCAAGGCAGAGGGAATCGAGGAGAAGGGCAAGGCTTGCCAGAGCCATGCCCACCCTGCTTGAGCTGGCCAGAATCCCTTCAACACCTGCGTGCAGAGGAGCATTTATTTTCATGCCACTGGGAGGGACTTCCTGAGATTGATATGTTGTTGATGCTCTATTAAAGCAGAGGGTGAAATGATCACCAGAGGGCACCGCTGGGTCATCCTCAGATGCATCACTAGGAGGAAGTTTCTTTGGTTTTATAAACGAAAGGAATTTATACTGCCATTTCACTTTTGAAGCACACAGTGAAATATGTTGATTTTCAGAAATGTAAAATACCTCTCCTATATCCTTGATACAGTTAATTTAGGAGGGGGAGAAAAAATTCCATCAGCTGTTTAGGCATTGTTTCATTCCTGGGTTCTAATGTTACTTACATGGTTTGTTTGATTTTCTGGTTCCTAATTCATATCTATTGTGTTTTAACACGTAAAACAAAGCAATATATCTATTCATTTTAAAGTTGTGTTTCAGTGTTTTTGTTTTGTGTTTTCTACCTGCTAGTTTGCATTGCCGACACCACTTCTTTGGTGATATAATTCCATTTCTTTTAAGCTTCAACTAGTAACTAATCTTAGGAGATAATAATTTTAAAGAAATCTCACTGGTACAGAAGATCACCACTGCTATGGAATACTCCTCCTGTATGCTGGAAATATGCATTGCTTCCATTGGTTAATAAAGAAACTAATTGGCCTATAGCAAGGCATGATACGGTTTGGCGGGACAAACAAACAGAGGATACTAGGATGAAGAATGGTGGAGAGAGAGAGAGAGAGAGACAGAGAGAGAGAGAGAGAGAGAGAGAGAGAGAGAGAGCGCAACTAGCAGGATGTGTAGAAAATGAGATAACAAGCCATGAGCCACGTGGTGAAGTATACATAAGAATATGTTCATTTAAGCGTAAGAGTTAGCTAGTAACAAGTCTGAGCTGTCAATCGAGCATTTGCAATTAATATTAAGCCTCTAGTTTAACATTTGGTTATTTGGGAACTGGCGGGTGGGAGAGAAACGTCCGTCTGCACAGCACCGCGCTACGATGAATGGTACAATCCTGAGGTTCTAACTACTTTACATAGAACTTTCGGTGTTCAATTAAATTTCCTATTCTGTTAATCAAAGCAGTACAGGTTTTCTTCATGGCAGTTTTCTTCCTGCAGCCTGTAAAGCGTCAGGTGGGGATGGGCCGCAGACAGGCCTGTTGCCAACGTCACCAGTTCACAGCTACCATTCAGCAGCTTCCAGCCCCTACAGCCTCAGTGTCCTGTGTCCTCTTTTCCTGGGTCCTTCTCAGAAATCTAACTAAAGACTCTTGGATATCTGAGCAATGTGAGAAAGGATAGAGAAATGTGAAGCAAAATCAAACCCACATTTAAAAAATATCTTTAAAATATGGACGGCAAGGGGGGTTGAGTGGGTAAAGGCGCTTGTCTGACTTCCTTGCTTCAACCCCAGAAACCAAATGTTGAAGGAAGAAAACCAAACCCCTTCAAGTGTTCTTCTAATCCGCACATGTGTGGTATAGCTCAAAAGAACAGACACAGACACACACATGCACACAAAAGAAGCAAGTAGTAAATTTTAAAACTTTACCATCCAGCTAGAAAGAAAAATGCAGAGAAAAGTATTGCTAACGAGTGACGACTTCACTGACAACAGAAAGCAAGTGTCTAATGACCTATGGTATTAACTGTAAAGAGCTGACTCACTCCCCTTTGCAGACGTGCCCACTGGTGGGCTGCACATGCCCCCGAGGACGGTCCTCATGCATGTGCCCACGGGCAGCACTAATTGAACTCAGGGGGTTATTAACAACGACGAAAAGAGGATGTGAAGTTGGGAGAGAGGGTGGGAGCCCTAATGTATGGTAGAGAGAGGTAGTGGTGGATGGATCAGATGGAGACACATTGTGTACATGGAGGAAACTTTCACAAATGGATAATTTTAAAGGAAAAATTGTCTCATCACCACTCCACATGTTAAAATGGGTTTGTGAGGTCTGCTGTTAGCTGTGACACCTTTGCACGTTCTGGTGGAATGGATTATAGGCTTTTAGTGTCCTGAAATTCACATTCCTTACATGTAAAATGTGAAAAGTAGTGTGGGCCACTTAGAGCCACTGTCAAGATTATATTTTCTGGGGTAACACACAGCAGCACTTTAGTGGTAATGGGTGCATGCCTAATAAGCATATAGGTGTAGCATGAATAATAAACACCCAGGGACAGATATTGGGGTTCAAGCTGAAGATCAGAAAAGCAAAGCAGCCAGCCACTGGCTCTTACCTCCGTCTCACACTGAAATGAGTGAACCTGCCTCCACAAATCCTCAGAATGAGACTGAGCCGACACCTGTCTCCTCCCACCTTAACATTCCTCTCTAGGGCTGGGATTAAATGTGTAGCACCACTGCCCGGCCTCTATGACTAACTCCTGTGGCTGCTGGGATTAAAGGTGTGTGCAGGCTGCCTGGGCTGTGTGGCTGCTTTGTACTCTGATTTTCGGGCAAGCTTTATCTATTGAAACACAAATAGTATACCCATATCTATATGAAAATGTGTTTGAGACTGCTTCAATGGAGAACCTCATCACTGAGACTCCCCATCAGGTGCTCTGTTAAACATGAGACAAAGATGAACCGTTCAGGAATGTATCATGGATGTATTGTCAACGTGGAGAGTAACACTCATACTACAGGTATTCAGTTGTCTATATGTGGTATAATTATACAGATATAAATACTTAGGAATACAAATAGCCTTCAAAATTTGACCATTGGGGCTGTAAATATAGGCATGTATCATTTAGTAACAGGACATGTGAAGAAAATGTTACTTGATTCATCATTATGCGAGCACCATGGAGTGTACTTACAAGGACCCACAAGGTATTACAATACCAGCCAAGGCTATATGAGCCATCATCATATAAACCCAGTCTATTGCTGACCAAAACATCATTACATAGTTCATGACTGTATATAATATTGGCTAATCAGCATGTAATGAAAGATTCTACAATGGTGGTATGGATTTTGTTATGGGAGATGAAAGACACATAATTCACATTCCTAAGTATTTTGCAATCCAAAAGTCATATCATAATGGAGGCTATTTTCTGGCAAGGATCATGAATGTGTGCTTTGACTAAGACAAAGCTGTGTTGAAATTCTGGCTGTCTCTGTTGGCTGTGCAGAGCACTCTCTAGCTGAATGTGTGTCGGTGTGTCTATGGGTCTGGAAGTGTCTTTATGGAAATCCGACTATCGATCTAAGGCTGTCTCTTTTTCTTCCTTGTAGCTGACTAGATAGTACTCCTGACTAGATAGCTCTGTTTACATAGAACATATGTTACAGAAGTTTCTATTTCTCTTATGAGTGCTCAAAATTTCATTTATAATTTTTGTCTAAATCCTACTATGTATGACTATTCACTTTGCATATATATATATATATATATATATATTATTTTATTTGTTCTTTAAGAATTTCATAGAGTTTGAGGCCAGCCTCGTCTACAGAGCATGTTCCAGGTCAGGCTTCAAAGCTATAGAGAAACCCTATCTCTAAAAACCCAAACCAAAATTTATGGAATATATCTATCCTCCATTGATCCCCCCAATTCTTCTCTGCCCACCCTTCCTCCCAATTTCATGCCTTCTTCTTTTCTTCCATAATCCCCACGTCCAAATAGTGACCATGGGTGTGGGGTCATATACTGGTACATATTCTGATACATATTGGCCATAAACCCAATGAAGAATAACTCTTCCTCTGCAGTCATCAACTGTCAATAGCTTCTCAACCAGAGGTAGATAGACCCCCTAGGACTTGCTATCTACATGCATGGATTTCTGCTCCTTCACGTGCTTCTGAATAGTTACCTCCTATGGTAGACACCTCTCTAATCCTTTTATGTTTGACTGGCAGGTGGCCTTCCTGTTTTTCATTCTTATGGTCCTTAGGACTCTTGATTGCCATTGACATTTGACTCCTGGGGGGAGTCATTGGATCCTAAATAAATACAGTATGAGTCCATGGGATTTTTGTTTTGTTTTATTTAAATTTTTTGGGTTTTTTTTTCCGGTGTGTTGGTGTTTTGCCTGCATGTATGCCTGTGTAACGAATGCATGCAATGCCAGTGGAAGCTAGAAAAGGAGGTACATTACTAGAGCCAGAGTTTAGACAGTTATAAGCTGTCCCATGAATGCCAGGAAGATAGCCCATGTCCTCTGGAAGAGCAGATAGAGCTCTTAACTATTGAGCTGTCACTCCAGCCCGAAGTCCACATTTTTGCAAAGTATCAGCTTGCAAATGATTTTTTCAATGTAGATGGCATATCAATGTGTGTATGAGAGTAGTGATTTTGTAATATAAGTTCAAAGTAGGTAAATTGCTGACCAGCTCTGAATCATAGGAATGAAGCTGTCAGCTCATCCTCAAAAATATATACTCAAAACCGTAAGAATGTAAAATCAGTCAGATGGTGGTGGATCATGCCTTTTAATCCCAGCACTTAAAAAGCAGAGATAGACAGATCTCGGTGAGTCTGAGACAAGCCTGGTCTACACAGTGAGCTCCAGGACAGACAGGACTACATAGAAAGACCTTGTCTTAAAAAAAAAATAAAACAAAGCAAGAATATATAATCAGAGAAGTAAAAATTGCGCAATAAAGAGAATACTTATCATACAGAAGGTATGCAATTTTCTAGTGTATGAAAGAGCATTAAAAAGCTAGTTAATGTTAAACCATTTTTTGAAACTTTTTTTAACCAGGTAATAATATATTATAAAGAGTTTTAGTTTTTTAAACACTCTCTTATAACAGCACTTTAGATGACTGTAATATAATCCTTTGTATTTGTACACACTGCTTTGTCTACCCACTCTCATACCATGACACATTTTGATTCTAGTTTTTACAATCTGTAACAGCAGTTAACACTTTATGACAATATGTATATGTAGAATCTTCTGGAGAATAAATTATGAGGAGGAGAACAGCAAAAAAAAAAAAAACCCCAGAACATTCACATTCAAACCTTTAGAAAGTTTAAACCAATTTCCACTTATCCCTAGTAATTAGGCTTTAAGCACAGTAACTATAAAAACAAACAAACAAACCATTTTCTATTTATTAGTTGTTTCATAGTAAGCTAGAGTGTCACTTATGGGACATGTAATTTTCTCTTATAGGACAGTAAGACCAACACACCAAAGACAGCTTTGTACAAAGCTCTTCAGAACATCCCCGAATAATCCCCAGTCAAGTGCATCAAAACCACCTGAATGCCTTTTCCCTGCAGCTTTATGGGTCCTAGCCCAGAACACAGGATGAGAAGCAGAGAACGAGGGTGTTTCTGTTGGAAACTGGCATTGGGTGCCTTGATGATACTTCTGGTTCAATCTATGTGTGCCTTTGGCTTAGAGAATGCTGCCTTTGTCATCAATAAACATCGACTTTGTTTTATAGTACCTGAAAGGTATGTTTACAGACCTTCTCCAGTTCTGTGCTCACACCCAATCTGGGCATCAGCTCTGTTTTAAAGAACAAGACACAGAATTCAGGGAGATCACTAATATTTAGCATTGCGAGACTGTAACATCTTTGGCAGCCATTGGCATGCATGGTTTTAACTTTTGCTTCTCTCGAGACTAATGAGATTGAACGCTGCATACTTGCTTTAAAAGCATCAGAATTTGCTTTTATATGCATGTTTTCTTTTGTCCCACCAAGTGTTTTACCACTGTTTTTCTGTGATTGGACTATGTTCTTTATGCCTCATCCCTTATCTTTTGCCATTTATATTTGTACAAAACATTTTCTCCCATTCTTTCTAAAACATTTTCTCCTATTCTTTCTAATACATGCTTACTTTTTTTTTAAAAAATCAAGTTATTTTATTAGTAAAATAGCAAATGCTTTATGGGATGGAATATATCTTAAATGGAAACACCTTGATCAAATAATTTTAAAGCAACCTTGATGTATTTCCAACAAAAATGGTTGAAAATTTGCTTGGAGTTGGGAATAACCTAAGGTCTTATTTGACATAGTCTTTTGTGTTCATTATCAATTATATACTTTCAAAAAACAATTTTTCATAATTATTATCATAACTGCAGGTTTAGTTTCATGTAATTTGGCATTAACGTGTTTAATGATAGTCATCCAAACTGTAAAACTTGTGAAAATTATAAATACATGTTGTGTGAATGATTACATTAACAAATTTTAATTTAGTTTTTTTATTTATTCTTCTCTCACACACTACATCTGGACTGCAGTTTTCTCTTCCTCCACTTACCCTCCCGTCATTCCACTGACTTTCTGTTTCCTTTCAGAGAAGAGCAGGTCTCCCAGGGCTATCAAGCGAACACAGCATAACAGGCTACAATAAAGCTAGGCATACACACTCATTTCAAGGCTGGTTTGCTCAATCTTTTTGGTGTTAGTTTTTCAGAAAGCATATTTATAATGAAACTTTTATTCCGCAGTAAATATATGACTTCTTTATATTAAGAAGCAGAGAAGTTGGCTATTTAGGTGAAAGGGATGCTCTATTATCCACTCTATAGTGTATATGTACTACTGCTTGTGTTTTATAACGACTATATGAGCTAAGATTACGCTAATGCCCAGAGATCCACAGAGAACAATGAGCTGTTTCTTAATGCATTTTCCAAGGGAATACTCAATAATGCTTTTTATTTTATATTTTTAAATTATATACATTTTCAACCCTTATTTTTGTTTCTGAGTATCTGCATATTTATAGATTAAAAACTACCTGAGACAGAAATCATAGGAAACATTTAGAAGATGCACAGGATTTTACGAAGGTTGTTATTGATTTGTCACTGATCAAAGCAACACGTTTTCCAGAACGTTTATTCAATGCCAGACGCAGGCCTCTGTCACAAATATAGATAGTTCATGACTGTGAAAAAATCTACTTAAAATTTTCTCATCACAACTGGCCATTTTAAAACAAAGATGTACACGAATTAAACTTGAGCCAGTCTCTGGGCTAAATTTGTCTATACATAGTAACTATATTTAAACTCTCTTTATATATTATGTCACCAACATAGACCCACCCATAGTAAAATGAATAATAAACAAGTACGCGGAAGATGTGCCACAAAACATTCTCGTTCTTCTACAGACTTCCCTTTAATCCACCTATCCCAGCCAGCTACCTCCTTCAGAGGTTATGTTGTACTCAATGCTCTAACTGTTTTGCACTGCTGAACTCAGCCAAGGAAGGCTGCAGACCATGAAGAGAATGGCAAACCAAGAAAATGATAGCCTCTCCCCAGCTCAGAGCTGGGCCAGGGAAAGCTGGAAGGGAAGGACCTGGACAAAACCTCTAGATCCACCTCACGCCGATACAAGCAGGATGGGAATACCCTATTCCTAGTCAAAACTAAATTCCCCATAAATAATAAACGTAATTTTTAGTGTTGTAATCTGACACAACCTTTCATCTGTATTTTATCTGCCAACCTTACTCCAAAATCAGTCGAGCAGTTAAATGAAACAATGCCCCTAATCTGCATGTCTTTACCCTAAAAACAAAGTTCCAGTCCTTTAATGGCTTTGGTCTGTTTCAAAACAGGGCATTTTGAATCATCTCGAGTCATTGCAAGAAGCATTTCAAAGTGGTTGCTAGGTGGCAGATCGCCACTTGGGAAAGCATTTTTCAGACTTGATTGTCACTGCTGGGTGAGAGTAGCTTGGTAGTGAGCCTGGATGTGCACAGCACAGAAAGCTTTACTTTGGGGCTACCTTTTGTGTCCAACTAAAACTTGACGGCAAAAGAGAGCTTGAAAAGTACGTCTGAAAAGATTTTATTTTGTATGCAATGCTTGAATGCTTAGGTAAACAGGGAACTAAATAATCACAGGGTTCAATTTATTTCAACTGTTTTTTCCCCCTTGCTGGATTTTTGAGATAGGTAAGAAAGGATTTCTGCCAAACCAATCTGGGCAGGAAAAAACTTGAAAGTACCGACCAGTCTTAAGTATCTCCACATTATTCTTGATATAATTTTACCTGGAAAAAAGGAATGCACACACAGAAATTTGATTTATCTGCAGTTCGCTTGCAAATAGAATTCTCCACACAAAGGAACACTGTGGCCTATTCAGGTACACCTCTGTTCAAATTACTTATCTAAATTCATGAAACAAGAGTTGCGACTCTACACACTGTTTTTCGTTAATCTGGGAGAAAACTTAGAATACAAGAAAGCTCAGAAAATGAAGTGAATAGACACAAGACACGGGGAAATAATCACCAGAGGAAAAATGACATTGGCCATAGCATCCATAAGGAAATATCTACAAAAATGACCAGTCCTACTTAGAGGATATTGGTGTGTGATTCCCTCATTATGACTCTATATTAAGTATATCAGCATTACACCATACCCAAATTGTGTTCCATCAAGTGTTCAGGTTTTATCATTTTATTTATTTATTTATTTATTTATTTATTTTACTACTTTATCTATCCTGGTACCCTGGGCATAGAATGAGTAAAGCAATGAATTTTGGGAAAAATAGAACCTAAAGAAACTTCATATTTTTTTCCTTAATGTATCATATTGTGACCTCATGGACTGAATAATTACTGGATTTCAGCCTTTCTATCATGAGACAGCCACTGGGGACTACCAGAACCACAGCCTGGAAGCCAGTCTGGGGATTTATATCCCTCCAGCCATTGCTGGGAGAAGGAGGGCCAGTTTCCTCAGTTGTACAACCATTGGTAAGTTGCCCATGCTTCTGTAAATAGCTCTGCACCCAGGTTCCAGTAAACAACCTTAATTAAACCCACTGGTCCACCCCTAAAGGAGGTATGGCAACAGGAGGGGACTAGTTGGGAAGAGGGAGGGAGACTAAGAGAGCATACTGAGAAATGAACATGATTGAAATACATTATATCCATGTGTGTATGAAAATACTGTAATCAAACCCATTAACTATAATTATTACCTGCTGATAAAGTGTTTAAATAAATAAAACAAAGCCGCAGGAACACAGCTATTTAAAGAGACGAAGATCTTGCTCATCCATGCTGTGTGCTCCGACTGGAACCCACTGAAGGAAGAAGATGCTAAAGGGCATATCTCATCCTTGAAATTCAAGAAGAGCTCACAAACCTAGCTGGGGCTGCCAGTTGCGTGAACTTAGAGGTGTCTCTGAATCTTCTCCTCAACATACAAGTTCTTATACTTCAAACGCCAGTTATCCTCACTGTGGCTGTGGACTAGCCAAGAGAATGCTTCATCTTCCAGACAGTGGGAGCAAAGGGGAAACCCAGTCCTGCTGATCACATCTGCCTGTAATTCTCCCTAGGTGTGACCAGCAGGAGTCCTCTGTGGCTATCTTCATAAACTCTACCCTTTTCCATGACCAGACCGACTTGTCCCATGTCTTCTCCCATTAGGCACACTCCTGAGCTCACAACTGCCTCCAGGTACAGCTACCACAAAATTATTCTTATCTATACCAGTTCTCCGCAAAATGACGCTGGGGAAGAGAAACGATCTTGTTTTGTGGTTGGAGAAACGATGGTCTTTAAGATTAAGTGACTGTCCTTCTAACAATTGGAAGTAGCCAGCACACCAAAGCTTAACTTCCTGATGTCCAGTCAAGTGGCCCCAGCCTTAAAACTAAAACTGCTTGCTTTTCCCTTCCCCTCCAATTTCTGTCTTATTTTCTTCCTTTCTTTTATTGTGGAAATTCCTGCAGGGTGGTGGTGGTGGTGCACACTGTTAATCCCAGCACTCTTGAGGCAGAGGCATGACAGATCTCTATGAATTCGAGGCCAGCAGGTTCCACAGAGGGAGTTCTAAAACAGGCAGGGCTACACAGAGAGACTGCATCTCACAAAACTAAAACAAAACAAAACAAAACAAATATACGAACAAAAACAAAAGACCCTCACTACTTGTAGTTAAAAACCTGTTTTCTTTACTGACTGCTTGTCTATTAGTCTGCCACGTTGGATTTTATGCCCATGAAGATAAAAAATCCTTCTAGTTCAAAGGTTTTAAATGGAAAACATTGTAGTGTTAGGGGCCATAGTGATTGGTCTTTCCCAGTGCACCATGACAAGGATCATGAATCCATTTTACTTTTCTTTTAATTTTGTATGACATTTATTATTATTATTATTATTATTATTATTATTATAGTGGCGACTTTCACACCTACCCCACAAACCTCAGGAAGCTGAAGCAACCCTTTCTCTACACACTCACTCAGCTCATAATAGGATTAGAGGGCTATTGCCAGAGCTCATTAACAAGGAGGAAAGGAATGCAGCTGTGGTTCCTTCTTCTTCTTCCTCTTCTTTTTCTTCTTCTTCTTCTTCTTCTTCTTCTTCTTCTTCTTCTTCTTCTTCTCTTCTTCTTCTTCTTCTTCTTCTCCTTCTCCTTCTCCTTCTCCCTCTCCCTCTCCCTCTCCCTCTCCTTCTTCTTCTTCTCCTCCTCCCCCTTTTTTTTGCAATTTATTTTATTTTACTTTTGATTTGTTTTATTTTTTGAGACAGTGTTTTCCTGTGTGTATCCCTGACTGTTGTTGCCCTCACTCTGTCAACTAGGCTGACCTTGAACTCAGAGATCTGCCTACCTCTGCTTCTTAAGTGAAGTGCTGGGATTAAAGGAATGAGCCACCGCCACCTTTCTGTTTCTATGATTTTAAAAAAAGACCATAAGAAAAAGTTAATTAGGAGACAAAATTTGATTGTGATTACGCTTTCAAGTCAGGGTCCATCACTGAGGAAAATCAGGGCAGGAACTTGACGCATAACCCATGAAGGAACATTCTGGCTCCCTCCAGCTCATTCTTCTCCACTTTCTTTATAAGACCAAGACCATCTGTCAAGGGAATGGTGTTGCTCACAGTGGACTTGGACTTCTTACATTAATTAACAATCAAGACAATCTCTTACAGACAATCTTTTATAGACACCAGTCTGATAAAAGTAATGATTTAACAGAGATTCTTTTTTTTTTCTTTGTCTCCCAGGTGACTCCAAACTGTGTAGGTAGTTAATACGAAGTAGGACAGTAGGAAGATGAAGCATTTCTAACTACTGTCAGCTATAGTAGGGACCATTAGTCCTTAAAAAGCCGTTTGTCCCTCTGGCACCTGCTGGAGTGAGCCCATCTTATTATCTATACAGATTAGGGGCTATTGGTCTACTGGTGCTGACAAGGGAGAAACCAGAATCAAATACCAAGCCAAAATAAACCCAAGAAGGAAATAATAGGCACCAACTATTACTCAAAAGTTCTTCCCACATCTTCTTTCTATAATTAAAAAAAAAAAAGCAGAAGATCTCAGCAGTTCCCTCTGAAGAAAGACTGAGTGGACCATGGACCATTGCATTAGTCCTTATTTTCATTCTGTTTCTAAAATATTGTTAGGAAATAGGCCATACTTCCAATTAAATCCACCCTTTTCCTGGCAATCTCTTAGAGGAATATGCATTTACAAAAAAAAAATCAAGGACAAAGATAATTCTAAATTACTTTAGCTTCTATTAAGCTTTACCTTTTAAAATGTTTCCATAATTCTTAATATGAAAAGCAACCTGTGACGAAGCCCTAAGTCTACGAAGGAAAACTCTGAAAAGGTGGTAACCCTGTCAAGGCCTAAGCACTGAGGTTTCCTCAGCGCCCTAGGTTATGCAACCCAGATCAGTCCATGCAGCCCAGGTAGTTCCTTGTGGAACGAGAAAGATATCTAACAGAAAGGACTGTAGAAAATAAATCAGGACCAACTCCATTCCTGTTTCAGTTTTCGTGGTTCTGCTTAAGACCTAAGAGGAGGCAGTGAGTGTCCAAATAGAGAGGGGAGATGTAACCAATGCAGGCAAAGCAGAAAGGTCTATCAGCAAGGTGGTCAAGCAGGGAAAAATGCCTTACCAATACAAAACAGTTATTTGCCCATTCCAATCCAAATATGAGGAATGGTGACAATGTCTCCTGAGTCTTCTAGAGTGGTGGCAGGCAGGTAGTGCAGTTGGCAAGAACATAAGGGCATGCCAGACAGATGCGGCTGCCCTTTTCTGGGCTACAGGATGAGGTAAGAAAAGAACTTCACACGAAGCAGCACCATTTTGCTAACCTTAGCACCCCACTTTCATCCCTTCATAAACCCTTACTCAGGAAGTACACTAGAGGGCAGAATTTATATGTGGCTGCCACTTCCCATCACATATACTATTTCCTATGGACAGATGTTATCCAACAACTGGAAAGCTCTTGTTGTCAAAAGGTCCAAAGGGACCTGCATGAAAAAGATCGTCCCTTATAGAGGGAGTGATGAGAGTGTTCACAATGGCAGACTTCTGACCAGCAAGCTAAAAGATTCTGCTCATAGATGAGAGATGACCTAGGCCTGGTCTTTGCCTCCTAGCAAGAATTCCTTCACAGTACTGAAGACAGCAGGAGACAGGAGGAAGAGCTCCCCTTTAGGATTCATCTTTCACAAGGCCCATTCCTCAACCATGCTGCTTTTTCTAGTTTGGTTGCATCCCTGGAGTAGGAGGCAGGCAGTGACCTGGCACAATGACTAGATCGGACCTATGGAGTCAAAAAAGTAGGGAGGGACCTTTCCACAAAACTTACGTTTATAGCATAATATATCTAGTGCGCATCAGAGAAATAGAGAGAAAGAGAGACAGACAGAAACAGAGAAATAGAGACACAGAGGCACATACACAGAGACAGATACAGAGATAGGCAGTGATACAGAGAGACACATATACAGAGAAAGCCATATACACAGAAAGAGAGAGAATATAAATAAATATTGTAGAGCTCTCTATTACTTTCCAAGGATTATAACTAAATCCTAAGTACCTCTGAAAAGCCAAGTTGTCTTTTGTCAGTCCCTTGTTACTGGGTAAAGGGGGAAGAAAGAGGGCTTCTACCAAGCCAAAGACTGGGTCTTGTTGCCATGTGTACTGAAATCACTGAAGTGCTGGACCCTTAGAAAACCATCAGTTTTGAACTTTCCTTTTCCCAAAGGCCCATGCTATAGAACCTTCCCACCAACTTCAACCGAGAATTCTTTATCTTGGGTAACCTAAATTGATACTGTCAATATCCCAGGTTATCATATCTGAATTTTATTTGTATCAGAAAATCTTAAACCAGAGACTTAGACATCAGGACAATCCTTCACACTCCTGTCAGAAATGTCCAAACTGTCCAGAAAGCCCTTGGTATCAAGCAGATGGGAAAGCCAAGAAACATATGTTGGGCACACACGTGCTTACCTATGCACTGAGAGTGGAACAGGAATCTGGTGTATATCCGGGCGTGCTTAGAGATCAACACATCGCAAACCACGTAGGCTACACACTTCCTTTTGCCGTGCCCTGCTTTCCAGAAATGACTCCAGACCCACTGCAAAAAGGATGAGAATTCCTAAATTATTAATTTGGAATTTTAAGTGCCAGAATCTTCCATGGAATTAGTACTTTTTGCCAATCCTCCCCATACACACACACACACACACACACACACACACACACACACTTAGCTTACTCCTCAACCCACAGCACCTGTGTCTGGTATTGTTCTGGTGACCTGCAGACTTTCATTTGGCAGTTGCTGCAATTCCGTAGGTGTGTGCCCCAGAATTGCACACACCTACAGACCTACACACCTAGGGGGCCATCCTCAGGCTCTCCAGTAAAGGAACAAAGAGGATCAGCGTGTTCCTTTGTCTTCCCTGAGCCGAATGCCTGCCCACATCCTTTCTCTCAGTCTCTGTGAGGGAACCACAGTTGGCTGCCCTATATCATCCAAGTAGAACTCTAAATAAGAATCATCAGATCTATATACTAGATTAGCAACCACTTGGCACTTAAGAAATGTCATCAGTCTAATCATTGCCCCACATTTTGCTCATGTTGGAACATCTCTTTTGGGAGCTCATTGCTTCTTTTCTACTTGGAATATTTTGGCCCAGTTGTATCTGCTAACAGAGGTTTCCATAAAACAGGGAGCTTTCTGCTTATCTTACTCAATTTGAGTGTCTCTGTTGTCATTTTGATGCTTCAGGCATTTGAAGACAAGGAAGCAGAGGTGGGGCTATGAGAAATCTGGGAAGAGGGAAGTTTCAATCTGCAGTCGTCACCCAAACACAGAGGAAGCCAGACACAGAGCAAACAAGATGTGACTGCCTCGCCGAAAAAGGTACCAAGCCACATGGCTAACACAGACAAAAATTATGGGCTAATATAAGTTATAAGAGTTAATAAGAAGGCCGGGCAGTGGTGGCGCACGCCTTTAATCCCAGCACTCGGGAGGCAGAGGCAGGTGGATCTCTGTGAGTTCGAGGCCAGCCTGGTCTACAAGAGCTAGTTCCAGGACAGGCTCCAAAACCACAGAGAAACCCTGTCTCGAAAAACCAAAAAAAAAAAAAAAGAGTTAATAAGAAGCCTGAGATATTAGGTCAATCAGTTTATAATTAATGTAGACATCTGTGTATTTCTTTGGGACCGAACAGCTGCAGGACTGGGTGGAATAGATATAAACAGTGAACAAATATGACCTTTGAATACACCAATAATCTGTGTTGCTCAACACACTCCTTTATTCCAATTTTAAAGAGCATTTAGTCCTGCTTTTTAATTTCTCTGAAACTGGACATTTTCTTGCTATCAAAAAAGAAGCTACTGACAAAGTTCTGGAAACGACAATACAGTTGTCATTACCTCTGTGAGCAACAACAACACACACACAGATCCATATAATTACATTGTATAAAAATTTCTGTGTTTTAATCAGAGAATAATGAAAGCAACAGATTTCCAATATGTTAATCAACGGCTAGAAAGACACACGACTACAACATGCTCTTTAAAAATACTGTTATTATTGATGCTATTTTGTGTGTGTGTTTGCGTGTGTCTCTGTGTGTGCGTGTGTGTGAAGCCACACATCTTAATAGCTGAGTGAAAATAAAAGTGTTGTAAAGAAATAGTCATGGCATACAAAGCTTCAACCAATTTACTCTACTTGTATTTTACATTTTTATACGTGCTTGGTACTAAAAATTTGTCTAAGCAAGTCTACAAGTATTTTTTCAGTAAGTATAAAGAATTCCATAACACTGCACTGTGCCATATTTTAACTAGTTAGTTGCTTGGCATCCGACTGACTATATCTTAGATTTGAAAGTATACAATAAATTAACTGAAGGCTAAGACACACACTCTGTGCTCCCAAATTTCCCTGAATGAAAGAACAGCATTAGCTGTTTCATCGTTGTTTGGGGATTAGGCTGTTGCTCAGGAAGATGGGAGCAGAATCTGGGATTTCTTCATAAACACCAACTGAAAAACCAACATATTCACAGAGACACCAGCTCTCACGTCACCACTTACATCCCTTTAACTCAGGTTACAGATAGGATTGTCATGCATATTAAACCCTCATTTATCAGTTTCCACACTTTCTGAAATTAAATTTATTTTATTACATAAAGCTAGTATTAATGATACAAAATTCCCTATATTAAGGGCCTGTGTATGAACACAGAATCTGGCTCATTCCTTACGAAACGGTTGGCAAGTTTCTTTTTTAAAAATGATTTTGGTAAACATTGTGATGCCATTTCTTCTAGCTCACAAAACTTCCTCAGATCAAAGTTGTACAGCTTTGGTGAGTATAGAAACGTATAAAGAAACACGACAAACTTCACCCTCCCTTTCTCCACCCAAAACAGAAAGAAGCATAGATTGTAAACAGTGTGTGCTTGCACAAATGCCGACAGCTTGGAGACTCCCATGTGTGTGTCTTGCTAACAGTTCCAATTCTACAGGCCCAACCAACTAAATTCTCATCTCCCTTCCAGCTTGCCTCATTATTCTTACACATCAGGACGTTCACCAAGACAGAGTCAGCTTGGCAACCAACAGCTACGGGAGGGATGCTCGTTTTTCTTACTCATCTCCTCACTTACTCAACAGATACTTAGCATCTACTGGGTGCATGGCCCCTGCCTTCTTCAAGGTTACAATGAAAAGGCTAAGCATTTACACATAAACACGCAAACTTGCAGATTTACAGAGTTGGGTTAGTGTGGTAAAGAAAGAGACCAGGTGGGTTGGGGAAATAACCAGCACAGAGTGTTCTAGATGAGGGGGTCTTTGTGGTGGAGTGACAACCCAGAAGGCCAAGAAAGTGAAGGCTCTAAGGCCGTGGACTTGGGTTGGTTAAGTACAGGTAGGGAGGGGACTGGGCCTTAAGGCTTGGCCCACCTTTAATCGGCCTCCTAATCTCTGATAAGAATTTGGAATTTACTCCTTGTACACTATTTTATTCTACACATTCATTTTCAGAGTACATTATACACAATTGCACATTCAATACATATTTTGGTCTTTTGTTTACTTATACTGTTTAACTTTCAAACACACAAGGTCCAAAGATTATGAAAAAAATTCCACCTGGCCTCTGAGCAAGTTTCCCTCTTGGTGCCCACAAGCGAATCTGTCAATAGTCCACACAGCATTGTAAGTAAGTAGGGGAGTGAGGTTCACTTTGAAGATTGTTGGTGGCTCAGCGTAGTTCCTACCTGGTTCACCATTCCAAGGGTTTACCCTTTCAACCTCCTCCTCCCGGGCTCAGGGAGAAAGTATACCTTGGCCCTACTCTCACGACGGTTCCCACGTTGTGCTCCGAGGCACGACCGCGCCCTCCAGCTGGCTTCTACGGCCGCCGCCTGCGCTCCAGCACTGGCACTCTGGTACCCGCGTCTAGCACCCGGCTCAGGTGTGCAAATCCTCTAGGCAAAGAGAGCGGAGTGCACTTGGTGTAGGCGGGGACTGGTACTCGGGGACTCCTCACCACAAGATTCCCGGGCGTACAGGGGCGGGGCCAGGAGGGGCTGGCCCTAGCGTGGGGGCGGAGCTAGCGCCGCGGGCCTTTGCTGCGCTGCGCGGAGTTGTTAGCCGGGAGCTTTGGTGCGGACCCAGGCCACCCACGGGGCGCGGTGCACTCCTTGATCTGCGCTCTGGACACCCGGAAGGGTGAGCGCGCCGCGGTCCGTGCAGTGGGGGCCCGGTGGACTGGCGCGGAGCGGGCGGTTGGATGGAGGCGCCGGGGAGCGTCCCGAGGCGAGCTGTCGGTGCCAGCTGAACTCTTCCCAAGTGTCCTGCGCGTCGGCTAACCTCTGCGAGTGGGCTCTCTAGGTGCCGACGGGCTTTGGGCGCGGGAAGAACGCAGAAGAGACCGGATTCATCCTATCGGCTGCAGGACGGATCTCTGCCCGGGGTCGCCAAGCGTGGCGGGAGGCGCTGTGCCCGAGAAAGGGCGGGTAAGTGCGGCGCTGCCGAGTCCCGCGCGACACTCGTGTGACTGCCAAACTGGGAGCCGGTTAGGCTCCCAGACAAGACCAGTCGTCCGGAGGCAAAGTTCCTTCCTCTTAGGCAACCTGAGCAGCTCTCCTTCTCCCGGGGCCGGCCCCAAGGCCCCGCTATGGACAGCGAAAGCGAGGTGGATTTTTCCAGCAACGGCGTCACCCCTTTGTGGCGGAGACGGTCCACCCCTCCTCTCCAGCTGCTCGGCCGGAGCAAGCCGAGGCCACAATCCTACCAGAGCCCCAGCGGGCTGCTGATTACCGACTTCCCGGTGGAAGAACTGACCGCTCTGCCGGCGCCTCAGACTCCCGCCGGCGTGCCCGCCGCCCCGGACGAGACGACAGTGTCCAGGAGCCCCCAGCTTCTGTGCGCCCACCGGAGGCCGGTGTCCAATGGCCGCACGGTGTCCCCGGACTATAGAGCTGCTTCTCCTCGACTTCGACGGCCCAAGTCACCCCTAGTTCTTCACGCGGCGTCGGGAGGCTCCCTGAAGTCCCCTGCTAATGGCACGGTGGCCTCGCCTACGGTGCTGTTGTCCTACGCCTCCCGGACTCCCGACCCTCCTGCCTCTCACGACCCGGAGGAGGACCGCACCGGGATAACTGCCAGTAAGGTACCTTCGCCCGTTGCCAATGGTCTTGTCCCGGAAAGCGACTCACCTGGCTCACCTTCTCAAACTGGTCAGAGGGCTAGGGACTTGGAACCGGGCTCCTCGAGACTCTCCCCTGCTCCCCAACACAGGTCTTCTGAACACAAACTGCCGCTCCAAAGGCTGTCCTCCCAAGGGAATGAGCTCCAGAACCCTCCCGTAGTTTTGAGTACCAACAGCCCGGCTGCCCTCAAGATGGGAAAGCAGCAGATTATCCCGAAAAGCCTTGCTTCGGAAATTAAGCTGAGTAAATCCAACAGTCAAAACGTAGAGCCCCACAGGAGACTCCTCAAGGTGCGCAGCATGGTGGAGGGACTGGGAGCGCCCTTGGGCCATGAAGGGGACGAAGGTGAAGTCGACAACGACATGGACAGCCCGGGCTCCCTTCGGCGAGGCTTGCGGTCCACGTCTTACCGGAGGGCAGTGGTCAGCGGGTTTGATTTTGACAGCCCTACCAGCTCAAAGAAGAAGAACAGGATGTCCCAGCCTGTTCTGAAGGCAGTCATGGAAGACAAGGAGAAGTTCTCTAGCCTGGGAAGGATAAAGGTAGGGCTGGGCAGGCTCTCATGCCGTTCATTAAACTCAAAATGAATGTGCTGGGGACAAGGCACTTGTGATAACGTTCAAGTAAGTTGAGTTTTACTTAGTGTCCCAATCGTGGAACAATGCGCTGACCTCTCTTGTTTGCATTAGTCACCTTGTCCCCTTTTAATATTTTATTGCCGTTAATCATTGGGTGTATTTGACAAGCTCGTAGCTTAGAACTTGAGTGAGGGTGTGAAGTTATGTACTCTGATACAGGCCTAGCTGGCCGTTGTACTTACTGAATATTTTTTCCACCGGGACCTAAAGGAAAAAAAGACAACTAGAGAGGGGTGTTTTGATGTGCCGCTTTCCTAGAAACAAGACAGATGGAAGCAAGAGGGCCAAGACTGCCTTTGGCAGGCACATTTTTCTCCTGATTCAGCAGAGAACTGGAACCAGTCTATATAAATGTCACATATGTAATACACGAACATGCCTGTTTCCTTTTAGACTTACGGTCTTGAAGGAAAGACTTTATATTTTATGTCCAAGCCCCTCCCCCGAGCTGTCAAGGACAGCAAAGTTCAGTTTAACAGCAGCAAGTGGGACTGCCAGTCAGTTTCAGGGTCCTTAGTCTGGCTTAACAGGATGTGGGGGTGTTGTACATTTTATTTTACTGTTGCTGTGAATTGGCATGGGATTCTCTGCAGTGTGCTTTTGGACATCTGAGGGGTATAACAAAAAGGGGGGGGGCATTTGCTTACAATAGCTGTATTTTCTAATTGGCTCATTCATACATCGTTTGCTTCTCTCTCTCTCTCTCTCTCTCTCTCTCTCTCTCTCCTCTTTGTTTTTGTTGTCTCATAGAAAAAAATGCTGAAAGGACAAGGAACATTTGATGGGGAAGGTAAGCATTTAATTTTCCAGACTTTCATTGCGGCTACAATATGGTGCATCAATTATAAGTTGAAACCTAACTTAAGTAACAAAACTGCCTGTGATTGAAACACAAAATTGCCCAACTTTGTCTTGGACTATACAGTGCAAAGCTAAGGTTTTTACCTAGACGGGGCATTTTTATAAGCTGGTAACCTTTTTGGGTCACATCTTGGGAACTTTCCTTCTTCTTTGCCCTGGCTCCATCCCACCTGCCTCAAAACAGAGCAAGCTCTTTAGCCCAGCACTCTGAAATTGATGTTTGGATCCTACGTGATATTTCCTTAGGCCTCATTTTTTTCTTCCTTAATATTATTTTCACCTTCGTTTTTTTCTTCTGACTTCCTGTTTTCCTAACAAGTTTCATATTTGGGGCAATACAGCTTTTCTGGTGGGAAAAAAAATAAAACATAACCTTAAGAATTTGTGGCCTGTATATTATTGGTTGTTAAGGACTTCAGAAACAATAGCGGCTTCAGCCAGGTGTCCACATGCTAATCAGATTAGTGGGCTCTGTAAATAGATGGGTCAAGTGTCAGCCAACTGGAGGAGCATGAAGGGAGCAGTCTCAGCCTCAGCCCGGAGGCTCCTGGGGGACAGTGAGTGGACTTGGTTTCTGTCAGGCTTCGAAATGCTGAGAGTTTCCACCCTTAAATGGATGAAGAAGGAAAGCCTGCCCTTCCATAAGAAAAGCTAATGGAAAGCCACGTAGGTTGAAAATATGTAATTTGGGTGATTGTAAAGTAGTTCCTGCATGGCTACGAATAGGTAATTAATGAAGTCATCGTGCTAACTGTAGAAAGTAATTGCAATTTGGAGAAGAAACCCAGATACGGTATTTGGACTAGCTGAGGGAAATTCATCTCCTTGATTTTATAATTGGGAAAATTCAGAAGCCCTGAGAATCTTAGTAACTCATCCCCACTGACATCCCTGGTAACACCTCTGGAACTTAGGGCTGACTGATGATTTAATGCATGTTACTGTTTCCCGGACTATTGTACCGATGTGAAGTCAGCAACCCTCCACTTTGCATTTCCTTCAGAGGATAATTTTTGCTTCTGGGAAGTTGAGCTCGATTCTGTGAAGGCCTTAAAGGGTTGAAAAGTTTGAGTGTTTTAAAGTCAGAATAGGCAGCTGCATATCATCTTTTGTATCAGCTTTGTCTGAGTATTTTATTGATTCTTATAACACGATGGTGTAGAAATGTTTTTTTTTTTTTTTTGTTTGACACGTGTAAAGGGAAGAGTGCAAGGTGGCCTGGAGGAATGCACCTATGAGGCAGTGTTGTCCAGTGGTGAGGACTTGTGGTGCCAGGTTTTCTAGTCATTGACTGAGTGGCAGGGATGCAAGAACTGTGCGTCATCGAGCCCTGTCTCTCGTGAGATGAGGGTGATACTACCACAGACAATGAGTGAGAAATGTCCTCGATGTCGTTCGTATACATGCTTTGTCCCTCCCCCCGGAACGACTTCAGAACTGCAGAAACTGAGTTTGACTCACTTATTTTCACGTGCAGAACAGTCCCAGAATAGTCAAGTCTTGCATCGACTCCGGTGCTACTGTGGACACAGTGCACACAGAGCTATCTGAGGTTGCCAAGAGAAAAAGCAGATGTGGAAAGCGTTCCTAACTCCCTAAGCCCTATACCAAACTCAGAATCTTCCCCATCATTCCTGAATCTCCTGTCTTCTGCTTTCTATCTTACAGAATCCCTTGCGTTCAGAATAAAATACAATCATTGCAGTGTGACAGAAACTGAATCCTTTTGCACTCAGGATAATATCTAATTCTTTTATTTAGATTTAGATTTGGACTGTGTGGCTCATCTCTGTAAACACGTCTTGCATTGTCTGACCACTGTCCATAGCCATCATACAACTGCCTCGACCTTCATCGGACCTCCTAAGGTTGCTATTCTTGCTTCAGAGACCGTCTGCTTTTTCCGTGAGCTCTGTTGCTTTTCTACTTTCAGAGTTTAGCCCGTCCTCACTGACGCCTCTCCGACACCCAGGCTGGATCAGTCTCTGTCAGAACGACTCTGCACACATATGTTCCCTTCTGTCACTATGTGTTTATGTGAGATCATGAACCCTTCAATAACTTGTGATCCCACTTGGGGTAAAAACCAGGGTCCTTTTAGTGGCCCCATATGACCTGCTCTGTACTCACCTCTCATCTTCTGTGATTTCAGCCCTCTGCTGGTATTCCTGCCACACTGGCCTTGCTGCTTCTTGCCCATACAGACACAGGAGGCAGACTCCTGCCCCTAGGCATTGTAACTTGGGGTTCACTCACGTGAAATATTCTTTCCTGGGCTCAACAGATAATGTGCTTTACAGCACAAATGTAAGGAATTGAGCTTGTGTTTCCCAAACCCACATGAAGCTAGGTGTGGAGAACACATCTGCAATCCAAGTCTTCCTCTGGTGAGCTGGTATAGTGACAAAGAAAGTGGACAGCATAGACAGGCACGAGAAGTTGTCTTCTGATTGCTCAGGTGTGTTGTTGTATGTAACACCTCTCCTCCAACACACACACGCACACGCACACACCTATTTGTTTAGCTGTACAAATGATTTCCCTTCTTTCCTCTTATGTCTTGCCTTAATTATGTCCTGTGAGGCCTTCCTAAACCACCCTTTCTTCCCGGAATTCCTAACCCTTCCATCATTTGTTTTTTCTCCATGACAACATAGTCATATTTGAAATACTATGAAAGTTAATTGTTTACTTCAATCTCTTTCGTTTTATGTCAGCTTCACGAGCATGGAGATTTCTTATCTTTTTTTTTTTTTTTTTTTTTTTTTTTTTTGTCCATTGTATTCCTAGTTGCTTAGCAGTTGCTGGAGTCTAGTAGACATTTCCTAAATGTCAGGAGGATGAATAAAATGTGTGACTATCAGGCTCCTTCTTTTTGCTAACTTAACTTTGCTTCATGGAGGGATGACAAGTATCTCTCCCCTTATTTTCAGAAAGGAAAACATTGCAGATGTACAGTAAGTGTCAGCTAACTAGATAAGTGGAAGGACCAGCGATAGGCATTGGGAAAGCATTAAAAATGGATTTAGTTTAACATGAGTTACAGTGGGTTGAGGCTAACCATGCTTTATGAACAGTGGACAGAGATATCGAAACGTGGCTTAACTTGGAATGCCATATATTCTTTTGTGACAAAACATATTTGCTTCCCCCCTCCCCCAACTAATAATTAAGCCAGCACTAACCATTGTCTAAATACAGCCCTTGGTTGAGAGCAAGTGACGGAGCTACTTGGGGGCAACTAGCGACTTAACTGACTTGTTTTCTTGAAGAAAATGCAGTCCTGTATCAAAACTACAAAGAAAAGGCCCTTGACATCGACTCTGATGAAGAGTCAGAGCCCAAAGAACAGAAGCCAGAGGAGAAAATCGTGATTCACCATAGGCCACTGAGGTCCACGTGGAGCCAGCTCTCTGCGGTGAGTGTTTACATTCTCCTTTTCTATCTGTGGGAGGAAAAGGCCAATTTGTGGAAGTCGTGCATGAATGCCGCTTTTTTTTTTTTCTACCAATGATCCTGTAATTCTAAGAAAAAAAGACTCTTCCCATTGCAAAATGTTTCTGGAAACTGCGACCAGTAAGAACGTGGAGTTTGACACTTCTGGTCAGGAAAAGCAGGTTTGGTAAAATGACAGAACATGCCTTGAGACTGATGTTGTGTGGACTCAGTGAATTCTCATTCAGTGTGCATGCAATGATAATATAGCCCGGATGTTTTCATAGTTGCCCATATATATGCATATAAATGTGCTGTATGGATATATATGTTTATTTGCATGTATGTACAATGGAGAATCAATTACGGTTGTTCTTGGGCATTTTATTTTATATAACCATATGGATATTTTCTTGAAATTAGTTAGTGAGGCTCTCTTCTCTGTACATCTTCTGTATATGTGGTTCTAATGTTTTTGTAATAATCTATAATTTCTTCTTTCTGGATCAAACATATTTTGTTTTTAGCCATAGTCAATTTCCCCCTGGCTTATAAATGCCATGTATCACTCTGTTTTCCTGATCGAGTTTGGGCATACCTTGTCTGACTACCTGATGCACTAGCAAGTTGGAAGGAGCTCCCATGGCTAGGCAAGAGTGATAAAGACACTGCATCCAGAGCAGGCCAGTGAAGCTCTGAGTGGCGTAGGCACGACCAGAACAGAGGCAGCTCCCTCTTAAGCTGTGCCGAGCGTTGTTCAGCTCCTGATCTTCATGGGTTTTGGAGTTGTTCAGTCCTGATCTTCATGGGTTTTGGAAGCCACCAGCCTAGCACACACGGTTGCACATGTTGGTGCTGTGCAGCTAGGATCATGGAAATGCTGTGTTAAAGGCGGGGGGTGGGGGGGGGGCGGGGACACAGCTTCTGCTTTAGGCTCCGTCTCTCCTTGTCTATCCTGTATGCAATTTCAAAGTCTAGAATCACATCCATCCCCCTTCATCTCCTTGTTTCAGAGATAGTCTCACTATGTAACTCTGGCTGGCCTGGAATTCTCTATGTAGACCAGGTTATCCTGGGACTCAGAGATCCACCTGCCTCTGCCGCTTCAGTGTTAGGATTAAAGATGTGGACCATCACACCTGGCCATCTTCTTCTAATCTTGTTCTATGACAGATCTGTTCCTCTGTGGTACCTATGAAATTATGCCCGGAATTAGAATGTGGTAGCCACAGGGTAGTCAGTGGGAACCAGTGATTCTTTTGAGTGTGGGTAATAAGGAGTAGTGAGGACTGTGATGGGCAGGCCTTTGTAAATTGAACAACTACTTCTTAGCTCAAGTCAGGTAATTGCAAAGCTTCACTATAATATGCCAGGTGCTCTAATACAAAAATCTAGACTTTGATGAGTATGATCTGAATTTAAGTTTTAGGGAGATGTTATGTGGATCCAGCAATACATCTGTATTTTCTCCACTAATTGTGTGCCTCTTCCATGACATTCTTAGGATTTTTTTTCTATGGGGCTCGATGGTAAAATGTCTCCAGAAAGTTGGTGTATTAGTTATGTTTTACTCTAATAAAATGATCTGATGATATGCGTGTATCAGAACAGATACCTGGAAAATGTAGCTCTTAACAACTGTCGTTCAGTTCCCATTCATTTGTTGATATGGACCATTTGGTAAAGGATATGGGAGAATTTTTTTGTTTTAGTTTTTTGCGTTTTCACTTGTGACAGCCACTGTACTTGCTGTAAGCCTTAGTCCTGGGGATGGCTTTTGAACTCTCAGCAGAAATGTGACTTCTGTGTCACCATTTGATCCAGCATAACTTCAACACTAAAACTAAGGCTGCCATGTTCGTGACCTCCCGGCATCTGGCTTTCATTGCAGTGAACAAACACAGATGCAGTTAAGTCAGGCTGGATGTCCTTCAGTATAGCTTTGCCTATGAGCTTGTATTTTCACTTGGCCGGGAGGAAACATGCTGATGTACCTTTAACTTAGAGTGTGGCGTCTTTGATTTGAGTGTTCCCAGGAAGCTCACGTGTATTTATGGAGTTCTTTGGCTGTTGCATGGTCAGACGTTTGCCACCTCCATAGATGCTTATATATGTGAGTCTGCATGTTCCTTGCAGCTTTTCTATTTCCCTTTCATTAACATTTTACTTTATCATATTATAAAGTGCTGTTGACATACAGAAAAGTTAAAAAAAAAACCAAGCAGACAGTCATAAGGGTAGTAGATCTCCATGTAGTCACTAATTATAAACAATGAATATTAATATTTTAACCCGTATTTCCAAGTCTCTGCTTTTGAGGCAATCCAGTTCAACGCCCCTATTTTCCTGTGTTCTTGTCTTTTCTCCCCTGAGAAATGACTATCCTGAGGGTCTTTGCCTTTTCCATATGGTTTTCCTTTTTCTAAAATACTATTTAATATCCAGTCTCTGTGTTTAGCCCAGACTGTCCTCAGTTTATCTTGTCATAGTCTTCTGAGTGCTGGTATTAGCTGGGGTGGGAACTCTATCTAGTACAAAGGTGGAACCAGTTCTGGAGCTTGGCAGAGTTGATCCTGTAATCCTACAAGGCAGTTACTAGCACGTGTTAATAAATGGACACGTTTTAGTCGGGACCACAAGTAGAGGAGGCTTCGTGAAGAAGTAACACTGTCAGGGTAAGTAGTCATGGTCACTCCTTATCTGTCTGCCCTCATGTCCTGATGCTTTCTTAGACAGCATTGAAGGCAGTTCTTAGAAGACTTCTGTTACTGAGACTGGTCTTGGTATCATCTTGCCACGCTTAACTTTTATTGGGTTAGCGGTGTCGCCCCCACGTAAAGTCCCTGCATGTATCACTTTTACCCAAACTCTTCCTTGAGTGTGGCCTTGATCCCTGAAAGAGAACAAGACAAGCAGTTTTCCAGTAGTTGGCACGTCTCAATTTGGCACGCATCTAACTTTTCACTTAAGAGGGCTCTGCGTGGGCGCACATGCGCGCTGGCCACTGTTGAATGTTTAGTTTTGAAAAAGCTCTTATCTGTATGGCAAACACCTGCCTGCCTTCTAGCATGATGCAATTTTCTTATCTGTTGACTGTACGGAGCATGCAGTATGCCAAAGTCTCTTTTGATGTGCAGCAATTTGCAGTAATTTATGAGTTATATAACCTCTGTAGGCCTTCGTTCTGTAGTGTAATTTATCTGCGTGTTTTTAAGCATATGACTCTTTTGGTTTTATTGGCTACTGCCAGGAAGGGAAGCGCTCAGCCGCACAGGTGCAGGCAGTTTTAACACAGGGATGGGACAGTTTTAACTGCGGTGTTATGAGCATTTAGGGATAAAGGAGAGGCAGACCCGTGTAAGAGAGATTAGTTAGCTACTCCCTCGTTGGAATGAGCATTTCGATTGCACAGATTTCAAGTGAACTGGTGGTTTATGCGTTTATCGATGTTATCTCAGTCCACAGGTTTCCTATGTAGAAGTAGAATTATGTTGTAGACCAGAAAGTGGCCGCATTCATTCATTTCCAAGGGTGGGGCAGGCTCAGAGCTCATCCACTTAACTGTTGCTGTCAGTGCCTCCCTTCAGGATTGTACTGCATCTCAGTACCCAGGGTTTAGTTGTTTAAATTGGAAGATTTTGAGATCTTGAAGTTGCTTGGCCTCAAGAGATCGGTATCTGGAACTGTGCCCAGAGGCAGGGAACCTGCCTCACACAGGTGAATGGCTCAGTGACTCACCAACATTGAAGGCAGGAACCCGAGCCAGCAGTTCTTGGGTCTCTGGGAAAAGCTGTGGGTTTAAAGGGAAATATTGATTGTGTTAGTCAGGGGTAGAACACTGGGTACTTGTGACGCTGGGTGCCAGGTGTACTGCCAGTTGAGCCCTGGGTGGAAAGCGAGCTCTGGTTTCCTCCAAAGTTTTGTCATTACTAGGATCTCAGGAGTGTCACTCTTTTCTGCATGGACTTTTGCTTTTCATCGTTAATTCTCACCCCAGGCGCATGCTGGGCACATTTAGAAAGTGGCCTGTGAAACCCGTGTTTGTTCAGTTACATTCAGTGACAGCACCAGAGCAACCCTTGCCAGCCATGCCCTGACCCCATTGCGATGGGGTGTGTTTGTATAATTTCTCTTACCTTGAAGTGCCAGGTACCTTTGAGCAGGGTGTTCAGGCTCCCAGGGCAGAAGCTGGAACACGCCGGCATTCTTTCCACACCTAATATAGTCATCCACTCGTGGGCTCTGCTGTGTTTGCTGGCATGCGGCTTTATCAGCCATCAGTTCAGATGTTTCTTCCCTGTGCTTAAAGAATTCAAGCTCTCCAGTCAGGCATTGTTTTTTTACATTTTCATCAGAGTGCTTTGGCTAATGCTATGATGTGGAATCCAGAATTAGGATCTTATACTCTCTGCTTCTGCATGTGGGTAGTAACCTTTGGAAGGTTTTTTGGAACGTGCAGAAATGAGGAAGGGAAACCGGGACATTCACAAGAATAATTTTGTTTAGGCTAAAGATAAAGCGCATCTTTTGAGTTTTAGCAGTATAATCTAATGGGACTTATTCTTCTAGGATTTAGACTAGATGTATCACAGAAGATACTGTTTTTGCTTAAAACCAGAGATGAACAAATATAAAAGCCATGAATAGCATTCCCTTTTGGAGAAATACTTAACACATTTAAAAGCCAAAGAAAACGTTCATTCTGGTCTTTAAATTTTAGCACTTGCCCACATTGTTGCTTAAAATAGTAGCTTCTGCAGGCCAATATGTTTTCGTTAATAGTTTTGTAAGACAGCAACCTCATAAAGTTTTTTTTTAACCTTTGATAGCAATTGATGTTGTCTACAATATCTTTTGAGCTTAATTTTCTACTAAGCTCATTTATCTAGTACCCACAATCATGGACCCATGCCTTTCCGTACCTTAGGGCACATGGAGGTCAGAGTACACTTGGGGTTGGTTTTCTCAGGTCCCAGGGTTTGAAATGAGGTCAGCAAGTCTCTTCTGAGCTCTTGCCTGTCATTTATGTTTAAAGTATAGACATTAACCATCCTTCATGTTTGACTTTTTTACCCCTTGTCGTTATATGGTCATCTGGAGTACTAGTGCACATGTCCGGGATGGATAATAGGACTTCTAGGCATGGTCTTAGCATGTCGCTGTCATTATGTTGAAGTGATCTCTTAGAATTTTTGAAAATTAATTTTAACTTACATAAGCAATATGTAACGTGGTCCCTATGCAGAACACAATCCAAATATTTTTCTAATCCCAGTTTTCTTTCCTTCCCCACAGATAAGTTGTTCTAAGTTTACTAACACTTTCTGAAATCTACATACATATTTAAGAAAAATAGGTTATATATGCTCACATAAATAATTAGTTTATAAGATAACATTTGCATTTTCTGAATCGTGAGTCTTACAAACATTTGAGGTCTGTAAGTGAAATGATTGCTGTAACTGCTTCACTGTTCTGTAGGATTTATCTATAATACTTTACTGGCATGTGCTCATTATATGTAAAGCTGGATTTTTATATAGATATTTTCTATGCAGTATATTATTTATTTTGACTTTATTTCCTCCAAACTTCCCTTTTATCTCACTTGTGTTAGTCTTCTTTCTTCTCCCAGCCTTCCTTCTGTTATATCGTATATGTATATATTGTGTTTATATGTAATCGTTTTACATGTCTCTATATAAAATCTAGGGTTCACTAATGAATAAACATGATATTTGTCTTTCTGAGTCTAACTTACTTTGCTTTATATAATGATTTGAAGTTGCATGTTTAGTAAGTTATGTAATTTCCTTATTCTTTATGACTGAATAAAACATTGTGTCCATACAACCTTTTACATTTGCTTGTATATGCATTCTCTTTATCTAGTCATCTGTTGATGAACCCATAGACTGACCCCGTTACTTATGTATTGGGAACAGAGTTACAATGAACAGAATTGGGACAGTATCTCTCGCATATTGACTTAGAGTTCTTTGGATATATCTGGAATTGATTTAGCTGCATCATATTTTCAGTTTTATGTGGGTCCGACATATTGGTTTCCATAGCACCCGTCTAACTTACATTCCTATTGTCTCTGTTTCCTTTTCTCCCAACTCTCACCAGCGCGTGTTTTCTTGTCATAATTTCAGTTTGCGTTCTTTGGTGGATACAGATGTGGAGCGTACTTTAATATGTTTACTGATTTCTTGCTTTGCATCTTGTGAGAATTATCTGTTTGAGAGCTAAATGAGCTAACTGCCTTAGCTCATTTATTGATTGGGTTGTCGGGTTTTAGTTTGATAATTAGATTGTGTGTGTGTGTGTGGTCCTTTATATACTTTAGATAGTAGCCTATCCGATGTACTGTGTGTATCTGTGTGTTAGACAATATTCTATTCAATGTACTGTGTGTGTGTGTTAGATACTAGTCTCTCCGATGTACTATGTGTATTTGTGTATGTGTGTGTGTGTGTGTGTGTGTGTGAGAGAGAGAGAGAGAGAGAGAGAGAGAGAGAGAGAGACGTTAGTCTATCCGATGTACTGTGTGTATCTCTGTGTGTGTTAGACAGAATTCTATTCAATGTACTGTGTGTGTGTGTGTTAGACAGAAGTCTATCCAATGTACTGTGTGTGTGTGTGTTAGGCAGTAGTCTATATCTGATGTACTGTGTGTGTGTTACACAGTAGTCTATATCTGATGTACTGTGTGTGTGTTAGACAGTAGTCTATATCTGATGTACTGTGTGTGTGTGTTAGACAGTAGTCTGTATCTGATGTACTGTGTGTGTGTGTTAGACAGTAGTCTATATCTGATGTACTGTGTGTGTGTGTTAGACAGTAGTCTATATCTGATGTACTGTGTGTGTGTGTTAGACAGTAGTCTATATCTGATGTACTGTGTGTGTGTGTTAGACAGTAGTCTATATCTGATGTACTGTGTGTGTGTTAGTAGTCTATCGATGTACTGTGTGTGTGTTAGACAGTAGTCTATATCTGATGTACTGTGTGTGTGTTAGTAGTCTATATCTGATGTACTGTGTGTGTGTGTTAGTAGTCTATATCTGATGTACTGTGTGTGTGTTAGACAGTAGTCTATATCTGATGTACTGTGTGTGTGTTAGTAGTCTATATCTGATGTACTGTGTGTGTGTTAGACAGTAGTCTATATCTGATGTACTGTGTGTGTGTTAGTAGTCTATATCTGATGTATAGCAAAGAAAGACTTTCTCCCACGTTATAGTCTGTCACTTCACTCAGTTGTTTTCCTTTGATATATAGAAGCTTTTTTTTTTTTTTTGGTTTTTCGAGACAGGGTTTCGCTGTAGCTTTGGAGCCTGTCCTGGAACTAGCTCTTGTAGACCAGGCTGGCCTCGAACTCACAGAGATCCGCCTGCCTCTGCCTCCCGAGTGCTGGGATTAAAGGCGTGCGCCACCACCGCCCGGCTATAGAAGCTTTTTGATTTTATGAAATTCCGTCTGTCAATTTTTATAGTTACTTCCAAGTTATTAGAGTTCTTTCCCAAAAGTCTGTGTCTACACCCTGGATTTTGAAGTGTTTGTCTCGATCAGTTTCAGTTTTAGACTTAGGTCTTAGGTGCATTTTGAATTACTTGAGTTGTTCAGGATGTGAGAATGAGATCTAGTTTTATTCTTCTGCATGTTTCCCCAGCACCATGGACTTCATCAAAAGTCAGGTGTTGTTGTTGTGTGGGTTTATTTCGGGCCCTTTCCATTCTGCTCTGCCCCCTCCTCCACTCCACTCCACTCCACTTCATTTCGTGTGTGTGTGTGTGTGTGTGTGTGTGTGTGTGTGTGTTTATGTCGGTGCCATGCTGTTTTCTTCCTGTGGCTTTGCAGTATAAATTGAAATCAGCTTTTGTGATAATTCCAGCAGTATTATTTTTGCTCAGGATTGCTTACCTATTGGAATCTTTTGTGCTTTCATGTGCATTTTAGGAAAGATTTTTTTTCCTTTTTCTATTTCTGTGAAGAATGGCACTGGAATTTTGATGAGAATTACATTGGCTCTGTATATTACTTTGGGTAGTATAGCCCTTTTCTTTGTATTTATTTGGCTGAGCCAAGAGTGTAGAATGTCTTCCATTTTCAGGCAAAGAAAAATTTCAATTTCCTTTTCCTTTGTGTTTAAAATTTTTCATTGGCGTGGTCTTTACCTTTTGGTTGGGTTTATTCATCTGTACTTTTGAAGCTATCATGAAAGGGATTATAGTCCTGATTTATTTCTCAAAATCTTTATTACTAGCTTATAAAAAGTCTCTGATTTTCTATGTTGATGTTGTGTGCTGCTACTTTTAAAAATGGTTTGTCATTTCTCAGGGTTTTCTGATGGAGTCCTTAGGGTCTTTTATGCAAAGGATCAAATTGTCTACAAAGAATAATTTAACTGTTTGCTTTTCTCTTTGTATTCTTTTTATTTCTTGTGATATTGCTTAAGCCTAGACTTAAGAGAGCTATAGTGAATACAAATGGAGAGAGTTTAGTGAAAAAAAAATACAGCTCATTCCTGAGTTTAGTGAAAATAAAACATTGTTTTCCCCCATGTCTTACAATGTTGGGTGTAGATCCTTGCATAGAGGCTTCATTCTGTTGGTTGGGTTCTTCCTATTGATCGTTTCTTTTGGAATTTGATCATAATGAAATCCTGGACTTTATCAAAGCTCTTTCCTGCATCCGTTGAAGTGATGCTTACCCTGGCATTTTTTACTGTAAAATGTAAACTACCTATGTTTGGGCATCTTCTGCCATATTCAGTAATCTTCCTTTTGGAGGATTGTCCATGCTTTGAGGGAAAAAAAAGTTGTGGATCATTTTCTATTTAGAAAAACACACACATATATGTTTAATATTTACTTATGCTTTTTTCAGTTTTCAGTATTTATTTATTTGGTCTCCAAATGCTAGGAGTGTTTTACTGTGCCTCTTTCTATATTGTAAACCATTTGAATGTTGTTTAAAATATCTCCAAAGGGTATCTTTGTGCCAGAGAGATGACTCAGTGGGTAAAGGCCCTCTCTTGGCAACATGAATTTGATCCTACATAGAACCTACATGGTGGGAGGAAAGAACTGACCTCCACAGATGCCCTGTGATATAGGCATGTACATGCACATGCACGTATGCTCTCTCTCTCTCACACACACACACGCACACACACATAATAAAACATTTCGAGTTTTACTCTGGGGCAGGAGTTAGAGCTCAGTGGTAGAAATCTTTGCTGAACCTGAATGAGACTCTGGATTCAATATCTGTGACCAAAAACTAACTTGTCATGTTGAAGTTTATGTATCCATCTTGTGAAAAATGCAGAGAAGTAGAGGACTAAAATTATTCTGTTTGGAGATGGTTTGTTATGGGCTGAGTGGTAGATATACCAAATATTCACATTACTGTTTTTTTTCTAAGATAAAACTAGGATGTGGAAAGGCTGTGTGTGTGTGTGTGTGTGTGTGTGTGTGTGTGCGCGCGCGCGCGCGCGCGCATGCACCTTAGGAAAGTAGAGATTATTGTCCCAAGAAAGTGGGAAGAGATGAGCATAGGTTATTTAATTTTGATAGTATAAGCACCTAAAACCAGCTCCTGGGAGTCAGATAAAGAGGATATTATTTCACTGAGTAAAAATCCAGTGAAAGAGACTGTTGGATGACAGCTTCATTTATCAAGTCTTTATCAAGGACTGGCTTTCTGCAAGTCCCTATGCTGAGCAGTGAGCTAGATCAAGAATCACTTGCTTTGATGTCTTTGCCAATACCATGAAGCAGACACCAAATGTCAAGCATTCTCATAAATGAATGCAAAATTCCCACTTTGGTCAAGATATGAGGGATGTGTCATCATGCCATGAGATCCCATGTGAAGGAACATCTGTCTGGGGATCCCATGTGGAGGAACGTCTGTCTGGGGATCCCCTGTGGATCGTATGTGGAAGAACATCTGTCTGGGGATTCCATGTGGAGGAACATCTGTCTGGCACATCAGTATGGTCAGTAGTTCAACTACAGATAAATTAATCATTATGTTGATGATCCATAGAAGGTCCCAAGCTTTCATGCCAGCAGTTATAGGACTGCTACTCGTGTGGAGACTCGGATCCATGAGTCTCTGTATCTGTAATCTCACTATTGCCCTCTGAGCACATAACCACACGCCTCTGAACGGCGCTTCCAAATGTATGGTTTCTTGTCATCCAAAGCAGCCACTGCTGTTTTGAAGTCACTTCTCTCCTCTTTCCTTGTCCTGATGTTTTATGTCAACTTGACACTGGCTAGAGTTATCTGATAGGAGGGAACCTCAACTTAAAATGCTTCCATAAGATCTGGTTGTAAGCATTTTCTTAACTTGATTGGAGATTGTGGATGGTGCCATACCTGGGCTGGTGGTCCTGAGTTCTATAAGAAAGCAAGCTGAGCAACCCACAGGACCCCTCCAAGGCCTCTTCATCAAATCCTGCCCCTAGGTTCCTGCCCTGTTTGAGTTCCTGTCCTGACTTCCTTCAGTGATGGACTACAGTGTGGAAGTGTAAGCCAAATAAACCCTTTCTCCCCAAACTTGCTTTTGGTCATGGTGCTTCATCGCAGCAATAGAAATCCTAATGAAGATACTCCTCTTTCTTCTCTCCTCTATTCTTTCTTCTTGCTCTCTCTCATCTATCCTCCCCGCTGCCCAGAAGCTGTGTCTGTGGTCTAGCTTTTCTTATAGGGTCCATAGGAATATTATTGCAACTATGGTCTGTATCAGTGTAGTATAATGACAAATTGATTGTACTCTGTGTATGTATGTGTGTGTTTGCATGTGTGTGTGTATGTGTGCACGCACACACATTTAAGTAATAAAGTTACTATATTCACTACAAGGTTGTAATGTCTGGGGAAAATGCTAGTATCTCATGACGCGGTTTGCTTGTATTCTGCAGCACTGTAATAAATGGTACAGATAGAACAGTCCTGAAAACAGCCTGTACTCTAGGGACTTGGAGTATCGTTTAGAAGATGATCTATGAAAGGCCTAAGTGATGTTTGCAAAATATGTAACAAATGTGGACGTGAGTGACATAGAAAACGTAGAGAATAGGAAAGATTTGGAGAGTTCTGTTCACGGGTTGTCGCCGGTCAAACAGGCCAGAGAAGCAGAAAAGCTAGAATAGAGGTGATACTTGTATAAAGTATGTCATAAAGTTTGGTACATAGGCCAGTGAGAGAAGCGAGTCAGAATTTTGTGTCTCTGCCTCGGGTCTCTGTACGATGAGCTAGCTACTTTTCATCTTGAAAAAAACTACTGTATGTTTTGTACGCCTAATAGAAAGCTTTGAGTTTTATCACCCACTTTTTTCTGAAGTACACTGTGCTCAAGTTAAATTTATTGCAAACCCAGGAAAGTAACCTTGGTGTGAGGTAACTCGTTGTTTTGCATTTTGCCATTCTTACCCAACTGCCACTTTACTAAAAAGCCAGTACAATAGCAGCTAAGATGCTGGCACGGCCTGTGCAAGCGGCTGCTCTTTCTTCTGTTGACCCGTCTTCCTCGGTCCCTCCTGACTCAGGCCTTCGCTATGTGTCATGGCCTCCTTCTCAGGTATGCTGACTCCAGCCTGATCCTCCTCCTTATCTCTGCAACTCCCAGCTCTGTCTGTCACCACTCATTTTCAACACAGCCTCATTAGCCTTGCTTGTTTGGGACCTGATTCAAGTCTTGTTGCCTTCCTTTATCGTAGTGTCTTCATTTCTTCAAGCTGCTGATGGCCATTCCTCCTTTCCCTGGCTTTCCTTTTACAGGGAAATATGTTACCACTGACATCCTTAAACACTTCTGTTTTCATGTGTTACTTGTTTTATTTCTCTTTCTTTGGATGGAAGATATTAAAACAGATTCTAGTTTTTGTTATTGAAAGTGATCCTTTCATTTCATTGTCAAGACATAGTTATTATAGGAGTCTCAAGAATTACTAGGAGACAAAAGGAAATTGAAATTAATTGATATCTCTCCTTGTCTGATTACTGCTGAAAATTGTTTCATAACTTCGTTGATCTCTAAAAAATGTGTATATACATTTTTATATGTATATACATGTGTATATGTGTATATATAATTGAAGAGCGGGAGGAGCGATGATATGAACAAAGGGGTCAAGACCATGATGGGGAAACTCACTACAGAATCAGTTGACCTGAGCTAGTGGGACCTCATTGACTCTGGACTGACAGCTGTGGAACCTGCGTAGGCCTGAACTAGTCCCCCAGAATGCATGTGACAATGGTGTGGCTTGGGCAGTATGTGGGGCCACTGGCGGTAGGACCAGGATCTAACCCTGATGCATGAACTGACTTTGTGGAGCCCAAGGTCTGTATGGAGAGAGACTTGCTCAGCCTAGGCATGGGGGAACAGGGGCAGCACGTGTGTGTGTGTGTGTGTGTGTGTGTGTGTGTGTGTGAGAGAGAGAGAGAGAGAGAGAGAGAGAGAGAGAGAGAGAGAGAGAGCTTGGTCCTCTCTAAGGACCAAGAGGTGGGGAGGCCACCTCTCTCTCTGAGAAGCGTATGGGGGGTGGTGGGAAGAAGTTGGGGGCCGGAGGAGAGGAGGAAGAACTGGGATTGATATGTAATAATAGTAATAGTAATAATAATAATAATAATAATAATAATAATAATTTTTTTAAAAATGTGGATATAGAGGGATTGGACAGATTGCTCAGTGGTTAAAAACATATATTGTTCTTGTAGAGGACTGAAGTTGTTTCTAGTATACACATTGAGTGCCTTAACAACTGCCTGTGATTCTTGTTCCTGGAGATCGGGAACTCTGCTTTGGTCTCCGTAAGTGCCTGTGCTCATGTGTATATGCCCCTACAAATACACATTCTTAAAAGTAAAAGAATTCTTTAAAATATTTTTTAAGAATATGTCTAGAGAGATAGATATTTTCTTTTAAACATAAATTCAATAACGTAAAAGTAGCTTTGCCACCTGTTATTTTTTATTTTAACAATATCTGTGTTGGTGCACTTGCAGTAATAAAATGCATGTTTCTGTTTTCATTTAGCACTGCCTCAGATGAATTTTACTATTATCAAGCTTTCTTCTTAAAGCCCATATACTATTTCATTAAGCAAGTCGAAATTTAGTTCCTTTAACTAATTTCCTACGGTTTGCCATTAGTCTCTAATTATTTGTTTAAAAGTTTAATATTAACATCTTTAAAATAATGTAAAAATATTTATTTTTAAAATTTTTTTTTCGAGACAGGGTTTCTCTGTGGTTTTGGAGCCTGTCCTGGAACTAGCTCTTGTAGACCAGGCTGGTCTCGAACTCACAGAGATCGGCCTGCCTCTGCCTCCCGAGTGCTGGGATTAAAGGCGTGCGCCACCACCGCCTGGCTATCTTTAAAATTTTATGGGCATGTTTTTTCTACCTGTATGTATGTGCTCCACATACATGCCTGGTGCATGTGGAATCAGAAGAGGGCTTTGGGTTTCCTGGAACCGGACTTGCAGATGGTTGTGAATCACTGCATGGGTGCTGGGAATGGAAGGTAACTCTTTAGCAAGAACAGCAAGTGCTCCTAGTGCTGAGCTCTCCCTCCTGCCTATAAAGTTGTTTTGTGTTTAATTGCAGACCCAATGCAAATGCACTTCCTTGCAGCTGCCATCTTCGCTTGCAGTCCCAACTATTCAACCGCAAATTGCTGTTCCCCCTCTGCTCATCATTATTTTAGTAAATAGTCCTCATTTTGAAATTACTCCTCTTTGTTAAATGTTATAGAATTTCCCTTTTCCAACCTCATGTGCTTTCTTCTATGTCTCCAGCTTCCATGTGTTAGCTAACCTCATATTCTTTTCTGATTTCTGATGTATACATAAAAAGCACACCTCACACTTATTTGGGGAAAGAAAATGAATACATTTGGGATCAAATTCCGAAGCAAACTGTTGGGAAGGGATGTAGGTTACACAGAACAGTAAATAAAGGAGAGGAGTTTGTTTAGTGGGAGGAATGTCAGGCCCCATGTTCAGTTAGGAGGCCCTACTGACAGCTCAGCTCCTGTTGCAGCTGACGCCGGGTATCTAATGACTTAGGGTTTCTGGGGCATTGGCGGGGAGGACCTGGACAGGGGGAGCTGCCAATCATGACTCAGACCTCAATAAAGAAATCTGAGGGGCCCAGGACAGGTAACAAACATGAGGACCTGAGTTATATCCTATTTTAAAAGACTTGGGATGGGAGCATGTGCTTTAATGCCGGTATTGGGGATGCCAAGGTAGAATTCCTACGTCTTGATGGCTGGTGAGCCTACCCTGACCCGTAAGCTTCAAGCCAATGAGAGACTGTTTCAGAAACAGGTGGTTGGCTCCCGAGGAACAACAGCTAAGTTTAACCCACTGGCTTCTACACATACACTCACAAACATGCACCCATAAATGACAACAGACCCAAACTCACTCACAAAGAAGTTTTAGAAGTCAATGTGTTGTGCTGCAGTGGCTGAGAGCTCAGGCTGTGGGGTGGGCAGGCAGGGAAGCTTAGATTTGAAAGGCAAACATTTCTATGCCTAGTTTTTAACTGGTGAACTAGGGATAATAGTATTTACCTTGCATGGGTGTGGGTTTAAGATGCGTGAACTGTGCCTGGTGCATACTAAACATTTGATATGTTGGTAATAACCAAGAACTTATTACCAACCAAGAATTATGAACCAAGAATCAGGAGTTGGCTAAACATGGGGAACTACTGGTTAGTGAGAGCTGGCTACCAAGGAAGGAATGCATGCTCATCTCTTACATCTCAAGAATTAATTAATATAGTTGTCTTGTGCATTCAATTACCTATCTGTTTGCTTGGATTTTCAACCTCAGATCTATACTGAAATAAGTTAAGTTCATTTGGGAATCTTGACCAGTGTATGACTGCAAAATCTCAATCCCCAACCTGTGTTGTCTGGCTTTCCATCGTTGTAACAGTTCTGACCCTCCCTGCTTGAAAAGGCATGCTTACTGTTGAGGGCTAAGGTCTTTAGCGAGGGTGACAGAGTTGAGCTTAACAACAGAAGACAGGAGAGGGCATTGGTCTTCTGAACAAGAGAATCAAGAAGTCATTGGCGTGCTATTTGATATTTTTTTGATATATTTTTAACTAAAAATATGTAAGACTTTACTGGCTCTTTCTCTTCTTCCCTTCAGTTCCTGCCTTGCTTGTTTCTATCCCTCCAGATAGCATCCTCTCTGCTGAGTCACAGTTCACCAGGAGAGTGACACTGTCTCCATCTTGACCTTATGTGTCTGTTCTTAGATATGTAGGACTTGGATACTTTGAAAAAGAGATGTCCCATGGTGCCTTGTAGCTTCTTTAGTTTGATGTCTCAGGATCCTTCTCTGTAGACAAAGTGGAAATGGAGAATGCCTATGGAGTCTAAGAAGAGGGCATTGTTTCTGGACACTGTCAGCTATGCCATTGTCGCAAGCTGTTGCCATTGCCATGTTGTCTTTGCTCTGAGAGACCTCTAGCTCATTTATAGTTGAGGGGTGACTTCAGTCGTGATGGGCTGAAAGGATCCGGGAATGACTGTGTCCTATAGTATCTCTCTCTATATATATATTAGCCCCTTTCTACGTGGGCTCTTGAGAAGGGCACTCATGAGTAGACGGTGGCTGCTGGAGATGAGCAAGCAGTTTATTTTCAGCAATTGAGTAAACGTTACCACGTTTAAATGGCTTAGCTCAAATAGGAATCCAGTATAAATTTCTTTGTGAAACCAGTGTGGTTTTAAATTATAAACATGCAGTTTATTTCAAATTGCCGACATTGGTCCATTTACATGGGTCCCCTCATTCTGTCCTCCCTGAGTGGTGGAGAAATAAGAGCCTTACATCTTAGGGGAGCAAAAATATGTCTTTGCACTAGAGGAAATGTTGGTCTACTGGGCTAAGTACTGGTGCTCTTGGTCTCAGCTCTGCACAGAGAGGATCTCGGGCAGGTTCAGTGTAAAGGGACTTTCTTAGAGATCGTGACTGATAATTCTGTCCCGGGTCATAAGATAATAAAGCCTATGGATTTCCGGACAGCTCTCTGCAATGTGAAGATTTGATGAGGGGCTGCTTTCTGACTCAGTTCCTGTTTGGGGCACCTTTGCTGGGTGTCAGGGGTAAGGGGTCTGTCTCCCTCTGGCCTGTTTTTAAAGGCGCTAGTCCCAGTTATGAGGGCCCCACCTGTATGATCTTATTACCTTTTAGGAGACTCTACCAGCTGATATCATTGACTTGGGGGATAGGGTTTTAGAATGTGAATTTAGAGGAAGACCCAATTTCAGACTTCAGGGAGGAAATTGGCAGGAATTAACATTTGGGTGTTTCCTTTGAGGTATTTACCTTTTAGAGATTTGGTAAACTCTGTTTTAGGGGGGAACTAGAGAATTCCAAGTCCAAGTAAGTGCTCTTTAGTAAGTTAAGCAAATTGTTAACTTAGCATTTAGATATTCAAAATATATAGATCGCAAAGACCAAAGAAGAATTTTCGATTACAACAGCAAATACATAATTTACGATTGTAAAAATTAGACATACTGACTTTAGTTCTTAAGGTTTTATGAAGACACTTTGAAAATTCTACTTATTGATGATAAGTCAATCTAATTAAGCAACAAAGTTCACACGCAGTTACTTTGGCCATCTGTGTGCTTCCATTCGTACCCAGCTGGGGCTTGGATATGATGTATACGAGGAGGCCATGCGTGAGTCTTGCCAGAAGGCTCTGGAGTGGACTGGGAATTTGTTCAGCATCTAGGGAGTGTGAATGTTTGGCTTATGGAAGCAAGAAAGAAGAAACTACCCCAAGGCTAAACCCCATTCTCCAGCAGTAGTGTCAATAAAGTCAATAAAGTGGGCACTGTGATTCTCATGTTGAAAAAAAAGCGATTAAAAAATAGGAATAAAAAGAATGCTGAACAGTTTAGGTCCTTTGACTTTAGATGGCAAATTGGGATTCATATGTCTCGGTAGCTACTATGTTGTTTTCCTTTTCCATACATCAAAACAAGGAACACACATGCGGACATGGAATAAACTTGACCATTAGATTCTCTGAGCAAAAGCTTGCAAACTTCAGAAAGTATGAATCATTTAAAACTGCACAGTTTATTGTTTTAAAATTAGAAAAGAAAAAGAAAAAAGCCCTGGTCCTTCTAGTCATTTCAGCTTGAGTTTAACTGACAAGATCACCGTTTCTGATTTGGAATATCTACTTTAAAAGGACCCTCTCAAAGCATTCTGTATACATTCTTTTTTCTTCTTTTTCCTTTCCGTTGCGCTAAGTCTCCTTCTCTTTCTGCCATCCCTCTTGCGTTATGCTTCTGTGCTCTCCGCGCCTTCTGTTTTCTCTGGCTTCTGCCACTCTTTCCGGGTGGCTCTGCAGATCACTCTCTCCTTGGTCTTCTCTCCACACTCCTCCTTTTTCTCAGCTTATCTGCCCTGCTCACGACCTTGCGCTTCCAGATGTCTGCTGGACACCTTAGCTGCTGCTAAATTTAGAGTTGAATGTAGAAGTACCCCCAGGTAGACAAAAGGATTCTTCTGGCATCCTGTCCATGGTGTGAGTGTCTGGTACGAGGAGGACAGGCCCTGTGACCCTGAGCCGCGAGGGGCAACTTTGTCATAACTCACCAGAATGAACTTTCAGCCTCCCCAAATGTGCTCCGATTCAGCTTCCTTAATCATAATTCAAGAACACTTCCTGGAGCCTTTGTTTGGCACTCCATTTGTCTGGGACGCCGCTGGTTTTTAATGCATGACTTGGTAAAAGGAATATTTTGTCGTTCATTGCATTAATATTACAGAGGAGTGGTAATTCTTTGCACTGATCATTCAACCTCTTCAAAATACTTACTTTTCCTCCTCAGTAGGGTGACTGTGTTAGCTGTTCTGCTCTTCCCTGGAGAGGATGAAGTACTCTTCATCTCCCAGAAATACCAGCTGTCGTCTCTGTGGGTCTCTTAGCAAGGTATTTAATTTTCCTCCAAGGCAGAATTTGAGATCTAAAGTCCACTTGGAGAGAGAAGCCAGCAGTGGGGAAAGGCTTGCTGGTGACCTCACCTGCAGGGATTGTGGGCCCTGTGCCTTCCTGCACATCCGTCCGCCAGGATTTTGTCAGGCAGGAAATCCTGTGAAGTTCCTGCCCAGGCTCACCAAATGGAGCTCTGAAGGGCTTCATTCTTCTGGCCGGTCTCCTGCCTTATTAAAACACGTACGGAAGCCTTTTTTTACCCATGAGTTCTTGCTGGCAGGTTGACCTCAGGTCACGATGGTGGATAAAGATAAGAGCGTTCCACCACGGGCATGGTCCAGAAAACACATGGAAACTGTGTTGCAGAGCTGGCATGCAAAGGAGTCTTGGTGATGATAGCCCCGCCCTGAAAACGGGGCGCCTTTCATAGAGAGCAGAGGCTTACTATAAATCATCAAAGGTTGCAGTTGGACGGACGTAGACCCAGTCTTGGCCTTCCTCCTGGTAGCCGTGTTCTTTTGGATCTTAAGCCTCAGCTGCCACCATCTGTGAACACCATTCATTTCCCAGAATTTTTTATGAGAATCCAATGGGAAAATACATTAAATGCTCAACACAGTTCCTAGCATGTAATAAGAGTGTTAAATGATTATTGCTATTGATTTAGGATCACTCTCTATTCTCCTGCTCTCTAAAAATTGTTATAAAAAGCAAACTGAGGACAACAGAATGTCTGCAGTTTCCACAACAGTGCTGTGTAGAGAGAATTATGCTCTGCTCCCCTGGCCTTCACGATAGGGTATGTGTTCCTCCCTTGCGACCTCATGAAGAGCACGTGATGATGGCCAGGAATGCTTTGACAGTTTCATCTTCTAGACCCTCAGCTTCTGAGTATGTTTCTAAACGTACCTCGTCTCCATTGCCCTTTCAGAGTTACTTTCTTGCCCTTTTTATATACAGAGGTTCTCTTACCCATCTCAAATCTTTCCATGGCATTTTTGTTCTGAGGCGTGAAACTAGGACCCCCAATGACGGAGTAAGTTCGAAATATTGGTTTTAGTGGAATCTTCTTTGTTAAAGGCATCGTGAATCTCCCTCTGAATGAGAGTTATCTTCGCAAAGAAATATTTTACCTTTTCTGTTTAATGAATTAAAATTGTCGGTCATTGTCGGATAAGTGGTACACTCCTTTAATCCCAGCACTCAGGAGGCAGAGGCAGATGGATTTTCGTGAGTTTGAGGCCAGCCTGGTCTCCATAGTAAGTTCCAGGACAGCCAGAGCTACATAGTGAGACACTGTCTTGAAAAACAAAAACAAAAAACAAACAACTTCCCCTCAATTGTTAGTAATTGTGAGGCCTTGATCGTAGGTTGTTCATGACATCTGTGGGGATTACACTTTTCAGGAGAATTTCTTTATACTTGGGACTCACTAGAGGGATTGCTAGGGACTAAAGGGAATTTTAGAAAATTAAACTTGAAAAATATCTCTGATTTCAAAGTACTCTAACGATGGTTAATAAGGGGACCCAGGCACTTAGATTTTTAGATTACATTATGAAATTTTCGTGGGAAATTGACATGAGACTATGGTGTCGAGAAGAGAACAATGTGAACTGTCCAGCTGCTGAGGAAATTTGTTTACATGGAAGATAGAGGATAGCAAATGACTACAATCTTCTTGTTTCTTTGGGTGCATTTGGAATTTTGAAGATGTAACAAATATCAGACATGTTCTTTTAGGTTTTTAAGCTTATGATGAAAAATGTTAGGTGTCGGTTTCATAATGAGCCTAGAGAATCAGCCCTTACTGTTTGGGGAAATTAAGATAACCCAAGGTTTAAAGACAGTCCAGCTTCCTTGCTGTAGATTTCTCCCCTCGAAGAAGCTCAGGCTCCTCTCTTGCAGCTCTGTCCGTCATGCTCAGGGGTGCCTGTTCCTCTTCATGATGACCTTCTGTTAAGTGAGTCCGGGACCGAACATCAGGAATTTCTTTCCTGTGCCGACAGAAGTGTCAGGAATGCTAGCAGAAAACCAGAACCCTGCTTCTTGGAGTTTGTGGGCCTCCTTTGTTCTTGGGTTTAGAAACTGGATTTTGAGGGGAGCTACAGCAGTCACACAGGGTGGTGGTTGAGATGAGTCTTTCAGCCACTGAAACGATGACACCACAGTGTTATATCTAGTACACTGCTCGTGCCCATGCGGACTGGAGACACTGCTGCTTCTCACAGAACAGGCACATTGACATCTTTGCTCATCAGGTTGAAACTGCTGAGACCTCTGGTGATGGGCAGAGTTGGGGGAGCTTTTCCTGGATTGGAGCTCTCTGAAGAACGCAGACAGTGGTTAAGTGATGGAATGAGTTCTGGGTGAAAACTTGAACCATTAACGCTCAGAGCCGTCAATCATTTCCTTTGATTTCTGATTTCTTTTTGACTTGGAGGTAACTGGATATTCTGGAAAGAGGTACAACTAGAGGCTAAAGCAAAAACCTGAACTGATGGCATTGTAGCACGCGCTTGCGTGTGTGTGTGTGTGTGTGTGTGTGTGTGTATGTGTATTTACAATGAACTTTTATAATCCCACATTGGATATAATTTCTCTTCATTCATTTGAAGCCAGTGCAATAAACTCTCCTTTGCCTCCTCTTCTAGGTGAAGAGAAATGGGTTATCTCACGCAGTGAGCCAGGAGGAAAGAAAGAGACAAGAGGTATGTTCCCAGCTCTGAGTGATACAGGGCGGCACGCACACCTTTGCCTGCATCTCCTCTGTGTGCTTGGTCCGTGTTTAGAAACAGGTTTGCTTTCTTTCTATGAACACAGCAGGTTTTGTCCTTGAATAAAGTGTTACACACCTTAGCCCCCAGAACAGAGAAAGTAGTATAATTGTCTTAACATTGTTTGCATTTAAACAATGAAGCCCTTGGAAGAAATATGTTGAAGTACAGAAGGTCGATCCTGGAGTTGAAAAAGCCAAACTCAAAATCTAGTACTTTGTTAGTCGCTACACAGTATACGCTGATGGTGTAGGGCACACTGCATGGGGTAACTGGGGAAAGGATATAGGACCTATGGACTGCCTTTGCAAATGTTCTTCTGTACGTTAGCATGTGCACCAAAAAATGAAGACTCCATAATGAAAAGGCAGATAATAGGACTTTATAACTTGAAATTTAAACCAGTACAGTTTAAAAATTTGGTTCCTTGTTGTTGTTGTTTTGCTTTGTTTTGTTTTTTCTTTTTTCAAGACAGGATTGTTTCATGCATTAAATGTTAGCCTGCTCACTTTCTGCACTCAGCATGTTCAGGGGTTTGTCTGTGATGCTACACATTCCTTCTGATCATTGTTTAAGCCTCCATGTGGTGCTCCATTCTCCGAATGCCTACCTCAGGTTTTTGTTGTTGTTGTTGTTTGAGACAGGGTTTCTCTGTAGCTTTGGAGCCTGGCCTGGAACTAGCTCTTGTAGAGCAGGCTGGCCTCGAACTCACAGAGATCCGCCTGCCTCTGCCCCCCGAGTGCTGGGATTAAAGGTGTGTGCCACTACTGCCCGACACCTACTTCAGTTTTACTAAAGGTTAACAGAGGCTAGAGCTTTTGTTAATCTGCTTATTATGGAATTGTGGTGATATTTCATTTGTATTTTAATAAAGATCAGAGAGTAAAACAGCCCCACTGGTCAGTCTTAGAGACCAGGTAGTGGTGACACACACCTTTAATCCCAGTAGCCACACTAGTTTGCCATTGAGACCAGGCGGTGCACGCCTTTAATCCCAGCCCTAGAGATTATTATAAAATGGGAGGAGACAGCTCTCAGGCTCAGTCCCATTCTGAGAGTCCTGGAGGCAAAATCACCATTTCTGACTGAGGTCGAGGTCAGGGTCAGTGGCTGGCTGCTTTGCTTTTCTGGTCTTCAGGTTGAACCCTAATATCTGTCTGAGTTTTTATGAATCGTACTTCATGGAATAAATGATGTTTCTTTCTCTTCATTGACAAATTCAAGAATTTCTCCATAGTCTTAAGTCTATTAAAACAATCTATCTTTTAGATTGGATTTTGACTATTTTTATTGTAATTCTAAAAATCTTTATTGAGGTTTCTCATACAAATATCATGGTAGCTTTAGTCTCGTGGTCTAACTTCTTTTTCTTCCTCGGGCATTCCCTTCATTGCTCTTTGGTACTGAATGTCTCTTTAGTGATGTATTCAGTCATTACTATCTTAAACTTTTCCTTCCTTCCCTTTGCTTGTGATCTCTTCTGCATAATCCAGTGTGTCTTTTGTCTGTCTTTGCATTTTGGGTGTGATTGCAGAAGCCTTTGCTGGTGAAAATATCGGAAGTCATTCCAAGGCACAAAATCCATCAGCCACCTGTTACCTATTCTTTTTGCTCAGCAATGGAGAGTTTTCTTGAGTTTGTTTTCTATTTCTTAGGGACAGCTGTGTTGATTGCATGGACTTACTTGTACAAGTTGCAGGCTAACTTTTACTGGTTTTACTCTTTATTTTTTAAATAGGTATGTCAGTTAACTGGTTGGAGCTTCGCTGAGGCCAGACCAGAATCTTTAAGGTGAAGGCCTCCAAAACCCTACATTTAAAAAATAAATAAATATTTAAGAAATAAATAAAAGAGGCAGTGAACACTGTTAGCCCTGAACAAGTTAGCTCTGCTAACGTGATATACAAGATGTAGCCCAGCCCAGCCATGAGCAGCTGGGAATGCACCTGCCTGTGTCTGTCCTCCCTTCCAGCCTTCATCCTCTGTGCAGGGTCTTGAAAGAGATCAGGCCTAAAGGTCAAGGTACCCAGGCCTGTAAGAATGTTTACACCGCCCCCACCCCACACTGAGAAATTCTCCTAGCATTCCGGTTCATAGAGAATCTAAGTCTGACTTTGTTGAAGAAGTAGATGATTTCTTTACACAGGGTGTTGGTGTCTCTGTGGCTGTGGCCTGGGATTACATCATTCATAGTTATCAGAAGCCTCCGTGTTTGTGACCAAGGGTCTCTGCCGAGGGTGCTTTGTTCCTTCTTGAGACACGGATGAGAGTAGAGTGGGTGGCTTGTTGAGCAGATGGAATTACTTTCAATTGTATGAGTTATATAAAAGGATTCCTGTGGCTGCTAAGAACCTTCCAAGGGTAGGTGCGGTCATGCCACACGGTTTTTGCTGCTATGAACTGCAAATTAGTCGTATTAGAACACAGAGAGAAGGAACAAATACAAGAAGGGAGCAGGGGACTTCTTGTGAGATGGTGATCATAAATTCTTAGTGTCTCTCAAGCAGGGCGCTTTGAAAGCAGGGCTAGAGGAGGTGACCCCAAGGGTTAATTAGTGTCACAGTGAGATTTTATGGCATGCCCTACTTCCTTCCATAGATTGTACCCTGTGGCAAAGGCATGACCTCAGGATGCCATGGAAAGTCATCCTGGCTCTTTAGCTTTTCCTACGGAGAGGCGGTAACCAGTCTTCAGTTTGGGTACACATGCCTTCTCTAAGGATGATGTGTTTTCCATGTCATTCCTATAGAGAACAGTGAGAGCTGTATGGAATTCTTCAGTTACAATCATTAAGAAGGTGTTTATTTTTTCACATTGCCAGGCCATCTTTGAAGTCATATCCTCCGAGCACTCCTACTTACTCAGCCTGGAGATCTTGATTCGGATGTTTAAAGAATCTAAAGAGCTGAGCGATACGATGACGAAAACAGAGAGGCACCACCTCTTCTCCAACATCACAGACGTCTGCGAGGCCAGCAAAAAGTAAGCGCTCTTCAGTTTGCCTGGGGCCAGTCTGCCACAGCACTTATGAGGGACCTGAGGGACCCTTGTGTCCTCTGAGGAGCTGCTGGGGTTAGGAAGTCTCTCTCCACTCAGCTGGCCCCTGTCTTCACCCCATGAAGTCAGTTTTAGAATGGACTTTGAGCTGGTGATTTAGCATCTGTGCCTGCTCCTTGTCTCAGCAGGGAGCTAGCCCAGGCCTCTCCAGCCCTTCTCCTTCCCTGCAAATGCTCCTTTGTTTCTTCCATTTACAGGAGAAGGAACCCTTTCTGGGCTATGCTGTGTCACTTGTCTATTTTAGTAAGAAGAGAGAGAGTCTTCAGGCTTTCATTTTCTGTATGAAATAGTTGGGTAGCCTGTAACAGTGTTTCTATTGTTTTTAATTATTTCACATTGAGTTATGTCATGAGAAGTTGTTACATTTGTGTAATATATTTTCATACATTCAAAACTTAAATTTAACATTTTTACCAGTTTTGCTTTTTTCACTTAAATATTTCTAGGTATACACATATGATATTTGATGGATATTTGATGCGTCTCAGTGTTTGATAATGAAAAATATTTTCTTATATTACTACATTTTGGTTTATCATGCTCTCCTATTTTTTTATGTGTGTAGTGGTCTGTATGTAATAGGTTCATTTATTTTAAAATGCTGATGCCACAAAGGGTTATATGGTAAGAATTCCCTTTATATACTGCTTGTTGGCTGCCTGAAGAGCAGATAGAGCAAACATTTCTTCCTTATGTATCCTTCAAAGTACATTAAGATTTATGTAAGGAAATATACTTTTTCTCATTTTATTTAAATGGTAACACTCTGTGGGAAACCATTCTTCCCTGTAACCCTTTCATTTAAATTTTAGAAACCATTACAAGTCTGTAATTAAAAGTTTCTCCTTTTTAGATACCTAAAAGTGGATCTGATACCATTTACTGCCTTCCCTGTACACATGCAGGCAAAACACTCATATACACAAAATAGATAACTTTAAAATAAAACATTGAACAAAAGAACTAAGTGTAGAACTTCTCAGTTTGTATTACAAAAATAAAATCAGAAGTACCCTTATTGATCGTACTTCTTCTTGGTTTCCCTGGCAATGCGGTACTCTGATTTGGAGAGCTGCCCATGTTGTGTGACGTGTTATTATATTTCAACTGAGCCCCTTCTGCTTGATAACTCTGCATTTATATTACAACATTCCAGTGACGAGCATTTATTTGATTAAATTTGGAATGCCATTTCATAGATAGCCTTTTCAAAATGGCATGTGCTTAAAAGACTTGCCGGGCATCCACTTGAGGAACATCAGGAGTGACTCCTAAGATCTTAAACATGGCACTCGTGAAAGAGTCTCAAATAAATGTTCCTTACGGACAACAGACAGTGCTGGCGGAGCAGAGCGCTGCGGCTGCAGTAAAGCCAGGCTTGTCGCCGTGACTGTTCTATTATGGAATGAAAGAGGTAGCCGTCGGTGATAGCATATTTAGTGTAGATTGAGGTCAGAACACTGTTGACATCCAGGTTGACATCTGGTACCCTTGGTGGCACCTCAGGCTCCTCTGTTTGCTGTTTAAACACCAGCATTATTTGCCATGGATGGGCGCAAGAATAAAGACCATGCTGATTTCAAGTGTATCAATAGGCACCTGTCAGTAGTGTGTCCCTTCTATGTGACAAATCACTCATTTCAGTCACCCTTAGAGAGCCTTTTATACAGAGCGCCCTTATAGAGCCTCTGCTATGCTAAGGGCTACACCACAGTTTAGCCGGTGTTTGCCTTGTGGATGCTGCTATTGAAGAGTTAGCGGTGGCTGGTAGAACAACCCTAGCATGTGTGCGGAGGGACCCGGAAGCCTAACACATCTCTGGAAACAAAAATGTTTGGGTCACACTAGAGGTCATGGGCCATGGTGAGGTCAAAGGAGAGGAAGAGAGTAGATGGACGGCAAAGCTCACAAGGCTGGGTTTCTTCTGTTTGCTGAGGAATTTCACACTTAGTGATTGTATAGGGGACTAAGTTTTGGTGTTGGAAAGAATAGTGTCTAATCTATTGTAGAGAGAAACAACCAGTGGTGAGAGATTTGAGGTGGTTTTAGTAACATAGTCAACTGTGATGGCAACATGGTACACACAGACAAGGAAGAAGAACTCAAGATGTTTAGATTGTGAATCCTCATGGACTTGGTAGAATGAGGAAAGTATCATTGGCTTTCTAGTTTTCTGCCTGGCTGACTATGGATGGAGGTTCTGTGTATGTGGTTGACACTTAGTGAAGGAGATAAAGACTCCTATATAGGACCTATTAAACGTGGGAATGTGGCACATACAGAGAAGGTGTCTTAATTGAAAGAAGAAAACCTGTCTGGGCCTGGTGAGCCAAGCCTTAATCCCTGAAGTCAGGATGCAGAGGCAGGAAGATCTCTTGTGAGTTTGGTTTGAGGCCAGCCTGGTCTACATAGTGAGTGATTTCCAAGACAGCCAGAACTACATAGTGAGAGTCTGTCCCAAAGAAACAAAAGAAGAAAGAAAGAGAGAGAGAGAGAGGAAGGGATGGAGGGAGGAAGGAAGGAAGAAAGGAAGGAAGAAAGAAAGGAAGGAAACAACTTTAAAGTCTTGAATGGTAGTGCAGAATTGAGTCACACTCCTGTCACTATGGGTTTAAATAACTTATCAGTGTTTTAACAGTTTTTAAAGTGGTGATGATGAAACCTCCAAGGAAATGTATTTTTTTGGGGTAATCCTGTGACTTGACGTTAGTAGATGAGGTTTGGGTACAATTGATAATAGTCCTGGATAAATTTATAGCTGGGAAAAGAGAAGATGAGTGTCATCATTTTGACCCAGAAACATTTGAGAAGCCTGTGGCTAGCATAAGTGGCTAGGTAGTATAAGAACTACAATGTGGGTTCTGACCTTTGATCCTCTGGTCTTAGAGAATTTGTCACCTGATAGATAGCCTCTCTCTTGGTGCTTTGGCCTGGCAGCTGTCTAACTCAGGGTTAGAAGTCTCTATGGAGGGATAGCTAGGCTCCTGCTGACTCTGTATATGTTTTCTCCTAGAAAGGAATGCCATTCTGTTTTCATAAAATGACTAGAGAAAAGTCTGGAAAGTTGTGGTACCAGGATGGTTCTGGGCCAGCCTGTGGACGACCTTTGACTCCCAATCTTACAACTTAACTGGGTGAACATCTTGACTGTGTGTTTCAAGTTCATGAGATAACCTGACTCGTAGTCTTTTTCTCTTTTAAGGATCAATGATGTTCTAAAAGCCTGATTATGAAAACAGAAACATTTGCTATATATATTCTTCCATTTAAAAACAGATAAGTTTGTTTCATAAATAGGTACCACACCTGGCATGTGCTTTGCTTGTTTAAGTGGTTCCCTTTAATTCTTGCTTGGGTGTCCATTCACTAATAATGTGCATATAATATTGCTGTATTAATAGTCAGTGTTATTGCTTTATGTCAATTTGCAGTAGAATATCCAATTCTAATTATTTATGAACTTGAACTATTTCCCTATTGAAGCTTGGATACTGTCATTAAAGGAAATCACTCATTTGCTGCAAAGTATTAGTCACTCAATTGTGGTCAGAAACTACGGGCTAAACAAGGGCCAATTGTGTTAGGAAGCTTTTTGCAAAATGAAAATTAGATGGTTCTTTGTTCTATGTAATATATTTTTACCTCCAATTCTGTGATTTCATTTTCAATATCTTGTCATACTAGCCATGCTGAGTGCTATTATTCTGGAGTTCCTTGCTAGCAAATGTTCTTTCTTTACTCAGCCTGTAATTAGGTAGCACCAGAGTTTTCCAAGTGGAAAAAGCTACTTCTTTTTTTTCTACTAAAAAAAAAAGGAAATAAACGATTTTGTTGGAAAGCCATTTGAAGCAGAAACTATTCCTTTTTCTACAAAGTACAGTCAGACTGTCTGTCCTTCAATGTGCTTTTGTATTCTGGGGAGGTGATTTTTGTTCCTGACATATGATGAGCAGAAAATCCCAACTCTTTTAGTTCCCGCTTTGTTTAGGGAATAAGCCATGACAACAGTAAACACACTAAACAACCCTTACCTGATTTGCTTATCCATTTAAATCAAGTTAATTAAAATTAAGATATCAAGGAGCATTAAATATTATTGTAACTACATATGTCTTATGAAATTGCTTAATAGTACCCAAAATGGCATTTTGTTCAAATACTGGCACAGCCTGTGTGTATTCTGAAATATGTTTTCTATTTGGTATTAAAATTCTAAGCTTTAGTGCATTAACCAAATGGCAGTAAACCTCCCGAAGTCTTTAATGGCATTAGTATTAGTGTTTCCCCTTTTTCTGATTCATACAGCCAACTTCTAAAAGAAAAGCATATGAAACATAACTGGGCCAGAGAATCCAGAACTCCTTAGATCGAGAGCCCTGGTTCAGCTTTTCCCCGAAGTGATGGCTGTTCTGGAGTTTCTTGCTAGCAAATGTTCTTTGTTTACTCAACATATAATGTAATTTGCCATAGAATCTTTGGAAAAGAAACCCATTGCTCTTCTTGCCTTCATTAAAACGATAAAAGTGTGTGGGGTTTTTTTCTTTTATTTTCTTAAGCCAGTTTCTTCAGCGAACACTTCACAGACAAACATAGAAGTCATTCTCTGTGACCTTTATGGGCCTTTTCTCCACCTGGAGACAGATGTCCCAGGAATTTATCTGAAGTTCTCTGCAAATCTCTCATACAAACGTGTGGGAGGTGACAAGAGAAGAAATAGGCAGTCATCTCAAGCAATAATAAGGACTACTGATGTTTCCATGGATGTAGTTCTTCAAGCTAAGAAGGCAGAAACAGGTGGACGAGCTGAGGGTTTGTAAAGATGAGCAGATGCTGCTGGGGAGATGTGGGGAGCTGGAAACACAAACTCATTCTGAAGTCCCGGTGAAGACGATGTGGGCCATCAAATAGCAAACTCACTGGGATGGGTGCTGGCAGTGGTATTTTGGGGCCTAGAAAACCCAAGCTGGATGCTCAGTAACTATTTCAGGCGACTCAAAAAGTTTAAATTGAAATTGACAGTAAAGGAAGCCAAAAAAAAAAAAAAAAAAGCCAGGATCATACTCTGCTTACATTTAATATGGTTTGCTCTGAAAAGGACAGAAATGGGTGACGTTGAGGTGAAGGTATCAATGACTCAACCCTGTGAAAGACTAAGAAGCAGTCAGACTTTGGACCCGTCTTTGATTCGGCATATCTGTGTGATATCTAGATGATGCTCTTCTGGACCTCAGAGACAAGGAAAAATAAGTGAACCCTGGGGTGGATGATGCAGGCCCAGCTGTGGACTTAGGATCTTGCAACAGTGGACACTTGAACCATTTTACTCCCACTCTTCTTCCGGGGCACCCCTATCCGGGTACCTGTGGACCCTCGGCCCTTGTTTTTTGGACCATTCTACAAACTTCATCGATAGTATTTATGCTCTAATATGTTATTACTATTACCAGCATTTGCATGAAACAACACATTGAAAATTATGGTTTCTACACGTAACCCTCAAACTTCAAAGATACATTTATTTTAGGAAAATATTAGGCAAGGGATTACTGATTCTAAATCTTAGGGTATTTTCCCCCTCTTTCTAAAAAAAAAAAGTAAAGTACTCTTAACCTTCTCTGAAATGTTTTGATGATAAAAAAAAAACTACATGCAAAGTCTTTAGGACGACACCATGTAAGCCATCATATAACAATTTCTTTTCAGATATTTTAAATACTCTCAGGCATTTATTTAGTAGGGTGAGAGCATGTGTTTGTACATGTGTAGGTGTGCATACCATAGCCTGTGAGTGGAGACAGAAGACAATTTGTGAGAGTCTCTTCTCTCCTTCCATTCCCTGGGCTCAAGGGATGGAGCTCAGGTCGTCAGTCTTGGAGGCAAGCATCCTTACCCATGGAGGTTTATGAAACATGTCTGGATTTTGCTTTTCCCGCTTTCAAAAATTTTTTTTTTCTATTTAATTGTCTCTGCCAACCTTAGTCAAGAACAAGAGGAGGCTAAACTAGAATCATCTAGAAGAGAGAACCTCAGCTGAGGAACTGCCTCCATCAGATTGGCCTAGGAGCATATCTGTGGGACATTTTCTTGGAGTCATAATCTATATGGGACCGTCCGTCTCCCTGTGGTCCAGGGCCACCCTGGGTCAGGGTTGTATAAGAAAGCAGTCTGAATCAGCCAGGAAACAGCTTTCCTTCATGGCCTCTGCTTCAGCTCCTGTCCAGAGATCCCTGGCCTGAGATTTCCCTCTGGGATGGATTGTGATGCGGATGTGTAAGCCAATAAATCCTTGGAAAAGTCCCTTTCCCAAGCTGGCCCTGTCAGTGTTTCATCACAGCAGCAGGGCTGTGGACCTGTGGCAGTGGTTATGGCCACAGCATATCATCAATCCCTTTTAAATGTCTGCTTTATTTTGACATTGACCGACGTCAGAGCCAAAGCAAACGGAGGCTACTGTCATCGTACAGAATATGTTAGCTAGGACTTAGTTGGCAACTACAACCTTGTGTTTTTCGTGTAAATGGTAAGGTCTTCACACCAGTGTTTGGCAAAGGCCCTGGCATGCTGCGACTGCCAGCCAGGCTATTCCGATTACCTTCGTGCAGGCACTTGGGGACGATACACCCCCCTTCACCTTTATGCATTGACTGCACAAGCCCATGAGTTTTGAGTTGTCACACCGAGATTTAAGTTCAGATAAAGATCCCAGTTGGAGCCCACTACACTGTTAGCAACTGTGTTTCACTGTGACCAACCTTAAACTAGAGTAGAAATCTCTGGAAAAAGAAACAATGGCTGAGGTTTAGTTGCAGTATTTCATCTGCCTTCCATTTGCAGCTGTGGATTTTGAACCAGTTCATGCATTTTTTTTTCCTTTGACTCCGCCAGTCGTGAGTAAAACAAGCAAGACCACCCAGTTTATTTTTATTTTATTTTATTTTTTGGCAATGGGAAAGATCTTAATGTAAACTTGAAGATCTAGCCAAGTTAAATCTAGCCCTTGGTTTAAGCACAGGGGGGATGGTTGATGAATGAAGTTGCGAAGGCCGGCAGTTGTGAGCATCCTGGTTGTTTGCTTCTAGTTGTTGTGTGCTCATTATAAGCATCATAGTGTGGATTTTCCATGTTCTAGCACTGGCCGTTTCGTCTGGATCCTTTTAGGATACTATCAAGTACCATCATTTTTCCAAGTAACGATATCGAGCCAGAAGTAATTACGTGACTCTACTGTGTAACTTTGGTTAAAATAAGGGACTCTTGTTTCTTCAGACGTGTTTACCCTGGGCAACCTAACAAAAACACACATGTGTTGCCAGTAAGAGTTTAGTCTAGCCAGGTGGTGGTGGTATACCACTAATCCCACTCTCTGGAGGCAGAGGCACGCGGATCTGTGAGATCAAGGCCAGCCTGGTCTGCGCAATGAGTTCTAGGACAGCCAGGGTTATGCCGAGAAACCCTTTTTGGAAAACCAAAGAGATTTTAGTCTGAAGAACTAAATTTCAATTTAGGGCTCTAGGAAACACACATGCACACACACGCACACACACTCACGCACACGCGCACACACACACACACACATGCACACATACGGAAAATGACTATGATTTGCATCCTTTTGGTATGCATCCTCCAATGGAGAATTGTAAATGCTTTTTCTTCTATCTGAATGGCTTTGACCTCTTCCAATATGTAGGTCTTACAAGCCAAGGCATCGCGTGCTCTGGGACATGCTGTTTTCATTACCCTGTTAACATGTCCTATTGCCACTGTAAGCAAGGGCAGTTGTCCAGTGTCTTTGCCATAAGCGGTCTCTGACTGTGCCTCCTGCCACCCCATTGCAGGGCTGCCATGAAACCTGAAAATAAGCAAATAGGCTGTATAAGTGTCGGACAGTTCACACGTGTTGGATGGTTCACACGTGTTGGATGGTTCACACGTGTCGGACGGTTCGTAGTTCACCAGATGAAAAAGACATCTAACACAAAAGCTGTGTTAAATTCCTTCAACCACTTCGACAGTGAGTTGAGGAAGACAAGGAAACTGTATGTTTGGAAAGTGGAGACTTAACTCAGATTTATGATTTTCTGATATTCAGTATGAGAAATATATTTCCAAAATAAACATTTGTAGAAAAGTTTGAAAGTGAGCGGGTTATTTAGTTCTTAAGTGGTAATGTAAATATTGAGCAATCTGTGGTCAGGTTTTATTGTAATTTTTTTAAGGCCTCAACTTCGTGTAAAAAGCTGTGAAAATAACAGTTTCCCTTAACAAGTTAAAAATTCATTTTCTGTATTCTAGGAAGAGAGATGAATAATATCTTAATTATCAACCCGGCATATTATTACCATTCTCTATGATTTTCCAGGATCTGGATTAAATCATTGCATGCCTAAGAAGAATATTCTGAGCGGTTCATATATTTAGCGAATGGCGTTAGGTATGGTTCTTAACGGAGCCTTTATCTTCACAGTGTTTTCTTTGGATTTCTAAAGGGTTTCGGGAAATGACTTGGGCTTCCAAAAAAACTTTGTGGAAAGGTTCCATGGAAATGTCAAGATTGGCTGAGATTGACCCTGTCACTTGTGGGGGACTCAGACAAAGGTCTCCTTGTAGCTAGCAAGCTGCCTTTGTATTGGGAGTTCATTGGAATGTCTTCTCTGCAGAGGAGACCCATCTGGAGAAGCAGCCCAGGGCACAATAGCAGTGTTTGTGCTCGCCTGTGGAAGCAGCCCTGCTTCCCATTCTTTGCTTCTTGTGCACCATTCTGATGCACATTTACTTATACAGACACAGGTCTGCGCTTGTGTGAGTGTGTGGAACCCTAGAAGAATATGTGCAAGTCGCCTTCCAGATTGTCCTCCACTATCCATATCCCAAGTTGAATTTTACCTGACTCCATTTCATTGAAAAAAAAAAACAAAGAAAAAAAAAACAAAACAAAATCAGAAGTTATTACGGCACTAAATTACTTTCTTAGATGTCTCTAATATTAAGTTAAAGGTCTTTTAGGAGGAATGCTTTTTTTTAAGCTCCCTGTCACAAGTTAGCCGTATGCCTTTAACTCTGGAGCAACTGATACTTTGGGGAAGGTTTTCAGAAGTTCTCATTCTGCAGGGCAATGATCGCACATGCCTTTAATCCCAGCACTTGGGAGGCAGAGGCAGGTGGATCTTTGTGAGTTCAAGGCTAGCCTGGTCTACGTAGTGAGTTGCAGGACAGGCTCCAAAGCTACAGAGAAACCCTGTCTCAAACAAAACAAAACAAAACACCAAAACATTCTCTTTCTGAAGGAAGAGTTCGGTTGCCCCGGCTGTGTTATTGCCACCCCTTTACCTTTTCCTGCTTTCCTGGCCAATATCTAGTTTATGTCTGTAGAACTCCATCTGTAATCAGAATGGAGTTAGCTTTCAGTGTCATGACCCTCTTACTATTGTTTTTCGACCAGGTGATTTCTATTTGTCATGAATTATTCTTGAAAAAAAATGCTATTATTTAGATTCAAAACTCTTGCCGGGTGGTGGTGGCACATGCCTTTGATCCCAGCACTTGGGAGGCAGAGGCAGGTGGATTTCTGTGTGTTCGAGGCCAGCCTGGACTACAGAGTGAGTTCTAGGACAGCAAAGGCTACAGAAAGAAACCCTGTCTCGAAAAATCAAAAAAGCAAGAAAAAAAAAAAGATTCAAAACTCTCTCTCCTTACAAGCTGTTGAGCGAAATATCACCCCCTCCCGTATTCTGTAGGGATATATAGTGGAGAAACACTTGATTTTGTCTGCTTTATTTCGCTTTCAAGGCATTAACTAATTCCCAGCTTTGAAAACTGGCTTTTGTTGATCATGTTTCTTTTCCCGATAATGGAGCCAGGGGTGTCAGTCTCATCCTTGAGTGGGTCACTTCCCCTCTTCCTATCAGCTGCTGAGTGAGCCCTCCCTCAGAGAGAGCTGATGTTTATCAGAATAACCTCGGGACCCCAAACCATGGCTTTTAGGGCTTTGCTGAAGCCTTGTTATCACTAACTCCCACTGGGGAATTCTGAATTCCTGCCAGTGCCTGCCTTCCCTTGGCTGTAGATTTTTCTAGCGCTATGTGGTTCTCACAGAGATACCACATGCAGACTTTACCTAAGGCTCATGCATGCCTCATATTAGGGTCTGAAAGTGGTGAGAGCCTTGGAGATGTCTTGAACAGTATAGCTATACGTGTCACTCTAATGCTTTTAAAACTTGGCAGGGATGAGTTTATGACAGCAAATAATCTATCCCAGTGATCCTCAGCTTTCCTAATGTGTGATCCTTCTCATGTTCTCACATAAAATTATTTCGTTACTACTTCATAACTGTGATTTTGCTACTGCTTTGAATTGTAATGAAAATATCTCATATGCACCATATCTGTTATGTGTCCCCTGTGAAAGCATCGTTGGACCTCCAAAGGGGTTGCAACCTCCAGGTTGAGAACCACTGTCCTAACACGAGATAGCTCTGCAAATTATTTTCTGAGCGTGAATGTCGAAGTTCTAAAAAGCAGGTAGAAAGAGGGCTTTGCCCCTTCTTCAAGGGAAATACAACACAATATTTTGATAATTTTAGTTACCGGGTTTCTTTTAAAGGGCCTGGCATTGACTTGTAGACAAAATACGAATTCAGGAAAATAGGCGCCATCCAGAACTGCTTTGGACCCAGTTGTGGTGCCCGCATCTCCCTCTTTAGCTGTGTGCTCAGAATTTGCCCATCTGGAGGAAGTTACTCTATTTTACCACTCCAGGAACCGTGGTTTAGAGACTCTGCCTTCGATCACTCAAAATGATAATTGTATAAATGAAAAATTCAAATTCTATCGAGGATTAGGCAGTGAAAAATAAATCCCTAATAAAGCAGCTTTGGGTGTAGCTTCCAGAGATGCACAGGCAGAGTTTAGGCACGATGCTGGTGACTTTTGGTCTGTCACTTAGCCAGAGTTTTAAATGAACGTAGCAGTGAGTATCCTTTCCTCCCTTCTACTCTCCAAATATGTCGGCACTTTCTCTGTTCTCTTCTCTTTAGGAAATTAAAAAGTTATTTATTATTTGTATGTGTGAGAGAGAGAAAGGGAGAGGTAGAGAGAGACAGACAGAGAGACAGAGAACAGAGAGAGAGAGATGGATAATGCCACGGTACATACCGGAATGTCGGAGGACAGGCAACAGTTCTCTGTTCTCCCTCCAGCTTTCCGTGACTTCAGAAGGACGGAGCTTGAGCTTAGCTCATCAGTTCTGCATGGTTGGTGGCTCTTCGCCTTCACCCTCTCACTGGCCCCACTCTCGGAACTTGGAATGAGTACCTCTACATTGATAATAGTCATTTCTGTAAGTATAGGACTTTTTAAAGCATCATTTCTTTTTCTTTCATAACATAGTTAGGCTATGAGTTGTTTTTTTTTTTTTCTTAAGAATTACCTGTTGAGCACCTACTATGGGCCCAGGCCCTGGAAATAGAAGAGTAAACTTAGTAGACAAAATGCCTATTCTTGTGACCTGGTGAGATAAGCGTGTATGAAACAGATAATAGACAGCTCTCAAACTGGGAGCTACACCTGGTGCAGGAAACCATGCAGTGACCCTCCTCACCTCGTAATTACCCTTCCTGCCTTTGGTCCTCATGAGATTGACCTCAAAAGGTACTGGCCTTCACCTGTCTAGAAATTCCATACTCGTCACAGGTTAGTTGTTTATATTCAAAAATACCTTCATTAAAATTGGACAACTGACGTGTGGAACTTAGCTTACTTAAGACACCAACATTCCTGTGCTGCAAATAAATTAATTATTTATTTTCAGTATGAAGATACGGTATTTAAGCTGGCCATGGTGGTGCATGCATTTAGATCCAGCACTCAGGAGACAGAAGTAGGCAGATATGAGTTTGAGGCCAGCCTGGTCTACAAAGTGAGTTCCAGGACAGCCAGGGCTACACAGAGAAACCCTGTCTCGAAAATCCACATATATATGGAAAAACCTATATATATGCATTATATATTATATATGCAATATATGTTATATATATTTTATATATAATTTATATAATTTAAAGAAAACCCAAACCCGAGTCATGCCACAGTTCGAAATACTAAACATATGTCTAGTTTGAATGTATAGTTTTCAAGTATTTCCCTGTCTCTGGAGGGTTTATACATTTCCAGGGTTTGGTAATAGGCACTTGATACAATTTAAGGAGAAGGCATCTGGTTTATGCACGCTCACTAAATCTCCATTTTACATCATGTCCTCAGGGAATGCTTAGTTTTGTTAAAATTTCTGTAAGTCAAGATTTCACTTTATTTTTAAAATACCCAGTTAGCTCCTTCGCAACTGGAAATGTAAACAGCAAAGTCCGCCAGCCGCATGTGTAGCAGGAGCATGCGGCTGACAAAGGCAGCCCCGACCGCTGGGAGTCTAGTTCTCATAACAAATCGCACGGCACCCCCGACTTCTTATTTTGACTTTGCTTTGCGATTAGCTTCTTCCACACATACATTCCCAGCTTTCTGAAGTTGAACAAGGGCGCTCTGCCCGTGGTAGCTATTTCCATGGCTGTGACAAAAGGCGACTTACGAGGACAGCTTCATTGTCGCTGGTTTGAAGGCACCGTCCACCACAACTGGGCAGACGTGGTAACTCTCATGGCTGCAGGAGTACATGGCTGAAGCGCCTCACATCTGGGTGGACCAGAGAGCAGAAAGAGAAAGAGATGGATGCTGGCCCTTGCCTGGCTTGTTCCTTTTTTTTGATTCAGTTGACCCCAGCTCATTGAGCAGTGTGTTCATGTTCGGGGTGAATCTCCTCTCCTGGTTAATCTTCTCTAGAAGAACTTTCACGGCCACACCATCGGGCGTACCTCACGAATGCCCAGTCATGCTCATAGTCAAAACCAACCACCGGCTGTCATATCCTTAATGAGGGTCTTTCTGGTGAGCCGGTGACATATCTATTGCATCTTCATGTTTCAGTTGTGATTTTTGTTACTTAAAATGGTCTCAGATCAGCAGACTGGAGTGCTGTTAAGTATGTAGTATTCCTTCACAACATGGCTGTGGAACACCTTAGAGGGAACACCTTTGCACATTTTATCATGTTTTATGTTGCATTTGTTTGTTTGTTTGTTTGAGACAGAGTTAGTTTCTCTGTGTAACAGCCCTATCTGTCCTGGAACTAGCTCTGTAGACTAAGCTGGCTTCTAACTCACAGAGTTCAGCCTGCCTCTGCCTCCCGAGTGCTGGGATTAAAGGTGTGCGCCACCACCGCCTGGCCCTTAAATTGCATTTTTAATGCTATTAGCACAAGTTGAATGTCAAGAAATTACCATATTTACATAATAGTGATTATAGTTCCAGTTGTATTGGGGTTAGTTTATATTAAAGAATCAAATATTTGTGTCTCCCTATATATATGTATATAAGATGCGTTAAAACACATTAAACAATGTTGTATATTGGTTGTTTGGTGAAAATACTGTGACCAGAGGCTTCCAGAAGCTTGACTCAGGTTTCCACTCGCAGCTTAATTAGTTCAGCCTTCACTCATTCAATGTTCATAGCAACTTTGTGGAGCATAAGTACTATGGATATTAAGTACCCACAATAATTATAAACCACAAATGTCCAGCTCTGTGCTAGTATTACTTGGCTTTATTTCTTTGTATTCTTTCATTATATCCTAGGGCAAACTGGAAACAACTTAGTTTATATGTAATGAGAAAGGAAAACAATACCGTGGTAGTGAAGTGATTCAGAACTGTTAGAGACTTTAATTACTTTTTTAAAAGCTTGTTTTCAACATCCTAAAGACTGACAATTAGAATGTTGCTGGTGGTGTCCTAACAGCTTAGCTTGGTACCTAGATGTGCCGTGGGTCTGCCTGGTTCCACCTGTGCTGGGTAGCTGCCTGAGGACAATGATGCCTGGCTTCTTTGGGTCTCCGCATTCATGTACTAATGTTAAGGGAGATGAAAACACAACCGCCTTTTTCAGGTCTTGTGATAATTCGCTAGTGCATGGGAATCAGTCAGTTAAACAAGGCCTTTGTCCATACCAATTTTCACATGCCTCCTGAAGCCAAAACTAACAGTTGAGAAATTGTTATTTTAGCATAGTTTACATATCAGAATATAGTGCGTTCAGCCAGGTGCTATTAATGTCTTTTCATATTTAGGGAAAATTTATCATCAAGGTTTCGTGGACTCTTTGCCACACTCCCTTGAAAATTGATTCTGTTGCTGCCTTGGAGTTTTGCCAGAGTGATATAAATAATGGGACTTAGCTTCTGATATAGTTTATTCTGGCTCAGATTGTGAATATACATTGACAAGATTTTTCTACTGATAAACAGTTCATCAGGCCACATTAAGATTATGAAGAAATGGCCAGGCACGCTTTTTCTTTCACTTACCCCCATTTGTAACTGAACTGGAAATGTCCCCAATTAATTAGACTACATACAGTGCCATCAATTACAGAAAATTGCAAAAACTTCAAAGCCTTTCTAATGAAAGACAAATATCTTGCAAGTATACATCTGTCAAAATGTGATGGGAATTGCAGTAATTAATTTTTGCTCACGGTAAAAATAACACTGTTAATATTTGTGAAATCTTAAGAGTTGTTGCTCCCATTTGTGTTAATATGGGAAACCCTTCACATGTGGGACAGATTGGTTGACGTAGGTGTAATAATTCTTCCCCATGAACAAGGTGTTGCTTTTCTTTATAATGAAACAGAAACCAGAAGTTGCACATAAGAGTCTGTTTCTTTTCTGACATAGAGCATGTGCTTACAGATTCCGGCCAGGCAGAAGGAAAAGCCTAGTGAGTCGCTAATAACTAAACTTGGTTCTACATGGGAAGAATTGAAATAGATTCTGTAATCGTTTTGGCTTCTATGGAAGTTCTTCACTAGCGTGTCTTAGTCATTTGATGATAATATGTCAACTGTTATTTCTGTAAATTGCTTTATGTTTTCAATCTCACCATCACCTGTGGAGGAGCGATCTTCTTTAGGAGACAAAGAGCAGAGTTGTAGGAGGAGGCTGTTTGTTGGTTTCCAGCCGCCTGGCTAGCTTAGGCCCAAAATAATCATACAGAAACTATATTAATTAAATCACAGCTTGGCCCGTTAGCTCTAGCTTCTTATTGGCTAACTCTTTTTTTAAAAATATTTATTTATTGTGTATACAATAATCTGATGTGTGTATGCCTGCAGGCCAGAAGAGGGCACCAGACCCCATTACGGATGGTTGTGAGCCACCATGTGGCTGCTGGGAATTGAACTCAGGACCTTTGGAAGAGCAGGCAATGCTCTTAACCTCTGAGCCATCTCTCCAGCCTTAGCTAACTCTTATATATTAATTTAACTCATTTCTATTAATCTGTGTATCGCCGCGTGGCAGTGGCTTACCGGCAAAGTTTCTGCATGTCTGACTCTGGGGGCGGCTCCATGGCTTCTCTCTCACTCCACCCTTCCCTCTCCCAGCATTCAGCCTAGCTTTCCCTGCCTAGTTCTGTTCTTCCCTGCCATAGGCCCAAAGCAGTTCTTCATTCATTAACCAATAAAGCAACATATAGACAGAAGGACCTCCCAGACCACAGAGTAGAATAACAGTACACAAGGATTGAGGCCAGCATTCAGACCCATGTCTGAGTCAAGCTTGTTCCTATAGGGAGGCAGAGCCTTGTGCTCTTGTGGCTGAGGAAGTTATGGGTGTAGGATGGTGCTGAGTGGCAAGAGATTTCCAAAGAGTGGGCTGCGAGTTCAGCCTTCACCATCTCTGCTATGGTGATCTCAATATTGTCCTAGGTCCTAGCATTTCAGGAAAATTGGGAAGACTGGATATGTACGTGTGTTCTTCCTTTTCGGTGTTGAGAGATATACGTCCTGCTGCATATACCTTGAGTCTTTCTGCCATGGGTTACTAGTCTATTGCCTACTGTGTTAGTTTATGTTAGCCCGATAAGTTGGTAGAGCCTGTGCCAATGTTCAGGGTCACACTCTTAAAGGTCCTCACGACCCTCTGTACATCTTCAGGCAGAGTAGAGGAGGGTAGGAAAATATGTCTTAAAGTATTAGGGTGAGTGCTGCCATTATGATTTAGAGAAGTTAAACATAAATGTTTTCTTTTCTTCTTTGGCTTTTCAAGACAGGGTTTCTCTGTATAGCCCTAGCAGTCTTGGAACTAGCTCTGTAGACTAGGTTGGCCTCAAACTCACAGAGATCCTCCTGCCTCCACCTTCCAAGTGCTGGGATTAAAGGTGTGCACCACCACTGCCCAGCACATAAATATTTTCAAGCACCTTTATATAATTTGAGACATAAATTTTGCACAAAATATAACTGTGTGGTTTTCAGTGATAAAATATGCTTACTTTACTTCATTTCCCCTCTCGACTCATGTGCAATAGAGAGCTTTGAGTAAATTTCTCAGGAAGATTTTTAAAAAATATACATGGTAGAGCATCTAGTGTATTAGGTATACATGTATGCATCTATATGTATGTATGTATACCCATATTCACCCCTTTTCTGATTATAATTGAGTTGGTCTATAGGAACATAAAATATTAGGAAATACTGAAATGAATGAGTTAGAGAACATGAGAACGAAGCGGTGGGTGTGGAGGGGATGAGTGTAGCGTCCACACTCAAGAGGCTGAAGCAGGAAGAACTTCACTTCTAGGTTGAAACAGAAGACAAACCCCATCTCAACAAATAAACAAATACACAGGCAAAAAAAATTGTGTAAACACTGGAAAAAAAAGATGACGATAAGAATACCATGTTCATATTGAATCCCCACGTCCTTAGTGGAGGGCATCCTGCGTAGAATACTTTTATCCTCTGTTCACCACTCTGTGTCAGAGAGTGCAGGTGAAGTTTGGGTTCTGAAAGTCTGGGGGGAGAGATACAGGTAGGCATCCCTTTCTTTTGTTTTCAGACTTCTGTAGATATGGATGGCTTAGTGGTGATAGAACTTTGTCCTTGCCCCTGCAGCTAGCTGCATTTAGTTCATGCTGAGGGCTAGGGCTGTTGTCAGAACTGGCAGTCTGGATGCTGTATAGGACAGGCAGCAGCTGCTGCTGGAAAGAAGCAGGCATTTTGCGCCCCCCCCCCCAACCTCCCATTTTAACCTGAAGCATGATTGTTTCATGGGTTATGGTGATGGCCGGGTGGTTAAAAGCACTTGCTGTTGTTCCAGAGAACTGGAGGAGTTTCATTCCCAGCACCCACGAGGTGACTCACAACCCTCTGTAATTCCAATTCCAGGGTAATCTGATACCCTCTTCTGGTCTGTGCAGGTACTGCATGTACATGGTGCACAGCCATACATGCAGGCAAAACACCCATACACATACATAAAAATAAATTGATTAAAAATAAAAGCTTAATAGTTCCCTTGACTTCCCACAGAAATAAAACTTCCCTCTTTTATTTTTCTCCCATAAACCTTTAGATTAGCTTTAATAAAAAGTTCCTCAAGGAATTAATTTACACAAATCTGGATATTTGTAAAAGAAAGCAACCTTTTTGAAATTGCATTTTGCAAAATCTGAAGTCCTAGTTAAGACAACTGCTTTTCATTGCTCCTGTAGAGCGCAAATGAGAAAACTGTTCTCTGTTGTTGAACTAGGCTTTTAATCCTCTTCCTATAGACCCATATAAAAAAATATTCACATGTGTTGGCTTTTGTTTTATCTTATCCTGTTTTATTTGAGAAAGAACCCAGCTTGTGTTTCTTTTGCTTGGTTCTAATGGACTCTAAGGAAAGCACTTAGAAATGATACTGTTTAACAGTTAGATATGTCAATATCCACATGGAAAATAACACACTACAAGGTATAGCTATCAGGTATAATAGTGGAGAATTGGTAGTTCAGGTTCATGCTGCCTTTGTTAGCACGGGTCCCAAGATATTTTCAGAATCTTATGTTTGAGAGAAGAAAGAACTGCCAGTAACAAGAGCCTTAACACATGCTAGCAGGTACTGAATCTTATCATCCAGCTACCCAGTCGTGTTCCTGCCCCTTCCCTCACACAGACATGCCTACCTCCATCCCTCCTGAAGGACTCTAGGGCAGCCCTCCCAAGTAAATGACAAGCAGGTGGTTTCTTTGATCTTTCTCCAGTTCTTACTACTGGCTAGGGCCAGCTCTGCTCCAGTGCCAGAGGGTGAGAATGGAAAGTGCACTGGGACTATGTTTTGGTGGAGAAGGGACCAGATGTAAAGTGTGTGTGTGTGTGTGTGCGTGCATGCGTGCGTGTGTGTGCATGAATGTGTTGAACTCCAGACAAACTTTCTCCAGTTTATTGACATCAAGATAAGAGGTGTAGAAACATCAGTGAAGCCGGATAATGGTAGAAACATCAGTGAAGCCGGATAATGGCTTACAAGCTGTAAATGATCTCCTTGCCTTGGACCAAGCGCTTTGTATCCTTGTGAATGATACAGCCATGGCGATCTGCTATGGTCCTCTTTAACATCCTCAGGAAGATAAGATTCCATGATGATTTAGCTAGGTCCAGGTGTTTAGACTGGCCTAAATTAAGTGACTAAGAAGGTTGAGTAGGAAGGAAGCCAGCTAAGGTTTGTGTCCACAGGCCTCACTGAGTGGTTTGCGGTTAGAAACTGGTAGTTAGGAATTAGGTTGGCAAACGTGGGTCATGCTGTTGTTCAGAGGGAAATAAGATGACTACAGAGAAGATTTTAGAAGGCAAGGTTTCAATAGAAGTGGGAAAGTGGGTCAGAGTGGGGTAGGGGATTGGGCATAGCGCAAAGAGCCTGTGTGTGTTGGGACCAGGGTTTAACTAAAGGAGTAAGGGAAGGAAAGGGTTATGTATAAAACAGTGATCAAACAAAGGTGACATTCGTTTTTTAAGGCTTATAAAATGAGGTCAGGAAGCAGGAAATGCATATTTAAGAGGATCCATCCTATGGATGTATCTCTAATGGAGGAGGTAAGCTATTTTGCAATTCAAAACCACACCATTGTTGAAGTTAAAGGTTGCCAGGATCTTGATTACACTCAAGTACTTCATGAGACTGGGATATGAAAGAGATTTTTCTCAACATTTTAGCACTATGTCTAGACTATGTCGCGTCCACTGAAGAAACTCTCAGAAAGCCTGTGAGGAGGTATAGAAGCCAACTTGCCCAACTTTCTATAAATGCAGCTGGTTCTCCTGACACTGGTCTCACTGGTGGTTGAGCTGAAGGCGGGCGGCTATGTCTTAGGTTGAAGGGCTGGCTACACTCGCTGAATGAGGCTGGCTTCTGTGAGGACACACAGTCTCCAGTTCCCGGGCGTGACAGGACTCTTGGCTGACTTCCTTACAAGCATGCTTGGCATTCCCACGTATCTCAGCGTTGGGGATGTGTGGAATGGCTTCAGACTGCATCCCATGAGCCTAGAGGCACTTTCGTGTCTGCTAGTCTGGGTGTCAGAGAAGGCAAACAACTGGGTTGGGGCCTCCTGACCCTGCTTCAAGAAGAACAGCCCGCCTTTGTTGCTTGTTGTGGGACTTCATAGGAGTCCCTTGCAAGGACATGAAGCACACACCACATGTGCCATCTGGGCAGCAGAAAGGAGGCTTCTGTATATGAACAGAAGGAGCTGACTTCAGCTCTTGTCCCTCTCTGCATTTTCTGGTCTTCTTTACTGAAGCAGTCTCTCTGTTGAGAGAGTAATTGATGTGCTATACAAATATCCCACTTCAATCACATAACTCACTATTTTTCTGTTGTATTCACAGATTGCGCAACTGTCACAATCACTTTTTTTTTTTCATTTCTCAGATGTAGTAATAGGAGCGGCGGGGCTGCGTCCCCAGCATACTGGCTGCCTGCTAGCTTATGCCCCGAAATAACAACACACAAATTGTATTCTTTTAAACACTGCGTGGCCCATTATCTCTAGCCCTTACTAGCTAATTCTGATATCCCGAACAACCCATCTCTAATAAACTGTGTAGCACCGGTCTTACCGGGAAAGAGTCAGCATGTCTGACCTGGTGGCTTGCTTCATCGCGTGCGTCTGCCCGGGAGAGGGGAGCATGGCCTCTGAGCTCACTTCCTCTTCCTCCCAGAATTCTGTTCTGTTTACTCCTCCCACCTATGTTTTAACCTATGATTCCAAGCAGTTTCTTTATTACTTAACCAATGACCTTCCTCCATCACTCAGAAATGAATGCTGTGCTCACTAACATGCGTTCTCCTCTTGCCCCAAATTTCCTGAGCACTAGGCAGCTTCTGGCTTCTTTTCTGTTGGGCATTTCATATTAGCAAAGCCACGCAATTGTGGTCCTCTGTGAGTAGCTTCATCTATTAACACAGTCTTTTCAAAGTCAGCCACGACACACTTGTTCCAATACTTTGTTTTACTGCTAATAAACTTGCCGTATTTTACCTATCCATTCACGAGTTCCTGGGTATTGGGCTGTTTCTCCTTCTGCTACTATAATTTGCTGCTGTGAACATTTGTGTGTAAGCTTTTGTGTTCCAGGTTTTCATGTCTCTTGGGTCCATTCCTCTGAGTGGAATTCCTTAGGCTCATGGAAACTAATGTGCCATGGCGCTCCCTCTTCCTTTCACTGTGCACCCTATGGTGCTGGTGACTGGTCTCCTTAGCTTCTCCCTTGCACTTTGGCTCTGCCCACCAGTCCCACCTGTCCTTCTTCTGCCTAGCTATTGGCTGTTCAACTTTTTATTAGCCCAGTCAGGTACCTTAGGGAGGCAAGGTAAAACAGCAACATGTCTTTATATAATGAAACAAACGCAGCATAAACAAATGCAGCACACTTATACTTAGTGAAGTAATATTCACAACAGCCTTTCTTTGATAAGACAAGATACCTGACAGAATACCTTTAGGGTAGAAGGGTCATTTTGATGTAACGTGGCTACAGGAGCACATGATACTCAAACACAGTGGACCAAAAAAGAGAGAGAGGGAGGGAGGGAGGGAGAGAGGGAGGGAGGGAGGAAGGAAGAAAGGAAGGAAGGAAGGAAGGAAGGAAGGGGAAGGAGGGAGAAAGGAAGGAAGGAAGGAAGAGGAAGGGGGGAGGAAGGAAGGAAGGAAGGAAGGAAGGAAGGAAGGAAGGAAGGAAAATCTTAGTATCTGGTACAGTCTTTAAAGCCACAATTCAAGTGAGCTAAAGCCTCCAGCTACCCCCACCTACTCAGGTGCCCCCCCCCCCATAGTGCCATCAGCTGTGGACCAAGTGTTCATCACAGAAATTGGTGAGGGCATTTCCTGTTCAAACCACATCACAGATTAGAGCTGGATTTGGAAACTCTACCTCTCTGTGATGAATGAAGTTGTAGGCATCCTATTCAGTATACGTCCATAGTAAGAGGTTCTGGGCATCAGCACCCAAAGGAAAGGAAAACATGAAGGCTGGGACGAGAGAGCAGAATGCCTGACCTGAGTTTGGAGCTGGTGGCTTGTATATGCAGTAGTCATTGCTTCTTCCCTCTCCCTCCCAGGGGGCTCTGCTGGGTTACTGGGTCTTTTCCTCCCGGCTTGTTTCTTTCCTCTCCCGATTGATTGCTAGTTGACTTCTGAGCGCTGATGGCTGTACCAGGCCTGGAGATTGTTGACTCAGATTTCTGCGCCCTGTTTGTTGCTTGTTTGGCTTCAATAAGAAATAATGGGAATTTATTGTTTTTCCTGAATTGGGCAAGAACTTGCATTCACCACAAATCCCATGTTTCTGGTGCTTTGCTAGCCGCCATAGTAGACATCTGAAAAGGAGGACCTTGGAAGTCGAAGGAGACGGCCGGCTGTGAAATGGGCAAGCAGGAGCTGGCTGCCTCTTAAGCCGGAGCAGCTCTGAAATGCAGTGAAGCCTGGCAGTTCTGTTTCCCTTTTGCAGACAGTGGATTATTTTCCCTTCAAGTTGACAGCTCAGGTGCCTGAGCCGGGGTGTTTAAAGTCTTGGCTCTTTAGGACAATAGGCTTGGGGTGTAAAGCATGAAAATTTCAGTGAACGGAACTTGGAGTGGATGTTACATGTTATTTTGTGCCCGTTGATTAAATTGTAATTTAAAATATTGTATATACAGCCTCCAAGGGATCTCGGTGTAGAGCTCAGAGAGCGTGTGTTCTTTTTGATAGTAATTTCATCCTAGAATGGCCAACCCGCATAGGAAAGAAGCCATTGGCATGAGGGCCCTTTTTGTTTTATTTCACTTCGTTCCAGCCTGTTAGCAGTGTTTCCAGGCAGCAGACAAGAATCTTCATTTGCCTGGTTTGCTTTTAATTTATACCCCAATGGTACCCATGGAGAGCTTCAGGCAACTTACTGTCCCCGCAGTATGCAATAAGTCTGTTAAAGTGGGAAGTGGAAAACACAGCAGGGACCTAGACAGCAAACAGGCCAAGCCACCTCTCCCCAGGGAGTTGCCTCCAGCGAGATTTAAACACACAGCAGTGTCCTTCCAGGCAGCCAAGGCGAAAAGGTCACGACTCTTTTTGTAGCCACTGCCCACTAAATGGAAACATCCTTTCTGAAGTAGTAAACCTGTTCTACTTTGGGGGATTCTGAGGAATTTTGCTAGGATGGAATTGGAAGTCATAGGGGAGAGCCTTACCCTTCATCAGGGATGCTATGTAGGGAGATAAGGGCAGCTGAGGAGGCTGCCTGGCCACAGAGACAGAGCCTCTCAGCGCTACCTCACTCCAGGCTGCCCCGGGTGCAGGACCCTCCCATTTGACCATAGCCATTGTGCTTCGTCTCTTGGGCGCTTGCTTGGTATGGCTGGTTGCTAGTGCTCTCCTTGGAAAGGGCCAGTTGAGGTCATTTAGTATATTCTCGGAGCATTTTTTCTTCTTAGGTCCTAGACATTGCCTGAGCCGCGCATGGCTGGTCTATGTCTTCATTGTCGTATATGTCTGTGGGGGCAAGGCTTTAATTATGGCAATGGATATTAGGAGGAACTCAGAAACTGGAAAAGTTCCTAACAACCCAGAGCCGCCCGGGTTTCCATCTCTCCTAAGGACATTTTAATAAGAGTGTTATCACGTGCTTTGTGTCCTTCTTACAGTTTATCTGTTTTTTCCCCCAGAAGAAATTAGAATATGCATGAGTGGACCAACACAGAACACTAGGTGCAAGTATGTACAAAAGTTGCCATGGGAACCAGCAATTTTTTTGTGTGTGCTTTCTCATGAAGAAGTTTCAGATGACAAGTACTTTGCATTCTTACTTTTAAGTAAAAACTGAATGGCATTAAGTTTCAAGGACTTTAAGAATACTGCCATAGTTATATGGTCCTGTATATATTTCTTTTAGAACATAAGTCATCCCTGAATGTATGGACTAAGTTGAACTTTCACTGCTGTGGGAGCTTCCCTGGACACCTGGGTTTTGTAGTCTTCACCCCTCCTCTTCTAGCCTTGACTCACACCTTTCTGTGGACTTTGCCTGGGGGTGGGGGTGGGGGGATTGCAAACTGAACTTTACTGTAAGGACCTGGATTTAAACCTAAGCTTTGAACTGCACCACGTAATGGATAAGCAGCCCTTTGATCAGCACTTGGCTTGCCTCTTTTGCCTCAGTCTTTTCTCTTTTCTTGCTACAGTGGAACATGATAAAGATATCTGATATAGACCTCCGTGGTGTGTTCACACAATTCAGACACATCTTAAAAGTCTTAACAAAATTATCAGAATTCCTAAGGGGCTGGAACGATGGCTTGGTAGTTAAAAGTACTTGCCATTTTTTCCAGGGGACCCTAGTTGGATTCCCAGTACCTATATCAGGCTGCTCACAACCTCTGTGACTCCAGTTCTAGAGAATCTAACCCTCTCTTCTGCCCTCCTGGGTACCTGCATGTGGCACACCCTCATATGTGTGCTCATAGGTTAAAATAAACTTTTAAAAAAGAATTGGAACAAAACTTAGCCTAGAGATTTTAGCGGAGCAAGCAGTAGCTATTAAAATGGGAAAGCGGAGCTGGGAAAAGACCCAGTGCTCAAACATGAGGACCTGAGTTCGGATACCTAGCACTTCAGTGAAAAGCTGTAAATGGTAGTAGTGGCAGCATTCACCATAATCCCAGAGCTGACAGGTTCCTAGGATTTGCTGCTAGCCAGTCTAGTCACTGAGTGAACCTCAGGTTCAATGAGAGATGCTGTCTCAAATACAGTGGAGAATGATAAAGTCACACAGTGTAGACTGTTGTGGGTGAGTTCACAAAATATACCATACACATTTGACACATGCCAGCCAAAATAAAGTGGGAATGCAAGTCACTGAGGCAGTTTTTCTTTTTGTTTCTGAGAACGTTTTTCTTATCCTGAACCACTTTAAGTTTCACCTTTATTATTTTATTATCAGTTTAGAGTCAAAATAAAAAGCTGAAAAAGAGTCTCAGAAGATAGACAAAAGCACACACACACACACACACACTCAAGCACCAGATGGGCAAGTGTGTGTGTGTGTGTATCTCTGTCTGTCTCTTTAGTGAGGGGAAACCTCTTTAAACCTTTTCCATTTCAGACTATAAGATATTCTGATTGAGATTCAGCAGCCCCATATTTTTGTAGAACCAACACATTACTTTCTCAGCCTTAGTCTGGTGATGGATATGATCTTTGTCTTTGATTTGGATTGACTTATAATGGCTGCCTAGACTCCAGGTTGTATATCCGGGCAGGGTCCCTCAGTCCCTTAATGATGACTCTTGTAGGTTGGTGGCAGCAGTTCTTTCCATGTTTGCTGTCCTCAGTCTGGTATGTTAAACCAAACTGACACTTGTCATTGAAACCAACATAATCATATATACCCAAGGATATTTAAAGAAAGTGTGTGTGTGTGTGTGTGTGTGTGTGTGTCTTACTTATCCAGAGCAGAATATAAATTCATTTTGATGGATTACAGAATGTTTTGGCAATTCTGTAAGAGTACTGAGGAACACATAGGTGATGAAATATTTGTGTTTAGAGAAGATATTGCATTATATCACAGCAACTTGGGTATGCGGAGACTGCCTGATGTGTTCTATGTTTTCAACCTGACTGACTGTGATCCTGTCTGGTGAGCCACTGTCACCAGATGAAAGTGACAGAGAGCTTAGATTCTTAGGTTGACAGATAGCTCAGCAATGTGGAAAAGTTCAGGAATGACCTGGGTTTGCTTCAGGGAGATGGATGTTAGTGTAGGAAACGTCCTTTGAAGGATGCCATTCCAGGGACACAAGACAGTGCTGATGGTTGCCAGAACTCCACTTGTGATTCCTCCAGAGTTGGGCTGCCCAGCCTTGCTGGCACCCTTCCTAGACTGGTGAAGAAGGGCTGGTCAGGCAGGTTATTCAGAAAGCAGAGCTTGTACTGAAGATACTTGGGCTGCCCAGGGTTTCGCTGTGTCTCAGTTTGATATGACTGTAGAATCTTGTGCTGGGAGTCTTGCATCTTTGGTGGTGGGCAGAACTGCATCTAGTTTGCGTCTTTAGTGATGGCTGTAACTACTTCTAGGTAGTTCTGAGAGCCCAACTTGCCACAGTCAATAAATGTGTGCTGACTTATTTACTAGGGAGAAAAACTAGAAAGAGAACTTCCAATTTTGCTTAGCACATTCTTAGTAAAATAACAATAAAGCAAAAAAAAGGTAGATTTCATCTTTATACTAATGCCCAATTTAAAACAATAAATTGTATTTATTCTCCACTTATATACTTATGAAACACTGACTGTCTCCAAAGTTCAGGTACCTAACTGCAGATCTTTATTAACAGTGAACACAACAAAACAATACTTCCCACTCTTTGACTTGAGTCAGACAGAAGGAAATAGAAATTTTAAAATATTTAGCTGTTATCGCAGCAGGAAGAGTGAAGAATAGTGGAAGACAAGGAGCACAGTCAGCCCAGCTGAGTTGGAGATGGCTGCCTGTAGCATGTGGGATGTAATCTGAGACATAAGTTTGAAGTCACTGGGCAAAGCGAAGGGCTGCAAGGGGCAAGGAGGGGAGCAGAATGGTTCCTGGGCATTTCCACAAGACACTGCAGGCCTGTGCTCATTCTTTCTGGTCTAGGACTCACTCCCATTGTGGGCCGCAATCCTCCCCTGGAGGCGGAGCCTCCCTGATGTTGTCTTCACACCCTGCCATGGCTTAGGTCTCCTGGAAAAGTCTTTGTAGTCTTTGATTGTAAGAGGAGGCCGCTTGTTCCTCCTGGCGCCCAGAAAAAAATAACCACACAGAAACTGTATTAATTAAATCACTGTTTGGCCCATTAGCTCTAGCTTCTCATTTGCTAACTCTTACATCTTAATTTAACCCATTTTTATTAATTGCCACATGACAGTGGTTTATCGCAAAGTTTTGGCATGTCTGACTCTGGAGGCAGCTCCATGGCTTCTCTCTGCCTCCGCCTTCTTCATCTTATGCTATAAGCCAAGCCAGTTTCTTTATTCATTAACTGGTAAAAGCAACACATAGACAGAAGGACCTCTCACACCATTTTTTGCATAATAGACTTAGTCAACAACTGTCCTTGCAAAGTAACCATTCTTTTTAGTCTCAGCTGTTGCTCTTCTTCCTGGATGTGTGTATTCAGGGCTGGCCAGTACCATCAGGTAGGCGAGATGAGCCTTCACAGGAGAGTAAAGGAGGCAGATTTTTGCAGTGAATACAGAAGGCCTCTGTCTCTGGGTTCAGACTAAGATCAGGTGCTCAGAATTCTTACTCACGCTCTGTTAGTCTTGGTTTGCTTATCTTTAAAATAAGTACCATAGGTGTAAGTATGGAAGGCGTGAAGAACTGAAGGGTTTATTTCCTGACATCCACCAGAGCCTGCTTTCCTGTGCTAGACACTAGAGGATATTCTGAAAAGCAAACTTTAGGTCTGTGTTACGGGATCTCTTACCTTCTCTGTATGGCTGGCCTTACTGTGCCGTCTTGTCAAGGGCTGTCATCTGCTGTGCTGGCTTCATTACCAATTAACTTCTGCTTTCATTTTTCTTTAGAACTTTGTATATGAGCTCTGTATCTATATCACTGCTCCTGTTTTCCTCCCCAACTCATCTTGAATCCCCCCATCTATTGTCTTCTTGAATAGTTGCTGTGTGTGTACATGTGTGCTTGGTGTGTGTGTGTGTGTGTGTGTGTGTGCGTATGTGTATCACAAAAGTACTCCCACCTCCATTTAGTATTGTATCCAGTACATATGTCCATTATTAGTCAGTTTGGATTGAGCCTCACCGATGTGGGTGTGCCTCAACACACACACACACACACACACACACACACACACACACACACACTTTTAGAATTAAGCTTATAAGACGTATGTAGCCCTATGGATCTTTCAAACATCCTTTGTAATTTTCCTTGTATTACCTTTCCCCCTTCCTCACATATTAAAGCCCTCTGTTTTCCTCTTATCTCATCCATGTTCATAGGCCTGCCTCCTATTGTTTCTCTTTCGAGAGCTCACTCTGTCCTAACCATGTTCCCCAACCACTATCACAGTCCCCGTTTGCCTGACTTTTTTGGGTGTTTCATTTATTATACTCAAATCTAAGGATTTGGAGCTGGGATCCACAAATAAGAGAGGGCATATGGTGTTTCGTCTTTCTGGGTTTGGGTTACCTCACTCGGTATAATAATTTTCAGTTCCACCTATTTACCTGCAGAGTTCATGATCTCATTAAGATGTCTATTGGTCAGTAGTGGGTTGCAGGCCACTGCTAGGCCTCATTCATAGTCAATCTTACCTATTCGATAAGGGCAAAAGGAGCTAAAGTAAGCACAGGCGTTGTGCATCCAAGGAACTACTTTACCCTTGAATTTGTTTCCTGCTCAGTGTAGTGCCCTATAGAAGGACACAACCTGGGAAGAGTGAAGAAAATCTGGTCCCGGAGTTCTGGGAAATGTTGAGGGATGGATTATGCACCAGGAGTATGTTTTGCATTGGGCTTTCTTCACACGGATTCTTTAATTGAGTCCATGGGAACTCCTACCCACTGCAACCCAACTGTTGGCTGAGGTACTGCAGCTGGCTGCTGTCTTTGAAAGCACTGGAGGAATCTGGCAGAGTGAAGAGCTCTGGTGATGCTGTGCTAAGAGCCACATGGGCAGGCGAGATAGGTTTGTGGTCAGGGAGGTGTTTGGTGGAGATCCCTTTGACCCCCTGGTGACCTCTGTGGTGTAGACTGTCAGTGCTGTTAGTGTTGTTGTTGGTGATGGGGTGGTTCTACCGCTTGGTTAGTTGTAAAACAGTCTGGCTGGTGGTGCTTGTAAGGCGGGAAGAATATGGTATTGTGGCAGAAGGAAGAAACTTCATGAGCCAAAGTCCAAATTTCCATTTCAGAGCTGTCTGCCAGATTGCTTCTTGAACCTGATCCCGTTTCCTTCAGAACTTCAGTGTTTTCTCTTTGGCTCCATATTTGGTTTGAATCACCAGCCTTCCTGGTTACTGAGATGGCAACTCCTTCTCCAGAAATATATTGGTCTTCTTGCCGCTCAGCTTGATTAGCAGAGTATGCAAATTTTCCAAATAACCAGCAGGTCTTCTAATATCGAAAGCCTTAAAATGTGTTCTTATTATGCTAATTCGACAACAAAGGGAATATAGCTTGGCTTATATTGTATTAAAGTAAGTATTAAAGTAAGTCACATGAACAGATATTTTATTAGCACCTTGTTTTTAATTCTGCATTTCGGCAAACTTTCTCAAGTAATAAATGAGATTTCCTTTTTCACTAGGGAAGGCAAAGGTACCGTTTTTTGCTTAGTGGTTGCATTCTTCAGGCTGTTGACGATTGCATAAGGCAAAAAGCTCTGAAGGTTATTCACCTGTTAGATATTTATATACTGGGTTTGCACTGTGATTACTTATAGTAACTTCTTTTATCAGTTTTCCTGGAATATTTTCTTGCAACAGTTGGATTCAAATAAATCACACGTATTTGCATTTATGTCAAATCAGCTAAAAATGCACCAGTCCTGGCTCTGCTTTGCCTAGAATTCCAGTTCCTTCGATTTCTCACAGATGTGTGTTTTCAGCTGTCCCCTAGAAATCACCCTGGAGAAATGAATAGCTTCCTCGCTGCTTCTCCTTCCTTCTGAAGCCCGTCTCCACTCAGGGTTTAATGAGCCACCTGCTCTGCATGCGGCACCCTCTCTCAGAAACCTTAGCATCTTCCTGGAGCTTCTCAATTCTATTCGTTTTTCCTCCAAATTGTTGCCCAATCTGTGCTCCTTCTCTGTATTGTCTTGAGTCCACCTTCCTGGCCTGCTGCTGGCCATCTGTCTTGTCCCTTCTCTCTGTCCCACTTCTGACTATGATTGATGACTTTCAGGTTCCCGTCCCTAGTCCTTCTTGGGGTCACACACAGCCAAACCTTTGCAGTGCACCTCTCATCTGCTCCGCAGGCGTCTCTGTCTGCCTATTTATTCTGTGGTTTGCATTTCAGCCCCATAAACTCCCCATTTCCTGAATGGAGACTGTAGCCACATGGCTCTCTCTCCTCTACTTCCACTGTATTATCCTCTTTTCAGGGATGACTAAGCAACTCAAAGCCTTCTCACCTACAGTGATTTCACCTTTGGAGTTTTTTCTGGGTTTCCTGGTTATCAGGCCCTCTGCCATACGAAGCTACTCAGTCAGGGGTTCCTTCAAACTTCCTCCCTTTCTTGGCGGCTGGCTTGCTAGAGCAGCCCACGGAATGCATGAACGCATTTTTATAGCTCATTAAGAAGGAAGGAACTTCAGGGAGAACCAATTGAAGAGATACTTAGTGTTGGAGATGGGGCAGGTGACACAGAGCCTCCCGTCCTCTCTAGGCTGGCCACCCACCCAGCACCGCAGTGCATCCAGCCCTCTCTGAAGCCTGTTGTTAAGGGTCTTTGTAAAGGTGGTACCGGATAGGCATTATAGGCCACAGGCACTTGGGAAATGAGCCTGAAGTTCAGCTTCCTTCCTGCCTTGGATATAAGGAGAAGCGCCTGAGAATTCCATCTTTATAAAAATGGTTTGGTTTTTCTAGTTGTCAGCCTAGGATGCAGGCTGACAATTCCTGAACCTACCTAGGCTTCCCCAACCTCCAAGTACCTCCCCGGCATCATATGAAAGACATGTGTTGGCATGAAGATGCCAAGAGTTTTAAGAGTTGTGTTCAAAAATCTAGGAATGAAAACGAAGCCTTTATTTTTTCTAATCCTACCGTGACTCTGCTTTATTGTAATTGCCCCCATGTTTCCCATCAGCCACTACTGTGAGTGTTGAAGGGGGAAGGGTCATTTTTCCTCAGCTTTCATTCAGTGACTTAATTTTCCCTGGCGAATAACCCAGATTCTTCCGTGCTGGTTCTTGGTAGTACATGGTCCTGTCTTGGTGGATACTCTCTTACTACTGAATTCCAGTCTCCCTGGTTATATACGCAAAGAGTTGAAAGCAGAGATTCAAATAGATAGTTAGATGAGACTATTCAGTCACAGTAGCCAAAAGAACCATTAACAGTGATTGTATAACCAGTGGTTATACTCGTGTGTGTAATGACTAAATCAGGCAACCCTAAATTACTCTTCCATCTGCCTCCCAGACAAGATCTGATTACTCTGAATTGCAGCCTGAATAAGTTGTGAACATATTAAATACTGTGCATATTAACGTATTTAAAATAAAATTTTTATTTTGCAAGGGCATGTGAGATTCATTTTGTCATCGTTCACTTGGGTGTGTGTTTGCATTTTCTCCTCTTGTCTGGTTTGGGGACAGGGCCTCACTGTGTTTCAGTGGTTGACCAGTACTCTTGATTTTCCTGCCCCTACCTGCCCAGTGCTGGGATTACAAAGATGTGTCCCACATTCTCCAGTAAGTGGCAAGACAATCTGTAAGCAAGGCCCTCCCTCCTCCATCAGGGAGAGCTCTTAAGATATAGGAAAACCTCTTTATTTTTAAAATGCCCCCCAAAGCAGAGAAATATACAGGATTATCAATGTTTAAAGATCGAAATTTAAAGCAATAATTTATATACAATATATATGATTATACGGTAGATTTATATTCAGATAAAATTTTCAATGCTTTTTCTTTGTGGGGGAATTGTTTTATTTTTTGAAATTTGCTTAAAAATTTTAAACTGTGTATTGTTATTACTTTTAAACCCTCCATGGAGATAATTGTTATTTCTAAAAGTTTAAAGAAGTGTAAATACTTTTCCTTTTTCTTTCCCAGATTCTTTACAGAGTTAGAAGCAAGACATCAGAATAACATCTTCATAGACGATATAAGTGACATCGTAGAAAAGCACACGGCGTCCACATTTGACCCCTATGTGAAATACTGCACCAATGAAGTCTACCAACAGAGGACCCTACAGAAGTTGCTGTAAGCAGGGTTGAAGGCTCGGGTCTTGATCGTCTAACCTACTCAGAGCTCACTGATAGAGATGAATTAATCATAGACATGAGAGTCCTAGGAGACTGTTTCCTTCTTGAGCGATGTGTAAGAGGGTTACTTTTCGAGTGAGGATGTGGTGGAGAATTTTCTCCCTAAAGTACGCTGAAGTCATGCCCCCCTCCCCCTTGCACATCCCTTCCGTTGTCCAGAGACTTGACTCATCATCACCCAACCTCCCACTTTTCTAAACAAGTAACTGGCCATTAAGTGGTTTGCCAGAAGGCATAAGGGGGTTTTTAAGTGGACCAGGGCGAGTCCCTAGGATCCAGGGTTTTCCTTACTATTCTAACCTCTGTAAACTGTTTACCAGACTTGCAGGATCCCTCTTCTCCCTCCCTGGGTCGATAGCACTGAGCTGCTTGCTGTGGGAGGGTTTAAAAGAACTGAAGAAAAAGAGGAGCATGGAGATCTTAATTCTGCCACCATAAGGAGCCAAGCATTCTCTTTCTCGCCACACTTCTTTCCTTTTTAGATTATTGAGAGTTTGGATCTGAGGTAGAGGAGAATCAACAATTGTTAAGTGTTCTCTGTATACTGCTTTGTTATTTTAGAGGCCCCAATGATCATAAGTAGCTGTTTTATACTGTCATTGTCCACCATAAACCCAGTTTAGGACTTCCTGGCTATTGTTATTCTCATTCTTTCCTAAGAGTAGTGACATTTATGGCGCCTCTCGCCACCCCAGGCGAGGTGTGAGATCTTTGAAGAGTCTAAGGGGACAGTGACAATGTGTCAGGAGAATGAGGGCCTAGAGACGGAAACATCAAGATTAACATACGGAAAAAGAACTAGTTGGGAGTGGGAGCCTGTTAACTTTCCCCACCTGGGTTTCGGTGACAATCATCACGGGTGAGAACAACTCTTCTGATACAAACTTGAGAGCAGCTGCTGTTTGCATGAATGGCCTACAAAGGAATCACGCCCCTGGAGGCTCAACACTTTCCCTGCTCAGGGCTCCCACCTTTGGGAGATCTCCCCTTTCTTAATAAGCTATTCATATTTCTGTTTATAAACATATGCCCCCACCCCCACCCTCCCCAAACTCAGCTCCTTGGCTTAGCACTTCTAAGCCTGCTTACCCAGACTCTGTGGGCCTACCTTTTTGCCACTCAACTCCTTGTCAACAGCCATTGCCAAAGGTGTAACTTTCTGCCTTCCTCTTCCACATCTCTGTCCTCCGAGCACCTGCTGAGATCTCCACTTGCCTAAACCTGGGATCTTTCTCTCAAACTAACAATTGCCTATGAACTTCCTTCCAAGTATTTTTTAAAATTCTTTTATTAGTGAAGACTAATAACCGGAAGGAGACCTCATTTTTCCTGGTAACATTGATCGTTCCCAAATTTGGTAAGGAGGGCAGATAATGCTGTCTTCCTGTCACCTCCCCAGTCATGCTACATGGGTAGGATGGAAACCCCAGCCAGTGTGGTGATTAGGTTTTCCATGTAGAGAGGGGCTCACTTGTACTTTGGGGATTTCAAAGCCTGGTAAGTCTGTTGTGGTGGCTTCTCAGGGATGCAGGGTATTTAACCTAATACCTGGCTTCCACCCACTTGATTCCAGAAATGTCTCCAGATTTGCATGCCCTTCATTTTCCTTTACCCAACACAGGGCTAGGGCTTTGTACCTGAACATATATGTTCATTCTTGGAAGCAAAGCCCTGAATTAGGGTGGACATTGCTTTTTATTTTGTTTTGCAGGACTATATATATATATAATTAGTTACAGCATCTGTATTCTATGATTCTCAAAAATAGATTTTTCTAGATTACCTTAATCAAACCATCATGAGAGGTTTCCCATGGAAATTAGTGTTTGTATCTTTAGGGGAATTCAAGGTTGATGCAGTAACTTTCTACTTCTGCATGTTAGAAACCTCAGAAGTCTTCAAAACCCAGCCAACCAAGATTCCCTAGTCCACCCCAGATGCCTTAATCAGAACCCTTTGGGCGTGGGAGGAGCCTGGATCCTGTGTGAGATATAGGTGCAACCTACGTGAAGTTTGTTTTTAATTTCCTAGAAATCTTTTGAAAACTATTGAGGAAAGGATACTTAAAAATTCCCAGTGTGAGAAAATAAAAATAAGACAGCTCTGTGTAATTTCTCTTAATTTGCTATTTCAGGTCTTTCACAGTTTATTTTTAGTAGCCTTGAACCACATCATCTGATGAATTTCAAGTCACTTTTTTTTATATATATATAAAATGGTCCTGACAGGCACTGCCTTCCTCTCTAGTTCTGGAGTCCGGTGGCTGGTTCTGCAGCCTTCCTTTCCCATGGGAAGAGGGCTGTGGATGCTGCAGACCACCACAGGAGCAGGGGAGGAAGGTGGGACCAAGGATGAGAAAATTCAGTTTGATTTCTTCCTGTTGTTTTTGCTAAGTGCAAGTTAAAGTTTTGTGAGTGCCATTCTCTTGGAATCTCCACCTCATCCTCCTTCAAGGTTCTACAGACAGCTCCACGGAGATTCTGTATGGAGTATCTGGCAACACTACATGGATATATGCCAGTATCATGGCCGTTTTCAACTCAGTGGGAGAGGAAGAGAAATATTCTGGTTTATGTGGCCCAAGGGTTTCCTGGCTAGACGTGTCTGTAATCCAAGGAAGGACCCAGAAGGGTTGCACGCTGGAGGTTAGCCTGAAGAGCATCACCCTCCAAAAATTTTCTACAATCCCCAAACAATGAAGTGAACGCAAACCAAAAAGAGTTTCCTTTGTTAGAAAGATGATCTTTGGAACGGTCAAATGTCCCTTGAAAATCTTGCCTAAGTGATATTTGTTGGGGATCTCCAGCTAGGGGACCTATTCCAAACTCTGGTCTCACTCCTTTCATTCCAAATACAGCCTCTGAGTCAGCCTGTCAAAAATCAGCCCCTCCTTGGTGCTGCTCAAGGCCACGCCTACAGGCTACATAAGACCTGGCGGCCATCTTTGCCCTGGGATTCCTCCTCTGCCTTCCCAAAAGTCTCCCAGGAGTTGCATTTTTTTTTTTTTGCTTAGATTAAACTTGGATTAACTAATTTGATTTGATCTTACTTATTATATCTGTGGCAGCATTACTTCCAAGGGATTTAAGCTTCTTAATATTTCTTTCTTGGCTCTGCCCAGGGCCAAAACAGTGGTTTGAAGCTTGATTATTGTGTTGATGGGGTGTATTTTGTACGTGATCAAGTATGAGATCTGATCTTTTCATGCTAACTCATGATTGACATATCCTCCATTACAATCCTGTGTCTTCTTGTTAATACCCCAATTTTACAAAGATCTAATTCATATGTTTATTTTATTATTAATATTATTATTGAGTACCGTGTCTTATTTTTAGCATTAAATAGAAAAGGTAGAAAAGCCACCTGTCTTTACCAGGATGTTATAGTTTATTTTAAGCTTATATATAAGAATCATTGGTAATGTGAGAATTGACCTCAGAATTTGGTAATATGTTTTTATTTGCTTTTGAGCTTGCAAAGGAAACATTTCGAAGTTTTTTTTTTCTGCTTTGTCTCCCCACAGAGCCACCAACCCCTCTTTTAAGGAAGTACTGTCACGAATTGAGTCGCATGAAGACTGCAGGAACTTACCCATGATCTCTTTCCTCATTCTCCCCATGCAGAGGGTGACTCGCCTTCCCCTGCTGATGGATGTAAGGCAGGATTTGATGGTTTTGTCCTCTGGATATTCGCTGCTACAAATTTTAGTGACTAATTCACTTTATTCTGATTAAATTGATGCATGTCTCTTTTATAAAACCCCTTCATTGAGAAGATGCTATTCAGTTGGAAAGTCTATCTATGTTTGAGATCACTGGAATTTATCATTAATTTAGACTTGTGTGGTTAATTTGGTGAAACCTGCTTACATTACCCTCTTTTTTTGGAATGGGAATGACATTAGCTTTTTGAGGTCAAGAGACTTGGATTCCATTTCTGCCTGAACCACGAAGCATGAGACCTTGGACTAGTCACTTTGTTTTCAGGCCCTTGCATCTTGAACATTCCAAGATGCTTTGGGCCCAGTTTCTCCTGGCATGATAAGGTGTGAGCTAGTTTCTACCATGCATTGTGTAAAGTGGGTAAAAAGCCCAACATCCTTTGGGTATTAGGTAATAGTCCTAGAGGAAGAAGCCTTTGACTTTGAATAATGGCAAGGCCTGCTGAGGGAAGGGGGAGGAGACCATCTGGCCTGTGATAGGACCTGCTTAGCCCATGGGCAAATAGTGTCTTTTGATCTAATTAGGACAGTTTGTCACAGATGTACTTTAAATTGGGTCATTATATTGGCTTGGTATCAGTTTTTAGGTATTTGATTTTACAGACCAACACAGGGGGTGAAAATTTATCAGAGATACATAGTTGAGTAAAATTGCAAGTATAGATGCTATTGTCCATATTCCACCATAAGATGCTGAGATCCTCTCAAGCAGAAGTGAGGTGTGCAGTGCAGTGATTGTCACCTTCTCACTCTGCCACAGCGGTGTGGCGGCTTTATCAGTTCTTTCAGAACTCTGATTCATAAGCCCTTCCTTTGTCCTCTCCAAGTCAGTTCAGTTTACTGTGTCTGCTCCTGTAGTTTAGGAAACTGGTTTTCCTGCACGCACATAGTCACAGCTGCATACCAGTCTGAGAAACGCATGGCTCACAGTGCCGGTGCTGTGTAGGGTCAGTGAACGTAACTAGGAGTATCTACTCATACAACCTCAGCTTCCCCAGGAGAAATCACCTTGTAAGTCTTATATGGAGTTTGTCATTGGCCCACTGTCTAATGTGGAGTTTTAAAACACTGAATATTTTTTAGATCAGTATTTATCCTATCTAAAGATAGGATGCATTAATTAATAATCAACCGAAACCAAATTTTTTTTTTTTTTTGGTTTTTCGAGACAGGGTTTCTCTGTGGTTTTGGAGCCTGTCCTGGAACTAGCTCTTGTAGACCAGGCTGGTCTCGAACTCACAGAGATCCGCCTGCCTCTGCCTCCCGAGTGCTGGGATTAAAGGCGTGCACCACCACCGCCCTGCCCCCGAAACCAAATTTGGAGACCAGAATGGTATTCCTATTTCTATCACCCGAACTGCACAATGTTGGATATTTATGGCATGGTTACATAGTAGGCTTTTTATTCTGTTCTGTCATAATCCTGTTTGAGATTATGAGATTATTAATGTATGCACATAATTTTATGTACATTTTTATCATATAGATTGCAGGGAAGGATGTTTGCCCTCATGGAAATAACCCAATATTTTCCATATTGCTTTTATATCCATTAAAGGGGACAGAATTGATTGTGGGACCATGAGCAGAGTTTTCGAAGTACAACAGAACAGAATATGGAGTATTTGATATATACATGACTACTTATAGTGTTGATAACTATTATTTCTAAAAACCTTGCCTAATTTACGTGCACATCGGAACCGCTTGTAGTATAAATGCGTTCTTCAGGTCACACTTTTGAAAGGAAGAATCATTACTGTGAGCCCACATATGATGCGCTCTGCGCTTCTCTCATGTAGCAGTTCCACTGCCGGACTTCCAGATTTACAGACTGCGTTCATTGGTCGTTACAACACGGGGGCCTGCTAGTTATTAGCCACATTCTGCCCTCCCTAGTCCTCATCTGTTTCCCACATGTGAGAACCCAGGCGGCTTCAAAAACTGCCTCTTAAACTTCATTCATTAGGAAATTGACTTAAATTTGTCAAAGTGGTTGGACATTTTAAAACAATTCCATCGGTTCCCTGAGCTTTCAAAGTTATATGTACAAGCCGAGTGTTCCTTACTGAGAATGCTTGCAGAAAGATGTGTTTTACAGTTTGAATAATTTTGGAATATTTTCATTTGTATGAGGAGGTGTCATGGGAAAGGGGCCCAAGACTAAACATGGAATTCATTTGTGTCTCAAGCACGCCTTGTATGCATATTCTAAAGGCAGTTATATGCATCTATTCACTGTGTGCATGAAACAGTTTCTGGTGTGGAGTTCTCCATTTGTGGTGTTCTGACAGTCAAAAAGGTCTGCCTTTTTAAAGATTCAGGATTTCAGTTTTTCATATTTAATGCATCTGTATTTCAGCTTATCTTTAGCTGGTCATTAGAACTGGGACACGTTTTTTGGGGGTGGGGGGAAATGACCATACTCCAGGCACTCAGCTAAGATGTGTAGATCACTTACCTCCTGGAACAGGGCATGGGCGAGGCTGGGTTGGATCCCTGCACAAGGAACAAAAGGCAAAGCAATAGCCTGTGTTGTGTCTGGCTTTGCTACAATTTTACGGAGGAGGACAATGATGCTTATCTAGGGCCAGTGACATGCCCACAGTTAAATAGCTATCATAATGCAGGTCTGAGATTTGCTAGCCAACCTACTGACCTCTGCCGTCTTCTTTCTTAAATAGCTGGATTTATTCAGGCTTTATGTATTTAAAGAATATTTTCTAATTCTGCTAGTTGTGTTTTAATATCTTTACCCCTAATATCATGTCCAGAAAGAGTGGTTTGTGTAAATAAGAGGAAATGGCTGAGTAGTAATTTATTTGGCTTCATATGACAAATCAATTGGTTTTGCTTCTTTTCCTTCTTTTAGACTATATGTCAAAAAACACCTAAGGACTCTCCAAAGTATGAAATCTGCAAAAGGGCCTTGAAGGAAGTGAGCAAGGTAACTGCTTACCACGATAACAGTAAACCCCATGTAGAGAGCTTCGAAGAGTCCAGCAGACCTGTCCTTGCTATGAGCACTGAAATTTCTGCAGCCATATTCAAATAAATTGGAATGTTGACTGTTTCAGACAGGTTTTGTGTTATGTGCCCATCCATAGCTCATTTGTCTGGTATGTTAATAGCTGTTTGTTGATTCTTACCTTCATCAAATATTTATTGACTGTAAACCACTATACCAGGACTAATGCTGGTCTCTGAATATTTGGTGACAAGGCAGGTGTGTTTATTGCATTCAAGGTATGTGCAGAATAAAGAGAAAGACATACATGAACTAGAATTACACTCAAGGGTGATGAGTGATGTGGGAGGCAAGTACAAAGTGATTTCAGCTGAGATCTACAGCAAGAATATCTGTGAGCCAGGGGGTAGAAGGTGGAAGGAGTGTCTTGGGTGTCTGGAGACCCAAATCCAGGTGTTGAAGGGTTTGAAGAACTCACTGAGAGAGGGGAGGAGAGGGAGGAAGGGAAGGAGGGAATCAAGGAAGGAGGGAGGAAGGAAGGGAGAGAGAAAAGGAGGGAGGACTTGCAAGGAGCTTGTTAAAAATGTTAGAGAGTTGGAGGCTATAGTCTAAGATGATGATAAAGCTATGAATTCATGTAAGAAGATGGAAAGAAATTTTTTGTGTGTATGTGAATGTGTATGTATAGTAGACTTGGAATTGGTGATCACTTTGGAGGACAGGCATCAAAGAGATATAATCCTTGATTATAGACAACTGGGTCATTTTCTCTTTATTACTATGAAAAGATAAATTCCATTTTGGATATATAATGTAGATTCTATAAAATTTGTATTTTGGATCAGAGCTCAGAGGAGAGAATCAAATTGGAGACCTGGGTTCAGGAACCATCAGCATGGATGATAGTTCGAGGTTGGAGTGTGAAGGGTTTTACCCACGATGAGGATACAGGATAGTAAGTGCAGCAGCCCATGGTGAAAACCCCAAGGAATACCAATTTTTAGTCTTATGTGGAAGAAAGTAACCAGCATAGGAGACAAAAAACAAATAAGACATGCCAGAGTAAAGGAAAACAGAACAGATTTTAGCATTGCAAAAATGGCTAAATAGCTCATGGGTGCGCCTGAGAAAGAGGCAAGAATTACTTAGCTGTTTACAGGGTTCATCCACAGGTAAATGACACAGAAACCGCATTGAAATATGTTGAGCAATGAGTTGGGTGTGTATCAGTACGATAGCTGTCCCTGGTGGCTGACTGCTTCAGGAATCAGGCCTGGAGTAGAGAGAGAGAAAGAATTGTGACTGAAAGGGAAGTGATGTTTAAAGACAGAAAGCTGTGTGCTTGTTGCTGCTAGGCACGTGGTAGCTGAGAAAGCTGAAAAAAGTATAGTCACCCCCCCCCCCCCCCGTGAGTAGCATATGAACAGGATTTAGATGAATGGACACTGAGCGTGCCAGAAACTTCCAGTTATCTCGTGTTGCTTACTTCCTGCACAAATGGGAAAAAGATCTTCATTCTACTTTATTATAAAATACTATTTCTTTTTATCAGCTTTAAGTACACTCATTATTTTACTTATCTTTGAAAGCCATTTTACAAAGTTTAGGGTTAGTCCAGTGACCCAAATATTTACTAAGTATTCATCAATGGCCCATGAATCCATTTCTTTGCAGATAATGCACTATTTCTAATTGAGCAGAGTGTCTCTTAGCTGGATGCTCTTGAAGAATTGCTGAGACTTCCCTCCTCCAGCATCTCTTTGTGGTCTCATGCTTTACATAACACTGTGCTTAGATTTTGCCTTTGAACTTGGTAGTCTGCTTCCTGCTGCTCTGGTCTGGAAGAGAGGAGGCATCGTAGCTTGTGGTAGAATGGGGTTCTCTTAGGTAAAGGCAAAGCTAGGCAGAGGATGGGAGCAGAATTGATAGAGACCTAGAGTGTGGGGCGAAACCTTGTCTGGAGGTTGTGGAGCCACAGAGGATACCACTCTAAAAAAAACTTCAGAGCCCTTTACACAACCCCCACCCCTATTGTTAACTCCTGGTTACCCGCCCCACAGCTGAGCACCATGTCCCAACCGGGTGGCACAATGAGTTCTATAATGAGCAGAAATGGGTTCTTGGAACTTCTAGAGAGTAGATGATTTTTAGGGAGAGATCTGAGATTGAAAATGAGGTTTCTTGGAGGGGAGAAAGGACCATACAAAGTAAAAGAAAGTAAGTCAAATTTATCTTTGTATTTCTTAACCCTCCTATGCTGTGTTCCCAGTTGGTTCGACTGTGCAACGAGGGAGCGCGGAAGATGGAGAGGACAGAGATGATGTACACGATTAACTCCCAGCTGGAATTTAAAATCAAGGTAGCCTTCCGTCTACGTTTATCATATCATTGCTGCTTAAATCTCATGTAAGCAGAGAAGGTTGCAATTAGCGTTTCTAAGAAGGATTGTCCATTGAAAAGACAGAGGACTCCCCAGATGCCTAGGGTAGTTTCCAGGCTTCTCTCCAAGCCATGACGGGTATGACCTTCCTCAGAAAAACCACTGGACAGTTAAAATAGTTGATAAAGGAGAGTCCTCAAGTGTTGTCATTAGGTTCTGCCATCTAATGGTGTCCCCTGGATGGACTAGGGTGTTCTAAGCCAAGTGAGACTACGACTTCGTTTTTGCAGAAGAGAGAGTTATTGGACCATTTTTTTTAAAGCGTGTTTTCTCATGTAGCTCTTTTCTACATCCGTGCCGCTTCTGCTACCTGTCTGACACTGCTCGTGAACAGAATGATCAGAATGCCCAGACCAGCAGAAAGTGGCAGTTAATGGCAAACCTGGGTCATGGCTCATTCTTTGTTGGAGTTTGTAATGGATAAGCTTCTGAGTGTGATTTGGTTTTTGTTATACAACACAGAAATTTAAACAGGCAATTTAAAGTGACCCTATTTTTTTCCTAGCCAAACTTTCTGACTTAGTAGTGTCCTGGTGATCAGCATGTCATGGTATTCTGCAGAAGCCACATTCTCTGCCCCAGTACAGAGTTTGTGAACCACTGATACGGAACAACTACAGCCTCTTATTGTGTAAGCAGGAAAACAAAACCCAGAGATCAACTGTCAACAGTCACTCATCTAGTGATGCTAAACATCAAGATCAATGTGAAATCAGGCTACGGACCCTGGCGTTCTGACTGATGGGTGGTGTAAACTTTTCCCTTGTAATACCCTGACTACAGTCATCTGAATGCAGATTCTTAAATCCAAAAACAGATTATTGACTAATTCAGACCACTTAGAAATGTCATTTGGTACAACTTGTAGCCTTTAAGTTGGATAATAAGATATATCTTATTATTTTGGTGGTAATAATACACATTTGTATTCGGTTCATTGTAAAGTTGAGAAAATTAGAAGTTCAAAGAAGTTGTAGTGATTTGCCCCAGAAGTATGGACACAACCAGGTGTGCTTGGTTAAGATAACATTAATGGTGTAATGAAGGTCTCTTAACACATAATAAATCTAGAAGTCATAAATAGAAAACCGAAAACAATGCCTAGTTCAATGCCTAGTTCATTAGGTGAAAATGTATAAACCTTTCACTGTACAGGAACAAGAAAGACAGAAACAGAGACAGCGTGCAGAGGGGGAGAAGTAGCTGCAGCCTTGTTCATGCAGTATGCATGCTGTACCTCACATGGAAAGGCAGAGTGTTGAGGAAAGGAGAAGGGGCAGACACTGGAAATGACAAGTTAGAGAGCTACTGCCAGAGCGGGAATGGCAAAGGACGATTAAGGTTTTGAAAAATGGCTTGGTTTCATTCATAAAGAAATTGCTAATGGACATTAGGGCAGCAAGCAATCCAGAAGTGTGAGAAGACAGTTGAGGTTATAGAAACGGCATTTTACAGGCTGCTGCTAGAAAGGATTTTCACAGTCGTAGAACTTGCTGCCATTTTTACAAAGCAAGCTATTGCAAACCAGCAAGTGTTCTTCCAGGAGTCTATTCTGTACTGGGGGATATAAAGATCACATAGTTAGTTTGTTTTAGCAGAGGATCTGAATCAATCCAGATATTTATCATGGAGAGCTATTGCACCAAAATGAAGCAGAACAGACCCACTCAGCTTTAGGGGAAAACAAAGGATGGTTGGGTTCTTAGGTACCTATGAAGGTAATCATGTATATCATTAAATTAAAAAAAAATAGTTGCTTAGAAAAGTACTCTTTCCGAAGAAATTTCTGGAGAGGCAATGAAGGATCTAGCATCTACCATTACCTGTGGAGCCAGGAAGCAGTGTGTGGGACCTGGGTGGGTGAGAGAGATGGGGAAGAGGAGGCTTTTCCCACAATGCTTCGTTCACAACACACTTTGGTTTTCAAAGAAAGCATAGACATTCTGAAAGCTACTCTCAATTTGGGGTGAATAAGTGGAAGTTTGCTATTTCCTAGTGGAATACAAAGACTATAAAAATATCAATGTACTTTAAAACAACACAGCAATGATAAACTCATTACCTAGTTGCTACACAAAGCATTGTCCTAGGGCAGCATATACGGTAGAGCATCGTCATAAGTGTCCTTGGTTCAGACCCAGGACCGACACGCAATGGCGGACAGCCTTGAGCTTCCGACGCTTGTATCAATCAGGACCTAACCTGACGTGTGTGTGTGTGTGTGTGTGTGTGTGTGTGTGTGTGTGTAGCAATTCCTAAGCACACGGGTCAGAGTTTATCTTAAGCAATTCTTTCTCTGCTGACCTTACAGGACTCTGCTGTACCTATTACATAACTGTGTGCTTCCGATTAAGGGGCTGGAAACCCCAGGGCCTCCCTTAGAAGCCAGTTTGCAAAGTTTGGGTTTAGCCATAATCTTTGATCTTCCTTGTTGAGTTTGTATACAGCGGATGAATAACCTTCTTGTAAAAGCCCTTTATAAAGTTGGAAAACTATGAAACCCTTTCTTTGCTTCTTCATTTCCTCCTTAATATCCTCAATTTCCTTCAGCCATTTTTAATCATTCTTCACTTAGCAGGATGTCGTGTGCTGTGCCATGTTACTGTGCCTGTCTGTTTACTATGTATCTAGGAACTGTTGCTTCTTTTATGGATATATGTTCTTAAATTTTTGGCAGTATGCATTTCTAGTAACTTTACTTTTTATTCTTTGGGAAAAGGAAAGAACTCAAAAGGGTACAAATTTTTCTGTGGTTTTGAGAGTTTTCCAGTTGGCTTGTACAAAACTGAATAAAGCAAGGGCAGAATGTAATTCCTTGGGTGCAGCCTTTTGTGTGAGATTGAGGGGTTCCGTAAAAGAACTCGACTGCCTTAGTCGGAAAGTGGAGTAAGGTTTTCAGGGGCGTGTTTACACAGTGGAGACACCGTAAACTTAAAAACAGGTGCTCTCAAGTCTATGGCTGAGCAGATTTCTCTAGACAAAACATAAGTTTTGTGGGTTTTTTTCTTCTTGAAAAATCCTTTTGTAGTTCAGAAAGTGAACATGGACTTTGAGATGTCTCCTGGTAACTATCTACAGATTTCCATTTCCATATGTTTATGTTCAGCTTTGAGCTATCTACAATAACTGATAGATTTTGTCACTATGTTTTTTGAATTTCAAGTGGCTCCTGTTTTCCTTTGAAGTTCAGAGTTAATAGAAGAGTCATAATTTTGTGGCCCAATAACATTTTCTTGGGGTTTCAGTTTTGTATGGACACGCTAGTAAGTTTTCATGTTGAGAAGTAACGGTGTGCTTTCTGGAGAATGTGCCGTATCCAATTGCATTTTGCCACCATCTGCCTATAACATGATGATGCATCTCATCAGATGTACCTTGATTATAATGTCTTATTGGCCTCCACTTGGGTATGGGCACTGAGTTTTTCTCTCTTTATAGCCTTTCCCCCTCGTCTCCTCTTCCCGGTGGTTGGTGAAAAGAGGGGAGTTAATAGCCTACGTGGAAGACACGGTGCTGTTCTCAAAGAGGATGTCCAAACAGCAAGTCTACTTCTTTCTCTTCAACGACGTGCTCATCATCACTAAGAAGAAAAGGTGAGCCGGTCAAGTGTGGCCTGTTAGGGCACCGTCCTCCGAAAGCCTGAGTGGAGGTTGTGTAATTCCTAAGTGTTGAGTCAAAGTCACATCTATCCTTCACTGTCTCCAAGTACAAGTATAGTTAAGACTTGCGTTACTATGAACCTCGTAATTACAGCCATCCTCTACTGAGTTTTACTGGGGACAAGCCAGTGCTCTGCGCATCTGACACCTCCACATTGCTCAGTTCTCCTGCCACGCCAGGCGAGGCTCTGCACTTTATCCCCACAGCATTGTTCATGCTTCTGTTGTCCCAGGGCATTTGGATAAATCAAAATAAATGGTTAAGGACATGCTAGGGGCAACTCTGGTGTGCCTTGTGACTTAATTTAAAAGATGTTATTAATCTAAGAAATGTGCCCATGAATGGCAAGGTGTTGAGCGTGCTTCTTTCCTGGGGAAGTGAAGTATCTCAGTTGATTGGCAAGTGATTTTTCTCCTTCTGCTTTTCTGCTCTTCATTCATGTCCTTCTTTGAGGAGATGACCAGAGGAATTTCATACAAATTTAATATCTTTACAGTATATTTTTTAAAAATCTCAACCAGTTCCCATTCTCAGGATACACACACACACACACACACACACACACACACACACACACACACACTCCTTATCTCTGTCTATTCCCTGGACACATCAAACACATAAACATATATATTCTCTCTCTCTCTCTCTCTCTCTCTCTCTCTCTCTCTCTCTATCTCTCCTCTGCCTTTCTCCAGGGGACATTCTCTGTCACATGTATCAAATGATGACATTACTCACATAAAGCTATATTTCCTATTGGTATAAGATACAGTTTACATCTTAGACTATAGTCTGGAAATAAAAATGGCAAACTTTAGGTCATTTCCATGTATGAAGGAAATGGGATGAACTGTTGGCATGTAATAGAATGGGTAGTTCGGAGAGTAAACTTTCAACAGTAGAAATAGCCTACCTATGAAAATATTCAATAAGTGTCCAAATTTATCATGGGATATTTATTCTACTACTAGTTCTGAGTTGCTGACTTTTTTAACTGATGAATCAAAACAAAACAAAATAGAGACTGAGCTTCTTATTTAATCAGACTGTGATATGAATGGTTCAGGTGTATACTGTCTTGGGAGTTCTGTTGCTGTGAAGAGACACCATGACCACAGCAACTCTTACAAGGGAAAACATATAATTGAGGTGACAGCTTACAGTTCAGAGATGCAGTCCCTTATCATCATGGCAGGGAGCATGCTGGCATCCAGGCAGACATGCTGCCAGAGAAGTAGCTGGGAATCCTACATCTTGCAGGCAACAGGAAGTAGTCTTCATCTCACTGAGTGGTATCTTGAGCATATATGACACTCCAAAGCCTACCCCCACAGTGACACATTCCCTCCAACAAGACCCTACCCATTCCAACAAAGCCACACTTCCTAATGGTGCCACTCCCTGTGAACTTATGGGGGTCATTTTTGTTCAAACTAGCATATATACCCAGGAAAACAGAGCAGGAACTTGGATGCTCTACCCCCAAAAGCAATTCCAAGAGGAAAGGGTTTATTTTATCTTATATTTCCACATAAATGTTCACTACAGAGAGGAGTCAGGGCAGGAACCCTGAGGCAGGAACTGATGAAGAGGCCATGGAGGAGCGCTGTTTACTGGCTAGCCCAAGGCTTACTTATACGACGCAGTACTACCTGCCCCAGAATGACACTGCCCGCTATAAGATGTACCAACCGACATCAATCATTAATCAAGAAAATGTCCCACCAGCTTGCCTGTAGGTCAGTCAGGTAGAGGCTTTTTTTTTAGTTGAGGGTCTCTCTTCCCAGAAACCTAGCAAGCAGAGCATGTTATCTTGACTTTTATAAAGACTTTTTTTTCCCTCAGAGTTGTTGGGATTTTAGACAGTTTTTTTTTTCTAGTTAGCTCAGGCTAACCTGAAGCTCACTGTGTAACCAGATTGGTCTCTGTCAATCATTTCTGCCTTGGCTTCTTTAATACTGGGATTATACTGTGTACCACCGAGCTTGGCTTTCAACACGAAGTACGTTTTAGGGGGTATAATGATGTGTGTCAGACTCTTGATTTCTAACATCTTCCAGCTGTCTCCCCAGGTGGACCCACAGTTTTATCTAATCTTCTGAGTTGAATGATAAAACAAAGGTTCACAAAACCCTGCCAGTTTTAAATATTAGAGTCGTTTTAACTGTTGACTGATAAATTGGTGAGAGTTATCATCTTTAGAGGTCGTTCTAAAACCAGGATAGTGCAGCTTTTATTCTTGAACTTGCACAGAGCTAGACAGTAAATGCAGAATTCGGGCAGATGTTTTCTCGCTCAGCAGCTGATTTTCCTCCTCACAGGTGGCTTTGCCATTACATTTCGTGTTGATACAGCTATGCCAAATTCGTGGGCCCAAGTATGTTATTGAAATTATAATCCGAATGACAGAAAGAGCAAGGCATATTTTCCCAGCGGAAAGGGCACCCCAAGCATCTAATTAACGTTTGCCAAAACTGGCATTTTCTTGCCCTGTCAATAAGTTCGTCGAATGTCTGAAGTCCTCCCAGCTGAGGAGATACCCTTGGAAACTGCTGGTTCACGGACACGAGTCTGCGGGAGAGAGGCTTGCTAAGCAGGCTGGGTGTGAAATGTACAATATGTGCTGCTGTATTTACACAGTAGTGTCAAGGAGGCAACTGCAGATGCTTTGCATGCCAGAGGCAGTGGTGAAGGAGATACAGCTGCTTGGAGTCAGGCAATAATTCAGACCATCTACAAGGCAGAGAGATAAGGGCTCCTTATCTGTGCCAGCTCTCTAGGGCTGATCCAACCACCCACGGACTGACTGAAACTATAAGGTTCCAGCAAGGAGCTTAGCATGGACGCCAGTAGTTTGTTGGCACGGGAAGGCTTTCTTTCTACCTACTGAGACTGGCTCTATGGGGGACCGCTATTTTTTCTCCTCCGTTCCAGACTGCTGCATAGGGCGTACTATACACATTCCTAGCTTGCTGAGTGTGTGGCCTTTCACCATATAGCTGATATTTGCAGAGCAGGACTTGATGGTTTAGCCCCATGGAGTTGTCTTCAAAGATAGTGTTTTTTTTCTTTTTATTTCTTTTTTCACATTTTTTAGATTGGAAGAAAACATAATTTTTTTTTATCCTATCTGGGTTGCTAGTTAGTCATTTTATTAATAGTTTATTCTGCCAAATTTCAAAGGGATACATCTAATCTGACTTCTTTTGATCAGAAAGTGAATTCGTTGTGCTTGAAGCTTGGACGGGAAGCTACCTAGACCTCACTAGATTCTGACCTCAGCAATGTTGATATAGGGCCTGTGCTTCTTTGTTGGGGGGCGGGGAATCCTGTGATGTAGTATTAAACAGAATCTCTGGTCTCTTTCCACTGTTTGCTAATATCACTTCTTCCCATTGTGGTAATAAAACCGTCTCCAGGAAAGTTGCCTAATGCTCCCCCAGGTGGAAGCCTCTTCAGAACACCCAGATTGGCTTTCTCAGTACTGTTGGTACAGGTTGCAGGGGAAGGAGCCGTTTGTTCATCCCGGCCGCCCGGCTAGCTTAGCCCCGAAATAACCATACAGAAATTGTATTAATTAAAACACTGCTTGGCCTATTAGCTCCTACATCTTATTGACTAACTCTTACACCTTTATTTAACCCATTTCTATTAATCTATGTATTGCCATGTGGCAGTGACTTACCAGGTGTAGACGTAAGTCACAAACAATGCCACACCAGTTTGGAATTATGATTAATAGGGTGGTATTTATTTAAAGGGGAAAAAACTTACAGATCACCAGACAACAGTCCTCTGCACAACCAGGAAGGGAGTCTAGTCGCCTTCGGAGCAGGAAGTGAAGAGAGAGAGGAGAGGGAAGTGGCCGCTTTTTTAAAGGGAGAGAGACCACACCCCAATGGGCTGGTATCTCAGCAGCTATAGGCTGGAGGAGCGGAAGGACCTCCCGCAACAACCAGGAAAGATTCAACATGTCTGATTCTGGTGGCTCCATGATGTCTGACTCTGCTGTCTTCCTCCCAGAATTCACAGTTCTGTCTTCTCCTCCTACCTAAGTTCTGCCCTATCAAAAGGCCAAGACAGTTTCTTTATTCATTAACAATGAAAGCACAACACATAAACAGAAGGACCTCCTACACCAGGCGCCTGTCAGTGCATGGCTTGACACAGCAGTAATAGAGATAATGCATTATAAACATGATAGGTTATCAGATAGTAGTGGGTTGATATGTACTATCATTTTGTAGCTGATACATGCCAAGAATAACACAATAAGCCTGCTGTTGATTCTACCCACATGTTCAGCCTTATGAAGTTATGTACGTTTGGCCCTAATCTAAGACCTTAGTTGGTTAAAACTCTCAAACTCTGGGAGACAGTTTACCATCTTTTCATTCATGGTTGGTCTCTTTATAGCTGCTGTATTACAGTACTAAAAAAAATGAATGACTTAAGGGTCCAGAAGGGCTAGCCTCATCTCTTCCAGCTCCCAGTGACTCCAGTCATTCTTTCCAGTTTGCCTGCCTTTCCATATGACCTGTTTCTCTGCTGCCTGTGCCTCTGTGTGTCTCTGAGCCCCCCACCTCTCATTGCTGGGTTACTTGATGCAGAGCCTTCTCCAATCTGGTATGACTGGGTTACATCTGCAAAGGGTTTATCTCTAAATAAGGCAGCTTTCAAAGTGCCAGGAGTGCCAGGTGGTGTTGGCACATGCCTTTAATCCCAGCGCTCGGGAGGCAGCAGCAGGTGGATCTCTGTGAGTTTGAGGCCAGCCTGTTCTGCAAGAGCTAGTTTCTAGGACAGGCTCCAAAGCTACAGAGAAACCCTGTCTCAAAAAACAAAACACACAAACAAACAAAAACAAAACCCAAAGTGCCAGGAGTTAGGACTCCACCCTTCTTCTTTGCAGCATACAATCCAACCCCACTACATGCCTGGCCCCTTACTGCCACCTCACTTAAACACCATTAAGAAACGTGCCATGATGGTCTAAGGTAGCTCAGGACCACATATTTCTTCTACACCAAGTCACTCCATTTTCTAAAATAGTTTTCAGAATATTGTCATGGTCACACGACTTGAACGTCTCTGTGTGGTGGTGGTTTCACAGATTGCTCATATTCAAATCCTTCCCATCACCTCTCACCTTCTCCCAGATCCATTCCCTTCTTAGTAAATGGCCCCTCTGCCCTCTGGCTGCTATGGGAAACCTAAAAGGTAACCTTCCCGTCTGGGTTTGCTGGGCTCCCACAGGCAGCTGGTTTGTCACAGCCTTCAGGGTAGCTGGAGTTCTGTGCAGCTTGTGAAATCCTTCTCTTCCACATCACCACTGCCCTTCTGCCAGTGCTTTCCATTTCTTCCTCCAAGGTAGACCCAACAAGCCACAGACACTTCCTCTCCTCGCTCCTTACCCTCCACATTCAGAATGTGTTTTCAAGATGAACCTGCTTAGCTTCACCCTTTGTAAAACTTAGCCTCCGCGTCTTATGTTGCTTTCAGCACAAATGCCTTGCAAGCACATCCGTCTCCATCTCCTCCTCATTGTCCTCGTCCTGCATCTGTGCCTCTTCACCCCACTTTCGATGCCAGCCCGAGCACAGGTTTCTCTCTCTACCTGGAATGCTTCCCCTCTGCCCTCCCCTCACTTCAGACCTTCTCTAGGCAACTTTCTCATCGTTTAGGCTTACATTAATGGCCACATCCCTTGGGGGTTTTATTCTACTGTCTAAGTCTGTTTTCTGCCTCCCTGTGATCTGATAAAACTGGACACTTTCCTGGCTGTAACATTTAATGTCCACTGTGAGCCTGTGTCTCATATTGACCTTTATGTCTCTTGTGCTGAAACCAGGCACTTAGCTGTAAGAATGCTCGTATGACAAGTATTTGCTGAGGACGAGCCACTCAAACTGATGCTGTCCTATGTTCTGTTGCTGTGAAGAGACACCATGACCACAGCAGCTCTTATAAAGGACAACATTGAAATAAGGCTGGTCTGCATGTCACCATGGCAGGGCATGGTAGCGTGCAGGCAGACATGGTACCAGAGAAAGAACTAAAAATTCCACATCTGGATCTACTGCAGAAGGCAAAGAGACTGGGTCTGACTTGGCTTTCTGAAAACCCAAAGCTCATTCCCCAGCGATATACTTCCTCCAATAAGGCCACACCTACTCCGACAAGGCCATACCTCCTAATCCTTTCAGACAGTGTGGCTCCTTATGAGTCTGTGGGGGCCATTGTCCTCCCCAAACCACCACAGGTAGCCAAACAGAAGCCCCACTGCATGGATGCCCTATTCATTCTGTCTCATGTCTGGAACTTCTGGAGACTGGCTTGGTCTGGCCTTGTCCTCCAGAGTTGTCTTCTGTCTTCCTCATGGTGGAGCTGGTTTCCTAAGGCGTTGTTGATGGTGCAATGATCCAGACTATTTCTCCTGGGAGTCCTTTTGAGGACATCTGTGGTGTCTTAGGCAGACTAGATGCGGCTGATGTGTGGCTATGTGTGTGTGTGTGTGTGTGTGTGTGTGTGTGTGTGTGTGTGAGCCTTTCCTTCTGTATCCTTGTTATTCACTTTTGCTTTGGCTCAGACTTCAGGAAGGATATTTATGTCTTCCTTTGTTTTGGGTATTGTCTTTATAAATAATAAACTTTCGTGCTATTTCTTTTTCTCTTTCTCTTCCTTCCTTCCTTTCAGCACATATCTCAGGCTAGCTTCAAACTCACCCTGTAACCAAGGATGGCACTGTGCTCCTGATCCTCCCACCTTTACCTTCAGAGTGTTAGGATTATGGGTGTGAACCACCACAGTTTTATATACTCCTGGGAATAGAACCCAGGACTTTGTACAGGGTAGGCAGGACCTCTGTCAACTCAGCTATATCCCAGTTCCTAAATAAACAGTAATAATTTAATCTTGATTTAAAAACAATAGACTCTGCCTAGTAAGTGATATGGCTTCTGACATTTTCTGGAACATCACCCATATACTTCTGTAAATGCCACATAGCTTCAATTCATAAAACTACTCCACAGAGGCCATTTTTATTTGCTTCTGATTTTTATTATAGCATTGATGAGTGTTTTAGGCTACCAGTAAATGTGTCCTCATATCGAAGGTTTTAGGAAGTAGAAATACTGAATTATCACACCCTCTCACACTCTCAGCCCAAAGACAAAGCCAGAGAAATGAAGCCCATTTGGGAAACCATGCACGTTCTCGTCTTCATTGGGAAACTGATTGTTGGATCATTCACTACGCTTTCAGCAGAATTCCCAAATCACAGTAGCTCGAATAATAGTGATAGTGGGTTTTTCAAGTGATACATGAAGATTGGAAACCAGGTTCATTCATTATCCAAAGCTCAGCCCCTTCCTATCCACAGCTAATGCTGGATCCAGGCTTGCTTTGTGGCCCTATGAATAGAGCATCATGCTTGCTGGTGTCTGCAGCAGCAGGGTGCCATCCAATTATAGGAAACTATGTAGAAATGACTGCCCAAAGGGCAGCTTTCCTTAAATGGCTTTTCCTTTTGTGTTGGCTGGGGAAAGCTCCACAGACAGGATCCAGAGCAAACTTGTCAGAAAGGACTAGAAGAGAAATGCTTCTTTTGGTCCAGTCAGGCAGTGTCCCTGAGCTGGGTCAATGAAGCCAGAGCCGATTAGGTAGTAGTAGTAGCCACACCTCAGAACCCCTTTCCTGTAGGTCACCCTTTAACACAAGTTTCATGGGAGAATGAGAAGAGTTCTTTGGAAGTCCCAACACCTCGCCTTTAGGATGGATGGATGAGGAGGAGCAGTTGTTGTTAGAAAAAATAGTGTAGAAAGCTTTCAGGATTTTCCAAATAGTTTTGAGCATTTCATATCCGAGTACTGTATTTATATAATTTCTATTCTTCCCTGTCCAGCTCCTTCCATGTCTCTATCCCATACTCTCGCAAATTTATGACCTTTTTCTTTTTATTATTGCTATATATACAAGTGATGTATAATATTTCAAACTTCTGCATCTGTTTTGTGTTGTTTGAATGCACTCGTGTTTGGAATTAGATCGCCTATCAGGAGGCTCCTAACTGGAGAAAACTGATTCCCCTTCCCTTTGCCTGTAGTTCTTCATCTAGGAGAACTAGATGCCTTGTGACATTTTTCTTATCCACATTGGCATGTTGACTGATGTCCTTATGATGGTCTTATTTATGCATCCTTGTTGTTGAACTTTCCTGGGTGCAGCTTCCTTGGTCGTGTCTAGAAGATACTATCTCTCAATGGGCTTTCTCATTCTCTGCCTCTAGCAGTCTCTCTTTTGTAATGTTTCCTTTAATTGGGGGTTGCCTCGTGCATATATCAGTTGGGCTCAGTTGTGCTTCTATGCCTTCAAGTCCTGTGTGCAAAGTGTGTGGTGTCTTCAACAAGAGGATTTTACCTTCAAGTTCTGGGAGACAAAGGCAACACCAATAGCCTCTATTATTTGGGGAGTCTTTTGGAGTCCCCCTGACCAACAAATAGAAGGGAAGTTTCCCTTGATTAGGTAGGCCTGGAAGATATTTTCTTTTTTTTTAGAATATCTGTTGCCTTTAAGGGAACATTGCCACCCCATGTGGCAGAACCTTATTTAAACCTCACACATATAGGCAAACACTCATGCATGCATATTTAAGTAAGTGTATAAAGTGTTTCCCTATATCTTTTAAAACATCCTTAGTGTTATCTTCCTTTTTTCTTCACTCCCCCTCTGTATTACCCTTCTTCTGTCCTCCCTAATTAAAGCCCCTCCCCATTTTCCCCATGTCCCCTTCTGAGCATCCCAATACCCCTTCTCTAAAGCCCCTTCTCCCCCCTTATGGTCTCTTTCTACCTTTCTGGTTTCTATGCTTAATCAGGGTTATACATATCTAAAGATTCAGAACTGGGATCCACAAGTAAGAACATTCAACATCCATCTTTCTGGGTCTGGGTTACCTCCCTCAATATAATATTTTCTAGTTCCTGCATTTGCATTTTATGCAAAATTGCATCATAAATTTGCATTTGCCAGCAAGTTTCATTTTTCTTGATAGCCGAGTAGTATTCCATAGTGTGTGTGCACCACATTTTCCCTGTCAGTTTACTAGCCAAGGGACATGCAGGTTGTTTCCATTTCCTAGCTGCTGTGCATAAAGCAACACTGAGAATGTCTGAGCGAGTATTTCTGTAGTAGAATGCCAAGTCCTTTTGGTGCGTGCCGAGGAGTGTTATAACGGGGCTGGGCTGTATAGTGAAGCTACTTGGAGCTTTTGGAGAGTTTCCCACATGGATTCAGGGTGTCTGTACCAGTTTGTAGTCCTTTCAACAGTCAACAGGGGTTCTCTTTCCTCACACTCTTACTGTGTTTGTTATCAATTTCATTTCCTCTCAGCCATTATGACCAGGATTAGATAAAATTTCAAAGTAGCTTTACTTCTCATTTCCCTAGTCACTAAAGACGCTGAACACAACCCATTTCTTAGCCATTTTTGTTTCTTTATTTGTGAGCTACCTTTTTGGATCCAAAGCCTGCTTTTTAAATTAGGTCATTTGCTCTCTTGAGTCTTTTTGTTTGTTTGTTTGTTTTGTTTTGTTTTATTGAGATCTTTGTATTTTGTATTTTGAATATTAATCTTCTGTCTGATGTATAGCTGAAAAAGGTTCTGTCCCCTCTGTGGGCTTTCTTTTCCTGATGGAATATGTTTTGTTACATCATTTTAAAAGTGATTTTCTAGTGCGGGGCTGAATCATGTCTGCAGGTTTCCCACTGCACCGCCATTCTCAAGCCTCCAGTGTAAAGGGTTTCTCCTTCACAGCACTCCCTTTAAAGCTATAGATTCCTCTCCCTGATGCCTGCTTCTTAAATCTTACAAACATACATCAGCTCTGTAACAAATCTTGGGGCTTAGAAGATGAGTTCGCTGTAGTACTACCACCAGGTCACCATTGCGAGGTCAGGGTCTTACTCTAGAACTCAGTTCTTATCAGCGTTGAATGCCCAGTGGCTTCAGGGAGTGTGCAGGCTCCCAGGAGCTGTCCTGGCCTAGTTCCATCCTGTCATAAGTTTTTCCATGGTAGTGTTCTTTCCTATTATAGAAAACTGAAGCCTCCTGATATAAGTTGTTTTTCTCTGCAGAAAAAAAAAAAATTCTTGGGAAATCACACTTAAAGAATTCAGATTCAAATCATTTTTACTCCAGGTATACTAAGCATATGTGCTACTGATCACTGTGGCATTTGCTCCCATATTGAAGACAGTGAGAAATGAAAAATAATTTTATTTTTCCTCACTGCCCCACACTATTGCTCTAGCATCCCAAAGAATTTTCTTCTGTGTCTCTAAGGAGAATTGACATTCCTACTCCCTGGTAGAGGCACCTAAGCAGCTCATTGTCGATGTGTAGGGTCAGAAAGAGTAAGGTTCAGTTCCTGGCCATGTAACCTTGCACGAAGCAGTTTCAGCCTCTCAGCATCTTAGTGTCCCTGTCTGTAAAATAGGAGTAATAATGTCATCTTTATTGTGGAATGTGTTCAAATTCTTTTAGACAGTGCACACAGAGTCTTGGCTATTTCAGTAATCCCTATGAAGTAACTGAGGCGATCGATACTAATTTCAGCATTGTGTTTGTCTCTCTAAAAAGTCTTGCCACAAATCAAATTACTGCCCATGCACTACATTTTACTGTTTAAAAACTAGTCTGAAATCTTCAGGCCATGTTTCACTTCGGAAGACTACAGCATACTGCAGGACTAGGCCTGAATTTTTGACCTTTGAAATTAGAGTTTTTTAGGAATAAGTGCCTGTCTTTCCCCATCACCCATCTTAGCCATCAGGGCAGGGATAACTAGTGACATATCCTCATTCTTCCCAAAGAGCTGTGACTCATGAATGCTTTCGTGGGGATATTTTTCTCTAGCACCCTCTTTTCCTGCATACTTGGGAACCCTCCTATTGTAGCCAGCCTCCATGGGCATGAAATCAGCCCGTGGTAGATGGCAAATTAGGGCTGGGAGTTGCTGTATTGGATTCTTTAGATGGTAGGGCATAACAATTATTTCCATAACGTGCTAGTTATTATAGGATATGCTGCGCATATTTGAAAATATAATATATGAATACGCAGCTCTGAATGAGGGACATAAGTTATTCACAGGTTTAACGTCTTAGAGAGTTCCTTCAGGATAGTAAAAGACAACCCAACTGCATTTTCCATTTTTGTGGTGTAAATCAATTACGATACACCTAAACCAGAGTGGGGTGATTCCTATAATCTGGGGTCACCTTGTTACCTATGTGAGAGGCTGTCGGCTTGTTCTCTGATCATGCTGCTTCCTGATCGCGGCGGGGGCTCTAGCAAGGGGCTCACAGCTCTCAGAACTGCTTGTCTCCTCTTGGTTAAGGATGATAGGTGTTGCAGTTGCTGGGCTGTGGAATCTGGCCCTCCTGCGGACTCTGGCCTTCTTTCCTGGTGGTGGTTAATCACAACAGATGCTTCTCATCCCAGCGAATGAGGGCCTCATTACCTCTCCCCTTTGTTATTCTCCGGACAATGGGTAGGAAGTGTGTAGCATGTTTGTTAGTCTTGAGAACTATTTTGAGGAACTGAATAAGAAAGGCTATTTGAAATCAGTATCAAGGGGCTGGAGAGATGTCTCAGAGGTTAAGAGCACGGACTGCTCTCCCGGAGGTCCTGAGTTCAATTCCCAGCAACCACATGGTGGCTCACAACCATCTATAATGAGATTTGGTGCCCTCTTCTGGCACCTGCATGGAGGCTGAACACTGTGTACATAATAAACAAATAAATAAATCTTAAAAAAAATGAAATCAGTATCAATGTAATTATCACATCTTTGCTAGTCAGGGCTCTTGGCAGATCATGACTCTCCTGATATGAGTATTTAATTTGAATACTGCTTAGTCTGCTCATCCATTTTCAGGGCATATATAATTATCAGGCCTTTGAGGCATTCCCAGGCAGTGGAAATGGATGGTATTCTGTTAGAACAACAGAAACTGATAGCTAACATTGGGTGTGATCCAGGAGTGATTCGAAGCGCTATGCATGACAAGAACGTAATTATACACCTATTGTCTCACTTAATCCCCTCAACAACCTGCTGCCTTGGTGCTGTTACCACCACTGTGCGAGCAGTGCCGCCTGGAGAGGGTTGCAGCCCTGATCAGGTTCACCAAGCAGGTGTGTGATGGGCTCGCTCTAAGCAGGCTGGCTGAGTCAGTTCTGTAAGCCTGCCTGCCATGCTGAAATCCATTACTTCTGAAAATTCCATAAAATTACTTGTTAGCTGTGTCCTAAGCCGCACTTTGTATGAAATCAGTCTCAACCAGGTAGATCACTTTTTTGTTTTGTTTTGTTTTGTTTAATCCCTTAGCTTGAAGTAAATTCCAGCATTGTTCAAGGGCCTCTGTCTCAGCAATGTTTGACGGGAGCATTTTAATGCCAGTTAAGCATGGAAGCTAGTATAGGGATTTTGAAGTCATGTTACCGAATGAGCAGGGAAACAAGCTGGAATCTGCAGAGGGAGTGCTCCTGTACAAGCCTCAGGAAAACAGAAAGGAGTTCTTGTCGTTCATTGCAGTCTTGTAAACTCCTGGCCTGAGCTCTCCTGGGACAGTGGCAGACCATGACATCCCTGTGAGAAAAGCCAGTGGCTGTAGGATGGCTCCGAAGAAGGATGCCTGGGAAATGCCATGGGAGGCACTGGGGAGGATAGCGTTTCAGAATGCCACAGGTGCATGCCCCCATCGACTTCTCTGATGGCATCCAGAAGAATGATGCCAATGCCCCGGGCACTGTATTTCGTGGGATGCTAGGCCCTGGTGACCTTGGGGAACTGTTTGCCTAGTCTGTGAGTGCTGGTTTGAGGAAGCACAAGTGACTAATAGTTCAGGAAACTTTGTCTTGGTGCTGGAGTGTTTTTTGTTTGATTGATTTTAGGACTGAGGCCGTATGAATGTTTTAGATAAAACCTATGGAAAAGGCATACTGAATAGGCAAAAAGGAAGGAAGGAAGGAAGGAAGGAAGGAAGAAAGGACAAAAGAAAGAAAGAAAGAAAGAAAGAAAGAAAGAAAGAAAGAAGAAAAAAAAACCTTGCCACTACCTTGGAGATATATGCTAGGAGTCAGTGTGCTGTTTGGATATTTGATAAATCTCTATAACACCACTTTCTCTTAATTTAACTTTGTTTATGAAAGGAACAGTTGAAAGTGTTGCTTAGGCTTCTGCCAGTCATTCTTGGTCCATGGAATAGATTCTTAGAACAGTATGTAAAGCATGCAAGCATTCTGGTGCCTTAAACAGTAGGGAAGCTGCTCTTTACAGCACAGCCCTTGGCGTTCCCTGCCAACACTTCTTTCCTTCACCGCCTAGATCCATTTTGCTCAAGCATCTCTTCTCCTTTTCTGGCCAGCAAAAGTCGCTCTCTAGGATGATAGCTAGTAAGGGTCAGGGTGAAAGTCCCCCAGAAGGTCAACACATATTTAAAAGCCTCTGTCTTACCACAAGGCAAACCTGACTTGTCTTGTTCACCATGTTATGACTCTTACAGACTTTGACAGACACAATCTAAGGATTTGAATGGAAATTTTTAAGCAATGTCAGATGTTTCTCCAAGTCTACCAAAATTATTTAATGGTTATCAATTCCTTACATGTTTGAGAAACCATCTGCATCCTATATTAAGTCCCTAAATATGTTTTCATCAGTTTATGAACTCATCAGTCTATTTCACTAGTCCATCTGTCAAATCATGCCCTGTCCTGGTCCTTGAACTGCTATGGATTTATAAATGTCTTCTTAGGATGTCCAAGGGCCAATTCATTCTCCTCTAGTCTGTAGAGTCTTTTTTTAGCTATTTCTGCAGGTTTATTTTTCCACATTGTTTAAAATAAACCCCTCTATTCAGCTCTCCTTACAAAACCATGTTTGGATTTGCATGGATTGACTGGATTAAAATTATACGTTACATTAGAAAGAACAGATACCTTTTTATATCAAGATTGTCTTCTTGTAGAAAATTCTGATAAGCATCATTGTAAATATTTGATTTTTACAATCAAATTTATAACATCAGATTTTCTGATGTTATAGATAAGTTGGGTTTATCAATTATATTTAATATTAAACTTTATTACAAATACTAAATAGTGTGTGTGTATGTTACCATAGCATGTGTGTAGAGGCCAAAAGAAAGCTTATAGGATTCAGTTCTCCCCTTTGGACTTGGGTACCAAACTCAGCTCCTCAGAGTAACCCTTATCTCTGAGTTCATCTCACTGGCCCTCATGGATCCTATTCAACTGGATCATTGATGTTTAGGAGAGCTATTATTTGCAGTTCTTTTTCTCAGTCGTAATATTCATGGTCACTTTGCAGTTATACTTCAACTAGTAATGAATTCTACAGTCAGCAGTTGGTGGGATAAAGAAGACATCCCATTACTTAGTGGTTCATTGAACCCCAGACATCCACAGACACCTGAAGTGACAATATTGATAATTTTCACGCCTGTACACTTTTGATGTGAAATCTATTTTCTTTCTACTTTTACTTTGAAATAGGTCAATTGTACAGAAAGTCATCTCACACTAACACATTCATTGTCCCAGCTTGTCACAGTTCTTAATGGTATACACTTTCTTCTTAAGCCAATAAGAAAACCCAGGTTGAACAAAACCGTAAATCAAGGTCCCTTTGTCCTCATCTGGGCTGAAATGGGTGCTTATTTCTGTGTTCAGTGCTGCAGATGTTCATGTACTGTGTCATTTGGGTATTTTAAACACAAACTTCTTATATGTGGTGTTTAAATGTCTTTCTGGTCTAAAAGAAATGATATCCAAATAAATAAATAATAAATAATTTTCCACTATGAGAAGTGTTCCAACCTTTGCAGAAACTATGGGACAGGAAGTTAAAGTGCTCCATAATTATTCGACTAATAAAGGGAGGGCCAGCGATGGAGCTCATTGGTTCAGTGCTGATCCAGCCTGTGCGGGGTCCGGGGATCCATCCCAGCACCACGAAAAAGCTAAAAGGACCTCTTTACAATCAGGCTCCTGTCTCAACACCACAGCGATGTGTGGCATGCATTCAGACGTTGTCTGAATGTCTTAACGCAGAATTCCTTCCAGAAGGGAAAATAACCGGATGCGTGATTAGCTTCATAGCCTGCTCTCTGCGGATATTTATTTCTTTTATTTAAGATGATAATTTGGGCTGGAGAGATGGCTCAGCGGTTAAGAGCATTGCCCGCTCTTCCAAAGGTCCTGAGTTCAATTCCCAGCAACCACATGGTGGCTTACAACCATCTGTAATGAGGTCTGGTGCCCTCTTCTGACCTGCAGACATACACACAGATAGAATATTGTATACATAATAAATAAATAAATATTTTTTAAAAAAAGAAGAAGAGTGTGGGCAGGATTTACTAGGCCTTCAAGTGGGTTTAACAGGGAGGCACATCATCACTGAAGACGCAGAGCAGCGGACTCTGTGGACTTGAGCTGAAATGACTTGCACAGAGCCAGGAGCCTGAGCAGCTGCAAGAGCAGAGTGCCTGTGGCACAATGGAAGGAAGTCTCCCTGTAAACTTGTTCAGGCAAGGAAAGATGGATTTTCCATTTGCCTTTTTCTGTGAGCAATTCAACTTCCTAATTACATGATCCAAGTTGTTTCAGAAACAGTGTCAACCATGTGTTTGCTAAATGATGGAGACAAACACAAGGAAGTCAGATTAGAGTCAACCTCCCCGGGGAAAGGCAATGTTTCTATCCCATTTCATTCAGCCTTCGGGGACCTGAGCGAGCAGAAGGGGAAGCCTGGACTAGAGGTGCCTGTTGGTAGGCTCCCTTCTCCAGCACACCCTGTAATCAGCTGACCTTCTGAACTGGAGAGAAATTGTACGTGCTGACTGACAGAAGAATGAGTTTCATGCAATAGACAGCAGACTCAGAGGCAGGGGGATAATGGCCATTATTGTGAGCCTTTGGGAGGTTAAATATCTGTATGAGAGTCTGTGAGAGAACACACCAGAAGTATCTTCCAAGAGGGTGTCAGCCGCTTGTCAGTTTTTGTTTCACTGGATTTGAAAGTAGCTAATCAGGGTAAACAACCAATTTAACTTTTTTACTGTTGCATGATGCCAGGTCTTTATTTCATAGAAACCCACTTTTAAAAGGCAGAAGGTTGCTACCTAAATAATAGTGGGTTTTGGATAGGTGATCGAAAAGTGCTTAAAAGACAGAAAACATCTTTCTTGGAAACTGCTTTGGATCAAGCTAAGTTCTCCGTCTTGACACAGTTTGGATTAACACCGGAGGTGAAGTTCCATAACTATGAATAGGATGACCACTGTTGTAACATCCAAAGTAGACAATTGAAGGGCTAACTGGTCTAAACTGGTTCAAACAACTCCCGTAGCTAGTAATCACTGGCATTGTACTTGTTGCTTAAAGGAAAACTTAATGCACATTTTAAAAATGTATCTGTTTCTGGCTTTAATGATTGCTAAAAACTAAAACTTCACCCACAGCTCTATGGCCACCCTATCTGGGGAAGGGGATGGCTTCCCTGTCTTCCGCTGGTTCGCACACTGCCTCTTTCTTACCTAGAGCCAATGGGTCTGTGCTTTTGTACTTTGGATCCCTGGGAAAGATGTCTAACTTACTAGTGATGGCTGGTTATTGGCTCTTGAAATACCAAAGCTTATTGTTCTTTTTAGAATAAATGCTTTTCAAAAAATTCAAAGCATTTTTGAAATTTGATAGCTTGGTTTTTTTTTAATTTTGATAAACCCTGAAAGGTATGAATTCTGAAAATGAAGAGGAGCAAAGACTAAACATTATAGCTTACGTTTGTCCCATGGGAACTCAGTCCTTCCTTTTCTACCAGGGACAACCTATGAGCAAAAGTGGCTGAAGCTGGAGGTGCAGGAGCTGAGTTGGTCTTCAATGAGGACACTGTCATGTGCATATTCTCCTGACTTTTGCTTCTTTGGATATAACTTCAGTATCAATGCAACTCTCATTATTCGGGGCCTACCTGGCCATCCCACTTCTACAACATCAGTTTCTTCAATCTCTCTGTCCAGACAATGACTGTTCATTGGGAACAAGTGGCCTGCTACTGAGTGATAATCTTTTGTAGCTTTTCATTTGGATCAAAAAGAGGGTAGTAGATAGGAAAAAGAGAATAGCGAGGAATATGAATTCTGAAAAGGAAGAAGAGTAAAAACTAAGCCTTGTAGCTTTCATTTGTCTCCTGGGAACTCCATCCTTGAGTTCTGTCAGGGCCAACCTAACAAACAAAACCTTCCGATGTAGGTGCAGGAGCTTAGAATCCTTTACTATGTGGTTTTTGTTAGTGTTGTTGAGATGTTGCTTTTATTTTAATTTTTTTTTTTTTGTCTTAGAGGGGTCCCTCTCTATCCCTCTGCCACTTTTATCTCTCTTTGTTTGCGCGTGCGTGCGTGCGTGCGTGCGTGTACACATCCTGACTCCTGGGCTGTTAGATTTATGTCTGAGATGTCCTGACACTGTAAACATTTTCTGTGCTGCAAACAATTGACTTCTTTGTTTCTAGTAAACAAGATCTTTTACAGATACAGCCATGTTTGATTGTAAGGTGTTCTGTCCCGCCTTCTTCCTTTGAGCACGGTGTGCACTTTTATAGGTCTTATTGTAGATGTGAGAACTTCTTTATATTCCTGGGCGTGGCAGAACCCAGGACAGCTTTGGGAACTTCCAGTAAATACAGACGTGACCCTAACAACAGATCTGGTCAGGGGTGTATTCTGTTTTGAGAGGTGGAACCTGTATGTGCTGTCTTTTGATTGGAGAATCCATCAAACTAAACTTCAAAAAAAAAAAAAAGACTGTGAAATTTTCCAAGGTCGTTTACAAGGCAGAATGTTTACTACTGAATAAAGCAGGCCTCAGAACTTTGAACAAAATGTTTTGTCCTAAAAGCCCAAGTATATTTAGACACAGGGGGTGTTTTCTTTCAGCTCTTCTCAGTTCATATACTTATATTTGCTATTACATGAGAGTATGTTAGAATTTATTGTAGGGTCATTTGGAGCAGTTCAGTTGAGGTTTATCTGCAAGGATGGAAAAGAGGAGAGGGCTGTATTTGGAATTTCCCAGGCAATTTCAGCCGAGGAAGATGAGCTTGTGTACAAGAAATGATTTTAGCTGGGCACAGGGACTCCAGGCTAGGTAATTTGCTATGCATGACTGAGGGGGCACGAGGAATTAATCAACCAACAGAGGAAAAGGTCATAGAGTCAACGAGCAGGAACTGGCAGGTGAAAACAAGTTTGGGGCATGAGGATTTGGTGAGGCAGTAAGATTCGGTGTGCCAGGTAGAGCATGGTATGTCTTGGAGCTGATAGGGAAATGGATGAGAGGCTGTTTGATGCAATGATAAAGCATGGCTGAGGTGGCTGAGGTGGCTGAGGTAGCAGGCCGAAAGCCACTGAGGAAGTCAAAGAACTGACAGATCGCAAGGAGCTGATCATGGACTGCAAAGAAGGAAGTAAGGCTGGAGGCAGACAATAAGTTTGGGAGTCATAAGGGAGGATTGGGAGACCTCGAAGTATGTAGACATTTGTGATTAGGACAGAGACTAATAGTGTGAACTCCAAAGTCTAGTCCTTCCTGGGAGCCAGAAGTGATAATTTTCTAGAAGTGAGCAGAGACAGCGGGGGTTATGGCATCCCCTAGAGAGACCATGATTCTGTTAGAAGAAGCTAATTAATTAGAAGGTAGAGGAAGGGTTCAGAAGCTGAGACCTCAGACTCTCTCGAACTCCCTATGGAAGGGCACTCCAGGAGGGCACAGTGGGAAGCATTCAGGAACAAGCTGTCCTGAGAGGGAATTAGTCTTGCTCACAGTCTGAGGGTGGATTCAGGAACAAGCTGTCCTGAGAGGGAATTATTAGCCTTGCTCACAGTCTGAGGGTGGATAAGCAAGGATGGGCACACAACATGATTGAGTCTGGTGGCTTCTGAAACGGGAGTCTGTAATGTGAGAGAAGATGGACTGAGTGGGCATTTGCCAGAGCAAGCAGATCTCTGGGATTCTACTCCCATCCTCTGCTGTGGTCATTTGGGGGTAAGGGGTGAAAGCTGGGCTACCTGCGCATGGGCAGGGTTTTACAGTCCCCTCTTCATTCTGTGCTGAAGGTGGGTGTAAAAGCTGGGGAGAGGCCCATTCATGAACTCTAATGCATGCAAGTCTCACTGATTATAACAATTAGAGAACTGTGGCGAATGTAGCCTAGGAGGCTCTGTATTGGGTTAATTTATTCAATGCTTCATCTTTTCAGAGATCTAACCTTTGTTTATTCTTCCTAAAGTGGGAACGCAAGTCCCATGGTGTTGCCTGCTAGATGCTTGGATCCTCGGTAGAATTCTCAGAGTTTGTACTCAAGAAGCACCCAACTTGGATTTAGGTTGATTTTTTAAGCCCGTGTAAGAAATGATCTGTGTTTTCAAAAATACATTGCTCTTTTATCTGAGATGTACTTTATGTGTGCTACATATTATAGAGTATTGGTGCTTTTCATGATTGGTAATCAATAGGTAAAATTCAGATCCCAGTTCATGTTATGAGACAGGTCATTCTCTCCTTCCTCTGGATGCCCAATTCTCAAAAAAAAAAAAAAATGTGACGTGAATGAAGTGTGACATTGTCACAGTCATTGCTGCTAATTGACATGTTCTCTCGCCCTGTCTTTTAGTGAAGAGAGTTACAACGTCACTGATTATTCCTTAAGGGATCAGCTGCTGGTGGAATCTTGTGACAATGAGGAGCTTAATTCTTCCCCAGGGAAGACTACCTCCACAATGCTTTACTCAAGACAGAGCTCGGCCACGCACCTCTTCACTCTGACGGTCCTCAGCAACCATGCCAATGAGAAGGTGGACATGCTGCTCGGGGCTGAGACCCAGTAAGTGCACACAGGGTGAAGGCTCAGAGTTCCCCGACCTCCCTCTTCTTCACTCACCTGCTCCTCCTCTACACAGACAGCGGCTGGTATTTATTTTTGTTGTTGTATACCTCCTGTGCGCTGAGCACAGCATCCAGGTGCTTTTAGCAGATATGATCTCCTGAGGATCTCTAGGGTGGGATGTTGCATTTTGAGCCCTGTACATCCTGATGGATGTGTCATTTTCATTAAAAATGCATTTTATTTAAATACTGACACTTGGATAAACAAAAACATTAGGATAAAGTTCTTTTTCTTATTCATTCCAGAAGTTCATTTGGAATATTCTGGAACTTTCCGTCAACCTCCGTTTGTCTTTCTGCAACCCTAGAGAAGCTGCTTCTAGTACTAAAAGCTAAGACATGGCTGCTTAACATTTTACATGAGCATCCTGTAGCTGCTGCACTTTGGAGCCTTGAAAAATGGCTCACCCTCTTTGGGCAGAATAATTAAATTCTAGAGACTCCAAGAAAATGCTGCTTTCTTTTGGGACTGAATTTGAAGTGAATATTGAATCAGTCAGATAGAGCACTAGGGCTCACGGAGTTATACCTGGCCTAGGAAAACATTTCCTGATTCTGCTTTCCAGCCAGTCTCTGAAAGCAGATCATGCATTCTGTGTGCACCCGTAGATTCACCCACACTTAGTGTGCAGTCCACTCCCACATGAACAGTCATAGACCAAGTATTATGTTGGATCAGGGAACAGAGCAAGGGAGAAAAAGGGATTCCCTAAGTCTGGGTCCTCTCTGGTCCTTGCTTGTTTCCTTCCATCACCTGATCATCTGTCAGCATCCCCACGTAGAGAGGTTAAAATGAATCAACCGGTAATAGTGAATAACAGCCCCAACTCTAGTTAAGTCTTTATGTTAAAGTGTTTTCTTGCCGGAGAAGTCTTGCTCTATGGGCTCGCAATTCTTCCCCGGGGGCTGTAGAAAATCCCGCAAGAGTTCCTAGCATTGCCTTCCATGTCTGCTGCTTTCGAAAGGAGGGCATCCTTGGGGCTGTGCTTCTGGAATCGAACACGGGACATACCCAGGGCTAGGAGTAAGGAAAGGCATCGTTCAACCCTAGAAGGCCTTGGGTAGCAGAGGCAGAACTCAGTGTCTTTTGTGTGAGGGAACCTCTTTACAAAATGGAATTAATATGCTGGATTTTGTGTAACTTTAAGAAAAGCTTAAACTCTTTGGGGGTTAATACTTGCTCAGATGTCCCAGAAAATTCATGGAAGGGCCCCCTCTGTACTTAGAGATGCAGAGAGTGCTGCTTTTGCTTGTGTCCTCTTCTGTTCAGTTTGCTGTTCATTCAGGCTTCGCCAATGCACTGCAGAGCTCTTCCTGACCGGCTCATCCATAATTTATGAAATCTCCATCACTTGTTACTTAAGTATTCCAAGGCAACGTCCTGCTCTTTTCATACCAAGACCGTAGAATCTGTTCTGCTCTCTTGCCTTTGATTTGCCTTGGATTGAACAGTTACCCATTTTCTGAATCAGACATGTTCTCAGAATATTTAGTTATGTCACAAACTCATGAGTATGACTCATATTGGTCATTCTCTCTTTACTAGCGAGAGAACATTCCAGAAAGGACGGGGGGGGGGGGCGCAGAAGTCTCTCTTCTGGAACAGAAGGAGTGACTATCGTTCTTCTCTTCCCTTCTCTGCCCTCAAATACAGCTGAGAAATAAATGAATAGACCGGGTTTGGAGAGATTGTTCAGTGGTCAGAGCACTTGCTATTCTTTCAGAGTTCCTGGGTTCACTTTCCAGCACCCCCCTGGTGTCTTACAACTATCTGTGAGCCCAGTTCCAAGGGCTTTGGAGTACACTCTTTGGGTCTCTGTGAGTACCAGACTTGTTTGCAGTATGCATACATATGTACAGGCAAAACATTTAAAGGCATAATGTAAACAAGAAATTCCGAAGATAAATAGACAGATGTAGTAGGAGCTGTGGGTTGCATTCTGCCACCCAGCTCCCACCACCGGCTAGCTTTACCCGAAATAACAACACACAAATTGTATTCTTTTAAACACTGCTTGGCCCATTAGCTTTAGCCCTTACTGGCTAATTCTGATATCCCGATCAACCCATTTCTAATAAACTGTGTAGCACTGGTCTTACCTGGAAAGATTCAGCATGTCTGACCTGGCGGCTTGCTTCATAGCGTGCGTCTGCCCGGGAGAGGGGAGCATGGCATCTCTGCTCCAGAGAGCAGAGCTGTCGAGTCTGAGCTCACTTCCTCTTCCTCCCAGCATTCTGTTCTGTTTACTCTTCCCACCTATGTTTTAACCTATGAGGCCAAGCAGTTTCTTTATTACTTAACCAATGACCTTACTCCATCAGACAGATGCTGGCAAGATACAAAATAGTCCTCGTAGAGGTAAAAAGTAAATGACTCCCAAGTGTGCTTTCCTTAAAACACATACACTCTCATGCACAATTAGTTTAAATGTCTAGCAAATTGCTGTGCGCTGGGAGTGGATATCTGTAGACTGGTCGTGAGTTACTGGCTTTTTTGTTTTCTTTTATTTCTTTATTTATTTGTTTTAAGCTTACACCTGGAAATACAAAAGCTGAGCATACTGATTGAGCACTATAAAATGTGCACATTATGGTCTGTGTGAATCAACTTAGATATCCCTATCTCACACACACTTACCAGGTTTTTATGATGTGGTCTATCTGGTTTTGAACACTCAGTTTTGTTCAGTGTAAAGAGTGTTCTTTGCACCTGAGATTTGTGCACTACTGGTTAGATCTGTGGGCTGACCAATGGTTCTCACCCAGAAGCAGTCAGTGACCAGTAAGTAGTTCAGCAGGGGCAGGCTGTGCCCCATTAGCCCCCTTTCCATCCATGATTGTTGACAGGTTGAGCCTTGTGCAAGCCCAGTGAAAGCAACCACAGCTGCCATGAGTACATGATTACAGTGGCTGTGTCATGTCTAGGACACAGCCATTTTGTCGCTTTTCTCCATCCCTACCAACTGGCTCTTACGTTCTTACCATCGCTTCTACCTCAGGATTTTCTGAGCTTTATGAATGTCCCATTTAGGGCTGTGCACTCAACTGTCCCTTACCCAAGCAACAAAACATCTCTGTATTCCTGAATGTTTCCTTGTAAAGAGAAGCTTCCCTGATAAAGGCTGAGGGTAGCATTTGTCTATGAGAATAAACATGTGTGTTTAGAAAGCAGTTTGACTCAAGTTTAGTTAAACAACAGTAGTATGTTGCCTCTTATGGCATATGTTTTCCCCAGTAACAGGTTTTTGATTGAACTCATAGTGTGAACCTTGATTTTCCTCTCATGGAACAGGCCCGCACCCGACCTTAGAGCATTGGTTGCCCCTATGATGGTTGTGCCGTTAGAGTAGCAGTGGGCACTTATTGCTGAGTGGTTGCTGTTATAGTTCATAGGGTTCAAGGTTGATGCCCTTTCTCCCCCAGCAGCTTATTCTCTAGCATCCTGGAAGCTAGCCATTAGGGACGCAGCTTTCTGCTCAGTTCTGACATTAATTCTCTATATTTTGCAATCAAGATAAATGGTATCTTCAGCAATAGCGTCTTGTCATCTAGTTCCGGTGGATAACCAGGAAGAATGGCAAGAACATGCATTATGTGGGGGACCCTTGGGACAACTCAAAAGAGGATTCTCCATGTGATACTGTGATACCTATTTCATAACCATGGCTTCTAGGAGCAGAATTCTCTAGCTAGGAACGGTATCTCCTTTCCAACTCTTACTTATTTGAACTTACACTTTTAATGGGCTTATAAAAATGTTAGTTCCCACGTTACTGTTTCACACACTATTCATGTCGGCTGCCCTCCCTCGTGCTCTCGTTTTCTCAATCGCCCACCCCTCCAGTGCTTAAGCCTGTTCTCCCACCCCTTAAGATGTGCTACTCCCCCCGGGCCCCTTCCTACTTTCCTGGCATCTATAAGCATTGCTGCTGGAGCAACTCCTCCCCCACAGTTCCTCCTGGTCTTCAACCTTTGTTCCTGAGAACACTACTGACCAGTTTGTAGAATGTACGCCTAGTGGTGTCCACAGTGTTGGGTCTGTTGGGCTATCACAAACCTTAAGTTTCTACCGCTAATCAGACAAGAGTTTGAAAAATATAAAGAGCTACTCCTCAAGAAAAGACAAGGGAAGAATGTTTTACTGTCAGATCTTTTCCCTCGAGACCTTTCAAGAAGACCGTGGGAGATGGAGAGTCCCCTTTGTCTGCCTTCACTACAATGAAGTCCAGGCAGCTGAGGCTCCCCAAGGCAGCAGACTGTAGATAGCAAGTGGTGTCCTCGGCTTCCTGCATTTGCAGTAGTGCTGTCCTTCAGGTCCAGTGTTTGGAGGAATGAGACATCTAGTGTGTGTTCAGTGAGGGGTTACGCTTTCTTCACCTCATCCCTGTAACTGTAGAACAGAATCGTCATAAACCACATTCAGGGATCCTTCTTTGCATGTCTCTCGCAGAGAAAGCGGGAGTCTAACTAGTGTGGCTGGTGCTGTCAGCCATCTAGACCACCCGGTACTGGGCCAGGGACAAAGAGGCATTGTTTGCAGGGAGCCTTGTCTCTTCCTGCTTCACTTGATGATTTAATTACAACAGGAAGTAAAGGGATGGAATAAGACTGTAAATGGTATCTCGGAGCCAATCTTCCTTCCTTTAGGAAAATCACAATATAGTGTAGACAGTCTATAATGGAAAAATATATTTCGGGTTACAGTATTTTTTTACCCCTTCTTGAATCTAGAGTCTAGGTCAAAATATGATCTTTTGCAAGAGAATAGTGTTTTTCAAACAACCTGTTTCTTTTCTTCTAAGCCAAATTAAAACCATGCTCATGAAAGACACCTCTCATAAACAAATAAGATATTTCAAGTAGAAATGGACAGAAATTTTTTGAGAGATTTTGTTCATTTTTATTTTATGGATATTGGTGTTTTGCCTGCGTGTTTGTCTGGGCGAGGGTGCCAATTTTTTGGGACTGAAATTACAGAGTTGTGTGCTTCCATGTGGGTGCTGGGGATTGAACTCCGGTCTTCTGGAAGAACAGCCAGTGCTCTTAACTACTGAGTCGTCTCTCCAGCTCCACAGAGAGAAGATAACAATGTTACACCCACTTATTGGGTGGGGGTCCAAACTATGACAGCCTTCATTTGATTCTCTGAACAGGTGAAGCGTACACTGAGCCCTCACGTTTCAGATGGAGCATGCTAACCGCGTCACAGTCAGTCTGACTTTTGGGGTGTGTGTGTGTGTGTGTCTGCATGTGACAGAATTATAAATTTGAATTACTCTTATTTTCTAAATGATTGCTTCTATTTTTAAAATGTTGGAAAAATAAGACTGCCCTTTCATACTTGTTGGTTTGTTTGTTTATTTATTTTTGAGACATGGTTTTTCTGTGTTGCTTTGGAGCCTGTCCTGGAACTAGCTCTTGTAGACCAGGCTGGCCTCAAACTCACAGAGATCCACCTGCCTCTGCCTCTGGAGTTCTGGGATTAAAGGCGTGAGCCACCATGCCCGGCTTTGTTTATTTTTGAGACAAGGTTCCCTATGCAGCCCAGGCTAGCCTGGAATTTGTGATGCTGTCTCCTCAGCCTGAGTACTGGGATGGCCAGCAATGTGAGGATGCAGTGTGCTGTTATTTTAGAGCCCCCCTTTCTAATGCGTATCCAGCCTTTAGTAGATACAGTAAGAAACTGGACTTCTGTGTCTGGGACTCTGTTGCAATCGTGTTTAAACCTGCTTTGCCTATTACTGGGTTAAGGGATAGGACAAGGTGCTCAGCTGCTGACTCCCCACGAGGAAAGCGCAATGGCATCTTAGAGTGCCAGGCACACAGGGGATGGAAGGACTGGGCAGTCTCTTCGCCCTTTCGTGTTCTTTCTCCTCTGGTCAGATGTGGTTTAAGGAGAGTCTCTCCCCAGCATATTGCACGCTATTTGACGTTTGAATAGGATGCATTCTGTTCTGTCTGCTCCATTGTATTAAGGACCCTGAACAGCCGAGAACCCTACTTTGTCCACTCTGTACTCCCAGCCGTGTGCAGAGCCTGTGCGTGCAGTGAAGCTCAGTTGGAGAAGGGTTAGTTGTGCCCTGGAATTTGATACCCCGCAGGTATGAGTTTGCATTACCCCAGCGTTTCCCACTCAGTTACTCTGAGCAAAGGGAAACGTCTGAACTGCACAGGCGGTAGGCTGCGTATTCCTCTTGTTTCATATTGTCCTTGGAGAAAGGGTGAGCCATGGCTTTAATAATGGTCCTCCTGTCTTTAGGATTCTGTCTTACAGTGAGCGCTCTGCCCCTGCTTTATAGATAGGTCTTTCCATCTTCCTTGTGGGCCAGCCCCTTGGCAAGGAGCTTAGAAGCCCCAGGGGAAGTGGTGTGGTTTGACAGCTTCTAAGAGGGGGTGGGACTGGCTCAATTGAAACATTTTCAAGAAACAGCTCCATTCAGCAAAGGCAACAACAAGTGGCTTGTTCTGTCCTCTAGAGTCTCAGCAAGGGGCCACGCTGTCTACAGGATGCCATTAGTATCCAGACAGCATGGCACGGGGTGAATGATTTCATCTGGACCGTTCAGCGCTCAGTAGCAGGGGACAGCTGCTGGATCTTGAGATTGGCCTTGTCTGCAGAGTCCTATGGAAAATATTCAGTTCCGAAGTGCTCCAGGAAGGCAGCCGTTTGGGCGGGATAAGATGTGGGGTAAAGGCCTACCATGCCTTTGGTACGGCAAGGAGACACAGAGTTGTGGACATTGCTGTTAATAAACCACTCACCTTCTGGTAGACATTGTACTTGGGAAATCTAGTTGAGCCTGTGGCATCATAAGGATCTTTTCCCCCATCAAATGGCAGAATTCAAAGTGTTTATTTGGGAACTGGATTAAAGGAAGCTGTTTATTACTTAGTCCTCACAAAACCAAGGTAGAGCATTTTCCTTTGCGCTAGAAAGACACTTTTAGAAGCAGGATGGTATCATCGGCTTCTAATAGCTCTATGTATGACTGCCTGAAACCTCATCTCCTTCATTTTCTGTGTGTGAGTGTAGACCTACCTGTGCATACCAGTGTGTGCCGGCCAGAGGACTGTCCCCGGTGGAAATCCACCTTATCGGAGCTAGGGCTTCACTGCCACTGTGTACACCAGAGTGGGTGGCTTCAAACCTTTCTGAGGCTCTCCTCTCTCTGCCTCCCATGTTCCTGCAGGAGAGCTGGGACTGCAGGGACTCACACTACAGAGTCCAGCTTTTCCATGGGTTCTGGGGATCCAAACCCATGCGTGCCCAGAGCTATACCCTCAGACCCGTTTCCTCAGCCCCTTGATTCACTCTTTAAAGAAAATTATTTGAGCATACCCATTTCATCCGAAATGCCTAACCCGTTATTTTTACTTTTAAACATGTATCAATTTATTTATTTTTTTGAGTCAGTCTCAATATATTACTAAGAGAGGCCTTTAACTTGTGCAGTTTTCTATATATTTAAGAAAGAGACCCGATTCCTGCCCTGCCAGAGCTTATGATCTGGTCATAGGAGCAAACGGCTTGATAAATGATCAAGGTTCAGGGTGTGATTGGTAATTTGATTCTCTTGTCAGCAGATGTTTACTGAGCCCCGGTTATGGACTAAGCAGTGCTCTGGAGATAATCCAGTTAACCAGGCCTCCCCGCCCCCACACTGCCTGCTTTCAGGAGGGTACAGTGGGCCAGCAATATGCTGAGGCTGGGCAGAGGGCCCCGGCAGACAGACTACCAGATAGGGATAAGGGAAGTTACCTGGAAGAGGCGAGGTTAGATTTTCAATATCAAGACTATAGAAACAAAAGAAGCCCAAACAGAACTGCATGTAGAACCTCACTTCTTAATATGTAAAATGGAAGATTAATATGTGGGATGAAAATTGGAGTGGCATTCCTTTGGACAGAAGACACTGAATGGCCCTGGTCTGGTAACATATAGACATGGGTCTGCGTAAGCAGAGTTGAGTATACTTAAAATACTTGTTTTTTTTTTTTCTTTTAAATTTTGTGACACTTTTTTTTTTTAAGATTTATTTTTATTTCCACGCTTGTGTCTCTGTGTGGAGATGTACGCGTGAGTGTGGATGTTCGAAGATCGCCTGGAGCTGGAGTAACAGGCTGTCATAAGCCTCCTGCCTGCATGCTAGGAACTGAACTCGGGCCCTGCACAAGGGCGGGCACCTCTCTGTTCCGTCTCAGCAGCCCCAAGAGGCAGTGTTTTTAGAAGGCAGTGGTGAGCAGGCAAGGCTGCTGAGCACAGCGGGAAAGCCTGGGTAGTGGGCACTGTTGCCGGGTCTTCTGTGGGTGCTCTGAATATGGTGTGGCAGGGGAATTCTTGTTGGGGAGTGAAGCTAGGTTGTAGAGACATGTTTAGATGCGAGGTAATGGGAAAATTTTTCATTTTTTTCTTTAAGTATTTAGGGATAAAGACATCTGTCCAGAAGGCACATTGGCAGTGATTAGCTTAAACTACTTACCTCAAAAATGCTAGTCCCATCCCACAGGTGGTGTTTTGGAAGGATTATATGAAGTAATGGATGCTGAGTACATATATCTGACATATATGCATTTAGTGAGTGCCTAAGAGAATGAAAATCTGTGTAGAGTGATTTAATGAATTGCAGCGCCAATGCTGGTTTCTAAAGACACGGGGGTGACTGTAATGGAGCAGCGCTTACTTACCCGAGACTTGGGATGTGGTAGTCATGGTTAACTGTTTCGTACGGCTATACCTTAGCATGATATTAAAATAGTTCAGCTATTTTTCATTTTAATTATACTCATGAAAACATTTTAAAGCATTTGGGAATAGTTTCAACACGTCAGAATTTGTATTTCAGTAAAGCTCACACTGACCAAAGGTGCCTGTGTTAGAGATAACTGTAACTATGTCAGATTCCCTGTCCTGTTTACCAGAATGACCGTGGGGGGGGGGGAGGGGGGGAGGGGAAAGATCCTGCTTCACAGGCTCGCGTACAGGTGAAATTGATCTTTGAACTGTTAAACTTCAGACCAGGTGTGTGCTGAGTATCTGCGCTTTCATGTGCTGGCGGGAATGTCCAACTGCCGTATGAAAAGTTCCATTTAGCCGATAGCGAGCCAGATTTATGTTTGCTTGCCTTTTTAAAACCCACTCCTTCCCCTGTCTGAAGGGTCAGTCCCCTACCCTCCGGGATCCTTTTTGTTTTGGAAATTGATTTACACGGGCTAACTGGGATATACTACTTGGGTGTCTAAGGGACAAATCTGAATTGCACCTGCTCTCTGTGTTTAGGAGTGAGCGAGCCCGTTGGATCACAGCCCTGGGACACAGCAGTGGGAAGCAGCCACCAGATCGAACCAGTAAGTTTCCAGGAGAGGTAGCTGCTCTGGAATATGGAGGGGCTCTGCCCCCTGCTGGCTAGCATGGTTACTACACTACCTCCATCTCTACCTGCTTTGCAAGGTTCCTCCCAGGTGCATTTGTTAGATAAACATGAAAAAGCACTCCTTAGCCTTCATGAATCTGTTTCTCCATCCGTGAGTCAGAGGCATGGGGTTCACCATGGGTTATTATGAGGGCTACAGTAAATTACAGAGGGTGAAACCCTGCTTGAATTGTGCAGTGCTTACACTTAGCTGTTATTAATGGGTTTGAATACTCACAGAAGAATGTGGTGGTGTGTATTATTATTATTATTATTATTATTATTATTATTATTATTATTATTAAAAAGATTTTCTCTATAGCTCTGCCTGGCCTGCTTTCACACTAGCCCAGACTGGCTTTGAACTCAAGCTTTTGCCTCAGCTTCCCAAACGCTGGAATTGCAGGGTGTCTCGTTACAAGTTTTTGATCTAAAGAAAATTACATTTTTTTTAGTGTAAATGGCAATGTCAAGAAAATGTGCTCCATTGTTCTGGTGTCCTCTCATTCTTATTCTTTCATTGTGATGCTCTGCCTGAAGTTGGAGGACTGAAGAATGGGGGTTACAAAGGTGGTTTCTAGGGCCAATGATCACAGCGTTTAGAGTCAAAGCAAAAGTGTTTGGTGCGACATTAAATTTTATATTTAAAAAAAAAATGAAGCCATGCCAGTCAGTTCTGCTGAAGTTGTGTCTGCAAATCAGCATTTTGGGGCACTCCAAATCAGCATTTTGGGGCACTCCAAATCAGTCTGGCAACCTTTGGTTGGAGCCCTCATTTTTCTAAGCTTTTTCACAGCCTTTATGCCTAGTTGCTGGTAGGATGAGGACGCTGTGGAGAGAGACCTGGGTACTCTCTTGCCTCAGTTTCCCCAGTGTACGGTGGTGATTGGCAGTTCCCATGTATAAGACCATGAATGGCTCCTCAGCGCATTCATGCATCATAAGACCCCTCTTGAACCCCAATTTTAAAATTCTAAAGGTCATAAACAAGCATGAGGCTTCTTAAAGTCACTTCCCCATAGGAGCCTAGTTCTGTCGGCCAGTGCCAGCTCTGGAACCACAGAGCCGAGTGAGTGAATGCGTGTGGCTACTTTGTACGAGTTTTGTTCCTCAGCAAGGTCAGTGTGTTCCCTTTCCTCCCCAGCACTGACTCAGGTGGAAATCATCAGATCCTTTACTGCCAAACAGCCGGATGAGCTCTCCCTACAGGTGGCCGACGTGGTCCTCATTTATCAGCGTGTTGGTGATGGTGAGTAGGATTCTTCTCATAGGGACGGAGGAGACGGGCACTCACAGAGCCTCGGGGTGCACGGAATTTAATTTTGTCATCAGTACTTGTATTCCAGTTCCTGACTCCAGCTCCTCTGTCCAATCCTTAATCTCTGTTTCTGACAATCCTTGCCCCAAACCACAAGCTTTTCGGAGCCCTGATGAGTGCTTAAAAGTAATCCATTTGGGTCTGGAGAGATGGCTCAGAGGTTAAGAGCACCGATTGCTCTTCTGGAGGTCCTGAGTTCAATTCCCAGCAACCACATGGTGGCTCACAACTATCTGTAAGGAGATCTGGTGCCCTCTTCTGGCCCGCAGGCATGGAGGATGAACACTATGTACATAATAAATAATCTTTAAAAAAAAGTAATCCATTTGAAAACCCTTCCCTTGCCCCCTCTTGGGCATCTTCTGTTTTCTCTTTGTTTGCTTTTGAAACACGAGGCAGTCACTATGAAGTTTCCTTTTCTTCCCAGTCCTGCAGTCCCGTAGTTCTCAACTCAAAAGGCTTTTCTGCCCTGCTCCCTTACTTAAAACAGGGCAGGGAACCCTGACTGCTCTTCAGACTTGAGAGGGAGGGGGAGAGGAGTGGGGGGGAGGGGGAGAGGAGTGGGAGGAGGGGGAGAGGAGTGGTGGGACGGGGAGAGGAGTGGGGGAGGGGGAGAGGAGTGGGGGGAGGGGGAGAGGAGTGGGAGGCTGGGAGGAGGCGGAAATTTTTTTTTCTCAATAAAAAAAAAAAGAAATAAAGGGTGTCCTGCTCTCATACCCAAAGGGTTCCCTTTGGAACCCGTCAGTTCACACTCTGTTAGCCTCCTCCCGAGTGTTTTGCTCGTGTCCAGTCTTTGGTATATCACTCATTCTCTCTTGAAACCGTGTCCTGTTTCACCTCAACTGTTTTGACCTAAACGGGAATCTATTGCACTGAAGTTTCTCTTCTTGCCTATTATCCATGGTCACCCAACCCACAGAAGAAAGCCACCTCTGAATGAGGCATCTCTTCTTCAGAGTGAGCTGGCACAGTAAGATCCCTCCAGACCTGTCTTGCCTGATGCCACCTGGTTTTCCTTGCAGGCTGGTATGAAGGGGAACGACTTCGAGATGGAGAGAGGGGCTGGTTTCCGATGGAATGTGCAAAGGAGATAACGTGCCAAGCCACTATTGATAAGAATGTGGAGAGGATGGGGCGTTTGTTAGGACTGGAAACCAACGTGTAACCTCTCAGATGGCCAACAGAATAGGGGCTAGTTTTCCCCTTATCACCGCTTAACTAAAAGGACGGAAACACGTGCCTGTAAGCTTGCCAAGTTGTTCTGTACTCTCGGAAGAACAGCTGTGAGATGCAGTTGGTCCACAAAGCTGTTTTTTGCATGATGACACTCCTGAAAACCTCTCTGGGTCCACTGAAGAGTCGGCTTCAGGGATAGCAATAGTCCTTGGCTCCTGCCACTTGCGCTGTTATGTAAGATGCTGTATTTTGGCTTTTCTGTCCTTGTTTCACTTAGAGCATTGCTCTCCTCAAGTTTCTCCTTTGTACGGTCCCACAGCATCAGCCTGTTTGTCTGGAAGGACTGTTCATTTTGTAAATACTTTTGATGTCTTAGCCTAATGCTGTTAATTCCGAAAGGGACTGATAAGAGTTCAGCAGGCGAGCTGTCATGATCTGTAAGCTGTAAACCTCTTTCTACGAAAGGGAAATGGACACTTGAACTTTGCTATCATTTTCCTCATTAGAAGGAAAGTGAGGAGTCGCCCAGTGAGGATTTGTAAAAATCCACCTCATTCAATATTGGTCTTGGCTAACTTTAGCTTAATAAGCGTAAGCTACTAAAATGACCCGGGCTTTACGGTTCCCATATGCAAGGACATCGGAAGACAGGATATTAGGGGCCACCTGCTAAAGAGCTCACCTGAGGCTGCTTTTCCTTCAGCAGCACAAGGTTCCTGACTGTTCTACTTGTTTTCAAGTCCAGAGTGGCTGGAACACACATTAAGGAAGAGAAAGTTAAGTTTAGACGCTATCAAGATGCCAACAAGGTACTCACTTGTAATACTTTGACCTTAACAGGAATTTATTGCACTCAATACTTGACGGCTGGGTTTGGAGTCTCTCTTAGCTGTGAGTTCCTATAGGACATTATTTTTCCACTAGTACAAAGAGACGAGGTAGAATAGTAGTAGTTCATTGAAGAGTAATGAAGTTTTGAAAGATAGACAGAAAAAAATTATTTTCATTGGTAGCTATACCCCCTCTCTATTCTGTTCACTAAATAAAATCTATATATACATTATGGAGGGCTCGGATATTTGTCCTGTGGCCATGTTCCTGTCTAAACAGCAGCAAACCATAAGGCTCCAGAAGGCCTGTGTGTAGGTGTGCTTGGCTCATACCTGGCAACCCAAACCCAGCAGTAAGCTAGAAGAGAGGTCCCAGGGGCTTTCTCACCTTGGACTTGCTTTCCTTTTGCCTCTACATGTATTCCTTGCAAGACATTCCAGGCCCTGAGTTTTTTGAAATGTACATAAGTATGTGATTGGAGCAATAGCAGTGGCCCCCCAGCAAAAGATGTCCTAAGAGTATAAAACAGGAAATCTCTCTCATCAGTAATGTCACAAACTTTTTAGAAGAAATACTAACGAATTACAGTTTAATCTAATGGTATGTTTTACTTAGGACAGAAGGTGTTGCTTGCAACAAGAATCATTTTGTATTATTTTTGCTAATACTGATTTAGAGCTATAAAGTAACACTACGGATCCTGTGAATTAATTTATAAGTATTAAACAGTGTGGAAATATGCATATCCTTTAAGTCAAGCGGCTGAACCCTGTTATTAAAGTGTCCCAGTATAGCCGGTATTTAACAGTCACAGCGTTCCATCTCAACTGTGATTGTGTTTAACACAGCGCTTTTCTTTCAAACTTACTTTTTTTAATGCCTTCTTTGAAATGTACAGTGACTTCATGCCTCCAGTACAGAAATGTTACTATTGTTCCAATAAATTGAAACTGCTTGTACACTTTCAACGAAACTTGTGAATTGATAAAGATTTTATATATATAATTGCCGTTCTGTGCTGGAGTGATTTAATTTACTCGTGGGGTGAAGTGTATGGTTTGGGGGATGTGTGGTTAAATCAAAGCTGTACTGAGATGGTATCTACAGCTAGCCTTACAGAAGATTTCACCTTGTCTCTTGGGTATGCGCTGGCATCGGATAACCTAGGAAACAGGTGCTTTGGAGAATTGGTTCTACTGTCTTTGTGCTTATAAAATTTATCATCTAGTAAATCATGGTGGAAGAAAAAAAAAATCCAAATCCTTCTATGTTAGTTTCCCATTACTGCATAAGAGTGCCACAAAATGAATGACTTGAAGCAATACTCACTTGGCATCTGTGTAGAGTTTAGGTGACCTTGGTTTGGGTGATAAAGACATCAAAAGGATAATCCACGAAAGAAAACTGGGTAAACTGAGCAAACGTCTCTAAAAAATCTTCCGTGATGAAGCTTGCCAAGTTATCACTGAAAAAGGAAATGCCTCCTAATGATATTCTGCTATTCAGTGCCATGTTCAGTCATCATCATCGAAGCTTCTTCCTGCAACAGATGGGAATAAGAGACCCACACCCAGACATTACAGAGAGAGAGAGAGACCTTGGGACACTCAGCCCTAAATGGGATGTCTCCACCAAATCCTCCCTTTTCTCTCCCACAGTTCAGGGAACCCCAGGGAAGAGAAGGCAGCAAGTGTCTCAAGAGCCAGAGGGGATCGAGGATATAAGTAACACAAGCCCCTCTAAGTCAACACGAGTAAGGCTCTTAGGAACTAAGGACTGCAGCAGCCTGCACAGGGTCGGACAGCTCTGCACCAGGTCCTCTGCATATGTAAACTTCCAGTTGAGTGTTTTGGTGCAATTCCCGAGTGTGAACGAGTGGGTCTCTGATTCTTGTGCCTTCTCCTGTGCTCTCTCAATTGGTTTGTCTTGCCCAACTTTATTGTGATAGTTTTTACATTTCATTTTGTTATATTTTTCTAAGAAAAAAAAAAACCGAATGAATGCCTGGAAACATAGCCACTAGGGTAAAGGTTAAAAATGGAACTGTCACACCTGCTGGAACAGGGAAGCTCAGTTTTCTCCACTTTGTGTATATCAACCACACCAGGACAGGCTGTTCAGTAATTGACCAGTGTATAATGGGGTCCACAGGTTTTTGTATTTGTTGCAGTTTGATGGGTTTTTCATTTTGATTTTTTTTTGGGGGGGGGGTTATTCTGTTATCTTGATTTTGGGGATATTGTTATACTGGTGTTTTGTTTTGAGAAAGTATTTAAAGTTGGGTGTGAAAGGAGAGCAGATCTAGGTTTTGGGAGGGGAAGAATATGATTTTAATAATATAATGGGGGTTATTCATCTGAAATGTACAAGGAACTCCTACATTTTAACTCACAGATCAGAAACAATCTCAACTTTAAGCAATGGCACAAATCTGGATATCACCAGAACTCACATAGAACATCAGCTTGAGTCGGAGCTACAGACTAATCTTGTCAGACACTGAAACAGCCAAAGAGGACCAGCATGGTTGTGGAAAACTATAACCCCAATCTCAGCACTGGAGAAGCAGACGGAAGTGGATCTCTCCAAGTTCAAGGTAAGACTCTAATAACCCCTAACAAAGATGAGGAAACGAAAACAGGAACTCTTACTGCTGGTGGAAATGCAGTAACCTCCTGGGAAAGCCTTTTGGCAGTTTCTGACAGAATGAAACATCCCTACCACAATTACAGGCTTTGGGTTTTATCCAAGTGAGTTGAAAACATGTCCATTCATACAAAAAAGTGTATAACTGTTATAGCAGCTGTTTTCACAATTGCAAAGGCTCAGTGAGTAAGTGGATAAGCTAGACACCATCCATTTTTTATCTTAAAGTCAAAGGAAAATAATTGCCTTCCACGAACAACTGATTTTTTTTTTAAGTCTGACTGGAAGCTACGGCAAAGCATAAGCAAAGAAATATGGAAATATAGTTGACCCTTGAATACCGCTGTGCTGGATAGTTGTGTCAACTTGACACAAGCTAGGGTCACCTGAAAGAAGGGACCCTCAGTTGAGAAAATGCTGTGAGATCCAGCTGTAAGGCATTTTCTTAATTAGTGATTCATGGGGGAGAGGAGGGCCCAGTCCCATTGTGGGTGGTTCCACCCCTGGGCTGGTGGTCCTGTGTTCTAGAAGCAGGTTGAGCAAGTCAGTAAACAGCACCCCTCCATGGCCTCTGCTTCAGCTCTCGCCTCCTTGAGTTCCTGTTCTGACTTCCCTCAATGATAGACTACAATGTGGAATCACAAGCAAAATAAACCCTTTCCTCTGCAACTTGCTTCTGGTGTCTCACTGCAGCAGTAGTGACCCTAAGGAAGTAACCACCATGGTACAGCCTCTCCAGTTGAAGTGTGTAAGTTTTAATGTCCCCAGTCCTGGACCACTAGTGGTCCACGAGTTCTGGAAGCAAGCGCAACCAGAAGTGACTACAAGGTTGCTATAGTGTAGCATTTTCTATTAGCATGACCCTTCTAGTGTTAGATTTGATGCTTACATTCGCTATACTCTGAAATTTTAATCTAAGTTTTGGTAAATTTTTAACTTTTATAATCAATTGGTATGTATTTTGGTAACTATGCACATCTATTTTATACACTGAGATATCTTTTATAAATTTTTCAATAGTTCTAGGACATAAAATATGCTACCTTTTCAAATCAAATCTTCCTGATGCCCTGGCCCTCCAAGATGTGTCGGTGAATTCATCAAATTCTTCACACCCATGCTGTTCAAGAGTCAGCAATGCAGGAGGAATGCCTAGAACAAATCCAAAACTCTACTGCACTAAGGCTCTAGGAAATAACTCACCAATCTGTGTGCCCCTTGTTTTCAGAAATATGTCACTCAGTCTATCTGGAAACTAACTTCAAAATTCCTGAAATGAGTCAAATTTAGGATGGAGAAGGTCACAATGTAAAAGATGTCCCCTCCCTCAGCAGGACTGGCTGGGCTCCATTCACAGTGCACACGGCTGTGTAAAGCTTCCAAAGCGCTCGCTCTCACAGTGTTCTCAACACTCATTTTGTTCTCATGCCCGACCCTCATGGTTGGTGCCGCGTTCTTTGGGCACGTCGGACCATTTCCAAGGTCAAGAAACAAGCACTAACAGCATACCTATCTAAAGTGACTAATCTCCCTAGACAGGAATACTTTAGAACCCCTCCTTTGACAGAGGTGAAGAATGTAAACACTCTCTATATAAGACAACTAGGCAAAGAAGCAACTGAGCATGTGCAAAGATGCTCATTGCTAATCACTGAAGCAGAAATGAAATAGAACACTGTTAAAAATCAAACCAAAAACCAATGGAAAATATCAAGTACAAACAAGACACCACACAAGCAAAAGTGGTATAGTCACTTGAGGAAAGTTTGGTAGTCTCTGTGCCAGGTCACTCAGCCATCTGAGTCAGAAGACTGGAGTTCAGTGCCCAGCACCCACATGGCAGCTCACAATGCTGGCAATTTCAGCTCCAGAGGATGCAATGCCCTCTTTTGGCCTCCACAGATACCAGCACACATGGGATGCATACAAACTTATATAGGAACATATACACATGAATCAAAATAAAAATCTTTAAAAAATACACACTTAACCATCTGATGGAATGATCTTAATTCAGGATATTTACACAGAACGTGAAAACATAGAACCATATGACAACTTGCTACACATTTAGAGAAGCTTTATTTATTAACAGCAAAAATGCTGAACATACATGAAATGTCCATCGAGCCGTATATGGATACAATAACAAAGAGAATACTAAACAATAAAAATCACTAATATGTACAGTAAGTATATAGGTTATCTCAATGCTTTATGTCATGTAGACATTGTGAATCCATTTCTGGAAATCCTAGAAAAGGCAAAATTGATGAAATGCTGACCACTGGGCACCACAGGAGAAGGGAAATTTTGCCTGCAAAAGCAACAAAGACAATTTTAGGTTGATGAGAATGTTCTACATCAAGACTGCAGTGTGTTAGCTGCATGATTTTATACAGTAGAGACAACATACTGGAGCTATACTCTTAAATATATAATACCTTAAAGCTTTAAGAAGGTATGGGAACGAATGGTAACATGATTTACTTTGCTAGATATATCTTCAAATACTCTCCAGCCAAGATAGTTTAAAAAAAAAATCAGAAGAAAAATGCTGTTTAACAAATAATATTATTACAAATATATGGATATGCCATCATTTACTTAGCTTGGGTGCACGAATATTAGAAGAAGAATTTTACAGTAGATTTTGTTTTACAAATGCAACAAAATACAGTGTGCAATGAACTGACTTAAAATTATCCAAAGCCTTTTTCCCAGGTCAGTTAATTAGGAAGGTATCACATGCATGAACTCAATGCTCTTAAAACACTCTTCGTGTCTCCTCCTAAGTTTGCTTCAGTGGTGTTCCAGCTTATTCTCTGTTGTACACAGTGATGAAACACACACAGGCTTTTGTTTTTCATGACCTATTTTTTAAGACCACTCCAGAACAAGTCATTTTGAAGCTTGGAATGCACTTTCCAGTTAGCAACCCCAGTCTGTACACAGCAGTAGCAGAACCTTCAGAGTGATGAGCAACTCAATTCCCCCTCCCCCACCAGCTGCTGCAGAGATATCATGGTGCCGGGAGGGGAGGGAAATACCACACTTAATCCTTGTGAACTGCTTACCTGTAATCAGTTCTGAAGCATGCTTCCCTTGCTGTGGAGAAGAAATACTTGCTTGAAACACACCTTGACTTTAGGGCCAAAACTAGTATGTATTGTTACACCACTGTCACTCTCAGAGTTCAGGGGCAGACTTCATTTTGCTGAGACAATCCAAAAGAACAAATTCAGGATGCAGTACATTCAAATCTTCGCACAGTGCCAGGTGACATACACTCAAGACGTGGGAGGAGTAGCTGGACCAGTGCAGTCAGCAAATCCATAATCATACACCCTGGTCATCTCACGACTTATGAGGGAAGTTAAGACCACACTTGATTATCTCACAATGAGAAAACCAACATCATTAAGCTAGAGTTAGGGACTCAAACAAGAAACCAGGAAGTGAGTCAAAATAGTGAAAAACCAACAGTTCAACAGGCCTGAAAACAGCCATGTTTTGTCACACTCCTCCAAGAAGGTAAAGAAGCAAAAGAATGGTGTATTATAGGCTGGGGATGTGGCTCAGTTACACAGCACTTTTGCCAGCATGTGTGAAGCCTTTGGCTCAACCATCTCCAGGATCCTCGGTACAAAATGTAAATGGTAAAAAGATTATTTAATGTTAAAAATATTGCATGGACAAATAGTAACAAAGATTGTGTGAGGCTTATATGCATCAGACACTAGTCTGTGGTCCTTTACACATATTAGCATGTGTAATTCTCACAACCTTTACCCGTCCTTCAGACAAGGAAAAAAGCCTGAGCTGGGACAGAACCTCCACCACCACATCCACATGTGCTCAGGTGCTACAATGTACTACACAGCACAGTAAGGTGGCTAAGAACACTTGAAAAAGTTAACAAACAAAAATAACAACCAAGTGAGCTAAGTGATAGGTAGACTTCTAGAAAATGAACCAAGAAGTTAGCTGAGATTTACACATTGTACATTTTATTAAATACTGGGCTTTATTACATCAAACTTACTTGTAATAGAAGTTGATTTAAAAAAAGTGGCTGTATTCAAATTCTTAACTACATTCTGTTTCTTGGCCAAACATACTACTTTTACTGTCTCTAGGCAGTCACTATGGACAGAAAATTAATTTTACATAATGGCATAAAGGAATTTCTCAATGTTACAACACTTAATATACGGAAGACGAATTCTCCCAAGTGTGGACATATCTACAATAGAGTATATGATCAGAGAGCATACAGCTTTTCCCAGTGTCTTTACAGGAGCTAGATGACACTGTTTACTCATGCACATTAACTCTTTACTACCCACTGAAAGTTTCTATCTTACACGCAAAAGTGATTCATAACCCAAGGCTTGGAACTTTCCCAAAACCTAAAAAAAGAAAAAGAGAGAGAGAACCATGGACATCAGGTGAGTTTCAGGCCTTCACAGAAAGCTGTCAGCTGTAATAGCCCTCCTGTGACCGTGGTGTCAAGTTCCTTGGAATGGCCTTTTCCTGGGTTTTGATCAAGTCTAGAATAGCTGACAGTACTGCACAGTCTCTGGACTTAGTGTCGTCCCAGTCTACAGGGTGAGGGTGTTCAATCTTCTCTTGCAGAAGGGTATCCAGTTCCTTTCTTAGCCCCTAAGGTTGAAGGAGGCAGACATGTTCATCAGGGAAGATGGATTTTTAGATGTCAAAGACAAATGTGACTTTTGTGGTGACAAGAATTTCCATAAACTATTAGAAAGAAAGGCAAAATATCTGCCTTTCTTAGAGCAACCAACTAAAAGTATCGTTAAAAGATTCAAACATTCATCTCCAAAAGACTTTGGAAAAGTTTCTTACTATCAAAAATTATTTGGAAAACTGTAATCAGTCAACACTGGCTCTCTTGCCTTTTAGAAACATGTATTTATCTTGGAGGCATGATGTGTGCCGTGGACTGCATGTGGAGGTCAGAGAAAACTTCTACCATGTGTACTCCAAACATGCAAGTCACTGGGTCTTCAGGCTCGGCCGCAAGCTGCTTTACATGCTGAGCCATCTGGTGGTCCCCAAGAGCACACACTCATTTGCCTGCAAACTTACAGACAATCATTAATACTAGTTACCTTCACAAGGTGGGCAATTCTTTCTGGAGACTGAAACACAATCCATTCATCTACAGCAATGACTTCCTGACCATTGTCTTTCTGGATGGAAATATCTCCCCCAAAGAATAGCAGGCAGTATGGTGAAACTTCTGTACAGTCGTACAAGTAAATCTGTGAAGGGTGTTAACGTAAACAAGTGCATGAGGAAGTAGGAGCAGACTCCTAACCCCAGCAATTCAACATTCCAGACACTGATAGCTTCCTTCTAAAACAGGTATTAACCTGCTAAGGTGATTCTGAAGAAATAACATTTTAAATAAACCATTCTTCATTCCTTGAGATTTTACAGTTTTGTTTTAAAGTGTATGATTTCCCTTGAACATTTTCTGAATGCCAAAACTAATGAACACAAATAAAGCCTAGAGTACTTTATTTGTATATCAACATATAAAAAATAGAATCTCACTTTCTATTTTGACCACTACTAAGCTTATTAACTTATTACATAGCTAGATATATTGTCATGCCAACAAATCTTTACATAGTGCAAACTCCCGACAGCACTTCTTGAAAGCAGGCTCTCAAGAAAACCCACGTAAATCAAGTAATTCATGTACCTCATGAAAATACACAAAAAGTACATTACTCATAGAAATAAAGCTACACTGCATCTCTGAGAAAAAAATACCATTTTGAAAGCATAACACTACAACATTGACATTGAGATTACGCTACTGCGCACTTACACTGCTTGTCCTCATCTTCAGGTGATAGATAAGCCAGTTATAGTGAAAGTCTGTCTGCTCCACATTGACAGACTTAGGGTGAATGGAAACCAGACCATCAGACTTTGTGTGAACTTTTACCCTTTAAAACAGTTAGAATACAGTTCATAAGTATCTTAAGGCATTTTTCCCTTATTACTATAAAATATTGGTTTAAAAATAACAGGCAGCTTAGTAAAAAATCAAACAAAGGAAGGAATCTTAAAAAATATACCACACATGAGTTTAGTACATGTCTGCTATATATAATCTCAAAATCAAATTTTGAGGAAAATAGCATCTGATTAAGGACAGGTCAAAGCACATGAGCAAAATAGGATTCTTCTACATGCTAACAACAAATCCACTCACAGTTTTAATAACTGAACACAGTAGACAGGTGACAGAATCTAACTTCATGGTGTTAGTACACAGTGCACAATGAAGGATGAAGAAGGAACTAAGGCTATGTAGAAATTGATTCCACTTCTCCAAAAAGTGAATATATACATACACACACACACACAAAACAAAATCCATTCTAGCCAATTTCTCGTCAGGCATTGCTTCTCACACTGCTCGGTCAGCCTTTGATGTTTACAGAAGGTCCATGTTCTTAACCTGTTATATGAATGGGTGGTCAGACGAGTGACTAATCTGTGTGTGAGGACAGTTCCCTATGCGCAATAATTCCCACACATCTATGTTATCAGACATGCACAGAATCCAGCAACCAGGAATGAGAATACATTTCCACATCCAAAGATGAAGAAAGAGCTTGTAAATAGTTCATAACAATTTTCAATGCTTACATTTTTCTTTTTTTACCCAAATTTAGTCGGATTTTAGCAACTTTGGGATATAAACCGGCACAGATGACAGCTTTAATTATCTTCTCATTACCTATTGGGAGTAGGAAAGAGGGAGGGAAAAAGGGAAAATACTGAGACCATTAAAGGCAAGTGATTTTACACTGGTGTGTGTGTGTGTGTGTGTGGTGTGCATGTGCGTGTGCGTGTGCGTGTGCGTGTGTGTGTGTGTGTGCATCCTTTGCTTTGCTTTACCTGAATTTATATTAGCTTTAGGATCTTTGGGACTTCTACTGCTTACAAATCCAGCTCCAAGAAGATGCTCAGCAAACTGTCCCTTCATGTTGTGCAGCATCTAGAATGTAATGGTAACAAACGGCTAGAATTCTTCACACCGAGAGCCTACAAATCACACACACCTCAATTTAATTTTTAGCTTCTCCTATTTTACAAAAACACTGGTACAAAAATGTGATACATTTAAGACAACATTTAGTTGTTGGTGTTTTTGTTGTTTGGTTTTTCAAGACAGGCTTTCTCAGTAGCTACAGAGCCTGTCCTGGAACTAGCTCATGTAGATCAGGCTGGCCTCAAACTCACAGAGATCCGCTTGCCTCTGCCTCCCAAGTGCTGGGATTAAAGGCATGCGCCACCATCGCCAGGCAACAACATTTAGTTTTAATTACACGTGTGTGCTTTTCATGTGCATTCAGGTGCCTGTGGAAACCTCAAGGCTTCAGACCACCAACAGCTGGTGGTACAGGCGGTTAAGAGCTACCAGATGCATGTGCTGGGAAACTTGGATTCCTCTGCAGCAAGAGCTTTTAACTGCTGAGCTATCTATCTCTCCAGCTCAGCTCTTAACTGTGATCATTTAGTGAGGGAACTGGAAAATCAAGAAACAAGTTTCTGTAAATAAATTTTACTATAACACATCTATATTCTACTGTCTCTTCTTTCTGATTGCTTTTGTACTCTAATAACAGAGATAAATGTTTTTTAAAATACTAGCCTGCAAGACTAAATTTATTATTTGGTGGTGGTGGGGAATAAAAACTACATGACGTAAGGGGGGGAAAACATTAAGGTTTAAAGAATTAATCCATTTTGCAAGATGTGTAAGTTTTGGAATTGCCTTTTACTCTTTTAAAAAAAAAAGCAGAAACAATAACAAAAGAATCCAAACAATTACCAAGATTAACTACTGTTAGCCTACTGCACAGGAGACATTTTCTTAAGAGAAACCATGAGTCAAGCAGAATGATAGGGGGCTCAGTACAGCAAAAGAAAAATGTTGCCCACCTCAGTTATCTTCACAGTCATTAACACTGCAGACACTTCCTATGCAACCACACCAAAAGAGAAATAAGAAAGAAGTGTAGCTTAAGATGAGATCCACTGTGTGGCTCCTTACTTTTGTTTATTGAATTTTTCAAGCAGAATTTCATATAGCCCAGTTGGTCTCACACTATGACGCTGAGGCTAGGCCTGAATTCCTGATGCTCTCCTGTCTTCACCTCTTGAGTGTTAGGATTATAGGTATATTGTACCACTTTCACCTTGAAATGAGCTTTTAAATTAAAAAGCTTTTTTCCAACAATCATTATGATACAAATCTGTAATCCAAGTTACTTAGGAGGCTGAGAGAGAAGAACTGGGAGCCCCAGGCCAGCCTGGACTGCAAGCAAGACCATCCCCAAAACAAGCTTTTATAAAGAGAAACTAACTTTTAGTTAAAATGAAAGAAGTTCCACATAAATGAAATTCAATGGTCCAGATCAATCTGTTTTCAAAACCACAGAAATGTTTCCTAAGGAATTCCTCCAAGTTTAACAAAGATTATAATACATACAACTGGTTACAAAAAAGTCTTTTGACAAAAGGAATAAATTGGTTTACCTGTGTAATTCTTCTAAATGAGCCTGTCAGGTACATCCTCCTGGTCATTATAGCATTATGATTTTAGGGAAATGATCTTACAGTCCTCACTGTGTAGTTCCCTCACTACCTTTTTTTCCTTTTGTATCTAAACAGTTTCAGCATGCACTGACAATCATGGGACATGTAGGCTCCAGCGCTGAAACTTTCCCTGGTTCCGTCTGTCATGGCTGTTTTCAGGAACTCAGAGAAGAGCATGTCTTGAGTCCTCGCCCTTGTCATACACTTGACAAATCTCAACTGGACATGCTATTCTCAGATGACTTGAATTTAGCCATCTTTCCAAAATATAGTGCAGTTTGTTTTTCCATTTCAGGGAACGGTCAAGGAAAAGTGCCTGGGCAAGTTTCCACTACACACGATTCTTATGCAGTGATGCTCACTGCACTGATGGATCATTCTTATCCTTAACTTTCATTTATCACTTGAATTTTGTGGCTTTCAGCTGCATATCCTGAATGCCTAAAGCTTCCCTTTATGCCAATAATTTTCTTTCTTAGGAGTCTGTTTTGTAGCGTTCTTTGGTCTTCAATCCGGGTTCTTAGCAGACCCCAACCCCATGCCCCTTGAAAATTCACTCTTACTGCCTTATTTTCTTGCCTTTGTTTTACGGAATGTATAGTCTTTTCAGGAACCCTATCCTATGATAGAGTTATTAAGGTATTTCTCTGGAAATATCCTATGTCCTTTGTAATTTTTGGCTGTAGTATCTTTCTGAGTTGTTGTATCACTTTTCCCCCTACTGATGACTGGGACTTTTTACTAGAATGTCAATTTCTTGACAGACACCCATACTCTTTGTATGTAGTTAATTTTACTACAGATATAACTGGACAAAATGCCTGCACATATACTAATCTAGTATATATGATTAGTGCAAATCTTTCAGCGTCACCTGCAGCGTGTTTGAAGACAGAAAATATTCCCAGCAGTAGTCTTTTTCGTATCTGAAACCACGTCGCTTAGCTTCTTCCCAACCCTATTGGACAAAGAAATGACGAAACTCAGTTTCAATGTTCTACACTGTTGTAAGAGGGCCACTTGCTTGTTTCCCAGCTGCCCAGACTCCCGAAATAATCACACAGAAACTGTATTAGTTAAATCACTGCTTGGCCCATTAGCTCTAGCTTCTTATTGGCTAACTCTTACATCTTGATTTAACCTATCTCTATTAATCTGTGCATCACCACAAGGTCATGGCCTACTAGCAAAGTTTTAGCACATCTGTCTCCGGCAGTGGCTCCATGTCTTCTCTTTGACTCGGCCTCCTTCCTCCCAGCATTAATGGCAATCACAGCATACAGAGGGGAATCCCACACCACCACACCAACCACTACTTAGCAGTTTCCATCTTTATTTTACTAACAGTTTATTCACTGGTGTCCCATATTCTCTGCAAAGACGTCAAGACTTTTAAACTCAGAACAACAACAAAAAAAAACTAAGCTCCTTACGATTCTAGTACCTAACATTGCTACTGAAGTGCAAAATAGTGTAAGTTATACTAACATATTGTGTATTTTGCACAAAATCTTTCCATGGTGTATCAAGTATTCATCAAAAAAGAATATTAGTAAATAAATTTCAATGTTCTCATACATTTTCAATTTCAAAAACATAGTTTTCTTAAGTAGAATAATAAAAGGCAGGCTGGAGAGATGGTTCAGCAGTTAAGAGCACTGGTTGCTCTTCCAGAGATCCTGAGTTCAATTCTCAGCAACCACATTGTGAATCATAACCATTTATAATGGGATCTGATGCCCTTTTCTGACATGCAGACATATATGCAGATAGAGCACTCATACACATAAAATAAATAAATCTTGAAAGAAAGAGAGGAAGAATGGAGGAGGGAAGGAAGGAAGGAAGGAAGGAAGGAAGGGGAAAGAAGGGGGTGTCTGTAAGATGGCTTAATAGGTAAGTCTCTGCACCCAAGCTTGATAACCAGAGTTAGATCCCTTGATCCCCCTATATTGTAAAAGGAAATACCAAACTCTCAAAAATTGTTCTGACTGTGCCATATGCATGCTGTGACATGTGTACCAACATAACACTCCCCTAACAAAAATAAATAAAACTAAAAAGGGAAATAAATAAATAAATATAACAAGGAAACAGGGAAAGAGATATATTAAATGGGTCCTGGCTGAACCAGATCCTGCATATCCTTTATGAGGATCTAATTGAGTGAGCCCATCTGACTTTACCCCCATTTACCCTTCTCAAAGTCCTACATTGAGCACAAGTGCCATACCCAGTGCCCTGGCACCTCTTTGTGTGGCCCCCAACCTCCAGACTCTAGCCAAGACATACTTATCCACTGCCAACCCACAGGCCAAAAGAGGACAAAAATGAGGAGACTCAGAAATGAAGAGAGAAACATTACTACAGACACCAAGAAAGTAAAGATATTATAAAGAAATAGGTTAGAGACCTAACTCAACCAGATTAGAAAATGTAAAAGAAATGAAAAATTTCTATATACAAGTATCATTTTATGATCTGAGGTTGTATTTACACACACACAGACACACACACAATATACGCACAACATGATTTTGATATTCTATCAAAAAGCTGTACTACTGACTCTAAGAGTAGAACATTAGTAGACACACTGTCATGGAGATAAAGACATGAGGAACATTACATATGAAAAACAAGATAATGTGTTCATCTGTTTCAGTCTTACTTTTTATATAAGCCTTTCCACAAAACAAAGATGAACTCTTGTACAACAGAGAAAGTTGTACAGAAACTTTTATAAAATATTCGCCAAATTTTAACCATTTCTCAGCCACCAATCCTTGAGATATAAATATGGTCACTTAACAGTATTATAATACATGCTCTTGAATAATCTTCTATAGAGAAGAACAATGTTTTTTCTTACCTCAAATGCATTCACAACTGTCAGGTGATCACTTCTAGTCTCCTTTGCCAGCTCCTTTCTTCTTGCATCGGCAATCTTTTCTTTTCCCTAAAAATTAACAGGTGTAGCTTAAATTTGTCTGACATAATAATTATGGATATTTTATTGAAATATGATGAAAAATACATGTGAGCAGTAAATAGTTTTAGCATTAAAAATGCCCAGTCTTTTTTCCGTCTCTCTTACCAATGGAATGACGAAGGGGTCTTTAAAGCTGAGACTAGCAGCAATAGTGAGGACTGGATCTAAGCAACAGAATAAAGCTCCAAAAAGAATCATTTTTCCAATATGTGGCTCAACAGGTAATCGGGCTAAATGGACGCCAAGAGGTGTTAACTCTTCTTGCTTATCCAAAGCGCTCTGAAAGAAAAAAATTTTCTTACAGCAGGTATAGCAAAGCACAACATTAAAAGCTACTGTAGTTAGCTGTGAAATACACATTCTCTTAAGCCCCCAAATGCCCAGGCACTGTTTTAGGTGCCTTCAACAGGAAGAAAAGAAAATTCTGACGTCAGCAAAGGCTAGTGACTTATTCAAATAAACCTAATCAATCTACAACATGGAAATGTAATGTCAGAAATAAAGAAAATCACCTGTGGTCAAGCAGTTATGAAAAGAGAAGTGGGTGAAAAGCAAAGTCCCTAGAGTCTAGTTTAGGTGCCACGATGCAAAAAGAGGTAAGGGGCACACGTAGAAATGAGTTCAGTTTCGATTCCCTGGGTAAACTGGTTCAAATGAGGGCAGCTAGAAAAGTATCCTGAAGACACCAAGGAAATATAAGGACATGGCTGGATAATTTACAGTGTTATTTTAAGCAGTTTGTTATTTTAAAAGCCTATCTTGGTGCTATAAAATCCAAATTCTTTAAAATTATCAACATGGATAGCTTCCAAACCTTTGACATGTCATTGACACCCTCCAACCCAACACTAACTAACATGACTTTGTAGATAAACAAAAACATTCTCTACACGGTACAGTACAGTACAGAGAGGTACTATAAAACATATGTATATGCTGAGGTAATGAACTTCTAATTGACTCATAACCGAAATCACCACACACAGCTGCGAACAATACTACGTAGTCAGCACTTTTCTCATCTCTTGTGCTTCTCTTACTACTCTGGGCCAGTCCTGTGCCTTTCAACATGGTCCTATGGAGGAATGACTGTCAATTACAGTCACTTAAAGAGTTTCTCAGAACATAAGAATGAAAAAACAAAACCAAAAACATCTTGTTCTGTGGATATAAGCTATAATAGTGAACGATGGTTCCAAGTATTATTACGGCATCATAGAGATAAAACATTTATATATATTTCAAAATATGTATCAAATTTGTTTTTATCAAATGTCTATTCTACCATAAAAACACTTAAATATGACAAGAAAATATCATGGTAACCAGAAAGAGTAAACTAAGTCAACACAGTTCAAGGATACATATGAAGACCACTAAAGAAAAATGTCAAGATTTCATGTAACTTGAAATCAGTCTTGTACATGAACAAAACACACGAAGTCTTAAATCGTAAAAACATAAGAGTGCTGTATCAAGTCTGACAGTGCTGGACTCCGGAGTGATAAGCTTTTAAGAAGCTGGTATACACTGTAACATCTAAATCCAAACTATACTTTTAAAAAAGAATCAAATTTACCAGTTCCATTAGGTGTTTTATGGAGAGCAATACTGCTTCATTTGATGGTGGATCCATTAACCTACTCAGAAAATACGCAATTCCACCTAGCCTTAAAATCTGTGGAGACAAATAGTTAAATATGGATCAAAGACATAAAACATGCACTTTCCAAGAGCAAATTAACTAGTGAGAAAAGTTATATAAAAAAATCCCAACAAGTTGGTTACTGATTAATTTAGAAACAGGGTTAGCTATAGAGTATTTGAAGATATAACAGCTAAACAGACCTGGTGGCACAGGACTATAATACCAGTTACTCAGGAGGCTAAGGCAGGATGATCAACAACTTAAGGTCACATTGAGCCAATTATTGAGACCATCTCAAAATCAAAAAAATAAAAATAAATAAATAAATAAACCCAGCCCAGTGTGTGTGTGTGTGCGCGCGAGAGAGAGAATGCAGTTAATTCAGTGGTAGAGATCTTGCCTAGCATAAGCCATGGGTTCAATCCTCTGAACCACAAAAATTAAGTAACAGTAGATAACAATCACTGAGTATATGTCTAACACTGTCTTAAGAATTTTACACAGGAACTTTATATTAACTTAAAATATCTGCTCACTAAAGCAGAACAAAGTTTCCAGGTAGGACGTAAGAATCAAAGACAGATACCCTGATCCTAACATTATCAACTGTTAGCTATATATTGGAAGGATGTTTAAGTAGCTGCCTCACACAAACAAAATGAAGTAGGGTCATACTACACTTTCTTCTACTAAAAATGTTGAAAACAACAGCATCACCCTCCATTTAGTTTGTTTTTCTCCCAACAAATATACCTTTATTTGCAAACAAAGTTCTTCCAAAGGAGTTCTCAAAATCTCTGGTAGCTGGTAGTCATCTAGAAGACTTGCTCTAAGACCATTATACAGATGATAACAATGACCGGGCTGAACCCTTAAAAAGAAAAAAGCAATAGTAAGAACATGACTTTTAGAATGCCACAAAAAGAACAGCCAGGGAAACCACTATCTTAGCCTGCATTTATTAATTAAAGAATATATTTAAATGTAATCTATATAGTGAGCTCTCAGATGTTGGAAACTCTTTTATGTTTGCAACTTAGTGCCATAAGTGATGACAGAATTTATATACTTCTGAGCAGATTAGTATTTTGGAAGGCTCTAGCTGCTATAGAATACAAGTTCTAAAACTTTCAGTTTTTTGTTGTTTTTCTTGTTGTTTGGCCTACATCTACAAAGACTCAATATCTATTATCTAACATTTCTCTGATGTTATAGACCTAATATTATCTATCACCTCATAGAAAGTAACCATATTTCCAGAAGGGATCACATGGTATAGTAGTTTTTGTTTGTTTGTTTTCTGGTCACCAAAGAAACTATCAATCTATAGGCTTTATGAAGCATCAACTTTACAATACAAGAAACCATCTGGAAATCAGGTTAAATAGGGACAATCTGTAAAGGTTATAGCAAGCAATACAGAGCTTTATAGACTAAGCACACATACATAACAAAGGTATATATATGTCAATAATGTTTTCTTTAACTTTCCTTTTCTAACATGAGCCCACATGTAAGACAGTGACTATTTTTACCTTTAAGTGACAAAGGAAAACCTTTTGTGACATCAGCTATGACTGTCACTAACATGACTGAAAGTACAAATCAAAATCAGTCAGCACAACTACATGTAAAGGTCAATATAAATACTGTTCTCATCACTAAACAAATGCTTTTATTTCTATGACTACACCAAAGGAGAAAAAGTGCTTCCCTTGTGTTTTACTGGGGATTAACAGTCAGAATCAGTACTGCTTACAAGGACACTGACTAGAAGCCCAGACTGTGGAGCTGGGCAGCTTGCATTCAGGCTCTGTCTCTGCTGTGTACAAAGCACTGGAACTCTGAAGAAGTCATTTAATTTCTCTATACCTCAATTTCCTTATTCTTAAAACACATAGTTGATAGCTATGAGGTAAGAATCAAACACATAAAGCATTTAGGAGAGGAGCTGGGACTCAATTATTATTAGGTAATGCATACTTTAAGAACAGACACGGAAACAAGACTGTAAGTAACTAAAACAGGCCATTAATTTTAACTAACTAGACTAGGTTGTCAAAGAAAACATTCACAAAATAAGAAACTTGGCAGATATTTCCCAAAAAGGTATGAATAAAACTATTTTCTTATTTAAAAAATGTGTTGTAACAGGTAGGCGTGGGAAAACGCAAATACAAACTACACTGAGATCCCATCTCACTTCTTCACTTGGTATTAATGGTTAACACCAAGAAAACAGACGTTAGTGGAGATGCGGGGAAAAGGAGCACTTAGGACCTTCTGGGGGTACCAAGCAAATTAATATGAAGGGTTTTCAAAAAACTAGAGAACTGCTGGGCGGTGGTGGCGCACGCCTTTAATCCCAGCACTCGGGAGGCAGAGGCAGGCGGATCTCTGTGAGTTTGAGGCCAGCTAGTTCCAGGACAGGAACCAAAAGAAGCTACGGAGAAACCCTGTCTCGAAAAATCAAAAAAAAAAAAAAAAAAAACAAAAAACAAAAAACTAGAGAACTAACACATGACACAACCGTGCTGCTCCAACAGCCTATTGAGGGCTGCTTTAGTCACAATAGCCAAGATACACGTCAGACTAACTACCCATCAACAGACAAGCTGATAAGGAAAATGTGTTGTAAAGATGAAATTATGATACCTGGAGGAATATGTTAAAATTATGATACCTGGAGGAATATGTTAAGCCGCCACTCAGAAAGGCAAGTACCAAACATTCTCCCCTCTGCAGAACCTAAATGTAAACTTATATACACATGAACTAGACAGATGATGGTTAGATAGACTGGTAGATGGTCATAGGAAAATATAAAAGGAGTGGAAAGGAAGAAGTCTAAACACAGGAAATAGAGGGTACAGAGAAGAGGGGGTATGTTACATGGAAGAGGAACTGTGTGAGTAAAGGAAAAGGGTAAGGGGAAAGTGTAATCATACAAATGTAAAAGAGATTTTACAACCTTACTATTTTATATGCCAATTAAAAATCAAATACTGACAGCCCAAAAAGCGTTATGAGTTCAATATAGTACACAAGGTAACTCTCCTACTAACACTTCTACATCACAGCAATAAAATGTGCTCAGATTTTTTCCCATCTTCTCAAGGGCCTGGACAGCATTTATTTCCCTCTTACCTTCCTGCTCTTCCTTTCCTCTGTTTGGCATTAGCTTTACTAACCCACTCAGCAGACATGGTACTGATGTTGTTCTGTGTGTCAAAGTGTGTCTCTTTAATTTTTCCTCCATCTATTACATAAACCACATCATCTATGGTGATGCTATTTGGAAAATAGATACATAAAATATTATAAGTACATCAAGCAGACCATTAACTTATACCAAGCCTATAGATTTTAAAAATATTTTTTTAATTTTTACTTAAAATACATTTTTACTGAGTCGAGGTTTTAGTAGTTCGAATCTCACTACTCTTCTCCCGTGTTTCAGTTTTACAGTAGCCAAGCCCACAGCAGGCGGCATCATCCCACAGTTGCAGTACTTATGCAGCCATTACATCCTTATCATCCCACAGCCATCTCCTTAGCATTTCCACGACCTTATGACAGCTCTGAGAGCCGAAAGGACTAGGGTCTAACAGCAGCTTCTAGAAAATAGTCTGTTTCCGCAACTGAGCTTTAAATGTCTCATTAAAACATTAGAAATGTCTAAGGCTGCATGTAATTAATTATAAAATAATACTATCCCTAATTGGAGAACAGGAAAAAAAAGGACAAAACCTACATCAGCTCCCATGTTTCTTTAGAGAAGTTTTGAAAAACAACTTTTTAAAGGTCTTCTTCAAAAAGAAAACTAAAAACAGTATAACAGCTTTAAAAAGAAAACTAAAGTTTACATTTGATTTTTTAAAAGGATTAAAGTATCTTATAGAGAACAAAGGTTTAAGTATGCTAATAATGTAGGGGCTCAAAACTTATATAACCAATAGCTGATATTTAAAATAGTTTTTACCTAGTCTCTGCAATGTTGGTAGCAATTACTATTTTCCGAACGCCAGGGGGAGTTTTTTTAAATACCTGTAAGAAAAAAACACATACTAATTTCTGACATACTTTTACAATGTTACTTCTTGAGATATTTTAGCACTTCTCTTTATTAAATGCTATATGTTTTGTTTATAAATCTATCATTAACACACTCATTTTCAACATGAGGAAATCCTCCTTTGGTAAGTTGGCTACCACAGATGCTACGGCAAACAGAGGCAAACAGAGGCGCTCCACTTTTACCACATCCTTAACCAAAGCTGGTGAGCAAAGTAAGAAAAAACAGCTCTTTAATCAAGGACAAGAAACATCAGAGAAGCAAGATCTATGAAGTCTCAACACAACTGCCTAAGCAAGGCCTGATCAAGGACAACATCGACAAACATACTAACATTGAAAGGGGAAAGCCTTGAGGCCTCGACCCTTGAAAGAGAACTACAGACACCTAAGGAATGCTGCGAGTAGGAGAGACAGACTTTCTCAGGGAAGAGCACACCAGCTAATTAACCAATACCAAGTGGGCTGCCCGAAAAATCCCATACACATAATCAATATTATACAGACTGAGCAGGTCACATTTATATATTTAAGAATGTGTTTACACACACACACCAACAACAACAACACAGAAATAGAGGTCATGAATTTGAAAGAGCAGTGTTGTGTGTGATGCACAGGAAAAAGCGTGGGAAAACAATGTAAGTAATGCTTATGTTTGAAAACATAAATAAAACTCGGTAAGTAACTGTACAGTTAGCCTCAATCCGAGACAAGAAACAAATTGAAGAACATACCTGTGTCTGGTTTACTGTAGGCATCAATGAATGTAAAGGTATAATAAGAAATTTATCTGAAAATTAAAAAGTAAATTAAAGCTCCATTAAGCATATATGGCACATGTATGAAACAGTAAATTTATCTGTTGAATCACACAGTTCTTATAAATTTATATTTCTACATATAGTCAAACTGAGCTTTTCTGCAATGGGTTTCTGAGGGCTCCAATGAGTTCCAATTAACATATCTACATTTTCATTTGTTAATCTATTTACTATTCTTTTCAAGATCAGAACAAGCTTCTTTGCTGTTATCGTGAACCTGAGTGCGTGTCTGTATGTAAGCCTGTGAAGGCCAGAAGACAAACTGAAGTTACAGGCAGTTCTTGAGGTGGAGTGGTGGGAACTCAACTCAGACCCTCTGGAAAAACAGCAAGCATTCTTAACCACTGAGCCATAACTCCAGCCCCTGCCCAAATTCTTAGAATTTCTTTAAGTGGTGGGAGGCAGCTTTCTAAATCACACCCATGAAAGGCCACTAATTGTATCCTATTAATAAAACCTCCAATGAGAGGGGAAAATTTGAAGTTCATAAATACCAATATTTTAATTTTAAAGCTCAATCTTATTAAGGAAGTTCAAAGAAAGGGTAAAATAATACTCTCATAAAACTAAAAAGCTTCAAAATGTGTATCCCATCTTCACTTATGACTCAGAACTTCTAGAAAACATTCAGTTTCTTAAATGAAAAAATCCATCAGGCCTTAGACCCTCAAAATCCTTTACTAATGTAAAGTAACATACATAAAGTAACAACTTTATGTATGTAAACAAGTCACAACTTCTTCACATACTACATGAATTCAAGTAGCAGTGTTCGAATTATAGTATAATACACTTATATAATACCTGATTTAAACATCACTTGTGACATCAAGAGATCATGTAAAGTGCTGATATTGTCCCAGCCTGGTAGAAAGACCAGTATCGCACCATCCTATATAGACAGGAAATCACTATTAGAGGAACTCATCAATAATCACAATAACAATTCTATGCACACTTAAATCCTCACTAAAATTATAGCAGCTCTGAATTTTAGCTATTTAAATGAATACAGATCCCCTTAAGAACTCAGATTTACAATCCAGAGATAATTTGTTTAGTCTTTTCTTTAAATAGGTTAAATGCCTAAAATATGTTATTTTGAGATTTCCTTCCAGTCCACTTTGTAAAAGCACTTAGGAAAGTGAGGTTTTCATGACTTTGATATGTTAATAAAATTAAAATCCGCATTACTTGAAGAAAAACTAAACAAAACTAACCTCTTCTTCCAAAACAATGTATCGAATAAGGGCAGCAATCAAATTCAGATCAACTTTATCATCATCCATCCTTTCCAAAACATCTACGGTACTTGCAGAGTATCTACCAAGATCACACAGAAAGTCATAACATGCTTGGCAAGTTTTCTGTAGCTTAATCAGCTATAAAACCTTAATGTTAACTCAGTCTGCATATGAAAACCAATCTACAGATAAGAGAAAATTAAAATTACTGGGATAATAACAGGTAAGCCAAATTGGCAGTGTGTAGCTGGAATGCAATTCTCCCCTTCAAGCACATTGCTGTTTCAGTTGTTCAGTCACTGTGTTCTACCCTCAAGTACATGCTCACCTTGTTCGCAGCTCCTTTATGTACGCTGGCCAGCGTTCTTTATAGATTGCTTCTTTTTCCTCCTTTTCTTGTCTATTTACATGGCCCTGCATGAAACCCCTCTTGAACTGGGATCTATGTTCTTTTTGTTCTGGAACATATCTAAAATAAAAGAGTAGTATGTATCTTCCTACATTTAAAACATTATGGCTTAAAGTATACCTGCTTTTACATTGGAGATTTCAAACCAGATTCTAAAGAACATTGTCGCTATATTTTCCAGCAAATGTTACCCAAAATATTAATTTAAGTATTAATACATAAAACTTCACATTTAAGATAAAAAGTATTCCCTATTAAAGCATGTAAGTTCTATAAGCCAGCTCAACAATCTAAATGAAAAATGATTTCTGAGCTACCTTTTATCTTTAGTTTTAAGTTTGCTCCAAAATACAATTTTTAAATAGAAAGTCCAAAGTAAGACCTAATGACAGCTTCAGAGAATAATTTGGACTCTGAAAGTTTTTTCAAACGAAACTGTGCATAAGATCCCTTGTAAAACATATAAAATAAGATTTCTAAATGCATGACTTGAACCCAAGGATTTCAATTAGATACTCCAGGAGTATCAGACACACGCTAGCACTGCAGTTCTGCTGTCACATGACAGCGAAGGGGAGACGCAGCCGTAGTTTTCAAAACAAAAGAGGTACATGTGTCCAAGAATTATTCACTTGCATTGTGAGCTCTGAGAAAGAGGGTGGGAAGAGACAAAGGAAAACTAAAGCTACTTTAACCCCAAAGGCTCTCAGAATTTAAAGGATAGCATCTAGATTGAAATGGGGTGAATGGAGTCTAAATTCAGTATCAAAAGAACATCTGTCTCAGACAGAGTAAATGACATTTAAGTCACAAAATCAGGGAGATGAAAATCCCAAAATGGAACTCATGAAAGAGGTGGCGACACTATAGCCTATGATCCTAGAGATGCTAAGTAACAAGGTGAACCCTAAGGAAAAGATATATAGATCCACCTAGAAAGGGGAAATAAACAAGATCGCCTGACAAAATTGGAAGCATGGGGTGTGGGGGAAAGGGAAGGGGAAAGGGGAAAAGGAGGAGAGAGGAGAACTTGAGGGAACAGGATAGTCAAGATAGGGAAAGGACAGAGATGGAGAGCAAGGAAAAAGATATTTTGATTGAGGGAGCCATTATGGGGCTAGCAAGAAACCTGGCTCTAGAGAAATTTCCAGGAATCCACAAGGATGACCCTAGCTAAGACCCTAAACAATAGTTGAGAGGGTGCCCAAAATGGCCTTGCCCTGTAGTCAGATTGATGACTATCTTAAACATCACCATAGAACCTTCATCTAGCAACTGATGGAGACGAGCAGAGACCTGTAGCGAAGCACTGGGCTGAGCTCCCAAAGTCCAGCTGAAGAGTGGGGAAGTGAAAATATGAGCATATGAGCAAAGAGGTCAAGACCATGATGGGTATACCCACTGAAACAGCTGACCTGAGATAATGGGAGCTTATCAACTCCGACCAGACAGGGAGGAACCAGTATAAGACCAAGCTAGACCCTCTGAATGTGGATGACAGTTGTATGGCTAGGGCAGATGGCAGGGCTACTGGCAGTGGTACCAGAATTTGTCCCTGCTGCTAGTACTGGTTTTTGGACCCCATCCTCTTTAGATGGATACAGGCTGGATATAGTGGGGAGGGCCTTGGTCCTTCCTCAGAGCAATGTGCCTTACTCTGAGGAGTGGACAGGGAGCGGGGAGGTGAAGGGGATGGAAGTAGGGGAGGGAGTGGGAACTGGGTATGGGATTGGTATGTAAAATGAAAAGATAAGATAATTTGTTTTCTTTTTTTTAAAAAAAATAAAAGTGAGGAAAAAAAAGAATAAATCTGAGACAAGCAGAGTGATATATTAGTACTTTTTAACTGATTTTACTGCCTAACATTTACCTTATTTTTTCAATGATATCTTCCAAAAGATATTCCACAACTGGAAAAGTAAAACCAGGTATATGTATCATCGGACAGTTACCTACAAGGGCAGACAAAAACATAACCATGACTTTGTATTCAATGTTCAAAATTAAAAATCAACACACTACAACTAAGACAGCACAATATTCTTAACCAAAGAAACAGTACTGTGCTACATCTTCTAGTTTCCCACCTGACTTTTAAAAGTCTAGTTTTTGAGTTATTTTACTTCTACAAACTGGATAAAGCGCTCATAGTTGTAAGAACTGAATATTAGAGCCATTTTAGATTGAACTCAAAATATATTAAAAATCTATTATTCAAGATCGCAAAATGATGAGTCTTAGTTAAACTGACAAACAAGATAAAAAGCATTGTTCTCTGTGGCAGCCAGAATGGGTGTTGATAGAAAGTTAAAGCAGGAACTAATCAAATGTTGAAATGTTGGGGCTGGAGAGATGGCTCAGTGGTAAAGAGCATCGCCTGCTCTTCCAAAGGTCCTGAGTTCAATTCCCAGCAACCACATGGTGGCTCACAACTATCTGTAATGAGGTCTGGTGCCCTCTTCTGGCCTGCAGACATACACACAGACAGAATATTGTATACATAATAAATAAATATTAAAAAATAAAAAAAAATGTTGAAATGTTTCCATCTTAAGGTCACTAACAGATTATCTCTGCCATTAAAATCCTATTTGTCTCTCATAACAAGCAACTCAAGTACACAATAAATAAACACCGAGAAGCATGAGAGGTCAGAAGGCCTGAGGTACTGTCCCTGCTCTGTATCTCACCTGCACAAAACTGAGTTATTCCTATCAAGTCCTTATTAACAACCACAAAGACATGACCTTCCCCAGCTAGAGCATAATGTTCTCAAGAGTGAGCTGGGATATGTTCTATAGGCATTCTTAAAGACTGAAAACAACTGTGTTGATACTACCATTTCAATTTCTTGTCCTTCCCCCAAGTATTTCTGTTACCCTTATGAGAAAGACAGACACAGAGGAATAATTCTACACAATGTACTTTCCCAAGCAGTCAGATCTAGCTTCTGAGTCTCTGTTAACTAGGAAATGACAATCCCCGTTAATTACGCAACCTGGGATAAGTCACTTAACAGTTGAGGCTGCATTGTCGTTTGCAGAACTGAAGCTATACTAGTACCTACCGTAAGATTTCCCAAAAAACAGTGACAACGTAGCTCACTACTATGTGGCACACTGAAATCGCTCTCTAAGTGAGCACTGACACTAGCAAACTGTCAGCCAAGCCCGTGACAGAACATAAATGCTATAGAAGATCTGCATGCACACAAAGAGAGAGAACATAAAAATGTCATTCCTGTGGTTTGATTTCAGTGATGCCACATCACTGGTGGCAGCACCAAGAAACTAGCTATCTTCAGAGTGGGAGAGAAGGGATGCTACCACTTAAAACAGCAGGCTTGGGTCTTTTATCTAGGAAACTAGAACACAGTTAAAATACAATAAATTAGTAGACACTCAATTTTATTACATTTAGTACTGTATATATTTCGTTGCTGTTGTTTTGAAGTTTATTTACTGGTTTTGTGATACCTTTTCTAGTATAATTATCAAATTTTACTCACCAAAATATTCTGAAAATTTCTCAGCATTCAGTGTTGCACTCATCAATATTACTTTCAGGTCGGATCGAAAATTGAGAAGATCTTTAATGACAGTCATTAGAACATCTGACTGTAGATTCCGTTCATGAATTTCATCAAGTACAATATGGCTAACACTGGACAAATGCCTAGAAGACAAATGTTAAATTTGTAACTCAGTATAAAACTGAAAACCATTTTTAACAACACAGTCCTGTTTAATAATTACGTCTCTGGACATCTGTGAAGTGTTGGTGTTTATATAACTTTGGGGAGGGGTGCCTGTCTCATGTAGCCGAGGCTGGACTTGAATTTCTGAGTTGTCTCTCAAGCCCAGGGTCAAAAGCATAAGCTATCATACTCAGCGCTATGCTGTGTGTTTATTTCTTTACCGAAACATACTCACGGGTCTGACTGGAGCCACTGAAGAATGATTCCTGTTGTGCAGTATAAGATAGAACCTTGTTTCCTTGGCAACCGACTGTAAATGAAGATACACATTATTAATTCTTGGTTTTCTTTGAGGAAGTACTGACTTCCACAAAAGTTTGAGAAATCTTTATACTTAGCTTTTAATTATAATAGCATGAACCACAATGAAGTAATGAGAAATACTATCCTTAAGTTTACTTTGACACTAAAATTACTTGTTTTACAGGTGCAACCTTTAACAATTAAAGATTGAATGAATTTATGGATCCCCTAAGATTCTAGTTTGGTTAAATAGAAATCTGTTCACTTGAACAGATCAACCTGAGCTCTAGAAAAGGAGCTCAAACTTAGCAGAAATAGACAATGAAGTTAATGACACAAATATCATTAAATGAATCTATCAAGTAGACAAGTGGGATCAACAGGTACAAGACACCCATTTAACAGGAATAATCATCTGCTACTAAAACTCATTTCAGTCATTCTATAATGGGAAAGCACATTTTTGCTTTTGTAATTTTTGGTATTTTTGGTTTTCAAGACAAGCTTTCTCTGTAGCTTTGGAGCCTGTCCTGGAACTAGCCCTTGTAGACCAGGCTAGCCTCGAACTCACAGAGTTCTGCTTCCTGAATGCTAGGATTAAAGGAACGCACATACATATACACATGTACACACACACACACAAATAAACATAATTTAAAGTATGTAAAATATATGTTAATTCTAAAAACAAGAATCAACATAAGGGGGAAAAAATCTCCTGATCCAATGTTTCACAAAAATCTACCTGCATACAAAAAGTGAACCAAAGTGAACACTGTTTTTACCTTTGGAGACGAATCTGGTATCCAGTACTATTACCATTGCCGCAAGACTCTGCCCTTTCTGCAGCTACTCGCTCAGCAACCTTTAATTTGAAACAGTTGTAAATAAAATACAAATTCCTTTAGACAAACGCACTTAACTGTCATAACAATCTGAAGTTTTAAAAAGTAGTTGATTTTCAAATGAGGTAAGAAACTAGACACTCACTGATGTCTGAGTTACCTAAAACTATGTGGTGTTTTCTTTGAGGATGGAACAATACCAGCTTCTTTAGTTTCTCATTTATCCTAATAAAGACCTTCAAGACTAAATTCTTTCTTATTTCATCATTATTTCCACAACATCTTTCCATGAGACTCTCTGACTAATTACTCTTTTTAACTTTTCTGTAGTAGAGACCATAGTCCAAAATTGAAAACTGCAATTTGAAATTAAGTACATATTGATAATTTCTCATCTATTCTTCTACTTATGTGTAGTAGAGACTGGTGTCTAACTCCTTGGCTGCCTGTTTTCGAACGCAAATACAAATATCAAATCAAAATGGAAAATGAAATTTAATTATAATCATTGGTCACTCCTTGCAATGGTAGGCTAACAGATTATCTGTTCTAAACCACTACAGCAAAAGGAGACTTCTGAAACAGTATCTTATTTTTACCCTCATATGCTTCCTCTGAGGAGCTTCATTCAAAACTCAGGGTCTATAGAAATACAGTTTCAAATACTAACCAAGGCTTCAAAGGTCACTATTATTCCTGTACTCAAACACTAAAGGACAGATCACTGAAAGAACACTCAGTAAGCCTAGTAGCAGAAGTTACAGAAGCCCACAAAAAAGACTACAGCTTCTCGTCAATTCTATAAACATTTTATTGGCTTTTCAGTTTTTAGATTTGTACTGGAACTAATTAATCTTGAATGCGCAAGCATCTACTGTTGATGGAGGAGACATTATCCACTTTTCAGGTATTATCAGATATTTGCCAACTAAGCATTTGCTCTCATAGGGACAATTCTTAAGTATAATAAAGAATCACTGCAAATCTTAAAAAGCAGTTAGGTTCAATCAAAATTCCTTGGAGAGGAGAGAAAGAATTTTCACAAGTGAGTAACAGTTTACTTACTGAAATGGCACTAATTCTTCTCGGCTGAGTACACACTATTCTGCAGGCAGACCCTTTTCCTCTTTCAATGTAGTCATCCAAGATGAACTGGGTAACCTGAGTGGTTTTGCCACAGCCGGTTTCACCACTTATTACTGTTACCTGATGGCTATTGATTAAATTTACCAGTTCCTAGTTCAAAAGAGAAAATAAGTGAAGAACAGCACTTACTAACTTAAATCTGAAAAAATATTTCAAGTTCTTTCCAACTAAAGGTAAAGACTAATTATATAGTAAATTACACATATAAATCTTAGAGGAAATGATATCTTAAAACTTTTGGATACACACTAATAATGTTCATACTAACAATTCACTATATTAACAAAACAATCACCCTGCTGCTTCAAGAATGTTATGTATTTTTGCCCCTCGCCTTTAACCCAGCCCTCAGGCGGATCTCTGTGGAGTTCAAGGCCAGCCTGGTCTACAAGAGCTAGTTCTAGGACAGGCTCCAAAGCTACAGAGAAACCAAAAAAAAAAAAAGTTATGTATTTTAATATAAAACTTACATTTACATTTAAATTTTTCTTATCTATTCTAACAATGTGTAACATTTCAAGTTTAAACACTAAAACAGCTGGTAAACATTTGATCCTCAAAATCCATCCATGGCTTCTATACATGGAGAACTAAAGTGCAGATGAAAAGTTTTGAACAAACAATTACACCTACACTGAACTTGCCATAACTCCCTAAACAATACAGTACTTAACTATACAGCACTTCCATACGTTACTAGAGGTGCTGTGGTAACCTAGAGATGACTCAAACTATGAGGAGGAACATGTACAGCTTCTACGAAAATAGAACACCATTAATAAGAATGTGAACATCTCAGGCTTGTGGTACCCAAATACCCCAAACACTGACGTGGAATGTAACTCACTCATTCAACAGATAGCTTCTGGTTGCCAATGTATCGGCAAGTGTTGTTCCAAGTTAAGATACAGAACAAACGAAACAGACCCTGACCTCAGGAGCTTACATTAGACTAGGAAGGGAACACACAGATGTCAGGTGTAATAAGTGCTATGAAAAGCAAAGAAAAAGAAAAAATAAGTAAGATTGGGAAGACAGAGCCAGATAAAGGACTATGTTATTCTATATAGGGAGTGTGTGATGAATGGGACTCATCTATTAATAACACTATTCTCAGTAGTTCCTTATTTTTAATTCAAGAGCGTGGTCTTGAGTTAAGAGCAACATAATCTTTCAGAGACACATATGGAAATTCTACTTTTAGAATTTAAGTCTTTGGACAAAAATAACAGAAAACTGCTTCATATATTTTTAAGAACGCTAAAGCATTCAGTTAACATCCCTATGAGAAGGTTCACTAACTTTTGTTTCTTCACAATGTGGACCTTCTTTTAAAAAATATGTTAAACTTTTGGGAAAATCAAACAGCACAAAGCATTTTTACCTTTTGCATTCCATATGAAGGCAGCTTTTTTCTGAAATGCTGAAATTTAAACAAAAACCATTCTCAGAATAAACATCATCAAATTATAATTAGATCATAGATAAATGTGTTAGACAAAGAATTTTCCACTATGTCATAGTGCACAAACAGAATTAACTACAAGACGCTTACTAGAAGTGTGTTCTTCTAGGTTAGAGAATGCCAAGTGACCCATCACCTGGTAATACAATAACAACCTCTAAATTTTTCTATCACTTTATTCTATTTTTTGTTGAAATAAGAGTGGCGGGGCTGCATCCCCAGCACCCCAGCTGCCCACATGGCTTATGCCCCGAAATAATTACACGGAAACTGTATTCTTTTAAACACCGCTTGGCCCATTTCTATCTAGCCTCTTCTAGGCTAGCTCTCGCACCTGGACTAGCCCATTTCTAATAATCTATGTAGCCCAAGAGCTGGCTTACCAGGAATGATCTTAGCCTGCGTCTGCCTGGACTGGGAGAATCATGGCGACTCCCTGATTCAGTTTCTTTCTCCCAGCCTTCCGTTCTGTTTACTCCACCCACCTAAGGGTGGGCCTATCAAATGGGCCTAGCAGTTTCTTTATTGCTTAACCAATGAAATCAACAGATTGATATATGACACTCCCCCATCACTTCCCCTTTTTCTGTTTAAACAAAAAAGAAAGGCTTTAACTTTAACATAGTAAAATTACATATAGCAAAACAGTTATCAAGCAAGAATTACAGTTACAATATTTGTATCTATTTTATCTTTTATCATAACTAAGGAAAACTATAACTATCTATTCATTCTTCAACTCTATCAAAGACTCCAGAAGGATATAATACTACCTAAGTAAACAAGAAATAAGAAAACTCTAGAAATGACAGAAACATCTCGCTGCCTGGACAGTCACCCAAAGTTCTTTTGCACCTTATACAAAGCAAAGAGGGACAGTAATTAATTCTTTGTTCATAATGTAAAAGTTCTCTCGGCCAAATGATTCTGAAATAATTCACCTCACAAGTCTCACCAATGTCCAAATCAAATTGCTCCAAATAATGGGCATCAAACAGCTACACAATTTAGACCGTGGCCAAGCTCAGCTTATCTTATTCTAATAGGAAACTCAACCTCTGTCAATGCAGCCAATGGGTTAATACTTTCTCAGACTGGATAGTGTGCCTTCTCAAAAATAGCAATACGTACTTATAAGATGTGGATCCCAAAATAACCTTCATATTCCTCTAAATACGCATGTGTGCACATTTGAATATTTTATCACATATACATCTAGAACACCCACAAATCATACAATTTTACGTTTGGATTGAAGGGGACTTTAAACAGCTTGTCGACACAATAATCTGTACAACTTCAGCCCTTGTTGCAGCAGCACACTTAAATGCTGGCAAACATAAGATGGATCATCTAGCTTTGGAAATCTTAAAATCTATCATCTGTAAAAGGAGAAGTTCTGAGCTGGAAGAAACTTCATAATTCTGACAATCTGGCTGGACTCACAATTTCTTACTAGATTTGCCTAGAAAACTGTTTTCCCAAAGGCATTAGCAATCTCAAGCAAGTCTTCTCAACACATATGCATCTGTGTAAATACGATACAGCATAGGCTGTATGGAATTTTCAGCCAGCTTTTCCCTGCCACCCAAGAAAGTCCGCTCACAGAGGGAGGTGTCTTATTGAGGAATCGCACTCAACCATACCAGGCACTAGCCTTCGACCATAAGCCCACTTCTCCCAAGGTAGGGAGAAGAATGACTGACTTCTCACCGCTTGCTTCCCATTACCTGCATCTCTATATACCGAGGGTCAGATTTTTTCTTTTGTAAATCTTCTAATAATTGCTGGTCTAAGCCTCCATTTGGTTCATTTTCTTGCAGTAAGTACTCAGAATCTCGGTCAATGTATGATTTGTCTGTGATCCTAAAAGTCTTTTTTTCTTGGTTCAGCGATTTCTTTTCCTGGTTGTCTAATTTCTTCTCTGAGTTATTTTTTTTCTCCGAAGACACTTCAGTACCATACCTATAACCACAGAATCAAGAGCAGAAGGACCAGATGAAGAGCTACTCAGGGACTGGAAGAAAACAAAGCACTATATTCTCCAAATACTTCAAAATCTCCAACACTGAAAGCAATACAATGCAGTTAAGAACTACGCTTAGATTCTTACAGCACATTCAGACTGTCCCCTATTTTTCCATGGATTATCACAGATAATTAATTCCCTGTGGTACTTGAGAAATTAAAATCCACAGAGCAGCCATTCATCCTTTGTGGCTCTTTCTACTGTTTCGCTTCTCTTGATTTTTCAAGGATTTGGTTTATTTGACAACTTCTTTTTCTGCTGCTGCTCTTCCTGAGATCTAAATGGGAAGCTACATTTCATAGTCCCCAAGCACTTCTAATTTTTCCAACAAACAACATGGCTTTTGCAGCCTTCTGAAACAGCAGCAATTTAACTTTATGTAGACCTGCCCCACAGAAGACTTCTGGAAAGAGAAGATGATAGGCAGGTAACACAAGTAATAGTCAATATCTCACACGGAGTGAACACTCTTGACACTTAGGGAACACACTATCTAAAATTTCTCTTTCTTAGAGTCAAGTGTGGTGCCACACACCTTTAATCCCAGCACTCAGTAGGAAGAGGCAGATGATCTCTGCGTTCAAGCCCACCCAGCTCTACAGATTGAGTTCCAGGACAGCCAGGGCCACAGAGAAATCCTGTCTCAAAAAAAAAATGCATTTTTCTTTCTTCAAATCTTTTTGCACCACTTAAAAAGATTCTTGAAAACTAACTCTGACTTCTGAAAAGACTAAAAATGGAAGTCTAGTCTTTTTTGTTTGTGTTTTGTCTAGTCAATACTACAACAAAACTTTTCCTTTTTGATATTCTTTATGAGAATATTTTCAATTTACCCATGATCCTCAGGAGCAAACCAGGATATCTGTGCTTCTGAATCTTTATCATTCTTAGCTTGGACAGAATTCAACAGCTGCACAATTTGCTCTTCTCGTCGTTCATCCATGTGTACCACAGCTCTCTGTTTTGTAAAAAAGAAAATTGTTATCTGTTAATGTAAACATGCATAAAATTATTTTACATCGAAAATGAAAAGATAAAGGCAAAGTAATGTTATATTCAAATACATATAAGAAAGTTAGTGACCTACGCTTACCCTCTAACCTAATCTCACTCCCTAAGTCAGATTCATGGCAATATTTGTGAGCCCTTCTAGACCTCTTAGTTTACACATGTCTATTAAATCAGCTCTAAAGATGGCCACCAAGAAGAGCATGCTGGTCTCATGCTCTCAGTCCCAAACAGAAAATAAGTGGTCATTAATGCCCAATCTCTTCAACAAGATACAAAGTAAAAGAATTCCTTCAATTTTTCTACCCTATGGTCTAGTTTTCTTTCTTCCCAACAAACCTGCTGTCAAATGCTCCATTTCTTCATCCTTCCATTTCTTGACACCCTACTGCAGTGTTTTACTAACTCATCTCCATAGCTGCTTTTATCAAGATCTTTATGACAGCAATGCACTGCCTGCCACTACCAACTTACACACTCTTCTTCCCTCCTCTGGCTAGTCCACCTTTGACCTTTTTTTCCAGACTTTTTCTGCATCTTTTACAGACAGTAGCACAGCATCATTTGGAAGCCTGTTAGCAAAGGAGACTCTCTCAAGCCTGGTCTCAGTCACAGACATTGACAAGGTACCAGGTGAATCCCACACATATTCAAGTTTGTGAAATAAAATCTGTGAACTTCAGAAACTAGGTGTTCTTTTCATTGTGTACCCTCACTTCAAAAGTATCCATGGATCCTTGCATTGCCAAATGCTAACTCTAGTCAAAGATTTCCTAGGTCAGTGGTTCTCAACCAATGGGTTCTGACCCTTGGGGTCCAAAGGCCCTTTCACAGGGGTCACCTAAGACCATCAGAAAAGATATTTACATTATGATTCACAACAGCGGCAAAATTAGTCATGAAATAGCAACAAAAATAATTTTATAGTTTGGGGGTTACCACAACATGAGAAATGGCATTAAAGGGTCGAAGCATTAGGAAGGTTGAGAACCACTGTTCTAGGTTATCAGAGCAATCCTGAAATCCTCATTGTATGCCTTACACCATCAAACTCTGTCTTTTAAAATTCTCTCATTTGAATAGATAGTCCATATTCTCCATATAATAACCTTGTCTTCTAAGTCCCCTAACACACTTATCTCTGTAAATCAGGTTTGCTATATTATGAACACAGTGACTAAGATACCAGCTCAGAAAAATTGAGTTTCCTATGCATAGACGTTGAAGGAACAATGAGGCTGCAGTGGGATGCTTTCATGTTTTTTTAAGTACAGGCTTTTTTTAATGTTAAAGAAATGGAAATTCTAGGTTACAACCGTAACAAGCTGAGTGGTGAAAGGGAAATCACACAACTGAAAAACACAACGATAATTCAGTGACGTATTTTAGAGACTAAAACAGTATAAAACTTAATGAAGAGTAGAATTATCTCAGATTCAGGGCTTGAGCTCAGAACCATTAACTCACGGAGGTATGTTAAACCCAGATTCCCACGATTCCCAGAAAATGCCAGCGAGCATGGGCACAAGGGCATGGCTTCAGAGAACAAGACGAGAAAGTAAAGAATAAAATGCCCTAAAAATCTCTTTTAAGAGACCATCATGGGTAGGGGGAGGTTCTATAACTCAAAGAGTAGTTCAGAGGCTATAGAAAGAAAACAAAGTACTGGCCAGGTCCGTAAGTGCTGTAGAGATAAGCAAGAAAGCAGAGCTAACAGATTTGCCAAAAAAAAAAGAGAAAAGTCATCGTTCACCTCCATGTGGCAAGTGAATAAACAGCACTGGCAAATGGAACTTTGTGGATGGACTTGGGAGTCAAGGGTTCCGCTAATTAAAGCCCAGCCCTGAGGTGCACACACATGAAATCCCAGCACTTGGATCAGCCTGCGCTAAACAGCACTAATATCCAGTACACAAGTTATCTGCACCCTTTGTATGTACGGAGAAAAATAACTTTCACTTACTTAACGTACTTGTTAAGGTTGTTTCCTTCCCCCTATTATAATGCAAAGGGCTTCAGCACCCCTAAATCAGCATTCTAAAGCCAGGTATGAAACAAGGTCACTAAAGCATGTATTTTCAAAAAGAAGAAGGTAATCAAGTATCAAGATAAATTTTAAAAGTTGCAAATGCGCCTTTGAAAACGAGCTGGTTAAGGAGAAAATGAAAAAATCTGGTCTGTGTTTGAATTACATTTCCGATGTATTATAAAAGGCGCTTTTCATCAAGTCACTAAAATGTCATCCCGAAAGCTGTTGGGCAAAGATTTATTTTTCATTAGAATGGGTCATTTCAAAAGCATGACGTTTCCTATACTACAGATCTTCAAGATACAAATCAAACTGTAAATCCCCTGATGAGATTTGCCAAATACTGCCCTATAGAGTCTTCCTTGCAGGCACGGTAAGTTTCCGTCTTCAAGAGGAGCTACTACTCAACAGAAAATTCAGATGCAGAAACGAAAGGGAGAAAGGAAAAGAGTCGAGCACGTGATTCACTTTAATGCTAAAACTATTAGCTAAACTATTTGTGACAGGGTGTTACTGCTTTCGATGGCTGCTCCAGACAAAGAGCTTAAAAGTGGCAATAGGTTTTCTAAAGGAAAATATGACATTCCTAAAAAAAAGTCTGCTTGGGCTGGAATCTGAATTAGGCGTTCACCTCCAGTTCTCAAGTCTGCAAGCAGAGCACGCACCGGGGCTGCAGCAGGGATGGCTTGCGTTAGGACGCGCAGCCCGTTACCACAGGCTCGGCCGAGGCTGCACCGAGCTCGAGCCGACGCCGGCGGGTCCCGCCTCGCCCTCCATACCTCCTGCCTCTCGGCCTCCTTGTTCTTCTGCGTCTGTTTCCTGGCGTACCAGAGGCCGATCTCGCGACCCTTCAGGTGTCCGGGATGCCGTCCCCGACCCCCGCGGCCACCTCCGCCTCCTCCGCCGCCGCCCGGGCCCCGGTTCCCTCCGCCGCCGCCGCCAGAGCCCGGGCCGGAGCCCCGCGGCCCCGCGTCGCGGCTCCAGCTCTGGTGGTAGTCGTAGCTCATTGTCCCGGACGACCACTGGAGTCTAAGCAAAAAAATCAACCGCTGAAAATGGCGTCCGGGCCCGGAAGCGGGCGCACATCCGCGTCTGCTTGGCTTCCGGCGCCCAGCGCGAGAGGGCGGTCCTTGAGTGTCACAAGCAGGCATTTCCGGTGGCGTCACGGGCGGATGATGCTGAGAATGTGGCTCAGGTTCAAGGTGTGTGTGCGGGGTCCTCTTGGATGATACCGCGAGGAGAGCAGCTCCGGTACGGCAAGGTTTTTAACCTAGACTGGAAAAGTGTGGAAATTTTTGTATATTTCCATTCCTTTGGTAAAACGAATTTCTTTTCAAAGCCATGGATTGTAAATACATACACAATAAAAGCGTGGCCCAATGTATATGCTCTTCAAAGACCAAAGAAGTTCGTCATCTGTCTTAGAAACTGCCCGGCACCTCTTTTAGTCATATAAGTACACACAGGAATCTACCTTTAAAGAATCTTCGGTACTGGAACTGGGGTGTCAGCTTCCGTAAACACCCAACCTCCGCATCCTTTACTCTGCTCACTAATTAGAATGTAGCAAGAGGGAGCCCCACAGAACCACAGGGTGTAGTAATAATGGGATACTACATAGTTTAGTTGTTGTCATGAAATCTGGAATGTTCCATAATCTTTATATCAACACATTGGCCCATTTTCACATCGATATTAAGGCCCAGGAATAGAGCTTATTGCTAACAGTCTCCTTGAAAATCAGAGCCCTTAATTTTCTTCTTTCAGGTCATTATGAGGTTTTACTCTGTTAGGCTTTTCCTTCTTTTTAAGATAAGGGTTTATGCAAGAGATCTGGGAGATTTGTTACTGCAATAAATAGTCCTTGCTTGTGTGTTTTATTTCTAAGAGTTGCTGGTTTGATATCATATTTGGGCTCATTGATAAAATCAGACTATGACAGTCTGATGAATGTGTGCAGCTAATTCAACCTTGTATCATCAACAGGTGTTCTGATAGCTGTCATTCCTGGTTGGCTTACCAGCAGAAATTTCAGTTGACATCAGTTTTATGGGTACTTGGATCCATCCCAGTAATCCCTGTGCCACCAAACAACAACTCTTGACCTTTTATCTCCTGTGTGCTATAGAGGAGCATCTGGATCCTTTCTGAACTGTTTCAGAGTTGAGGAAAGTTTTGCAGTGTTGTTACAATTTGTACTAGGCAGTTTTGGGTCAACCTGATACAAGTTAGAGTATTTGGGAAGTGGGAACCTCAGCAGAGAAAATGCCCTCTTCAGATTGGCCAGTAGGCAAGACTATGATGCATTTTCTTGATTGATAAGTGGTGTGGAAGGATCCAGCCCGCCAGAAACTGGTAACAACCTAGATGGCCCTCATCTGAAAAATTGATAAAGAAAATGTTGTACATTTATACAAAAGGGTAGTACTCAGCTGTTAAAAGCAATGACATCAAGAAACTTTCTGGTAAATGGATGGAACTAGAAAAGAATTCCTGAGTGAGGTAACCCAGACCCTGAAAGACAAATGTGATATGTACTCACTCATAAATGAGTATTAGCTGTAAGTTAAATGCTACAGCCCTCAGAGCCAAAGAAGCTAAATAACAAGGAGAGGTCAAGGGAGGCTTCATGAAGCTCACTGTAAAGGGAAAATAGAATAGACATTGCTAGTGTTTTGGAGGAGGGATCAGGAAACGGGAATGGGAATGGGACCAGTAGGGATCAGGTGGGGAGAGGATGGAGGGAGCAAGTACTGGGAGAGACAACTGGTATCTGGGGGCATCTTTGCAATGAGCTAGAAACCTAGATCAATGAAAACTCCCAGAAATATATGAGGGTGACCCTAGTTAAGACTCCTAGCATTATGAGATATGCAGCCTGAATCAGCCATCTCCTGTAACCAGGCAAGATTTCCAGTGAAGGGTCTGGACCACCACCCCAGACACAAACCCTTCAGCCTGCAATTGTCCTGCCTACAAAATGTGCTGGGGTAAAGATGGTACTTAAACTATGGGAGTGACCAACTGATGACTGGCATAATTAGAGACCCATACCATGAGCGGGAGCTCCCCATTGAGAACTAGGACCAGAAGTGGGATACCCCAGAGATCAGAATAGAATCAAATACAAATGGCAGAAAAGGTCAATAGAATGATCCTGATGATACTCTGCTATGCTCGTAGATTGGTGCCAAGCCCAATTGTCATCAGAGAGGCTTCATCCAGAAACTGGTGCAAACATACGCAGAGACCCACAGCAAAATACTAGTTGGAATTTGGGGAATCCTGCAGAAGAGAGGGAGGAAGGATTGTAACATCCAGTGGTGTCAAGGGCACCACAAAAGAACAACAACAAAACAAACCCAGAACCAACTAACTATGTTCACAGGGGCTCACAGAGACTGAATTGACAGCCAGGGAGGCTGCATCGGCCTGACCTAGGTCCTCTCAATATATGTTACAGCTGTATAACTTGGTCTTTGTGTGAGACTCCTAGCAGATAAAGCAGGGGATGTCTTTGACTCTATTACTTGCTTTTGGGACCCATTCCTCCTACCGGATTGCCCCATCTAACCTTATTGGAACTGTGAAAGAGGCTGATGGTGGGAAAAGGCAGAGGGTTTTTACCTCAGGTTCAGTTTATTCCCTGGATTGTTTTTTCGATGTGATATCATGTCCCCTGTGAGAAACATTGACATTCAATTTATAAGACATGTTTATTCTTGCTGGGTGTCAGAACATAGCTATAGAACCCAATCTGGTCAGTGTACCATGAATCTGGATATGACCTTCTGCCCTTATTTTCATGCTTTTCCAGATATAATCTGTATTATGTGTCAGGAAATTGTGTTTAAATTGGTCTGTCCTGAGAAAATTCTGGGAAAGGACCGCTCTGTTATAAGTCAACAAAAGTTGATGGTATCTGTCATCTGAGCAGTTGTACATTTTTTTTAAGGAAAAATGTAGATTAAAACCAGCTAAGGACATTTATGGCTGTTGGGACACGGGGAGTCACTTGGGGATACTGTTGCCCATGCACCAATAGATGTACCCACACACCCATGTACATATAGGTAGCAATAATTGGACTCAGTGGATTTTTTAGTTGTTTGTTTGTTTTTGTTTTTTTGAGACAGGGATTCTTTGTGTAACTTTGGTACCTGTCCTGAAACTTGCTCTTGTAGACCAGGCTGGCCTCAAACTCATAGAAATCCATCTGCCTCTGCCTCCCAAGTGCTGGGATTAAAGGCGTGTGCCACCACTGCCCAAGCGCCAACTCAGTGGATTTTTAATTTTAAAGAAGACGACATGAAAAATGGGAGGTGATGTATTGAAGAGGATCCGGGGGGATGGGGTGGGGAAATTGGAAGAGGTTATGAACAAGATGTACTATACACATGCATGAAATTTTCAAAGAATTAGTTGTAAATTTAAAAAAATAGGATAAAAATTAAAACAGGAGAAAATTACATAAATAGAATCAGGCAGGGGAAGAAATGAATAGTGCAAACTCCAGGAAAAGTTCCAAGTGTAGAATTTCTATTGTACTTTTCTCATGGAGTCATGGACAACCTTCCTTTTCTCTGCATGACAACAAACTCATTTGAATGCTTGTTGGGACTCCATCATAGGAAGAGCAGAATTGGGTCTGGTAGACTGTTCAGGTGACAAACACAAGTTTCTAGTCCCTCAAATGCTCAAGCTGATATAAGGAGATCCAAAAGCTCTCATTATAAACCAGTCTATTATTGTCTGGTTTGTTCGGGACCAGCAAAGAGGGAGACAGTGAGATACAAGTAATAGAAAATACTTACGCATTATATGAGTCTGTCTGATGAATTGTGGGAACTGACAGTAATTAAGAGAATCTTTTGAACATAAAATTGATATTGTGTGGACTCTATTCACTAACTTTATACATGGCTTAAATTGTCCTATGTATACTTGTATGTGTGTTTTGTTTTATTTGAATTTTAATCTCAAGCACTTAGAAAAATTTATAGTAAATAATAGATAGCAAAAATAATGAAAAATAAATGAAATAAGCTAAAAAAAGTGAGTCAGAGAAGATCTGTTTATGGAATCTAATGTCAGAGAAATTTATCAGAAGAGCTTTGAAACAGTGCACAACCAAGTTCCCCTTGTGTTCTGAGAAATACAACAGGCTTTTCTGTTTTAAAATTAATTGCCTCTGTCAAGATCAGCTGTCAGAAATATTAGGGATTATATAGTATGTGTTTAAATTATTTGGTTTCTACAGGCACTGTACTTTTGCAGTTGGTAGGTGTCACCACCAGATGGTGACACTAACAATGAACCAGTTTTTATCTTCAGGTATATCAGTTTATAGACAGAAGAGAAAAGCTCTGCCTAATTTACTGTTTCTTAATAATGAGAATTTTATAACTTTATCTTACAAGGGTAAGTTCAGACATTTATATATAGTACAAAATATCAAGATACTTCCTGTGTCAAAAGAGTTTCATGATTAGACTCACTCTAAAGAGTAAATAAACTCAAGTAGGCGTGTGTAAAACTTCTCCCTCGTTACAAGGATTTGGAGGTGATGTTTATGCTTCTGCATGACCCAATTTGTGTTTTGTCGTCGATTCAATACAGATGGCTCAGAATGCTGTTACAATTTATTTTTAAATTTAATTTAATTGAATGTGTGTGGGTGTTTTGCCTGCATGTATAGTTCTGCACGATGTGTATGCAGTCTGAAGAAGTCAAAAGAAGCATCCAATCTTCTGGAACTCGATGTGGGTCTTGAGGATCTAACCCAGGTCTCCACAAAATAGTCAGTGTTCTTAATCATTGATCCATCTCTCCAGCACATGTATTACAATTTTTTATATAATTTCTATTAGCCTTTTAATGAATGTCTCAGATAATTAATCCCAGTACTCTTTATTACAGAAAACATTTAAATATATCCCTTGTATAGCATAAGAAACAAGAATAGTTAAGTAGGAATATACTTTATTTTTTTACTTTTTGGTTTTCCCAGCCTAGGCTTATCCAGCAAAAAAAAAAAAAAAAAAAAAAAAAAAAAATGGAAGATAGTCAGAAATCCAGATAGTACTGTCTTCTAATCTTTGAAATCTTTATTTTCATCATCTCATCAAAGGCTCCAAAAATGATTTGTGTACATTCAAATCTTAATCATGATCTTTAAAATCCTTCCTAACAGTCAAAAATTGCATTTAAAACAGCTATATTGTTTTCTCCTTAAGAAAATTGAACATCTAGATTTGCCGAAAATTCTGTCTTACAAAGCACTGCTAGAATGTTCAATTAGATCTTCCTTGTTTGTTTGCTTCCTCTTCTTCTTTCTGTCTTTCTCATTCTTTTATTTTGGAGACAAGGTTTAATTATGCAGCCCTGGCTGCTCCAACACTTGCTCTGTAGACTTGGCTGGCCTCCAATTCTGCCTCTGGCATTTGGGGATTAAAAGTGTATGTCACCAGCTCAGTCTTCCTTCCTTCCTTTTTCTTTCTTTCTTTCTTTCTTTTTTTCTTTCTTATTGAAAACTCTTTTGGACACAGGATCTCATGTGTACAAGGTTGGCCTTAAACTCTAGGAATTAGAGAATGATCTTAAACTACAGGTGCACACTTGGAAAGACTCTACTAACTGAGGTACATGCTAAGCAGACAGAGTTGCCCAACTATCATTGTGTTCTCAATTTTGGTGAAAACGTTTTAAAACAATATATTTATAATGAGAATTCCTGTAAGTTGAAATATATATGCTATGTATAACATTGTAGGTTTGTTTTGATAAACATGAATAGTGACACTACCTTTTCTTAAGTTTAGGTAATGAGGTATTGAGTAGTAATTAGAGATGGAAAAAATTCATTGAGATAATTTTATTTGAATTTTATTGTTTTCTTGCAATATTTTATTTGTTTTGGGGCAGAGTCTTACTTGGTAGTCTAGGTGCCGGAAACTCACTGCAAGGCCCAGGCTTGCTCGAACTTGCATCTCTTCTCTGGTTTCTCTCAAACTGGAAATTTTGGTATGAGCCATCACAACTACCATTTATTTATGTATTTGTTTATTTATTCATTTTGAGATACTCATTTTTGAAGAATATTTTTGATGACGAGTACTCTCTGGAGAACAAAACAATATAAATGTTCAATGTTCATGTAAAGTAATTTTAAAACAGTTTTGACTCAGTATAATGAAATAGAAACCAAAGTGAACTGTTCTAAATATAATTAATTTAATCTGTAAATAACATATATGCCTACAATAGAGGTATGCACAATCTATAAGCACATGAAACAAGAACTTTTGTAAATAAATATTTAGGTAACATATTTAGTATGTTTATGGAAACAATAATTTTAAATAATTATTTAAAATTAAGATTAGAAAATAATAATTTTAAAATATCAGAACTTTTGAAATATACATCAGTGGTATGATGATAAGGTGGTCTGAAAAATAAATCTTGTCCTGTATTCCTTGTAATCATTTAATAGAATACAAGTTGAATTGGTTATTGTTTGAGATAACACATTGTCCTTAGGGAGGAAATCTTAAAGTTCTTAATCTAGAAATAATATTTGAAGTAAACTTTTTATGCTTCAAGAGTGGCAAAGCAAGTCTTGGAGATCTTCAGCACAGGAACAGACTCCTGTGGTTAGACTTGCGGGTTTTCTCTTCTCTCGCCAGAAGCTGTTGCCCTGGTGTGCTGTGCCTCTCAGGATTGGATGTGACAGGATTTTCTCCCTGTCTCCATTCAAAGAAATGCAACAGCTGTGGGATGGTGGGATGGTTATGGCTTGCTCTAATTTGGACCCTACAGGTTAATGTCATGAGTCGTAGTCCCCAGGAAAGTACATTTAGGAGAGGGGTAAATGGAGGTGGGACCTACTGGGATGTCTTTAATACACAGCAACATGTTCTAGAAAGGGTTAGGAACACCTTGGTCCCTTTCCTTGGCTCTCATGAGTGAGAGATTGATTATGTTCTTCCCTGAACTCATTCCACCGTGTGTCACATCCCAGAAGCCACAGAGTAGACAGATCATGAGTTTGTTGTTTCACTCGTTTTACTCTTTGGGCGGCCCAAATAATCACACATGGAGACTTATTATTACTTATAAATGTCTGGCTACAGTTTCGCTTGTTTCTAGCCAACTTATCTTAAATTATCCCTTTTACCTTTTGCCTCTGGGCTTTTATCTTTCTGTATACCTGTTTATTTATTTATTTATTTATTTATTTTTTTACTTCTTACTCTGTGGCTTGCTGCGTAGCTGGGTGGCTAGCTCTTTGAGTCCTTCTCTCTTTTCTTCTTTTCTTGCTCCTTGATCCTCTCTTCCCAGATTTCTCTCTGCTTGCCAGCCCTGCCTATCTTTTCTCCTGCCCAGCTATTGACCATTCAGCTCTTTATTAGACCAATCAGGTGTTTTAGACAGGCAAAGTAACACAGCTTCACAGAGTTAAACAAATGCAACATAAAAGAATACAACACATCTTTGCACCATTAAACAAATATTCCACAGCATAAACAAATGTGACACATCTTTAATATTCCACAACACGTTAGTTCAAATAAAGCATACCACAGGTATTGGAGGAAGAGAAACCTAACAACAAGCTTCTTTCCAGAGATGTTTGAATTAAAGATTACTTCTAATGCCACTTGCAATATACAGAATATTTAAGAGTGATTTTGACACAGTGAATAGGCAAAAGAAGACCTCTGATATATTCAAGAGAGACAAACAGAACCACTTGCTAAACTACTTGTACTCTATAACAATAAATGAAGTAACAATAGACTAGGGTTATATCTAAATTTCCATGTTAGAAGCTAATTTGCCTTATTATACAAGAACATATTTCCTGGACCACTGAAAAGGCAAAGCAGTAACTGCAATAAGCCTATCTGGCTAGACGTGTTTAGGTAAATATGCATTCAAATACAACTCAGAGTTTTGGTGCACTTTTTTTTCCATTTCCGCAACATCATTTTTCCCTCTTGCAGTCAAAAGCAGCCTGTGTGCAGAAACCCATGCATGAGAACAGTACATCCTTTTCATAAATAGGCAAAATATTAGCAAACTAGATCAGGATTTGGCTTAGGAAGGTTTTGAGAAACCAGACACAAAATTGTTCAACTGCCACAGTGTATGATTTTTAAGTAGTGTGTGAAATGCACTGTATGTATGCACAGCAGCAAGTCACCCCGAAAAATAAGAACCAGGAAAGCTTATGTAAGCCCATGATTAGAAGGAAGTGGGAAATGAGTCTCAGGACTAGGGCAAGTTTTGCAGTCCAGGGTTGCAGAGCTGTCTGACCCTGTAAGACCAGTCAATCCCTAACTAACCTCACTTTCTGCCTCCCTTTTCCTGTAGGCTTTGTTTAACAGCTGGATCTCTTCCTGGTAGCCTTCCCTGACCTGATGCTGCCGCTTACTGTTCTGTCTGTGTGCCTCCACGGTGTCTGGGATGGAGATGTTGATATCACCATCAGGATCACTTGTGGGTAAGAAGAGGGAGTAGGAGGCAGTTTCTCCTAAATCGCAGGAGACGAATCTGTTCTCCTTCCGCGAATAGCGCAAAGAAGGAGACCTGACTTTGGTTGAGGACTGGCTGATGTTGCTGATGATTGACACAGTGTCCAAAGCCTCATCGTTGTCGCAGATTTCAAGGACCTCCAAGTGTATTTTCACGCTGGTGTCTGCAAACGTGGAGGGAGTCTCCTCTGAGTTGGGTTCATGGCCCACACTTTTGGATCGATAGACTTCTATTTTCTTCGAGGCTGGGGTGATCTTTTGCCCTTCTGCGCTGACCTCATACGTAGATAGAGAGAGGGTTTTCCCTGTAGGTGCTTGGAGAGACACAGTGCCCTGGAATGCACATAAGGGAATAGCCAGCCCACCGGAACGCTGGGGACAGAAACATAAAGATTATATTATTGAAATCAACACATAGATATTCATTTTATGCATCAGAATGGTAAGTTTTCTATTTTTGATATTTTTGATATTTGATATTTTTTATTTCTTTTGATCTATTTCCCTGGAAACTATTTACAGATAATGAGATTCTCCTTCTGTAGCTGAATATCTCCTAGGGCAAATATACCTGAAGGAGTGTAGCAACTTAAGAGAAGACAAGGGGTATTTCCCAGAGTTGAAAGAGAAATGAGGGTACTGATTGAAAGCAATAGACTAGATGTTCCTGTCCAAGGGTAGGATTTGGGCATTCATTACATTCATTTTTACAATGTAGAATTGCTTTTATATTTCTGCTGCATATTCAGTTACATTTAAACGTATACATAGACCTGGAGTTTGGTTGGGGCCCAAGGACCACCCTGCAGCTAGGGTGGTGCCGAACTTAGTGGCCTGTTCTGCCACCTGGGGCCATGGTGACATCAAACCACGAAAAGCTGATGAGGGCCATGTCTGGGTCCGTGGTCCTCCCACAGTCAGGGTCTATGTTGACGCCTAGGGTCTAGGCTCAAAACAGCCATGAATAGCAAGAGCAATAACTATATATGTGGTAACTGCATCTTAACGCAAAATGGTATCACTGTCCAGTATACATTTTTGTATTTTGACAGTGTTGTGTAAGAGGTGTACGAGCACAGGAAGATTCTATCAGCATTTTCTTTGATAAAACATTTTAGTTATGGGACTTAATAAGACATCAATTTTATTGTGCAATCAGAATAACCTATTTAAATAACCTGAGACGATTCATTTCATAGTCTGTGCTTTCTATCCATTTTAAAGCCAACGAATTAGCATTTGCCTGGGAATAATGATAGCCCATTACTGCAGTATGCTTGGGAGTGTAGGTGGCTGGGAGTTTTTTTCCCCCTCCATTTGGAAATGAAAAGCTTTTCTGAACCTCACAAATACTTGAAGAGAAGAGAGCCTGCCATGTAAACACGTTAGCACAAATAATCTTCCATGATAATTGATTCAAACTTGACGACCTTGGGTATACAAAATGCCTTTTATTTTTTCACAGTTAAGCTGCTAGGTGAATTCGGGGTGAAATTATAATATAAAAAGAGTCTCTCGAGGTGATTATTCTAACAAGGTGAGGCTTTCTGCTGCTTCTGAATTATTCAATTTAAGCAAGGCTTATGGCAGCAGACAGGGTCATCACCTACCCAAAGCCACTGTGGGTTACAGGTTACCCAAGGCCACAGTCGGTCATGGGTTCTCTGAATTGGAAGCTGGAATGTACCATTAACTCATGAATATTCAAAGCGATTGGCAAATTTAATACTAAAAAAAAGTCATTTGCTGACCTTTCAGTGACTCTTGGACTTCAGAGTATATAAGTAAGGAGCCTAAGTAGAGCAAGACTTAGAGCAGTCGGGGGAAGATGGGATGGACACACCAGAAAAGAAACAAAAACCAACGGGGGTGGGGAGAAGACTTAGAGCAGTCGGGGGAAGATGGGATGGACACACCAGAAAAGAAACAAAAACCAACGGGGGTGGGGAGAAGACTTAGAGCAGTCGGGGGAAGATGGGATGGACACACCAGAAAGGAAACAAAAACCAACGGGGGTGGGGAGAAGACTTAGAGCAGTCGGGGGAAGATGGGATGGACACACCAGAAAGGAAACAAAAACCAACGGGGGTGGGGAGAAGACTTAGAGCAGTCGGGGGAAGATGGGATGGACACACCAGAAAAGAAACAAAAACCAACGGGGGTGGGGAGAAGACTTAGAGCAGTCGGGGGAAGATGGGATGGACACACCAGAAAAGAAACAAAAACCAACGGGGGTGGGGAGAAGAATTCGTGAGAAAACTAAAATTTGCTTTATGGAAATTCAGTCATTATAAAGGTTACATATTTTCATATATTCAGCTCCTCAAATCCTTTGTCCCACCATCTCTTCTTTGTATGATTAGTGAACCAAAGTATAACAGCACACAAGAACTAATTAAAACAAAAAAATGTTGTGAAAGGATATAAAGACCTTTAATATGAGACTTTCACAGGAAAAGATGTATGGCAAAATCTACCCTCCCAGACTGCCAGTCTGGGCTTTAAGCCTTTTTTTTTTTTTTCTTTTAATTTGATGTATGTATGGTGGCATAGGCTGGTTCATTTTCTTATGTGGGCTCCTGTGGAGGTCAGAGGTAGACATTTCTCAATCACTTTTTTGTTTTGTTTGTTTAAGACACTATTTTGGGTTTATTGGCTGGCCACAGGATTCGTACCTCACAACACAGGGATTAGAATATAGTGCTTTTATATGTGGGTTCTCGGTATCCATATTCAGGTCTCAGGCTTGCACAGGAAACATCTTAACCCCTGAGCCATCTCCTCATCCCAGGCTTTTTGACTGGTGAAAGTCTAACCCGGAAGACCGATGTTCACGATGACAAGTACTGATCCTGTTGAGCATGAGCCACACCTCCTGGTGGGGACTTCCGCTTTCACACTTACTATTCATGATAATCTGATAAAATGAAGGCCCTAATGATCCATTGAGTTGTGAGAGGTCGCACAATTAAGTGAAAATTGCTGTCAAATCCAAGTCCAAGATCACCTGTGTCACGGCTTTTGTTCTAAGTGTTCTATTACTCCGAGACAGTGAAACATGTCACTCTGTCGACTATAATGGGATGAATAGATTGAAATATATGAATGAAAAATTGCACACCATGAAAAAATAAAGACAAACAAGAATGGCTATATTAATAGTGAAAAATACAGGTTTCAGGGAGGTAGAGAGGGGGTTCTGTGGTTAAGAGAGCTTAATGCTTCTGTAGAGTACCTACATTCAGTGCCCAGCACCTATGTGGCAGCTCACAACTATCTGTAACTCTGGTTCTGAGATATCTAATGTCCTCTTCCAGCTTTCAAAAGCTCTTGTACTCATGTGATACACGTACACTCACTCATGAAGGAAAACACACATAGATATAATAATTTATCTTTAAGAGAAAAGAAAATAGAGACGTTGGAATGAAGAAACCTTCCAGTGACAGGAAAGAGTATTACCTGGTGCCTAAAGGATCAATCCACCAAGAAGACATAGCAGTCCTATAACGGACACAGCAAACCACAGAGTAGTGCAGTACATGAAGCGAGACTGGTAATACTGAAAAGAAAAATTCTCTGCAAAGCTGGAGGTGCCAACACTGTATCAAGCGAGAACTAAGCAGACAATCATCCAGAATAAGAAAACATTTCATCAATTAATGGGATCTGATCAATCTGTAGAAGATTTTAAGACAATTTTAAGACAGCTGTGGAATACATATTTTCTTCAAATGTTAGTGAAATGTGGATGAAAAAATTGTTCTAGTTCATAGAATAATGTAGTGATATGTATTTTTTGAAAATCTTTTTTGAACCCCTGGCTCCAAGATAACTTTTGGCAGACCTCTCAGCAAATTGATAATTCCCCTTGAGATCTTTTGAGATTGTGTGCTTAACTTCCTCTCCTGTTGTGTAAGATTGTGTACTTAACTTCCTCTCCTATTGTGTAAGATTGTGTGCTTAACTTCCTCTCCTATTGTGTAAGATTGTGTGCTTAACTTCCTCTCCTATTGTGTAAGATTGTGTGCTTAACTTCCTCTCCTATTGTGTAAGATTGTATTATTGTGTAAGATTGTGTACATACCTTCCTCTCCTATTGTGTAAGATTGTATTATTGTGTAAGATTGTGTACATACCTTCCTCTCCTATTGTGTAAGATTGTGTACATACCTTCCTCTCCTATTGTGTAAGATTGTGTGCTTACCTTCCTCTCCTATTGTGTAAGATTGTGTGCTTAACTTCCTCTCCTATTGTGTAAGATTGTGTACTTCCTCTCCTATTGTGTAAGATTGTGTACTTCCTCTCCTATTGTGTAAGATTGTATTATTGTGTAAGATTGTGTACATACCTTCCTCTCCTATTGTGTAAGATTGTGTGCTTAACTTCCTCTCCTATTGTGTAAGATTGTATTATTGTGTAAGATTGTGTACATACCTTCCTCTCCTATTGTGTAAGATTGTATTATTGTGTAAGATTGTGTACATACCTTCCTCTCCTATTGTGTAAGATTGTGTGCTTAACTTCCTCTCCTATTGTGTAAGATTGTATTATTGTGTAAGATTGTGTACTTAACTTCCTCTCCTATTGTGTAAGATTGTATTATTGTGTAAGATTGTGTACTTAACTTCCTCTCCTATTGTGTAAGATTGTATTATTGTGTAAGATTGTGTACTTAACTTCCTCTCCTATTGTGTAAGATTGTATTATTGTGTAAGATTGTGTACATACCTTCCTCTCCTATTGTGTAAGATTGTATTATTATGTAAGATTGTGTACTTAACTTCCTCTCCTATTGTGTAAGATTGTATTATTGTGTAAGATTGTGTACTTAACTTCCTCTCCTATTGTGTAAGATTGTATTATTGTGTAAGATTGTGTACTTAACTTCCTCTCCTATTGTGTAAGATTGTATTATTGTGTAAGATTGTGTACTTAACTTCCTCTCCTATTGTGTAAGATTGTGTACTTAACTTCCTCTCCTATTGTGTAAGATTGTGTACTTCCTCTCCTATTGTGTCCTCAGCCTGTTCAAAGTTAACCCACCTTTAAGAGAACAATGTAACCAACACAGCTTGCCTTGAATTTCCCACACAATTGAGCTTTTTAAACCTAAGATAAATACATAGCTTTTTATCTTCATTTGGGTACTCTTCCTTGACCCTGACCCAGAATGTTCTATGTGTGTGTTGTGGTAATCATTAGCCAAAACAGCCAACAGGTTGAAACCATCTTTAAAGCAAATAGTCACCACGAGTGTTGCAAACAAGGTAGATAAAGCTGGATAACATCTGCGTGCAGGCTTGTTTGCTCTTCTGAGTCAGATGGGATCAGTTTCTTTGGTTGTAAAACTCTGCTAAGGATTTCTGTAAAGAATTTCTCATCCTGCTCCCAGGCTAGTTTTTCTGGGCTGTTCAATAAATACAGAGCAAGTCCTTTTCATAGACAGACACAGAGTTAGACAAAAATCAGACACAGACATTCAGACAGGCATGACAATGACAGAGCAAACTCATACAACAGAGAACTCACAGATCAGTTAATAGCCACAGACTGTATACCATTGGAGGACACAGGTAGATTAGAGAATTCAAACATGGGCTCACTCTTGGTCAAATTAATCTCAGAGGAAGTGGCGTTGCTTTCACTTGTTAATGTGATAGGGATGCATTTTAGTATTCTCCGAGGTTATCTTTAATTTGTTAAATGACACAAAAGAAACGGAAATGCATTTAAAAAGAATAAAATTATACAGAGTATTGTTCTCTCTGTGGAATCAGGGTAACCAGAATATAATAAGAACATTTCCAAACTCTCAGAAACTAAGTAAACACTATGAAACAGTCTATGACTCAAGGACGAAATGCTGAGGGAAATAAAAGCACATTGAGCTGAATTAAAATAAATGCAGCGTATCAAAATCCATGCTAAAGCGGCACCGAGAGAGGGATTGAAAGCACTAAATCCAAGCATTACAATACAGAAGCAGTCTCAAGTCTAAGCGTTCAGCAAGATTCATTTTTTAGAAAGGCAAAAACAAAATAAGGCAGAGCAGCATTTAAGGAGAAAATAAGACAACAGAGATGACGTAAATGAAAGTAACAGAGAAAAATTTATGCACCAATGTTGGTTCTTAACAGATTGATGACAGAGAAAACTCTAGGTGCACTGACAAAGAAAAAGGAGAAGGTACAGATGACCTGCATCAGAAAGGGTCAGGTGATAACCTTGGTTGCTGGGAGGATGGCAAGGGGTGACACACACATCACACACTGAAATTCAACTATTTAAATAAAACGTACTGACCCCCTGAAAGCACCAGAACTACCACAGTGAATCTAAAATTAAACAGGGATTGAAGTCCGCTGAAACTACCATGGTGTTTGAAACCAAAATTTGAAAAACGCCAGAGGCGAAATACCCTAAGGCCTAGATAGTTTCACTGGAGAAATCTACCAGCTTACAGTTGAACTAATAAAAATCCACTTTCTTGCAGGAACTAAAAGAGTAAGGAATACTTTGTTTCAAAGATTTGATTTTGCTTTAATACCAAAGCTATTCTGGTAGTATTAGAAAATCTTACAGATTGATATCACTCGTAGATACCAATGCAAATGTCTTGAACAAATCTTAACAAGTAGAATTCAGTCATTAATAAAATAATTATATATTATGACCAAGTAAAGTTTACTACAGAAATGTTTGGCTGGTTTATAATTTAAAAAAATATATTAATGTGATCCACCACAGTTAAGAAAGAAAAGTTCCATGATTGTGCTGTCTAGTTTTGTCAGCTTGACACTAGCTAAAGTCATCTGAGAAAAGGAAGCCTCGGTTGAGAAAATGCCTCCATAAGAATGGGCTGTCGGCAGGTCTGTAGGTAATTTCCCTATTAGTCACTGATTTGCAGACCGTGCTCAGCCCTCTGTGGGTGTTGCCAGCACTGGGCATGGCCGAGTGTTCTCTAAGAAAGTAGATTGAGAAGGCCACAGGGGAGTAAGCCAAAGCAGCATCTTTTCACAGCAGAACACAGTCCAATCATATAGAACATAGAACTTCTATCATAGAATTTAAGAACAGCCATGAAACTGGAAAAGAGTTCAATCTCATGTGTAAACCCCTAAGAGCAGTGTTTTAAGAAAAGCAACACAAGGAAACAAATAAACAAAGAAAAGACCCATCCCTGACATAAACAACTATCCAGAAAGATGACTAAGCAGTCAGAGGGTTGCAGATACAGATTTTCTTTTTCTTTTTTCTCTTTTGGCTGTCCTAGAACTCCCTCTTTAGACCAGGCTGGCCTCAAACTCACAGAGGTCCACCTGTCTCTGCCTCCTCAGTGGTGAGATTAAAGGCAGTGTCACCATCGCCTCGTGTACAGATTTCATTTTGAAGAGGTGGTTTGGGGGTATTGGTACTCAACGTAAAGTCTGCAGACAACCAAAAGATCTTGGGGGCTGTGCCAGCTGTTGGGGCTCTTTGGTCACGTTCACACACAGCTGATCGCTGATGGTGCAGAAGCAATGACCAGTAAAGCAGGTGTGTGAGCATGAAGGAAGGCCCTGCCATAAAATTCAATGAGGAATCACTGTATGTTTCATCGCTGTCCACAGAGTAAGAATGTCCACGAAGTCCCTGCATGCTCTTGGACCGTGGTTGGGAGAGTGCATGGCTACTCCAGAAGACCCTGTTTTAGTCCCGAGCACCATGGTGGGCCCCTGGAACTAACTCCAGAAGACCCTGTTTTAATCCCGTGCACCATGGCGGGCCCCTGGAACTAACTCCAGCTCCAAGGGATCTGACACTCTCTTCCGGCTTCTGAGGACACACACAGATGTACTAGCAAAACACCTTGGATAATGGAGAACACTATTATCTCTATTTTTCAGAGAAAAGTAGGACACCTTTTCAGACAGCTAGTAGGCGAGCCAGGATTCAAATCTGACAGATGGCTCTGGGGAAAGAAATCATACTCTATGATTCGTTATCTTATATCTTAATCGAGTACCTATTTCCATGCCCGAAGTCACAAAATAACTACACATTTGTCCGTCTGTCGTAATCTCCATGCAGACCAATCTGTAGTTCTTTCTGGGTGTGTCACTTTAGTTCACTCCGTTTTTTCTCCTCAGAGCTTTGTTATATTGCTTGAATTTTAAAAAATAGTGAAGATCCACTACACTATTGTTATGTAAAAAATAAAGTCATTATTCTCGAGACAAAACTCAGTGCAGATCATTTTGCTTTTGAAAAAAATTGAAAAGTAAAATCCGGCTCTTTAGTTGAAAAGCATGAAAAGCCTCTCTCCTCTCCTTCCTGAACTACTTTCCTCCTCCTACTTGTACAGCTATAGAACGTGATACATGGAAATTGTTTCCTAAAACTAAGAGTGATTTAGAAGGCAAAGTTTGCAGAATCTTCACAACTGGGCAAATACTGGAGCAATCAGAAATTATAACAAAGATTCTTATAGAAAAATTTAAAAAAAATGTACTGACATTATTGGATCTCATAAAAGGTGTGGGTTAATGATGAAGTTATCCATAAAACATCAGCCACAGGCACAGTCTAACTTAAGCACTGACCTCCTTGAATAAGAACTTTGCAACAGTAAAATATTCAACTGTAGTAGTTGCTTGGTATCCATGGAGGACACATTTAAGAACTTCATTGGCACCAGGCAGAGGTGTTGCTTGCCTTTAATCCCAGCACTTGGAAGGCAGAGGCAGGTGGATCTCTGTGAGTTCAAGGCCATCCTGGTCTACAGGGCTAATTTCAGGACAGGTAGGGCTGTTACACAGAAAAATCCCATCTTGAAACAAAACAAAAACCAAACAACAACAACAAGAAGAAAAGATCTTCACTGGCTGTTTGCATTCACAGATAGTGCTGAGTCTGAATGTCATGCTTCCCCTCTACTTATAGATATGCAGACTGAAGGTGTTCCATCTTAATCATGCGCTTACTGATCACTATGGCCATAGCGTTTGTTGCTGGAGACAGGAGAGCAAATCAGGCATATTCTTCTTTTCTCCTTCCTAATTTCACAAACAGGAAATTCTTCCCATAGATCTTTAGCAGTCTCAACAGCTGCCTCCCAACACACACACTTTTCTTTATTCAATTGAGGACATTCTTCCTTTAATTAGCATCACTACTTTTGTATCTGGGTTGTCAGTAAGTAAAGAAAGGATTACTTGAACACAAGGCCTGCTAAAGCACAACAGAAGACCTGATGATTGAGAGGGCTACAAAGTGACTAACTATATTTAAAAGAATATATAGAAGGACGATTTATACCCTGGGAGGGACAGACGAAATCTCATCATTACTCAAAGATGATTTTTTTTCTTTTTAAATTTTCACTATTTTGAACTTTCTCGTTTAATGTTTTTTAGGCTGCGCTTGAAAACTGGTAGCTGCTACTCTGGGAAGCACATTGTAACTTGCCCCATGGTTATGACAAAATACCTCACAAAGTGACTTAAAGAGAGCCAGGCTTATTTGGTTCACAGTTCCAGGCTACACTCCATTATGGTGGGGAAGCAATGGCTGCAGATTGAAGTAACTCACATTTTATCCTCTAAAGGATATCCTTTATCGTTTATCAAAATTTATCAGTTAGAAAACTGGGAGTAATGGACGCTAGTGTTCTTCTTCCTTTCTCGTTTTTATTCACTCCAGGGCTCCCTTCCAGATAATCCTAAACTGTGCCACTCACAGTTAAAGCGAATTTCCCCTCTTCATTTAATGTTATATAGATACCCCTCAAAGGCTGAAATGGTTTGAATGAGAAATGACTGTATAGTCTCAGGCATTTGAGGTTTGCTTTCCCATTTAATGACCATTTGGGAGGCTTAGGGGGAATGGCCTTGGAAGAGGCGGTTTTAAGAATTAAAAGATTCATGCCGTTTATAATTTGCTTTGGGTATCCTGCTTATGATTTGAAGATGAAAGCCCTCAGCTCCCTGCTCCTGTAGCCAGGCCTTTATTCTACCATCATGGACTATTATCTCCTTGGAAAGGTAAGCCCAAATAAACTCTTTCTTCTGTAAGTTGCTTTGATTGTGGAGTTTTATCAGAGCAAACGAAATGTAACCAATACACAGGCATACTCTAAGGCTAATCTAATCTAGACATGCTTCCACAGGGATGGTTAAAGGCTTGTCTCCTAGGGGGTTCTAAGTCCTGTTAACAACCAATATTAACCTTTAAAGGATCACTGTATTGGTGTGTTTCTGAGAAAAGAATACTATACACACTCATTCCAACGTCAGGAATAGAAAAATGTTCTTGCTTCTTTACTAAATCTAGGACTTCTGGGTACAATGGCAGATTAGAAGTATCATCACTGAAACTTAATGAAAGAAAACACTCAAAATAAAACATTTTTATCTTCCAAGAGACAAGGTGGTACATGAATAGTATCAAGTCAGGCATGGCTTCTGCAGAAAGGCAGGTGGGAGAGCTAAGAATAAGCAGCCAGCGAAAGATCCCCTCGATTTGGCACCTATTGAGTAAATTAAGCTTTCTAGGGGACAGCAGTAATAGCTGTAAGAGAAGTGCTGTTCCTTGCATAATCTCACCTTAAATAGGCCACAGTTGCTTGCCATGCTTTTGGGAACTACAGGAAAAGGACTTACAACCTTCCCTCCCCAAATGCCAGAACAACACAGAACATTCGGCTGCAGAGTTCAGTGGCCCTTCCCACCACCCCCACCTCTGGAGCCTGGTAGAACCAGGGGATCTAAGACCTTCCCCTTTCAGCTCAGTGCAGCTGTGTGAGCAGGTCCTTCCGTATGTACGTCTTAGAGTGCTTTTATGTTTGCATATTTCTCAGTTCCATCTTAGTGTTGCTGTATCTGTTTCTTCTCCATCTACTAAAAGGAACTCTTTTTTACACCTTTTACCCTTAAATAATCTGCTCTTATCCCTATATCTTTCCCTCTTCCTCTCACTTTTATCCTTCTTTTTTTTTTTACCTTTGAATTGTAATCTTCACAGTGTTTTACAATCTATAAGATTTGTGTTTCCTAATGATAGTCTAACTTTACCCCCTTGGCTATTTTATCCACCTTAGTTTTCTTACTTTTGATCTAGTATTTATTCCTGTCCTCACACACTTCCTTCCCAACCATAATCATATTAACTAAAACTAACTCCAATATATTTCATACTATTTATGATTGCTTATCTTCCAATAGTTTTCTTAAGTCAGAAGGGCGACAATTTTTAACTAATTAGCACAATATTTGCATAGTAATAAGAAGTAGCTATAGTAGTTCTCACAATTAATATTGTACTCAGAAAATAGTATAGGGTCTGCACTAATCACCCTGAGCTCCTGGACTGAGGAAATAGTTTCTGAATTGTTTCCCTCAATCTTCTATCTATAAATGCCATATAAAATTGCAAACACTTCAACTGAAAGAATACAGCTGTTAAAAAAAATCTCAAGCAACAAAATTACCCAAGATGTATAAACTCCAACATGGTAACTTAAGAAATAAGAGAAACAAAGAAGACATAATTCCTCCAAAATTTACCAGTCCCACAATAATAGATGAAAATATGGGATTGAAAATCAGGAACCATCTATTTCTTGCCTCTAAGAAATGCATGTCATCAAGATGCAAAAGACAGATCCTACCTTAGAGTAAAAGAATGCACTGGGTGTTTCAGGGAAGTGGGCAGAAAAAACAAGCAGGTGTTATTGTTCTAACTTCTGACAAGCTAAACTTCAAGCTGAAATAGGTGATGAAAGACAAGAAGACACTTCACACTGACTGAGCAGTTCAGCAAGCGGATACTGCAGTTGGAAACAGGACTTCTAAGCACAGGTGCACCCAAATTCATAAAAATAAATGCTATTATATGTAGAAGTTACAGATTAACCCTAACATAAAAGAAGTGGGTGACTGCAATCCCTTACTTTCTGCAGCTGACAGTTCTTCCCAACCAAAAATAATCAGAGAAGTATGCAAAATAAATGACATCATATATCGAATGTGCTTAACAGGCATCTAAGGACTATTCCATCCAAAAACCACAAGTATACATTCTCCTCAGCAGGCCAGGAACTTCCTCTAAATTAGGTCTTCTATTATAATATAAAGCAAGTTTTAACAGCGCAAGGAAATGGAAGTAATTCCATTCATCCGATCTGATCACAATGGAAAAAGATACAGAAGAAACCCCAGAGCATGCACAGAATTATGGGAGATTAAATAACACACTACTCAATGACAAATGCGTCCTTGAAGGTAGTTATAGAAAAAAAATTAAACCCTAGATTTAAATGAAAATAAATGCAGGCCTACCAAATGGCTTGAGTTGATATTGTAAATTCAAGGTCAAGTTTTAGGTAAAATCATTCCTAAAAAAAAAAAAAAAAAAACTGGAAGCAAAGGAAGTGGTGAGCGCCAGCCCTCAATGCAATGATGTCAAGCCATCATTAGGGAGGCGATGTCTCTGACAGCCACCTCCTCTGTCCTAGCAGTCTGCTTGCTATGCAGCGACATTACTTTCTCTGTATAGACTTTCAAGCTTCATGCTGTCACCAAGCTTAAGCAATGATGGATGTCTGGTATTAGCTAAATAACAATGTTTGATAGCAGTTTGTTTCTTAAAGTTCAGATGCCGTATGTTTCTTAGGAAATATCTAATATAAAATGTTAGCTCAAATGTTCGCGTAAGAGCCACTTATGAATACTGCTCTTTTCTCCCTCTTATTTTCTTAGTAAGGAACACTGCTGTTTTAATATGAAATTTTATTTGATATAAGTTAGCAGTCATGACTTTAAATATTTAATAATATTATAGAATATCTTCTCAATAACTCCATAGTAAAACACTAAATTTTATAAATATTGTATTTTTCAAATGTGTTCTTCCATTTTTTTTTCCCACAAGAGTTTGTCTCCTCCCATTAAACTGATTCAAGGCCATAATCACAGTTTTACCTAAGGACATTTCTATCCGTATTAAATCTGTGTAAATTTCAGTCCAAAGTGTTTTAGGCGATTTTGTGAGCCATAAACTAGAACATTATTTTCCCTGGGAAGCTAGACATGCCAGAATATTAGCTTTGAAGATGAGAAAGGGAGTATAATCCTTTAAGTTATCATGAGTTAAATTATATTTTATTGTAATTCATATTCCTGTACTAACTAGACTTATATTTCATGCTAAGTGAATTATGCTGAAAGCGGACACATGCTTATATTCTTGATTGTAAAAAGTGGATATAGTTCCTTACAGGTGCAAAGTTGTCTAGAGGAAGGGATGCCTAGCTGGCTACTAGTGGTGTTCCCGGGAGAGGTTAGCATTTAAAGCAGGAGACTAAGTAAGGGAATGGTCCACCAATACCAGAGTCTGAGGGCTGAGGAAAGAGACTGAGAATACACAGGTTTGTTTCATGTTTTTGACAAAACATCTGAATTCCTTCTCTCAGATACCACACTCATGTTTCTCCAGTTTTTGAGCTTGAACAGGGACTGACCCTGTTGGGCCAATGCTAAAGATAGGGAACTCGGGAGGGGCTCTTAGCAGCTTGCTTTTCTGCTTTTCAGGTAACTGAGGGTGCTACAGACCCACTAGGTTCTCCTCACAGATGGCATCTCTTTGAACTTCCTGGTTTGTTATAGAGGGGGAAGCAATTCTACGACGAATCTGTTTTATGCCTGTCTCAAAGCTATGTGTCTTTCCTGTGAATTTTCAAACTGGGTAGTTTAAGTCATGCAACTGTGCTTTATTTATGCTGTGATTAAATTGTTCTTGATGTGGGATTCAATACGAAGTTTCAACACAGACTAAATCATAGCATGTGTGTGTGTACATGCATGAGTCCTTTATTTTTTTATAGAAATAAATAAAAAGAAATAACACAAACCCAAATCACCCCATCCTACTTCTATTGTCTAGAAAACTAAGAATTAGGCCCAAATGGCGAGTGAACACAAATGGTTTTTGTTTCAATGCACAGTTTTATATTTTTCAACGTTTGTTCATTAGTGCAGCTGATAAAGTGTGTGTAAAGGGTGAAGTTTCTAGTTCAACTTGAAGATACCAGTCGGACCTTGTTCTTTCTGGAACCAAACTTTCTGTTGGCATTTTTCTGCAGAGATGGTCGCATACATGACAGGTACCCAAATGATGAACTGTGAAGTTACTCATGTGTGACTAGGTTTTCTCCACCACAGAATTAGTGCACTATAGCGCCAGCTCCTCATGGTTGTCACCATCACTTAGCATAAACAGAGAAGAAAGCAAAACCAGTAGGAGAAATGCAAACCATGACCTGCAACCGAGTGCACCGACCTGACTTAGTCCTGCATTTATGCCATTGCACTGCATCACAACCGAGTGCACCGACCTGACTTAGTCCTGCATTTATGCCGTCACACTGCGTCACAACCGAGTGCGCCGACCTGACGTAGTCCTGCATTTATGCCGTCACACTCCACCGAGTGCACCGACCTGACTTAGTTCTGCATTTATGCCGTCACACTCCACCGAGTGCACCGACCTGACGTAGTCCTGCATTTATGCCGTCACACTCCACCGAGTGCACCGACCTGACTTAGTCCTGCGTTTATGCCGTCACACTGCATCACACCTGTGTGTTATCAAAACAAAACAACATGATTTCACCTGAGGTAGGGGTTTCACAACTCGTAGCTCGAAAACTTTGGGTATAAAATATCAGATATCCTGCATATCAGATATTAGCATTGAGTTTCATAACAGTATCAAAATTATAGTTATGGAGTAGCAACAAAATATTTTTATGATTGGGGGGTCACTGCAACACGAGGAACCATATGAAAGGGTTGCAGCAGCATTGAGAAGGTTGAGAACCACGAGGATAAGACCTTATTTAGCCTTCGTATCACAGAAACAACAGAGATAACTGTGATATCTTCATTGGCTTCCTGATTGTATTTGTCCCATCTCTTGATCCAAAGTGATACCCCTAAATACCATCCTAAGATGGGGATCAGGGATCACACATGAACACAGTGCCCTCATAGATAGAACAGTTTCATTATCTAGAGGCTGACATTATTATTGAATTATTATTATTGCTATTCTTGTTATTTTTTTGAGACAAGGTCTCACTATCTAGTGTTGGCTAGTTTGGAACACACTATATAAACTAGAATGAACTGGAACTCAGATCTCCCAGACCGAGCACTGATTTTAAAGGTATGGACCACTACCTTGTCCTGTCTTTATTACTAAAGCCAGGAGTTCCAGGAATTCGGGCAAACTGTTGCTGAATCTTACAGCACTTGGTGGTTATCCTTGTACCTTAAGTAAAGTATAGACAGAGTCATTCATGAAAGAGAAAACTAAAGTAAACATCTTTACTCGTAAGAATATTGAAGCCTACTCTGGCTGGAGAAATGTCATGCGTTTCTGCATTTGTAATCTCTCGTTCAGCAAGAAGTCCTTTACTACCTCATTAGATCAACCACTTCCTTAAGCATCGGAGTTTTTGAAAGGAGCATTGTAAATTTAAAATTCTGAATTTGTAATGAACACTAATTACTGTAAGGTCAGAATCACTAGCAAGGACAGAGACTTGGGTGGGGAGGTAACAGAGCAGACAGGCAAGGAAAGGGAGGAGCACAGACCAGGGGAGGGTGGAGAATGAACTAAAAAAATTCTGTTTTAGTGCCACAAACACTTTCAAAATTAATAAAAATCATCATCTAAAATAACATATTCAAACAGCCAATATCTGTTTCTAAAAACCCAAAGTATTTAATGGTTAGATTATTCACGTGGAGAGTTTTTGAAGGCTTTGTTGATGGGTGGGATGCTTTTGTTATGTGTGTTTTCCTTCGAAAAAGAAGTTTATTAGATTAAGCACTTGTTATTAGGCAGCTATCAAAATGCATTTCCAGCAAATTTCCAAGCTCAGCATCTTTTGATCTAAATCAGTGTCAGAGATGAGATTTAAAAACAGGAATAGCTGTAATCCCAGCACTTGGGAGACAGAGACAGGTGAATCTCAGTGTGGTCTACTGAACAAGTTCTAGGATAGCCAGGGCTACACAAAGAGAAACTCTGTCTTGGAAAACAAAAACAAAAACCAACAAACAAACAGGAAGAGTAAAGCCGGTGAGCCGGTTCTAGGGACAGAGAGCAATGGACAAAGCCCCTCCCCTGCCCTCCTGTCTTCTCTCTGCCCTTCCCTTCTCCTCTCTCCCCTCCCTCCTCTTCCTTTCCTTTCCTCCCTCTCCCTTTTTTCTTCCCTTTCCCTTTCTGCCTCTCCTGACCCCACACTCACTCTGGCACAGAGCTCCATGCTGAGAACTGGGCTCCAGCTCAATTGCCATTCTTATGAGCTTGTTCCACTCTGCCACAATATAAATGAGAACAGGCAGAAAGCTAGACGTGTTCCTGTTACTCTTTGCATATTCATTTTCAGATGACTGAGCATTATAAATGTTGCCAATCAACAACTGCGCTGTCACTTTCATCCGAGAGATTTTGCTTTTACAGGCAGAGCTTTTACAAAATAAGGTTTCATTTACAAATTGATTCAGCTCTGTTGGTCTTCAAGTACATGAAATTTACATTATCTTATAGTGGATGATTCTCTTAAAGCGTTCTAGGTCATAACAGTAATGTCTCATTGTAGACCATAAGATACAAGGTAGAAAAGATAACAACTTCACCATGTTAAACTGGAGAAATGATGACAATGAATTCCATCAATAAAAATGTGAAAGTTTGTAACTCTGACATAATATGCAAAATTGAGTTTGGTACAATGTACTATGTTTTATAAAGATGTATTACTTTGTAGAAATAAAAACCGCTTAAGAATAAATATTTGTCCAAACAAGTGAAGAAAAATATTCCCAACCCAAATGGATCAAATGTATACTAAAATTATCTACTTTCCTTCCCAACTCCTTTTTATGTAAATGAAACTGTAAGTTCAGATCAATTCTTCTACAAGTTGTCTTGATCCTGGTGTTTTGTCACTACACTATAACAATGACTAATAACCCTGTTGAAAGTCAGAAAAATTCTTCTCAACAAAGAAAATGAATTACAATATGCCTTCGTAGGAGTCTCCAAGATTTCTTTTAAATTCTAGCACTGGTATGAGAGACAAAGAAAAAACTAAAATTGGGTCTTGTAAGTAGAGCAGCACAGGCTTTGGCTCTTTTGATATGTGAATTTTACCAGAGATCTGTGGGAGGCGCGTGGGGAGCAAGTATTGGGACTTTTAGCTTCATATGGCTCTATTTGTACAGGACGGAATTGTCAGCAGTGAGGTTTCAACCATGTAAGTCTGAGCTGCTTCAGAGAGGGTCTTGGTCAATAACAGGCAGCCACATATAACAGAACTCAGACAAAGGCAAAGGGTGGAGAAATACAGCATCTCAGTATCTTTATGAAATTGGTTCTAGGAATCCCTGTGGTTGCCCAAATCCACAGATGTTCAAGTGTTTTCTATAATATAAAATAAAATTTGTATATCAATTAAATATTTGCTCTTATAAGCATCAAATGATCTTTATGTTCATTCATAAAATTGTTGAATCTGCAGATGTGGACCTTGTGGATTACAAGAGACAGAATAACAGAAAGCTGAGAAGAGAGAAGTACAGGAGGCTGAGCACCAAGTTCAGAACATTGAATTCAAAGAGCTCCAGATTACCAAAAGTCACTCTGGGGAAAGCTATTCATTAAAAAGTCATTTTTCCTGAGACCTACAACAGTGATCTGCTTGCAAAATATACTAGTGCAATAGCAGCATGATGGTATGAGTAACCAGCTACTTTTGATTGGATTTACGGCTTACTATGTGAGATGGAACCTATACCTGACACTGCTAACAGGGCCAAAACCCTGAGACTAGGTAGTGTATGGGCCTACAAAAAACCTAATCCTCTCATTCTGCTGAAGGAACACAGCAAGAAAATGACTCCTGAGGCTGGTATACCCATAGATCAGTGCTTCACTCAACTCACATCACAAAAGCTTTTTCTTGGAATATATAGGAACACAGAGATTCACAACTGAACTACATGGGGAGGGAAGGAGGAAGAGAGGGAGAGAGAGAGAGACAGAGATGTTGGAGCACTCAACCCTAAATGGGATGTCTTCATAAAATCCTGACCATCAAGACTCAGGAGTCTATGTTCAAGAGAAGGAAGAAAGATTGTAAGAGCCAGAGGTGATGGATAATTTCAAGGAAACAGTGCTTTGCCAGCACAATAAAGGGCTGATGTGCACCTGAATTTAGGGAGACTATGATGCACATATGAACTCAAAGAGATGGGGCCTCCATAGGTTCAAGATAGGGTCCCAGCAATGAAAACTGAAAGTAGACACTGGGTCCTATCCTTTACCAAGATGTCATCTTGACTTAGTACCCACTGGCAAATAGAACATCAGTTTTCTCCAATGGAGTCTCATTGGATATATCAACTACACCATGCCCATGAGTACTTAGTTGACCAACACAAAATAAACTCAATGGTATTTTTGTTGATTTTTGTTTCATTTGTTTGGAAATTTTTTGCCTTATTGTTTTGATTTTCAATTTTGTGCTTCTTTTCTTTTCTTTTGGTTTCTCGTTTTTCTCTTCTGAAAGAGAAATAAGGAGAAAAAGAACATTAAGTTGGGTGGGTGGAGAGTGCAGAGAAAGTAAGAGAACTTAGGGAATGGACAAAGAAAAAATAGTTTGGTAAATGATCCAAGATAAAAAAAAAAGATTAAAAATCTGAGTCTTGGTGGATGGTCCTGAACGCATTCTATTAACAATCATGTTTTGCTCTGTGTTAGTAATGATTTCCTATTTATCAAATACCAAAGTAAGAACAGTTCACTTTCTTTTAAGAATGTTTTTAAACTGAAGATTCATAAGAATATTTCTGCTTATTCAATATATTCAGAAGGATATGCTTTTGTTTACACTTAAGCAAAATATATCCTTGCCTATAGCCTTAATTTCTAACATATCCAAGATAATTTAAAACATTTCAAAGTAATGTTCCTTAAAAAAGATTGCTGCTTGGTTTATTAAGCTCAGCAGTTAATCTATTAAGAATTGGTCCTTTAGGGAACTTATTTTGAATGAACTGGTCTGTCTTCTATGTGGATAGAATGTAGGACTGGAATGGCAAATTCTATACAGAATGGCTCTAATTTGGGTTGAGCTATAGCAACTATGGTGGTTTGAATAAAAATTGCCCCTTTAAGCTCACAGGGGTGGCACTATAAGGAGGTGTGGCCTTGTTGGAGTAGGTGTGGCTCTGTTGGAGGCAGTGTGTCATTGGAGCTGGGCTTTGAACTCTCAGAATCTCAAGCCAGGCTTAATGGCTCACTGTCTCTTCCTGCTCCCTGTGGTGGTTTCAGATGCAGAATTCTCAGTGACCTTTCTAGCAACATGCCTGTGTAGCACGAATAACAAGAACCCACAGACAGAAATTGGGGTTCAACCTGAAGGTCAGAGAAGCAAAGCAGACAGCCACTGGCTCTTACCTGCACCTCAGACCAAAATGGCTATTCTGACTCCAGGAATTCTCAGATTGAGACTGAGAATTAAACCCATCACCTCCTATTTTATAATCCTCTCTAGTGCTGGGATTAAAAAGCGTGCACCACCACTGCCTGACTTCTATGGCTAACTAGTGTGGCTGCTAGGATTAAAGGTGTGTGCCACCACTGCCTGGCCTGTATGGCTGACTAGTGTGACTGCTTTGCACTGATCTTCAGGCAAACTTTTATTTATTACAACACAAATAACACACCACTATATGCCTGCCTTATGACAGACAAGTTTCCCGCCATGATGATAATGGACTAAAACTCTGAACTGTAAGCCAGCCCCAATTAAATAAATGTTTTTCTTTATAAGAGTTCGCATGGTCATGTTGTCTTTTCTCAGCAATAAAACCTTATGATATCAACTCAGGACATAATGCCTATGCTCTGTATCTGGGGCCAACCTGTAGAAAGGGATCCTGTAATAATTCTGGTTGACTGAGAACTGAATTCCTAGCTATGTATTTATATTCTGCTAAAGCCCAAAGGACTCCAAAAGCATCTAGCCTAGATCTGCAGAAGATGAAATGAGACCCAGTTTGGGAGAACTGTGGAAGGCAGAGACGGAAAACGATGGGGCTGAGAAGTTGCCCAGAGCACACACTCAATCACCATAGACCACGTAGTAAGTTGTACCATCTTTGCTTACAGGCACTTGTTGATAGATAGATTTCTTCTATAGAGAAAAGCTGTGTTTCTTCTGATTTGGGCTGAATCTCTCACAGACCCACAGTGCTTGGCACTGAAACAGCTTTAAACATGTTTTGACTTTGCATAGTTATGTGGGTTGTTAAGAACACTTTTTAGGTCACAGGTTCACTCACTCATGACGAAGCCCTGATTTTCCCTTTGTTTTGGGGTAGTTCACCAGTTTTCAGGGTCTCCTATCCTACCAGTGGTGTTACGCGCATGCCTTGATCTCTGAGGGAATGCTGTATATGGTCTAAACACTTTCCATTTTTCCTAATTCATATACTGAAACCCGAATCATTTGGATGATTGTATTAGGAGATGCAAAATTTGGGGGAGAGACCTGCCTCATGAAGGGGTTTAATACCCTTGTTAGGTAGGCCCAAAGAAAACTGATTGATCCTTCCACCATACGTGGACACAGCAATCAACCAATTGTCTGTGAACCAAAGCCATCTTCAGATGCTGAAACTGAAGATATCTAACCTGGGATTCTCAAATTCTACAACTGAGAAATAAATTTATTTTATTTGTGGTATTTTATTACAAGGACCCAGGCAGGCTGAGACAGGAAGAAAGGAAGCTACATAAGGGATCTTAGGTGACGGCAACAGTCTTTAAGCATCCCCAAGTGTTAAAAATTCTGGATGGTCAGATTGCTCAGTGCTGTAGCTGAGAGAAGGCTCTAGGCATGACCCAGAAGCCTCCCACGAGCTTCAGCTTTAAGGGACAGATTGCAAATCACTGTTACTAGCTAAGCAATGATACAACTATTTCACTGCATCAGACATTTTTTTAACATTATAAAGCATTTAGGCACACTTCAAATATAAAACTAGTCATTTAAAACTAAAGTCTATTTGCCTCATCACTAACTACCTCAGTTACACAGCTCTGTAACAGAAAGGAGTAGTTTAAATAATAAGTAGCAAAGGTAGGAATTATATAGCTGCACTAAAGGTTAAAATGTAGGCTTCTATTTAACTAGGGTGGGAAAAAAATCTTGATTCTTTGGAAAGACTCTTGAAGTCGGATCTGGAGAGTGTGTGATGCATGAAGCCAAGATCAAACTGTGATCAAACTAAAGATCAAAGCTGGGAAAGACCTGGGATTATCCACTGCAATCTTCCTTCCTTTTCAAATGTCGCAATTTTTGAATGAGAAAAAAAAAAGGCAAAGAACCCACCAAATTATCACATATTTAAACAGATCCAGAGCCAGACTACGGTCCAAATTCTGCAAGGCAACCAAGAACCCATCTGAGCTTCTAGGACTTCTGCGCCTTGATGCAAAGTCAACTGTGCCAGGAGACAGCTAATTTAGTGTCTGTGGTTGTGTTTGTCTGGTCCAGACAGCCACTCGCTTTGCCCATTGAACAGCTGTGGAAGAATTATTCATGCTTGTTCTGAACACCAGATGACTGTATCTGAATCACTAGCTTCTCTTTTTCTAGTTCCCTTCTGGAAACTTCAATGGACATACTCTAAAAGGGCGTGTAAATAGACTGTGGCCCCTAAGAGGGATTCTCTAATTTGTGATGTGATTGAGTACATCTCTGTGTTAGGGAAATAGATATTATTAATGGTGTAAGTATCGTTATTAAAGGGTATACATGCTAAGTATGTATTTTTGTTCATGAGTTGTATCTTCATCAGTTAGTTCTTAGATATCCTTAGCTAGAGTTATCACTTGCTAAAAAGAAACACAGTACAGTATCCCTGCTATATGCCAAAGACAAGATTGATGAATTTGGGGATTATTCTGCCTGGTTATCATTCCTAATCCCTGGAGCTTTACTGAGATAAAAATTCTAAAGGGAGTGTTCATACTTCTCATCCTTGAGAGCACTAAAAAGCTTAAAACTTGAAAGAGGAACTTAACTAGTGGCATAATACCCTTGGGTACAATGTCTTTGTATGATTTCATTATACCAATCATTAGTGATTACTGTCAAATCTATGCAGAGCTATTCTTAGGGAACAAGTAGGGCATGAACAGTAGAAAGTTAATCTTAGAGTCAGAAACTGGGTAGAATTTGACCATGCTATCTACTAACTTACTGTGCAGTTTCAAAGGAGCTCTTCGCATCAAGTCTACACATAGACTATGTTCCCTAGGAGGTCATTAAGGGGCCGCCATATATTCTAATATCTCCATTGTCTAACACAATATCACTGACAAATTCCTGTAACTCAGACCCTTCTAGGAGAGGGAAAGGGGGTAACTAATGACACACAGAAATGTTAACTATCTGTGTACAAGCAGTTAGGTTCTTAACAACAAAGATCTAGTATTAGAAAACATCGCGATTTTAGCCTGTTTCCACTTGTTGCTGTAGGACATAGGTGTTCTTTCAGTCTTTTTCAGTTTAGGGAGCCAAGGGTCAAGACAGATCAAACACATAACTATGGATCAAAAGTGGAAAATTCCACCCTTCAGGTGCCCAAGTCTGAGTACAAAGACCCCCCCAGTTACAACACTCCCAATGGTGAACAGAGGTATCAACTGTGGAGTTCCAAGCTAGGATCAGCCTGACAACCTACCACAGACACACAAAAACTCAGGTCTAATCTGAAAGACACACTATCAGGAAGTAAGTATTAGTATTTCATGGCATAATTCCATTAGCCTCATCAAAATGTTCATCAAAAACGTTTTAAATATTTATTTTAAAAGAGATCAGCGCTCCAGCCACCATTCATCTCCCTATTGCACAGGATACAATTTGTAGTGTAAACAAGCTCCCTTATGCAACGTGCATCTGACCTCAGGAGAGACCACTTCCTTCTCTGGTTCCTTTAAGACAGGCTTTGGACAGTCTTTCATTGAATATAAACAAATTCTATCTATGAAAGATGTGGAAGATGACAAATATTAGGGACGTTCTGAAGAATTTGAGTCAGTGAGCTTAAATTATTCCCCCTGAGAACTATCACTATATCTGGGTATCTTATTAAACTTCAAAAAGGCAGACCTTTTCTTACCTTATAGCAATGTGGGAAAAAATGAGATGCATCCAAAGAACCAGGGTTTCTTAGAATATGCCATCAGTTTACCAAGCTCACTTCAGGCACTTTCCAGAGTACTGATAAATCTACCCTGAGAAGAAAAAGCTGAGAAACAAAACTGGGAATTCTTTTTCTCTACCTGTGATGCAAATGGATGAGCTATTGTTATATTTAATATGCTTTGAGAACAGCTGCGACTAAATTAAATCCCCTTGGGGTTTATACCAAAATGGTAAAAGCACTAGAAGGAACTGAGAAGTGATTATCACAGAGAGTTGGAGCAGTGTTTACCTTGAGAAAGAGAGAGGGGATGTGAGGCTTACCTTACTGGAAAGTGTTGCCCCCACTCATGGAAACACAACCCCTAAACATGTAAAGGAAACACCAGTAGGGCAATAGTCAAAAACTGATGCCAATATGATAATGATGGAGAACTTCAATACCTAAGTCTCAATAATAGGTAAAGTGTTTGCATAAAAATATCAATGAACAATAAATGTTGTGAGCGAAGCAATAGATCAAGTGGGGCTGATAGAACTATTCATAACACTCCCTCAGCAACAGAATACACATTTTTCTCAAGCACACACAGGGTGTTTTTCAGTACAAATCACATTTTTAATGACAAAACAAATCTTAATGCATTCAAGGAGACTGAAATCAAACCAAATGTCATTTTAAATAATAGTGAAATAGAAATAAAAAATAATGACAGAAGAAAGGTTGGAAAACTCAAATAATGTGGCAATTAGACATATGTTTAAGCAACTAATGAGTCAGAAATGAAGTCACAAAATACTTTGAAACAGATGAAAATCCAAAGTGTCATACCCAAACTTATTGGATAGGACAAAGCAATATTAAAATGTATGTTTATGTGCTAAAATAACACAGCCATGTGCTTCAAGTAACTAGATCAAGAAGAATGAAACAAGCCCAAAAGTCAAAAAAAGAAAAATCTAATAAAGATTAGTGATAGATGAAATAGAGAACAGAAAACTAGAAAAAAATCAGCAAGAATGATTTATTTATTATTTATTATTTTGTTCTGGAGAATGGAGATGCAAGAGCACTACCACTGAGTTACACTCCTAGCTTCCTGAGAGTTTAATGTTTGAATGGTGAGAGAGAGAGAGAGAGAGAGAGAGAGAGAGAGAGAGAATAGAAAACCATTAAGTAGACTAACAGTAAAGAAAGGAGAATAAGAACTTATAGTAAGGAACTATAATAAACAACTATATACTAATAAATTAGAAGACACAGAAGAAATAAATAAAATCTTGTAAGCAAGCATCCTGCCATGACTGAATTGTAAAAAATAAGTAATCTGAACAAAGTTGTGATTAATGGAAAAACTGAATAAATAATCAAAGAACTCCATTAAAGAAAGCCCAGATGGCATCTCACTAGGTAATTAGAGCTAGCATGCAGAGAATTACAACAGCCCTTCACAAGCTTTTCTAAAACACTGAAGAGGATGAAATGTTTTGAAACTAATTTTTATGTAGCCAGCATTACTATCCCAATAAAGCCAGACCAAAACGCCACAAGAAAAGAAAACTGTAAGCCAATTTTCTAATAAGAATAGATCAAGCCGGGCGGTGGTGGTGCACACCTTTAATCCCAGCACTTGGGAGGCAGAGGCAGGCGGATCTCTGTGAGTTTGAGACCAGCCTGTCTACAAGAGCTAGTTCCAGGACAGGCTCCAAAACCACAGAGAAACCCTGTCTCGAAAAACCAAAAAAAAAAAAAAAAAAAAAAGAATAGATCAAAATTGCAGCCTGAGTGTGATTATTCATTTTAATTTTTGACTTAACACAACCTAGAATCACCAGGGAAGAAGTTTCACTAAGGGATTATCTAGATCAGATTGTCCTGTGGGTATGTCTGTATGTCTGTGGGGGAGTTTCTTGATGGCCTTAATTGACATGAAAAGACCCCTTCTGAAGGTGTATGGACATCATTGCCTGGTTGGGGCTTTGGGCTGTAATAGAGAAGAGTGAGTGAGCTGAATACCAATGTTCTTGCATCTGTTTCTCATCGCCCTTAACTGTGATGTGAATAGGTGCTTCGTGCACTTGACAGACTTTAACCTAGAAATGTGAGCTAGCCTCCCCTGCCCCACGACCATTCCTCCCTTAAGTTGCTTTTCCTTAGGGTATTTTATTATAAGAACACAAATGAGACTAGGATATTGGGCATGGTGGGTCGTGCCTGTAATCCCAGCACTTGGGAGCAATAGTGAGAGAACTGCCATGAATTTGAGGCCAATGGGTCCACAGAGACCTAAAACAAACAACTGGGAAAAGAAACTACTTCTCACTAAACAGAGCACACATTATGACCAAGTGTGAGTTAGTTCTGGGAAGCAAGAGGGGTACTCTATCACACATTAACGAGATGAAGAATGAATATCACAGAGTCATTTTGACTGATAGAGAAAAGGTGGCATGGATTAAACATCCTTTTCTAATAAGAACTCAGCAAACTAGGAAAGTTTCCTTGAATGAGTTCATTGCTTACATTGCACTTAATAGACAACTTCTTTTCACTGACCTTCCTTTAAGATCAGCAATGAGGAAAGGGTGTCTACCCCTACCACTTCTGTTGGAAATGGAAGTAGGAATTCCTAGCCAGCATAATTGGACAAGAAATAGAAATAAAATGAGGAAGTAAGCATGCTTTGTTCTTATATCTAATGAAGGACTGTGGCTGTATTGCAAGATGCAAACTCAGGTCAGCTGACTTGGCAGGAAGCCCTTTTAAACATCAACCCATCTTGTCAGCCCTATATTTTTAAAATCATAATGATTTATAATGCACAATATTACTATTTAATGAATGCTAGTAAAATGAAACAAAGTAAGCCTCAAAACTGACACCTGATCAATTCCATAATATTTCATTGTTGGGCCAAAATTATCTCAGGGCCTGTACCTTAAGGCCTATAGAACAGAAAAAAACCTGGCTCAAGTTCAGGGGCTAGACTTTGGGGCTAGTAGGACAGAGAAAAGCCTGGCTCAAATTTGAGTGAGGATGAGACAGCAAAAACTGGGTAGATGCCCCTCCAGCCAGGGGGAGGGTTTGACTGCCTCTCATTGGCTGGAGGTACCCTTACATCACAGGATGTTGCTTAACCTTTAAAGATAAGCAACTGCTCACAGTAATAGACTGAGTTCCTGCTTTGACTTGACTCCCTATTGTGTCTGATTGTCCTGCATCATGAGGCTGGATTGTCCTGTGTTGTGGGGCTGCAGAGTGGGCAGACAATGTACTCACTTTTCCCTGGGGACTCAGGAAGCCTAGTATTTCATGATTATCTTTCATCTTGAGATATTTATCCTATTGTATCTCCCTGTTAGGATACATGTGCTGATACATACCTCCCAACCCATTATTCAGTAATATCTCTCGGAGACCATGAAACTAACTAGAGTGGAGTATTTAGGCCAAGAAATCCAGGACATGGTGTATGTCAGAGCCCATTTACTGTTTTATTGACTATCTAAACTTTAGAAAGAAATGCAAACATGTTATTAATATTGGTTAAGTAAAAATTACATTCTTTGGGTAGCCACTATGTCATGAACAATATGAAAAATAGAGCAATTTTTTGATTCAATTAGAAATTTGTATCATTGAAAAATGAGTTTCACATGTGTCTTTGTTGATTAATTTTCATTTCACTTACTGGTATCTTAAATATTAAACAGAACTCAAATTGTAAATTGCACTTGTATTACCTGTGTATATGAGATATTGATAAAAGTTAATCAAGTATTTATAAAAATCAAGTTATCATATGGAGTTTACAATAAAGAGTGGTATCTACTTTAATACTATCTGTAGATAATGTATCTTTTATATATGAACATAAACCTTTTATTACAGACCTAGTTGTCAACACATTGGACTGATGATCATAGTTTAATTTATTTATATTTTTGGGCCAAAGGAACTAGCATTCACTAGTTAGATAAAGTATAAGAATAGGTAGCACATAAATGTTTATGTACTATTAAGAATTAGGCAAATAAAAAGTTAAGAAACTATTTTTCTTCTCATCCATGTTGTCTTCCATGCTTTAATAGGAAAGAATCTTTTCTTTTTTGCTTTTTCTTTCTTTCTTTTTTTTTTGTTGCTGTTTTGTTTTCTAAGACAGGGTTTCTTTGTAGTTTTGGAGCCAGTCCTGAAGCTAGCTCTTGTAGACCAGGCTGCCCTTGAACTCACAGAGATCTGTCTGCCTCTGCCTCTGCCTCTGCTGGGATTAAAGGCATGCACCACCACTGCCTGGCTAGGAAAAAAAAAAAAACTTAATTCTTAAAAAGACTCACTGAAGAAAAGTTTGCTTTATAGAGCCAATAAAATTATGGGGAATTCATCTACCTGATATTTCCTTGTTTAGATTAAATAATCTTTTTCTCCAACTGCTGGATGGATTATATAGAATCATGACTGCATTTGAATTGTATGAGTATGGTCTCCCAGTATATAAGGCTGAGAACAGGAAGAAGTTCAATACTGCTCAGATACAAAGACGCTTCAACAACTCTGTATGCCATTAGGAGGTGGGGTAGACAGAACAACTGCGAGAAATGAAATCTGACTAAAGAACAAGTCAAAGGATCAGTTATTCTTATAAATATCCCCGAATCAAAATATCGTGATTCATCTCATCAACGCGGAAATGATTTCAGAAGAAGCAACATTATTTGTTCATGGACTACCGTAATTATCACTGCTGGGTTGACTTCGTGGAACTAAGGGATACCAGATGAAGTAAACTCTGCTTAGTTTTCATGATTTGATCAGATTAAAATATGGAACATCTTGAGCTATTCACAGAGCTCAGTGTGACTGAAATAAAGACCAGCAGAAAAGGGAGGTAAATAGCTAGACTTAGTTTTCTTTTTCATTACTTTACAATGCTGGTTTATAAAAAATGGCCTAATGATACTCAGCTTGGGCGGCGCATTGGGAGCAATTATTTATAAAATCATCACACGCTGGAGCTGATGTTCCAAGAGTAGCAACTGCTTAGTTTGAAGTGGCCCTGGGGTTTATCTAATTTTTATGTTATCTTATGCAAATTTAATGCCCAGATGTGGATAAGAGTCATTAGCAGGACATAAGATTCTTTTGGTTTAGCAGGAACTTCAGAGATCACACTTGTGAAGTACAAGTCAGCAAGTCTAGACATAAAGTGAATTTCTTATCAAAAGGAAATTAATAAATAACGCTAATTCTCATATAATAGTTGAGCTTAAGAACATTTAAAAGCAAAGAAAATTTTCTGTAAAATTAATTTTTGAAGATAAAATTACCGGGAAGACCTTATCCTTTCTCAAAAACATTTAAAAATTGTCCATCAATGTTTGGTGAAATAAATAGCAGCTTCATCCTTAGATTAGACTAGGATCCTCATTTTTGATCATCTTGGGTTTTTTCATGAAACTAAATTTCTTCTGGGATTGTCATCCCCATGTTGAATCAAAGCCCACTTAGAGTTCAGAGTGCTTCCTAGGTTACTGGCAACTCTGGGGCATAGACTAATGTCCACTTATGTGCTAAGTCTGCTAGAAGCATTTGAAGGAATGATGTGGGTTATTATTGAAGTATTATTATTGAGAAATCATTGATACTGTATTTGACACCCTGAGTTTATTTTTTTTTTAAGCAAACAGCAGGGAAACAACTCAGTTGTTAATATCTAATTCACCTCTGTATTTGAGCATAAAATGCAGTTGCTTTGACTGTCATTCATTCAGTCAACAGAACTCACACCTATACTTAAGGTTTTCCCTCTGATTCTCCTATATGTATAATTTATGTATTGATAGTTGTATATATTTAAAAGAAATTATATCTCAGTAACCAATCTTCATACCAGTCCCATGAGTTTAACAAATGTTAGAAAAGCTGTTGCTTCCTTAGATGATGTTTTTTTTTTTTTACACACCATGTTTGGTTTGACACATCTTGGGGGTGGGCTTTAAGTATCCTTTTCAAAAGACTTCACTGAGGCTCACAGGGACACTTTAATGAACGTGTTCTCCAGTGGACACCAGTGAGCCTTTAGTACAAACTGCCATAAGGTAATTCAATTTGGTATCTCTTTTGCAAAACTTTCATTTTGAGACTGAGACTGAGAGCTGTCTCTCCCACTTTATCATCCTCTCTAGTTCTGGGATTAAGGGCGTGCAGCAGTACCACCTGGTTTCTATGGCAAGCTAGTGTGGCTACTGGGATTAAACACGTGTGTCATTGCTGCCTGGTCTGTATGGCTGGCCAGTGTGGCTGTTTTACTTTTCTGATGCTCAGGCAAGCTTTATTTATTAAAATACAAATGAAATGGCACTACAATAGTGTGTTTGTTATCCATCTTATATTGCATTATTTGACCTCTGTTGGCTTATATAACCAAATCATTTTATATATGCATATATAAGATGATTTATACACACACACACACACACACACACACACACACACACATATATATATATATATATATATATATATATCCAATAAAAATTCAGGAATACAGAGAAGAGGAGCCCAGACAGAACTCAGATTTGCTTGTTTCTAAAGCCAGTGTTCTATCTAAAATATTCCATTATACTGGTCACTACTAAAATGAAAATACAGAGTAACTATTGATTTGGAAGATACATTCGTTATGGTTTGGATACAAAGAAATCCCTAGAAGTCTCATGTGTTGTAGATTTGGTCCCTGGCTTGTGTTTTTTTTTTTTTTTGTGAATTCAATCATTAAATAGTAACAGATCATGAGGGCCTTGACATAATCAATGATAGTTTATTATTAATTAGTTATTATTAAAGAGCTTCACAATTTAATGGCATTCTACTAGGTGTTAGTAGAAATTAGAGTTAGAGTTGGTTAGAGAAAGGCTCTTGCTTTTCTTTCTTTTTTCTGTCACTCTGTTTCCAGATTGCCATAAAGTTAATAAACTTGCTCACCATCCCCTGCCACCATGACGGCTGTCTCACCACCTCAAGCCCACAGCAATGGTGCTAGTGGATTAAATCTTCCAAAGGTATGACCCAAAATAAAACCACCTTTCCTTCTTTAAATCAATTTTTCTTAGAAATTTTGTCACAGTGATAAACAGCTAAGCTGCCATGATAAATCAATCTAATTTATTTAATGGTTATTCCCAAATGAATGAACACTGGCAAAGCATATGTTGGAAACATTAAAATTGTAGATACTCTGTTTCATAGGATCATGATAACTTTGTCTCCATTTAGATTTTACTACAAAGTTGTATGATCTGTGGCAGGAAAGAACTGGCTCAAATGTCATCTTTTCCCAAGTGATAAAATGTCCAAGAATAGCTAGTATTCTCTAAAATTCTGTCTTTTATAAAACTGCATAAAACTCGTGGATCTTATCATAAATGGTGACATTGCTTTTCTGGGTGTTTAAGATAGTTTTCTGGCTTAGCATAAACTGCCATTCAATGAAGTGTAGATCTGTAGGTCAAGTTTTCAGTGTAGGAAGGATGACTCTTGAACAAAGCTCTGGTTCTGAATACGGAAGAATCTGTTTGCCCAGAGGCAAGGCAGCACTTCCAAATGCTCCTGCTCGAAGGCATGTTCAGATACAAGCAGATCGCCTGACATATTTTCACTTTCCTTGCAGTTTTATCTATCAGAGTGGAGTAGACAAAAAGAGCAGTTTATTAACTGTCCAGTGAGAAGGAGAAGGAGGCTGACAACGTTGAAACGGTTGGACACATGAGAGGAAAATGAGTAGGTATTCCTAGGCTACACAATATCTGTATTATTATGATGTTGGCCGCAGGAAGCAAGCTATCTCTAAACTTTCAAAAGGCAAATTTGGGGAAAGAGAGAATAGATCCCTTCCTTGGTGTTGAAGATTGTGATTCCAGTATAATCACAGTGATCCAGTTGCATAGTGAAGAAAGATGTGTCTTAAATTTCAGGTGGGTCAATCTAGAAGGCTTAAGGAGGGCCACAGATGTGAGTCCGTTCCACCTTGACTAAAGGTCAGAGAGTTTGAGTTTATTCTTGCTCTCTCAAAGTTGTTGACAGCAGGTGAGGGTACAAATAAGAGATGCTGACCTAGGGTGTGGTTAGTACTTAGAGTGTAGAGGCGGCTCTGCTCCACCTTGACCAAAGGTCAGAGAATTCAAATCTATTCCTGCTCCTTCAAGGAGATTAACAGGAGGTTCCTGGGAGTGACTGCCTGCAGGATACTTGGTCTAAGGTGAGGTCATTACACGTCCTGTCCAAACAACAGAATGTTTGACTAAGGATGCTCTGTTTATTCCTTATATCATGTTAGTAAAGTTTGTTGCCTCCCCCTCCCCTTTTGGAATAGGGTATGTGGAAAATAAACGTGGGCGATTTCAATATTCCCTAAATTTCCCTCCTGGTGTTCTGTATTTCTATCTTTTATTTCTGTCATATCTCTGTTCCTTTTGCTTAATAATTCTAATCCTCTTGCCCCTACCCTGGAAACGTGCAAACCCCATCAAAGCTGGACCCTGACAGAGGGCCTATGCTAATCACCCCTGAAGACAATAAGATTGCTCTTAGGGAAACTGAGAGAGAGGAAGCACAGCTTGCAAAGCTACCAAAGCAATAAAAAAAGGTCTTTGGATCATATGTTCACATCAGAAGATCACAGAAGGGAACAGGTTCACTATTGACAGTAGTCTCATTGAGTCAAGAATGGTATGGAAAAAGACTTTATTTTCAGCTTCTGGTTGCTTCTTTATTCTTGAGGAAATTTTTTAAATGTCGAGAAAATATTCATGAAAATAAAGGGTCCAAATTAGCACAAGAAGTCATAAAGGAGAGCCATGCTACTGTGCGAGACCCTGACATCTCTAAACAGATTTGCCCATAGCCTTAAGGGAAGTAGGAGAGAGATTGCATATTCAAAATGTAGAAATGTTTTGCATTGGAATAAGTGAACATTACAAATGAGACAAGAAATGGTCACAAATTTTGGAATGGTTCCAAGCTCCACAGATGAAAAAGAATTTGAGAGACCAGGGTATAGAGCTTTGGGATGGGGGGACAGTGTGAGCTCAAGACAGCTCTACACCTTCTCAAGGATGTTGGTTCCATTTCCCCACCTCATAGAGTTACAGAGCCTTATCTTCATTCTTCACACTCGTTTTTCTGCCTGAGATGCAGTCATTTGTATGCTAGTCAGCTGCCCACACTCATCATGTGCTGTAGGTAACTGGAAGGCATGGGGCTTGCAACTTCATATAGACAGCTGCAGCTGCTCTGTGAAAAATGCTTGCTGAATAAACAAGCAAATTAATGGCAACAAATAAACTCACTCTTACATTTATATTAATATGTTACTAATGGAATCATTGTCAAAACTGAGGAGGAAAGCTAATTAAATACAAGGGAAACTAAGGGGATTATAATAATAACATTGGCATTTGCTTTTTACATTTATTTTTATTAAGAGAGACAGAGAGCTCATGCCATGAAGATTTGGGTTTCACAGGAAAATTTGTGAACATCAGTTCTCTCCTTTTATGGTGTAGATGCCTCCCACGGCTTTTTTAACTATCTGAAATCCAAAAACAAGGCATTTTTGACCATCTTTGATCCTTGAAGAAACTCAATTATAGCCAGGTGGTGGTGGCGCATGCCTTTAATCCCAGCACTCAGGAGGCAGCGGCAGGTGGGTCTCTGTGAGTTCAAGGCCAGCCTGGTCTAAAAGAGCTAGTTCTAGGACAGGCTCCAAAGCTACAGAGCAACCTTGTCTCGAAAAACCAAAAAAAAAAAAAAAAAAAAAAACCAACCAAACAAAAAACTCAATTTTAACACTTCTCTGAATGCATATTAACTCTAACTTCATTTGGTTGTCATGCTTTTTAATGAAGTAAAAATTATGATAAGTCTTATCTATAAGTGTGTATAAAACTTCTCTCATTGGTCACATCTCTTCCACTTTACTTTCTAGTTGTTCCTATGATGAGATATAGGGTGGTCATTTTAATGATCGCATTAAAAGATATTTAGATTGTTTGTCGACTTAAATGTTGGTTGCTGTTTTGTGCTGGGAAGTTTCCAGCACTTTCCAGTTAGTTTTTACATATTGTTTAATAAGCTGTTTGGAACTACAGTCAATTCTACTGTACTGGAGAACACTGGATCTCATTCTTACCATCTCACTGTAACTTCCTGTTATTTGATCTCCTCTTTCCTCTCCCCACCTCCCTTCCTATCCTTAAACCATTTGGTTTCTTTGACTTGTCTTTATATTCTTACTGATTTGTTGATATTCTACTCTTTACTTCTATAAAATCAACTTTTTTTTCCTGCTTCAATGTTTAGTGAGCAAGGTTATGCAAAACGTAAAAGAGAGGTTCTTAGATCTATGGGCGACACAAATGTAGGAAGGGTGGTACAGGAACCTGATGATGATGGTACAGGAACCTGATGATGATGGTACAGGAACCTGGTGATGATGGTACAGGAACCTGCCCATAGCATCATCATCTCAGAGTGTTCTCCCCAGTAGAAAAGGCAGTCAGAAGCAGTACAAGTTAGCAGATAGCACCAAGCTGGCATTTAACAGGGAGAAGATACAAATGGGTTTAAACAAGAGTCAGCATATGTATCAAATAAATAATTCTCTGGCTAAGCAACAGGAGCCTAAAACAGCTTGAGAATTTGGGCTGATAAATAGACACACCAGGAATTAGTGTGCTGTGCCTTCCGAAGAAACGAATTTAGAGTTAATATACATTCAGAGAAGTGTTATAATTGAGTTTCTTCGAGGATCAATCAGAAATGTCTTGTTTCTGGATTTCAGATAGAAAGGCTGTGGATGACTGTGAGTACATCTATCCAGTGCTGAAGAGAGGGGCAGTGTTTAACCTGCCTGTGAAATGGTACTGTGAGCGGCTGGGTAACTGTCGCCTTTTAACAGCAAGTAGGAGTGACAGAGTGGTCTAACAGGCCAAAGACAAAAGACAAGTTGGTGAGAGGCGCAAGGCTGGGGATGATCCTTAAAATCAGCTTGGCAGATTTTATCTATTTTAAGCTTATTTCTATAATTTGAAATCAGGAGCTTCAGAAGTGACTCAGACATTAAGATCTCTTGCTGTTCTTTTGGAGGTCCCAACTTTAGTTCCCAGAACCCAAGTGACTGAACTCACAATGACTTCAGCTTCGGGGCATCTAACATCTTCTCTGACCATCATAGGCACACACAGGCACGCATGCATGCACACACATGCAGACACATATGTACACCCACGAGAGAGAGAGAGAGAGAGAGAGAGAGAGAGAGAGAGAGAGAGATGCACACATGTACTAAAATCTTTAAAAGACTGTGAACTTGAACACACAAGCAGGGAAAACTTCAGCATGAACATGCAGTCTGTGAGAGCATAGCCATTCCTTCAGAGGAGAGGGGGATATTGTCAACATCTCTGGGGATCACAGGTGTGCTTTCTAGGTCACAGACCATTCCTGCAAGCAAACAGTTCACAGAGTTCTTCGATAATCACCTCCAGCTCTCCAGCATACTTTTATCACTTTCCCATGTATCCTCGAACCATTTAATTTATTATGTTTTCAAGCGCCACCAAATATTACAGAGTTGGCGTTGGCTGTGTGGTGTTTTATAAATTCATACTGGCAAAACTCATTTCATTTGCTTAGCTTTCCTTTAGCTTTCTTTTTAAATCAGGACTAGAAGCCGTTTGAAGAGCCTGAAGCTTGCATGAGTTGTATTCTTTAGGAAAAAAAGAATACAGACACCCCTTCAATTAATTTTATAAAACCAAATGCCATGGGAATGCATTTTGAAGATTCTGGATATTCCTAAGGAGAGCAAAACAAGCCCAAGGCTGAAAGGACAAGCCCTCTGGATTCATGGGAAATAATACTTCTACATGCAGTACTCACACTTGAAACTTCAGTTTATTCATTCGGTGTGTGTTTCAGGGGCTTGTGTTGTTGAAACAAAGCATCCAGAAGCACACACTCATCCTAGGGCAACACTGTCTAAGAGAAATACAGCAATAGAAAAGCCCTGCTGTTGAGTTTTTCAATATTGTAGCCACCAGCCATAGATCACTGAGCTGCAGCTAGTATAACTGATGAAACAGATATAAAATTTAAAAATCAATCATTTCATATTTGAAAGAAGACATTTGATTAGTAGCTTTAAGAAACAGTACAATTCTAAGCTCTATAGGAAAGAGCAGTTGGTGAAGTATGGGACTCTCTATCTAGTTTTTGGAGATATCACCACCCTCTCTTTCAAAGGAGTTCAAGAATTTCTCTCAGCCGGAATTCATTTCTTTAAGGTTCACTTTTGTGACTTGAAATTACATGTATGCATGCATTTATTTGTGTGGGTATGTGCACATGTGAGTGCAGGTGCCCTTGGAGACCAGAAGAGGGCATTAGATCTCCAGGAGCTGAAAGTACAGGCAGTTGTGGGTTGCTTGATGTGGATGCTGAGAACTGAACTCTGATCGTCTGAAGAATAGCAAGTGCTCCTAACCATTGAGCTGTCTATCCAGCCCTACCAGTAGTATTATATGAGTCTTTACTTTTCCACATTCTCATTATACTGTATATTTGGACACTCTGTAGGTCTGCATGATAACAAACAGATTGAAAAGCCACACAGAATGATGATTCAGTGGGTAAGGGATCTTTCTTTGTAATCAGGAGGACCTGAGTTTGAATCCACAGCATTCACACAAAAACCCAGGCTGTGCCTGCTGTAGTCCCACACAGGGAGCAGACATAGATGGATTTTAAGAGTTCACTGGCCTAGCTAAAATGTGATCTTCTAGTTCAGAGATACTGTCTTAAGGCAATAATACAAAGAGCAATAAAGGAAGTCCCCTGATATCTGCATGCATACACTCTCAAGAGGACAAAAAAGAGGAGGGCATTATACAGAATGGAAAAATATTTTCACCAACTCCACATCTGACAGAAGGGTAATATCCAAAATATAAAAAGAATGCAAGAAACTAAATGTCAATAAACTAAACAATCCAATTTTTAAAAATGGGGTACATTACTAAACAGAGAATTTTCAACAGAGGAATCTCAAACAGTCAAGAAACTTTAAAAAAAAAATCTTAAGCATCCTGACCCATCAAGTAAATACAAATCAAAACATTTTGTGAATCTGTCTTACACTTATCAGGGAATAAGATCAAAAATACAAGTGACAACTCATGCTGGAAAGGATGTGGAGCAAGGAGAACACTCCTCCATTGCTAGTAGGAGTGCAAGCTTGTATAGCTGATATAAAAATCAATATGGGTTTCCTCAGGAAATTGGGAATCAATCTACCTCATGATTCAGCTATATCATTCCTGGGCATATGCCAAAAAGAAGCGCCACTCTATCCCAACAAAACTGGGTCAACAATGTTCATTGCAGTTTTATTCATTATAGCCAGAAACTGGAGGTGAAAATAATTCTGGTGAATGGGGCAATGCAGATTCCAAAACAGCCCATGTGGCATGTTAGCAAAAGCAAAATTGTGTTCTAGGAAAAGAACCCACTGTTTACAGGACAAAATAAAATCTTCTTAAGTCTGGATGATTGGAGTGAGTGTATTTTCTTTGCTTGCCTTATTTTTTAAGCCAAATGTAGTAATTCCACATTACTTTTATGACAATAAAGCAGTAAAGGTTGTCTTTATTAGTGTAATAGATTTCAGGTCTCTGATCTCTGAGTGATGAACTAACCACTTCAAATGAAAATAAGTAGTTAAAACAAAGTATATAAACTCCCAGAAGTCATCTGTGCTGGGGTAACTCAGTAGAGGCTCCAGATAGAGGTATAAGTGGATTTTTCTTTGACTCTGGTAATTTTAGAGAAGTCGATAGTTATTCTTTGATTAGTTTTAGCCTCTGGAGTTATTAAACTGACAGTGTTACTGTAAACACTGACATCTAGCCTTTTAATAGTTTATTTTAAAATGTGAACAGTTGTATTTTTTAGGAGTAAGAAAAATATGTGTTCCAGAATATTTTCCTGTAGCATTATTGTCATTCATTAAAAGGAAGAATTAATGTTGTTCTGATATATATGCTTAGGTCCATTATTTAGTAATTAGAGTTCAAACAGTGGTATTTACATATTCTTATTTCTCAAATACTATTGTATTCATTTAATTTACCTTTTTATTTTTTATACGAGGCCGCTATGCGGTTCTGGCAGGTCCGGAAACTAGGTAGAACAGTCTGGCCACAAACTTGTGACAATCTTCTTGTCTATATATTTTTTTTCTTTTCTTTTCTTTTCCTTTCTTTCTTTCTTTCTTTCTTTCTTCCTGATTTATTTATTCATTTATTTATTTATTTAGGTTTTTCAAGACAGGGTTTCTCTGTAGCTTTGGAGCCTGTCCTGGAGCTAGCTCCTGTAGACCAGGATGACCTTGAACTCACAGAGACCCCCGACTGCTGGGATTAAAGGCTTGGGCGGCCCAGCTGTTCCTGATTCTTAAGAACAAATGAGTATAGAACTCTTAAAAAAAATCAGAGCAAAGGAAAAGTGGAATCATGGGTAATTTTATGAGCTTAGTATTTAGGGAGATGACACACAAGTTGCTAAATAATTTCATGCTCAATTTTCATGATTCATAAATGGTGGAATTTTAGGTTTGGACAAGCTATCATTTTTTTTTCAGAAACAAAGTCATGCCATGATCATCACATTTAAACTTTCTAACTGAATGATCCACAAGTCTGCTACCCCTTCCACACACGTGAACAGTGAACCACATAGGAATTACATAGGCATCCAAAAAGAAGCATTTTCTACTCAATTTTAACACTAATTTTAATCTTACAACTGTCCTCAATTTGTGGTTTACATTAAATTGTATTTAAATCTATTAAATCTATCCTAACTATTATACTTTGAAGTTCTAAAAAAACTTAAAATTTTTAAATTCTATTAAATTATTTTAAACTTAACACTACTTAAATGCCAACAAAAAAATTAAACAAATCAAAAGGGAAACCTGGAGATTATGGAATATACTTTAAATCAAATCTATGGCTCTTAAAATCTCAAGAACAAACAGACAGTATTCAATATAGTGCCATTAGATGTCAACTGAGAAACCAAGTCTAAATGTCTCATTAGGTAAGGTTCTCATATAGCAACTGCAGAATCTTCTAAAGCTAAATATATTACTGTATAAGCTATTAAGTTATTGTTTTCAGAGGGAAGAAGCTACTTGGAAGAAAAGGTTAAAAATGGAAATGTCACCCTTTACATACATGGGATATTATTAAAAAGATGTAAAATGTAAAACTTGTTTTCTGGTCTTAGGAAAAGTTCTCATAAGCCTTCCAGCTCCACTTGTATTTTGTTGATATTTAGAATAAAAAATTTAAAATGCTTACAAAATTAAAAAATGAATATTTTATAATTTTACCGAATGCTAATCTTGAAAATCATAAATAATTTTGTGAGTATAAGGTCATACCAAACATCAATCTACTGCATGGGTATTTCTTGGTATATTAAAGTTCATGATAATATGATACTTGATGTCAACTGGTTTCTTATAGGTTTTTACCTGTTTTGAGTCTTGTACCACCAGCTTGCTTTACTACCAATCATCTTTCTCACTGTCATCATTTTATATGAGTGTCCTAAAGTACTTGGTTATTAGAGATGTCAAAACAATATTACGCAATCAGCAAATCTTTATAATTGAAAGCTACTTAGATTGATCAAAGTTTTTTTATGTTAGTGTGTTATTTTACCTTTTATTTAAAGAGGACTGTGAACAGGAAAACATGTGCAAACAGGTTAGGTCTTTCATTTTTTTCTAGGTGTAGTTAGACCCTTGAAATTCCTACTACCAAACATTGTAAATGATGGCCATCAACTGTAAATTTGAGATAATTCTTAATATTTTGTGTCACAGGCCATAAGAAGCAGGTGGCAACTAGTGTTCAGATGTCAAACCACCAGATTCATGACAGGATTAGTCTTCTACCAGATAACCACATCTCTGGTGGTGACCTGTGACAATTTTGACAATATGCAACTTAGAAAAAAATAAATAATTTAATGTTTGCTGAAAACAAACTCTTATATACAATATATAAAACTATGTACAATATTATATTGTCTTAAGAAACTTAAATTTACAAAACATAAATACCATATTGTATTGGAAATATACATTTGTGATAAAGTTAGACAACAAAAAGTATAAGTAAGATCCATGACAGACTGTTCTAGCATGTTTTTTTTTTCTTGTGGTAACCACCATGACCAAAACCTAGGAAGGAAAGGGTTTATTTGGCTTATACTTCCAAGTAACATTTATCAGGGTAGGCTCTCAAGCAGGTGTTAAAGCAAAAATTACATGTTTAACTAACTTTCTTACATAGATGGGATCATCTGCCTATGGATGGTGCTGCCCACGGTGGACTTTCCTACATCACTTATTAATCAAGAAAATAATCCTACAGACACAGCCACAAGCCAGAATAACCGAGGAGATCCTTCAGTTTAGGTTACTTCTTTCCGGATGAGTTGTGCTTCTTTGACAATAAAAACTAAATAGCACAGAGACACAATCTTTAAGGGTCAAGCTGAAAGATAGTGTAACAGAAGAGCACATGAGGTAGGGTGGGTTCTGGACACACACACACGCACACACACATGCACACACACGTGCACACACACACACACACACACACACACACAATCATGAGAATTACTGATTTTCCAGTTCAAGAAAACCAAAGGTTCATATGATCCAGAAGCAAACCAATGATGGAAAGAGTGAGATGTCCTCCGTTAGCTGGTGACTCCTATTGTTCTAAAAATGTGGAGTATTTTGTTCTCTGGTCTCTTCTTTTGTCTGCAGTATTAAATTTGTGACAAATATTTGATTTTTTTCCGAGATTCCTAAGTACTAAAACAACGTGCATGTTTCCCCAATGTTTTATATTCTTGTTTTGATAATCTACTACTTTTGAAATAGTGATGTGAGGATGATAATAGGAAAATATATTATTCATACATAGAAATGCACATTCTTACTTTGTTATATGATGATACATTTAATCAATGAATACATTAATCCTAGCAAAATATTTCTGGAGTTTAGCTTTTGTTTTCAGAGATTGAGACCAGGGATCAGATTTCCAGCACATAAGCAGAAAAGGCCTCCTTCTCCCCAGTAACCGTATAGCCTCCAAGCCAGGGTGACTTTATCAAATGTGAGGGTTTAGAAACAACAAGCTCGTATTGTTCATATAGAGACTCATCACTCAGAAGACTGGAATCAGGAAAAAGTAGAAGGATATCCACATATAATTTCTTTTTGCTTTTAAATGATCACCAAACAATATTTTTATACTTAAAGAAATGGGACATTTGAAAAGGCCTGACATGGCTCACAAGAATGCATCCTGAAATAAATCACGTGTGTGTGTGTGTGTGTGTAAAAAATTAAAACAAACATGTTAACTTATTTAACCAATGGACCCAGGAGCCAGAGCTCTGGAGTAGAGTGTGAATTTTAACAGATTACTTGAGGTTAAAATAAAATGTCTTATACTTCTTAAAGATCTCATGTATGTCTACTCACACACACACACACATATGAAATGCAAAACCAAGATACATAAATAAATGGAATATTTCAAAGGCCTTGTAATAAAAATGAGATGCTGTGGAAACCAATTGAGACAAGTGAAATCACCCTTGGGTTTGATTAAATGAAGGAATAAACTCATCATCTTTTCACATGACTCTTGGTTAGGTTTACTTTTAATTTCCTAGGAAGAACTTACCTGGCGAGGGGTTCGTTCTGACTTACTCCTGCACCACTCCCAGTCTGAAAGATCAGGTTTCTGATTCTCCTCATGAGACAATCGTCTTTCTGGACCTTCAAAAATGGTGGTTTCTTCATAGTTAATATCACTTTCTGTTTGAACAGACAAAGCACTCTTTTCCCCGTTCAAGCCGGCTTTGGCCTCTGGGATGTCTGAAGTATTGGTGCACTTGTTGACGCCCAACAGTGTGGTGCTGTCCACCGGTGGCGTGGTGCTGATTTCTACTGTAATGGCGTTGAAGACATTGCGGTTGTCTCCCCCAGGCTCCTTTGTAGCTTCGCACTCACAGTTCTTCAGGTTGTGATAGGATATGGAATTTTCATCATCCTCATAGTAATCTGCGTGTGATATTTTGTAAATTCCATAACTTTGTTGGAACGATAGATTGAATTCAAAACCTTTCCTCTTGGCTGAATGAAAATAACAAAATTCCACAGTTAATATGGTAGATATAAACATCATTGGATGTAAATAATGAGTCTGAACAGGCACTTTTTTACCTGATTACTTGGAATAAAATATCTTCAGTTAGTGATTGTACTGCATGCAAAGCAATATGTCTTACAAAACTCAATCATCTTATTACTCTGAGCCTAATTTCTCTTACAAAAAGAGCAGTCTGAAAAGCAGCCAATCTTAAAGACTGTGCCTTTAAGGTGATCTCATATGACCAAAACTTAACTGTGAACTAGAAAATTCTCAAATATATTTAGTTTTAGTTTTCCAGTTCATCATTTTTAATAATTTGTTTACATTTGTTTTATGTGCGTGGGTGTGAAGTTGTCAGATCCTGTGAAACTGTCATGAGAGTGCTGGAAATTGAATCCAGGTCCTGTGGAAGAATAGTCAGTGATCTTAACTGCTGAGTTATCTCTCCAGCCCCTCAGCTCACCAATTTTATAGTTTTTATTTTTTACTTTAAAAGTACTATATTGTCTACTGCCCTAGAAATTGATTATAAAATAACCTTCATATTATGATCTATTATGAAGATATAATCACTGCAGCTGTTTTATCTATATACTTCTGACATTTATTTCTGCAAATATGCACATTAAAATGAGAACATAGTTTGCCATGTAGCTTTTAAACTTTAAATAAATAAATAAATAAATCTTCTCTTTCTGACTGTCACTATGGAGATAAGGGTGGTGTTGAATTTTCCAAGTAGCACAGGCTGGTTTTGAACTCTTGGCCTTTCTCTCTCAATTTTTGGGCCACAGGTGTGAGACATATTTGGCAACATTTTACATTTCTCATACAAATAAACTGAGAATACATTTGTTTTTTTTAATGAATGCATGTGTAATTTTGTGGATGGATGCAGTTTTAGAGTACTCTCAAATCCGAGTAATTACAAGGTAAATTTAGCAAGGATACATAAATTTTATTAAACAGTCAGAAGAGCAAGTATTCCAAATATCACACTACTAATTATGGGTATGGCTCAAAGACTTGGAAGACAGTGCACCAGAAAGTGATGCAATTTTTGTGTATAAGTGTCAGTCAACAATAGATAACTTTCATATATTAAGAATCAACTTATATCAAAGTGATAGTCAAATGCAGTTTGATGCTTCATTTTTTTTTTTATCTTTTAAGACATGGTTTCTTTCAAGAGAACTTTCTGCTCTGATATCTCAATGCTTTACAGTTAGGCATTTAGCTATCTTTGGTAGAAAAATTATGAAAAGCTATAAAGTTTTTATGGGGATAACACATAAAATTTGATTCACTTTGTAACACACTCCAGTGCATTCACTTGCTCATTCTATTACTGAAATGTTCTGAGAGCCAAAGATTTACAGCTCAGTTCTGCTTCCTGGAAAATAGAATTAATCAATATCCTTCATTTTTGTGTGAGCCAGAACATAAATAAGAAAAATTTGTATCAAAAAATTGAAAAGTAGAAGCAGATGATTGTATCCTGTATACTGTGACATTTATAGTTCTACTTTATTTTTCCAGTAATATAGTCCAGTAAAGTTAAGTTGTTACTTTTAAGGTACTTCCAGACTGAGAGCTGAGGAACTACAGGATGACATAATTAGTGATCGGTTCCCCTTCTTCAAAGAGATATAAAGTGAAAAATTTGTAGTCTAAAACTACTCAGAAAATAAGGGTGCCCATAAAACACCAATTTTATTATTAATACCTGACTGTATAGTGTTAGTTGTATATTGTAACTGAGATACAGTGAGTAAAAAATGTGTAACATTTTAAAAACATGATCAGAATGTGCTACTGGAGCATCTGCTTCCAGGTCAGGAGCATACAAGGAAGTTTGAGGTAAAAAGAAAAATCGGGGACCAGTGAAAAGGCTCACTCACTAGATAGAGATGTTTGAAATTCAAGTCTAATGACTTGAGTCCAGGCCTCACTCACACAGTAGAGAGAGCTATCTCCCAAAAGTTATTCTCTTACACATATAATCATATATGCATTAGATATCACACACAATAATGATAAATACATATTGAAGAAAGAAATTAAGATTGCCATAGTAATTATGAGGTGGTAGATCAACCATGTTGTCTTATGGTCTATCTACATAATATGGTCTCTGGTAGATCAACCATGATCCGGTGGAGATGATACGAGTATATGGGTAGCACAACTTGGACTCATGGGTTATTTTTTAAAAAAAAGGTGAGAGAGGTTGTGAAAGTAGGGGTGGATCTAGAAGGAGATGGGGGATGAGTAGAGAAATATGACCAAAATACATTGTATGAAATTCTCAAAGAATTAATAAAACATTATATTTTAAAAACCACATCTTTGATCCAAACCTAGCTCAGAGGTCACTATTGGGTATGTCTGTCCCTTACTCAGCATGTAGCACAATGTAGCTACAAATATCATAACCATTTCCTTGGTAGGTAACTATGAGTGAGTGTGGATAGCATGCCAGAGATGATAGGAATGCTTGGTTCAGAATGACCCGACTAAATGCTACTAGCTGAATGGGGTATGATCTGATGATGTGGGATTCCCCTCTGTATGCTATGAATTTGTTTTATTACCATTGGTTAATAAAAAAGCTGCTTTAGCCTATAATAGGACAAAATATAGCCAGACTGAAAAAGTCAAGGAGATGCCATGTCAAAGGAGAAAGACGACAGAACAGAACCTTACCTAGTAAGCTACAACCTCATGGCAATATACAGATTAGTAGAAATGTGCTGATTTAAGATGTAAGAGTTAGTAAGAAAGAAGTCTGAGCTAATAGGCCAAACAGTATTTCAATTAATATAGTTTCTGTGTGATTATTCAGGTCTGAGAGTTGGGAGACGAACGAGTAGTCTCCTACTACAATCCAAGAATAATTTCTTCAAAACTTTATTCATTTGAAAGTTTTAGAATTTCTGGCCTCTGTCTACATATATTTTTTTTATGAATATAGAACATGAACCTGAGTTGCTTGTAAAGGTTTCAAAATAAACAACCAATGAGAGGGCTCAGTGGGTAACGCCACTCCAATTCCTGGAACCCATGTAAAGAAGGAAGGAAAGAACAAAATGCACGAAGTTGTCCTCTGACCTTCAAATGTGCACCGTGGCATGTACACACACACACACACACACACACACACAAATACAAATATACAATCTAAAAATATTTTAAAGGTTATGAATAGAGAAGCTTTAATTGATTAATAGTTTGCAAAAAGTCTAAAGACCAGAAGAATAGTCTGATACTTTGAGAAATCTGAAAAAGAACAGCTTCAGTGTTTTTAAAGCCTGCATCAAGCATATATCAGCCATCTCTTACCAACTAAAATTTTATAATAATTACATTAGCTTATGAGGAAGACACCTGGTCAGACGTCCCCATCAGCTTAGACCATGAAACACAGTATGGACAAGTTCAAAATTTAAAATATTATCTTATAAAATAAACGATTTTACATATATCATGAGGCACTCTGATTTTGTAAAGAAATTAGCTAAAAATGTGACTCTCATAGAGAATACCTGTTTGTTATAACAAGAAAACAACCTGTCAATCAAAAAGTATGAATCTGAAAACCATATCAATACTACATAAAATTGCTATGTTAAGATTTATATAAAATTTTTGTTTTGAGAAAATATAGAAACTCCTATCCAAAACAAAACAGGATACTTATTCCTGCTAATTATTTTCTGGTTGTTTGTCTTTTTGTCTCTATTTAGTGAAACTGAGACATATGGTTTCTTGGTTATTTGAACGAGAGGCTGGTAACATTGCTTTGGCATTAGTTAGTTCTGATATGGGTGCTTCCCAGTTTTTAAATATGTTTGTCTAACCAACTTCACCAAGACTTCATTCATTTCCACTGGCACAAGCTTACCTCCCTCACAATCTTAAATTTGCTAAGACAGAATCGCTGCCCTAATATAATAATAAATAGCATCTGCCAACTGTTAGAACTGGCTTTTAAGTAATTTCTTCCTATTCCATAGTACAGCATTTGAACCTGGAGGTGTAGCAACAGAAATTGAAGTGGCCAGACAAATCACATCATATGGAGAGACATTTCCTGAACTTGAGCAGTATGCTACTAAGAAGTTTGCTGAAGCATTTGAAGCTATTCCGTGGGCACTGGCAGAAAATTCTGGTGTGGAGGCCAATGAAGTTATCCCTAAACTTTATGCAGTGCACCAAGAAGGAAACAAAAATGTAGGATTGAATATTGAGGCTGAAGTTCCGGCTGTAAAGGATATGTTAGAAGTCAATATTTTAGATACTTACTTGACAAAATACTGGCTATTAAATTGGCCACTAATACTGTGGTCATTGTACTAAGAGTGGATCAGATCATTATGGCAAAACCGACTGGTGGGCCCAAGTCTTTAAGGGGGAAGAAAGACTAGGATGATGGCCAAATTGACTGTGGGACTTTTTTGTTGTAGGTGAAGAGTTTTCTTTATAGACTGGAACTTTCCTAATGTTATCTTAGTCTCCCTAAATTAAGGAATATTTGTGTTTGTGCTCTCCTGGTGTTACTGTTAACACCTGTTGGATCAATTGCTGCTTATATCAAGCTCTTTAAACACGTAAGCTAAAGCGAGGCAAATAACTTACATGACTGCTCTCTTTGTTTGCCTGAACTGCTTCTGAAAATAAATTGTTGTAACCACCAAAAAAATCTGTAAATTGTGCACATAATTTACTATCAGTTGTCTCTGTGGTTATTGCTTTAGCAATTAATCTCTAAAAACACATCATTATTATGTTATACTTATTTTAAAGACAAATAAATTTACCATCTATTACCAATAAAACAATGATATTTCTGACAATAGAAATATATCCATCAATTGGAAAATATCTGGATAGTCAACAATTTAAATATAATAGCACATGAAAATGGACAGTAATTAATATTTGTAAAAATAATCTTGTTCAATTGATTACAGAAAAATACTGTTTAATATTCTCTAAATTTTATAACCCTAAAATGATCTGGAATGAACTGTTTTTATTTAACTTTTCTTCTCTGTTAAAGAAAATATACTTGCTTATTCAGCGTAAGGGTCAATTAGCAGAAGCTATTGATCATACACTAACGAATCATCCTGTTCATTCAGTCTAGTGCCTATCTTTCGTCTAGAATGACAAAACATGTCCTTTCAGTTTTAGTAGCTCAGAATATACAGCTGATTCTGGGCCTTGTTTTCCTCCCCTGTCATCTTTTCATTGAGAAGAGTAAGAATCATACTGTTTCTTTTAATAGATGTGATCAGGCTCTATCTAATCTCTATACTTATGGGAATCTATGTGACCAGACTTTATCTGCTCCTGTCTGAATACAGCAAAAACTGCCCTCTCTCCCCCCTTCTAGCAACATAAACAACTTCTTAGAGTAAATAGCATGGGTAGTCTCTTAGGTACAAAACCAAGGACAACCAGAAACCCTCACCCCCTTTTAAGCTTGCGGGGGGGGGGGGGTTGCTTATCGGTAGATGTTAGGGGCGTAATGTGTTTCTAGCAGTTGGGGAACAATGTGAACATCTACTGGGGGACTGTTTTCAGGCAAGGTGGTTACATACTACAGAAATTTTCCAATATCTTAAGGGGAAATAGGCATCAAAATAATGAAAACACCTTCCTTACTGTTCTACTGAATAGAAATAGCTCAGGGAGGGAGTTTTATGTTCTTTTGGGGAGTTCATCTCTTTTCAAACTCAGGCTGCTCAGCAATGCTGCTCCTCATATACAGGTTTGGGAAGAGAGACTGATTTTCTAGTCAGGGCTAAAGGTGAGGAAGGAGGTAACATAAAGAACTGTGTTGATATCAAAGGGCTGAGTTGAATGCCCCCCCCCCATCTGTAAAAGTCACGAATGAATCAATATTTCGCAGGGTTGTTTGAAACCTCTTCCAACACTAAGCTGAAATTTTATCATTTCCTCTCACGCTTTACCATGTGTATCTGTCCTAGGATTCTCACATCCCGCCCCCTGTAACTTTCTCAGTGGGTCTTTTTCTGCGTTTGAGTGTATGCATGTACATTTAATCCCCCTCGGCCACTGGGGAGGACTTACACTTTTTCCCATCGAACTCAACGGAGTAGGCGTCTGGCTGGCAGTTGATGATACAGCCACAAGGTAAGTGGGTCCAGCGTTTGGACAAGATAAACACTGGGGTTACAACGCTGGCCAGCAGGGTTAGGAGGAAACTGAGGGTATCGACCGGAAGGCTCTGAAATCCCACCACGTGTTTTACCACCATGTGGATCTGAAAGGCAAAGAACTTCTTAAGCCACTCATTCCCCTTTTCCACTTTCCAAGTCTTTCTCGCAGCCCTCACTCAGTTGAAGTCCTCTATCCAAGCCCCCTTCCCTGATCAATAGGAGCTCTTCTTCTTGGCTCCATCCCCCGGGGCTTCGGTGGCAGGATCTCGGGAATGCATGGGACACATCTCGGTGAACCGGAGCAGACAGGTTGTAGTGGTTTCCTTTCTGAATGTTCTGTCTGCACCTGCTGCCCTTTGAGATCTCTACCCCAGAAGGCACGCAATCTATAACTTAGAGATGCTACGCAGAGAAGGGCCAGGAACCGGTGGGACCTGTACTGGAGACTCCAAAGCACTTGCCACTTCTTGTTTCCACGTATCAACCCTGGTGCGCTGGTCACAGCAAGCGCCACTGTCTCTTCTCCTCCCACCTCACTCCAGGATTCCGGGAACAAAAGCTAATTTCCTTTCACCTCTCTCCTCACCCCCCCCCCCCATGTTGATCACACCTTTCTGTCTCTTGGTGCTGGATGTGGGCGGGGTCCCTATGAGGCAGGAGGAAACAAGGGATGAAACTGGACCGCAGAAGGTTGAAAGAAAAACCCTTTATAGTTCCTCCCTCTCTTTCTGAATACGCCCAGATTTTGCCCTAAGAGATCTTTGACCATGATCAAGGAAAACCAAGTCTCCTGTAATTGAAAAGACTCTCCACCCTTCTCAAATTCTCAAATTGAGAAACACTTAACATCCAAGGCTTGGTGCCTAACACTGCTTTCTTCAGCTCCAACAGAAGCGTTTGGAAGCGGACTTATCCGCGCATCTTTGGGTGGCTCCCCAAACCTACCTCTGGGCTCAGCTCACACACCCGCACGTGAAACATGCACTCACCATCATGGGCAGCCAAAGGATGACTTTCGTCAGCGCTAGGATCAAAGAAAAGCGTTTCTGTGCCAGGCTCACGGGGAAGCTGCTGATGCCATGGGGAGTCCCGGGATTTTCTCGCTTGCTGGCTCCAGAGCCGGAGGCAGCAGACTGACCTGGGCCAGGCACCGAGTCGGAGCTCGGGGAGCATCCTCCAGCGCATCTAAGAGCTGGGATCGCAACGTTCTCTGGCGACAGACAGAGCACTCTTCCCCCAGCAGCGGGGGTCCCGGGAGTGGAGGCGCCACGGGAAATTTCCTGGTAGTTGGCATGGAGTCTCGGCGGCTCCTCGGAACACAGCAGCTGGTGAGTGAGAGGGACGGAGAGAACCGCCAGGAGCCCAAAGGCGGAAGCGTAGACGGCGAAGAGGAGCAGCACGTAGGGACTGGAGCTGTCGGTCAAGCAGCCCCAGGGCGTGCGCACGAAGAAGCCCCAGCCACACAGTGGGAGCGCGGCCAGCAGCAGGCTGACTGCCCACACAGTCAGTACCACACCAAGCACCTGTCCTGATCGCAAGGAGGCTGACTGACTCGCCACTGTCCTGTGCATCGTATAAAAGTTGTAGAAGACTATAAGAGACGCCTTCAAGTTGCTGGAGAGGCCCTGGCACAAATACACTAAGGCAGAGGTGGTGCATAAGGACTGGAAGTAGCCTGGAGTCTCTTTTGGCCATTGCAAAAACATGAAGATGGCCACTGAGAAGACGCTCAAGAGATCATCCACAGACCAGGAAGCCACAAGCAAGGACACAACAGTTCTGTTTTGCACGGTCAGCAGGGAAAACAGTGAGAAAATGCTGCCCACCAGAGCTGCGAGAGTCATTAAACAGATCAGGCAGAAAAGAGAAAGAGTCGGAGTTGCTGGCGAATTCACAAGGTCCGTAGAATTATGACTTACTTTCCACAGGTTAGAGTCATTTGTTAAGTTGCTGAGAAGGAAAGACATGGTCCTTAATATTTTAATTCCCCTCTTCAACGAGTCTGATGGTTTTCCCAGAGCGTGAGAGTTGCGAATCTGATGTCATTTCTCCTGCCAAGTTTCTCTAGATGTTCCATGTGTTGGTCCAGCAGGAAATGGTCAGACATGTCTCAGTTAGAAAGATCTGACTCAACCCATGTTTTAAAACTGGGATCCGTTTCAGGCATCAATAAGAAACTTTTCGGCATTTTAAGTAAATACGCCAAGGAAAAACTTCTTTCCACCACCACATTTCAGACAAGAAAGCAAAAAAGCCTCAGGCAGATTGCCAAGTCCCCATGCCTGGATGCTGGGAGCAGCTCTAGGTTGATGCAATCACTTGGGAGAACAATAAAATGATGTATCTGTTTCCAGAGCTGGATTCAAAGGCAGAGGTTGTCAGGTAGGTTTTCGGCTCAGCTAGAGAGAGAGAGAGAGAGAGAGAGAGAGAGAGAGAGAGAGAGTCATAGGAGCCTGAACACAGGCTCTCACCAAACCTTTGTGTTCTTTAATCAGCCTGTGATCCTGGGAGCTGCAGGAAGGAGGAGTCAGCTGCAAGCAGGAGAGAAGCAGGGACTAAGGGGAGAGAGAGTTTCAGTGTTGAAACAAAATGATTTGTAGCTTCTCTTCTCAGCTTGGCTTATATGAAACCAGAAATAGGGCCTTTTGATTTGGGCATATAAAAACTACTCCAAATACTTGCCGTGGCTTGGATTAAACTACAGAAATCACTACCAACAGGTATAAGCTACACACATAGCTGAAATCCTTCCTTATCCTTTATCCAGGCTTTCCTTGTGTGAGAGGCTTTCCCTGGAGAGGTAGGGCATGCATGTCTACTCAGCCCAGTCAGGGAACTCACAGCAGGCCAAAGTGATGATTGTATCAAATTCCAACTTGGTTAACTAATGAGTGTCTGCTGGGGTTACTTATAGGAACAGGGATGACTCCCAAACAGCGGCATCATTAAAAAGCCCAGCCCAACACAGGTCACCGGTGCACAGCTCCATCCCTGGAACTCTCTGTACAGCATGCAGGCAGCTTGACGTGTCTGAGACTCTCCTCTTGGCAGCCCAGCTGCCTAGAGTCTCCTCTCCAGCAATCGTTTTCTTCTTCTATTGTGGTAAGGAGGGGTCCACATGACTCTCCCAAGTTTAAGCTTTCTCAGATGTGAAGAAGTCTGTTTACCTCTCGAGTTTCGTGAGCTTCCTTCCTGAAAGGAAGGTTTCAGCCCTGAGGAATCCAATGCACAGCCATACAACAATCCATCTCTTCTGTCTATGACTAAGCATGGGTCATATGTCACAGCCTCAGTCACTTAGGACTCTCACTAGTGGTTAGGAGTCCCCAGGGTACACCGCGTATTGCAAAAGGAAGTTTCCTTCCATGGTAGATTTCCACTGAAAGCAACAGCGACCTATGGGCATAAGCACAAATGTTTAGATGACAGATTGATGGGCGCATCACGTCCTTTTAATAAAATAGTAGCGGTTGCTTTCCTACTGGGGCTTATGACCTCTCCAGATATGACAATGTGAAGTCCCAAATTGTTTGTTGTTTCCAGGATAGTTGTATCATTGTGGTACAGTCAGATACACTGTCTGGGATTTTTTTTTCTTTTTTTCTTTTTTTTTTTTTTTGTACTACAGCACATAGAATCCACAGCCAAACAGTAGTGTTGGTGACCACGCCCTCCCAGCAGCCTGAATACTAGCTTCTGGCACCAGAAGTCTTTAAGGAGGGGGCTTGAAGCTCAGTCCCAACTTTATTTCTCCATGTCCTGCAACCAAAGTGTGCTGTGTCTACAGCAATAGGACCTTATTATCTAGTTTTGGCATGCTGCTAATAGCAATGGCAATAGCATTTATGGTTTGTGGACTCTCAGTGCCTACTCGATCAGCAGCCTGTAACAAAATAATCCACCTCAGGTACTAGTATTTTCATTTAACAACTTATAGCCTCTAGGAGTGTCCTTTTCCACGGGTGCAGGGTGTTGTCTATATTTAAGCACCTAAAATCTGTATAATATTTTAGATTAATCCTCTGAGAATTTTATGCTTACATTCAGTATATTTCATGATATTTATCCCCCACTCCTAGATGAACCTGTCATCTCCCGACGACCACCTCTTCATGTCCTTTTATTTTGTTATCTCACTGAGTCCAGTTTGGGCTGCTCATGTACTCATGCATATGGGACCATCCACTGGGGTGCAGTCCACCTCGCAGGGGCCACACCCTTCCCCAGAAATCACCAACTATCAGTCTTTCCTCAGTTAGAATTGTGGGGGGCTCATGAGTCCCTTCCCCTGAGTGCTGGAATGTTGACTGCCTTGTTATTCTTGGGGTCTTGTGCATGTAACCCCCGCTGTTATAGTCCATGACTACAGTGGTCCTGTTCAGTTCAGTCCTAGCTTCTACAGTCTTTCTGCTTCTCCTGCAGTGATGGGTGTGACTCAGTTGCCCCATTTGTGGCTGAGCACACCAAACACACTGGTTCTCTGAACTTTAACCCACTATGAGTTTCAGTATTAACTGCCTTCCACTGTACAGAGACACTCACCTAATGAGTCTAAGAACTACACTACCCATGATGAAAGAGAAACAAATTTAGAGGGTAGCTTGAAACGATGTCCATTTTATCAACTTTTGCTTTAACAGTCCATTCTTTCTTTCAATTAACCAGGCACCAGGGTGGTTGTATGTTGCGTAGAAGTACCATGGCACCTGGTCATCTTTACTCCAGATCTGTAAATCACTGTCAGTGACATGACTAACTCTGTGATGTGGTTTGAATGAAAATGGCCCCCATAGACTCATAGGGAGTGGCCCAAACCAGGCCTAGTAGCTCAAGGTCCCTTCCTGCTACCTACTGATACAGAGTACAACTTTCAGTTACCTCTCTAGCACCATGTCTACCTGCATGCCACCATGCTTCCTGAGATGATGACAATAATCTAAACTGCAAGCCAGTCCCAAATAAACAGTTTCCTTTTTAAGGGTTACACTAGTTACGATGTCTCTTCACAGCAATAGAAACTCTAAGACGAAAATTGGTACCAGAGTCTGGGTACTGCTGTGCGTGTCCCGACCGCGTTTCTGTTTGGAGGAATATGGAACACTTTTGAACTTTAGAATGAAAAGCAAATGGACACTTTAAGCAGGCCTTAGTGGGTCTTACTACATAAGAGCATGGAGGACAATTGTAAGGGTGATTTGAACTGGGGCTCAGCTTAAGTTGTTTCAGAAAAGAAGAATATTAATATATGGCCTTGAGATCATTCTTGTAAAATTTTGGTGAAGAGTGTGACTGCTTTCTGCCCTTTTCTAAAATAGCTAAGGGCCAGACATGGTGACTCACACCTTTAATCCTAGTACTTGGGAGGAAAGATCTGTTAGATTTCTGAGTTCAAGGCCAGCTTGGTCTTCAGAGCAAGTTCAAGGACAGCTAAGCTTAGGCAGTAAAGGAAATCGGTGAAAACCGAAAGCTGGCAAAAAATATATTTGAACAAGGGAGTCATAGTCCAGCCCCAGCAAGCAACAGAACACGACAGCTTAAATCATATAGTTCTGGTCTTAGAGTCAAGGATACCAGTAAGGGGTTATGGGATTTCCCTCTGCGGCCAAGGAGAGCTGCTGAGGCCAGGCATATGTTGGGTGACTCTGTATGGAGGCCTAGAGAGGCCATGGTGGAAAGCTGTGAAGGTGAAGATTGTCTTGAGACTCCAGAATGTTGGAGACTCCAGCGCTGTGAGACAGAGACCTGAGGGGAGAGCTACTTACAGGGAGTGGAAGCAGTCCAAGAGAGAGAAGTGTGTTGCCATCAACAAAGCTGAAAGGAGCTGGAGATCTGAAGAGTGCTTTGAAATTAAATATGAAGATGTAGTGTTTGGAATTTTCCCAGCTGGTTTTTGGCCTTGCTTTGGTTTAGTATTTCTTCACTATGCCCCTTTCCCTCCCTTTTGGAATGGTAATGGATATCCTGTACCATTATATGTTGGAAGTATGTTATCTGCTTTTTTATTTTGATTTTACAGGGGCTACAGTTAAGAGATTGCCTTGAGTCTCTAAAGAGATGTTGGACTTTGAAACAGGATTGAGATTGTTACAGACTATGGGGACTTTTGAAGTCAGACTACAGGCATTTTGCATTATGATATGATTACAAGCCTATGGGCGTCAGGGAGTGGAATGTGGTAGTTTGAATGAAAATGCCCCCCATAGCCTCACAGGGAGTGGCATTGTTGGAGGTGTGGCCTTGTTGGAGCAAGTACGTCACAGGAGGTGGGCTTTGAGGTTTCAGAAGCTCAAGTCAGGTCTAGTGCCTCACTATCTCTTCCTGCTGCCTATTGATTCAGGTGCAGAATTCTCAGCTACCTCTCCAGCACCATGTCTGCCTGCAAGCCACCATGCTTCTCTCAATGATGATGATGGACTAAACTACTATGAACTGTAAGCCAGCACCAATTAAGTATTTTCCTCTATAAGAGTTGCTGTGGTCACGTGGAATTTTCCCAACAATAGAAATCCCAACTAACACCTTATCACAGTTAGTTTTCCATGAGTGGCCATACATAACACTGAATTGAATGAAACCCTTGATGCTGCTCTCTGGCATAGGAATGCATGTAAGAGGCCTGTAGTAGTATTCACACCAATAAGGACGTATATGTGCCCCTAAGCGACAGGACTAGGGCCTTTACAATCTGCCAATCCCTTAAGGAAACAAGTTGACTTATATATGTATTCCCTCCACTTCTGTTATTCCCACTGAGGTGACAGGGCACTCAGTCTGTCCTGCAGCGTTCTTAGCCCAGTTCAAAGCCTGTAGAGCCTTTCTGCCTTTTCACTACGTAGCAATCCTCTTTATCAAGAGAACTAGCATCTTGGGTAAGGTGGGGGTATGGAAACCCATCAGTCTTCGAGAAACTTCAAGGAAGTTTGCAGCTCTTTTACACTCACAGGCATAGACTTCAGTAGAATTGACCATAATACTTCCAGAATTTCACAGCTGTGCCTGCCTTTGTCCCTGTTTGTGATCTGCTCTCCCATCCCCCTTCTTTAGGTGCCCATGAGTGTCTTCTATACACTTTTTATCTTTGCAAAAGACTCAGAGGTTGGTCTTGTGTTACCTATGTCGCCTTTTCACAGAGGGTGGGCAGGCTAATACAAACCATTTCTTTACAAATAGTGGGACTTCGAGAGTGCGCTGAAGGTTTGCTGTGGCACCATTACAAGTAATGTTCATTGGTCTTATGGTTCATCAGGTAAAAGGATACTTAAAAAACCAACTAGCAGAGTCTAACACAAAGATGCTGTATACAAAGATTCTCTCAGTTCTATTGCTTGTCTGGCTTCCTCCTCCTGGGGTGCCTTCATGGGACCTCTGTACCTTTGCTCAGTACCATGGGCTTGGTGGGACTGGTTTAAGCTATTTGGTTCAGCACAAAGTCAAGAGAAAGCAGCTTTGTCTGCTTGTAGTGGTGAGTCTGCCTCCTTACATCCTATCCAGAGTTGGCAGACTCTTGGCCTCTCCCACTGTAGCCATTCTCACTGTCTGTCTCTCCCTCCTTCAGGCCTGGCTTCTGTGAGAGCCCCAGGCTAAATGACCAATCTCTAGTCTCAGTGCACACACACATGCACGCGCACACACACACTCACACTCACGAACACATTCACACATGCACACACACATGCACGCGCGCACACACACTCACACTCAAGAACACATTCACACATGCACACACATGCACGCACACACGCACACTCACGAACACATTCACACATGCACACACACATGCACGCGCACACACACACACACTCACACTCACGAACACATTCACACATGCACACACACATGCACGCGCACACTCACACTCACGAACACATTCACACATGCACACACACATGCACGCGCACACACACACTCACACTCACGAACACATTCACACATGCACACACACATTTTTAGATTTGTTTTATATGTACTATTGTTTTTGCGAACATATATGGTTTCTGTGCATCATGAGCATGTCCAATGCCCACAAACATTGGAAGAAGGAGGTGTCAGATCCCCAGAACTGTCTGTGACTACCATGTGTGTACTAGGAATTGAACCTGGGTTCTCTGTAAAGAAAGCAGTGCCCTTAACTGCTGAGTGTTGTCTCTCCAGCTCCAATGTTCTCTCTCTCTCTCTCTCTCTCTCTCTCTCTCTCTCTCTCCTCTTTCTTTCTTTTTTCAAGGAAACTGTGTACACAGTTTACTCTGAGGGAATTATTGTACACACCTAGGTCAAACTTGGTTGTTTTTAACTATATTATTTTATCCCCATATCCGTCCATTGCAGCCCATTGTCCTTGGTGCTTTTAGGAGTTGCCATGAATTAAAAAGTACTTTTAGCCCCACCATGAGCCCAAGAAACATTTGTACACAAACAGAGGGGCCCATCAGTCTGTAATTTGACATGAGACCTTTCATCACCCTCATGGGTAGGCATTGTTTGCTGCTCTGACAGAGAAATAGCCGGAGTAGCTGCTAACCCAGGAGCTCCTTCCTCTAGCAGGAGGCACACTGGAGACCCCCTGTACAACCAGTCTTCCATTCCTTTTCAAAAATCCTTTAGTGAAGAGCTGGTGAGGATTTAAGTCCTATCAAAAAGTCACAAGCATAGCGTTTAGCTCTCTGTCAGGTTCTTCTTTTGGAACTCCAGAGGAAAAAAATAGTTGCCACTTTGGTTTTCAAGTAACTTGGAAAGAATCCATAGTCTGTCTTCTTTCCTTTCAGGCCTAGTGAAGTCTCCTATCTCACAATGATTATATGCTACCCAAATCACTAAGGTTCCATCTCACTTCCAGGGTCCCTATTGAATCAATTTCCTTAACTCTGGTGAATACAGTTCTGTCTTGCCTGCTGAACTGGGTGGGCATCATTTCTGCCTTCGTTCTTTGCTATCAGTCCCTTTCTTGAGATTCTGAATTTTTGGCTTCTTGGCAGAGGTTTAACTTGCACTGTTGTTCTTGTATCCTGGTAGCTCTAAGAAACATCACACCAATGTCTCTATCCCATGTTCCCCTCCCCTCAAGTTACCCACCTAGTTATCCACAGAGGATAACAGCTGCATCTCTTTTACATAAGCAAATTCCTCTGCATAGCTATTTCTATCTGAAAATCATTTGTGACTATCCATTTCAGAGGACAGGCAACAGCTGCTGTAGCTTGCAGTTACTCTTGCCTCTTACTGGCCACAATCATGGACAACAAAATTTGCTCTAAACCTTCAATCTTTCTCAGGACATCTCTGTGCTTACTCACTCAGCACACAATTTCCCACCATATGCAGGAAGAAAATCGTACCAGCATGGAAAGTCTCCAAGGACTTCCCACCCAGAACTTTCCTCTGGATAGAGGACTGAGCCTGAGTTACATGTTTCAGCCCCGTAGTTATACAACAAGGCCATAATGAGAGAGCATACTATCCCAAACCATATGGAGAAAGGTAGCCATATCAGCATTTCCCCTTGGGTGCTACTCCCTTATACGGGTCAGCATATAACTGGATATCTTGCAACATTAGCAAGAACCATGAAATTACCCCACCCCACCTTCCATCCAGTTAGGTCCCTTTTTGAACACCGGGTGTTGTATGAGAGACTTTCCCTGTGGAGGCATAACAAAGACATCTATCCATGCCAGAAAGGGGCCCCACAATAAGCCAAAGGAACAACTGAACTGAATTCCAAGCTGTGAACTATTAAGAGCTTTGATTGGAGTTACTAATGGGAGTGTGGGGGAGGGGTTACTTACAGGAGCAGGAATGATGCAAAATGATGAGGTCACAGAGAAGCCCACCCTCTCACAGGTGAGGACCCACAGAAGCAGCCTGCTAAGGGAGCTCTATACAGCTTGTAGGCAGCTTGACAGGTCTGAGGGTCTCCTGTCTGCAGCCCCACTGGTTTGTCTCCCTCCCCAGCAGGTGTTCACTGCTTCCTTCCATGACCCTGTGGTTATGGCCAGGGGAGCAGGTCTTCACGAATCCTTCAAGTTTCAGTTTTTCCCAGACACAGAGAAGTTTGCTTCCCTCTCAAGTCTCATGAGATTTTTTTCGCTCCCTCCTGGAGAGAGTGTTTCAAATCAGAAGAAACTACTATACGACAACTTTCCACTAAAGGAAGAATATCAACAAATTCTTAGACATGAAGAAAATGCGCCAGATTTCTTTTTATAAGCATTTTTCAGAAGGAAAAGCAAAGGAAAGGTATGAGTTCAGGACCGTCAAGGCCAAGTTCTCAGCACAAAGGAGATTTATTTGCCCCAGAGAGACAGAGAACAGGGAATAAGAGACAAGCACAGGAGATAGAGGAAGAAGAAGTGGAAGAAAATAAGGGAAAACCAGCAGGGGTATTTGTGCTAAGGGACAAAGGACTGCTTCTGAATAGAGGGGAGACAGACATGGCACACAGGCAGATGGTAAAATGGGAAACCCTGCGTTACAATGATGTGTTTAATTTCAACTGGCCATATTAATTGTGTGAGCCAAAGGGGACTACTGATTGAGAGTTGGACCTTGGTAGTCAGCCTCAGGAGGCCAAATGAGGGGCTAGACTTTGGGGGCTAGCCTTAGGAATTTAATCTAATGGTTTTTTAACAAGGCAGAGAGTATGGTAGGGCAAGGTGTTCCAGAGCCATTGTGGCCACGGTTGCCATGCTCGAGCTGGCCAGAGTCCCTTCAGAAAGATCTTGCATAGTCCACTCACTTGTAGAAGGAAAACAGTGTGGGCCTGTAAAGCAGACTGTGGAATAGTGGTTTCCAGAGGCCAGGGCCCAAGGGCAAGAGGAAGGTAGAAAGGCTAGATAACGTGTATCAAAATACAGGCAGATGGGGATGCTCTAGTGTTTTCTAGTACAGTATGTAACTTTAGACTATTTAGCATGTAGTAGTTAAGAAGAGCCTGAAATTTCCACATGTGGAAGTCATGTATTCAAAGAGACAGAAATGGCAATTTCTCTGATGTTGTTATATAGACATGTTGTATTATTATACCATACCTATAAACATGCACAGATATTATTGTAATGGTCTGCTATGTCTTTTTAAGAGACAAGCCATGCCCACTCCCTCCCTGTCTGCAGAGGCAAACTGATAGTCAGCTTCCAGCCTGAGTCCCTTTTCTTTTCCATCTCTCGTCTCTCTCTCTTGAGGAGGCAGCTTCTGTCTCTCCCTTCCCTGTACTTCTCTCTCTCTCTGCTCTTCTCTTTCCCCTCCATAACCCACTAAATAAATATCCAACCTCATTCTGCATGGTATGCCTATTCATGACTCTGTTTCGTGCCGACGGCATGGCTCCCTGCCTGGGACGAACCACCTTTGGAGACCTATGGAGTGGTCATGTGGCATGCCCATTTGTATGTCTTTCCTCGTGGGACTGGATGCCCACTCGAGGTTTCTCACCCACGCCATAGGGTTCCCTGCCTGGAACTCGTGGCTCACTGTAGCCACTCTGGGAACTGCACCATTCCTGCCTGGAATTGGCTGTTCTTGGGACCCACTGCCCTCTGCTGCCACTTTGGGGATGTGTGTTATGGTCTTGTGGACTACTGCCCCTTGGGGGAACCACAGCATTTTACTTTTACTATTACAATTATGATATTTAAAGATAAAAAGATGCATTTAGGAATGTCTCATCATAGTCTCAATTACAATAAACAAAATTATGCTGAGTCATTGGGTCTAGTAGCTTTAGTTTTTGTTTTCTGTCAAGTCACCACATAACCAGACTGCCATCTGATGGACTGTACTTCTAGTCATTCATAAGTTCATCTACAAATCCTAAAAGAGAAGTCAATTCATGAAAGAAGAGGAGAACAACAACGACAACATGTTTAATCAAAGTGTGTGAGATGTTGGGCACAGTAGCTGTATTCTGAATTGTTTAATTTCACCCTCCAGTCAGCAAATGAAGCCAAGATCCACATGGAGCATCTAACTTCTAGCTCCCCCTATTGAGAGGAATGCACCTATTAGTTTTACATGTTTTAGAAACCATAATACACCTACACAAAAACACGGGAGTGGGGGGCTGTCTCTGACTCTTTTGCCTCTTTCGGGAACCCTTTCCTTCCTAGTGGATTGCCTCTAGCCTTGGTATGAGGGTGTGTGCCTAATCTTAACTTCTTATGCTGTATTTGGTTAATATCCCCAGGAGGCTTGCTCTTTTCTAAAGGGAAACAGAGGAAGAGTGGATCTGGGAGAGAAGCGGGTACTGAGAAAGGACTTGGAGGATAGGAAGAAAGAGAAACTGCAAATGGGATATAAGAGAGAATAATTATATATATATATATATATATATATATGCCTGCCATATGTATCTATATATCTATTTCTATCTATCTATCAATCTATCAATCTATCAATCTATCTATCTTTCTATCATCTATTATCTATCTTCTATTATCTATCTATCTATCCTTCCATTCATCCATCATCTATCATCTATCTATCTATCTATCTATCTATCTATCTATCTATCTATCTATCCACCTGTGGTTCTTGTCACAGATCTGTTTTGTGTTGTCAAGGCATAACTGTCATTTTTTTTTTTTTGATTTTTCGAGACAGGGTTTCTCCGTAGCTTTTGGTTCCTGTCCTGGAACTAGCTCTTGTAGACCAGGCTGGCCTCGAACTCACAGAGATCCGCCTACCTCTGCCTCCCGAGTGCTGGGATTAAAGGCGTGCGCCACCACCGCCCGGCAACTGTCATTTTTTTTGATGTGACATTTAATTTTGAAATTTCAGTTGGTTTAGATAATAAGCATCATGTCATTAAGGAATAGAAATTAATAAACAGCTGCTACAATATACTTTAGGTCTGTAACAGTCTCCCTATTGTTATGCCCAGATCATGGAGTCTCCCTGAAACCAACTAGAAGACCAGTCCTGTATGTAAAAGCAAAGAGACTTTATTCTTACACAAGTTTGCAAACTTAGACTCTCCATGTGTCCAACGTATTGGGGAGGTCAGAAAGCCCCGAGCTCAGTTAGGGTTGGGGTTTTATCATAGCAAAGGTGAGGATGAGGAATTTCTAAGGTTCAGGACCCCTAACTGGTTGACATTTGTCTAGGGGTATCCTGGTGAAAAGGGATAGGTGTGTGCTGGCAGATGATCCCATCTACAATGGTTGGAACGTTAGGAATTTCCTTTAGATGGTCTGTTCCTGTGTGGTGCCTGGGTAGTCTCAAGTTGTGGTCTGTCTTGGAACCAGGTATAGACTCAGGGTAAACTACAAAGACTCAGTCCTCTATTGAGCTTGTAATGGCTGGGTGCTACACCTGTCATCATTAGTTCTGAATTTTCTGTTAAGTAGAAATCTGGAAAAGACACACTTGACTACCATGCTGCTGGTTTTTGTGTGTTGCAGGTGAGGATGCTCAAAATACTGCAAAGGTTGGCAGTGGAGCTGCAGCTAGGAGTGAGCTAGCACTACTGACTTTCACCTCAGACCCTGATATTGTAGGTGGCTAACTTAAGAAATATTTACATTTTCTCCGGGTGTCTGTTTCTACATTGTAAGGTATGAACTTTGCCATTTCTAAATTGGATGAATTTTTTTAAAGATCAGTTTAAGTTTCTTTTCTTCCTACTTCACAATAATGAAAAGTGTCAATAAAAGGTGTAAGCATGAGAGAGCTAATGCTTGAATTCTCTGTGCTTTCTGTAGTCAGTGGTGGCTTCTTTAAGCAACAGAGACTTAATGGAATGGTGGGTCTATGGCTTCCTGGAGAACCGTGTTGACCTGTCTGTGAAAAGGACGTTCATGTGAGCTGTTGAGTTTGGGGGTTGGTCATTTCTGGGTGGTACCCAAGCCAATCCTAATATGCTGACAAATACCATTGCCCACATTTCCTAAGTGAGAAAAAAATCACTAAAAATTTATGTGATGTGTCCCTGGCCACTTGATTAGAAAGGAGTGAAGACAACTTTAAAATTATCATTTCCATTTTATGTTCTTTTGGTTTTCAATACAGGGTTTCGCTGTACAATCCTGGCTTTCCTGGCTATCCTGGAACTCACTCTATAGACCAAGCTGAATCTTGAACTCACAGAGATCTGCCTGCTTATGCCTTTTGAGAGTTGCATTCTATTGGTTTTGTTCTTTTGTAGAACCCTGACTAATACAGTATTCACTACAATAATGTTTAATGGTTGAGATAATAAATAGTGTTCTGATACTAAACAAAATAATGTGTAATGCAAGGAGATCCTTGCACTTTATTTTCATACAGTTCATTTTAACTACAAACTTTCCAAGTTGTTTTCTCTGTGTGTCCGAATCTGAAGAAGAGAATAATATTGCAAACTAAACGCCAGTCCCACAAATGGTACACGAAGAAGCTCTGTTATTAATATTAGGCTCTTATCTTTACATTTGGGAGCTTTAAACACTCATAAGCAACTATGTGAATAAGTCTTCATTCCGATCTGGTGCGGTTTCCACTTCCCTTTTCATGTTTTCCTTTCTTAGGTGATAGTCCTGCCCACTGTTCTGCGCACACTGGCGGGGGCATTCTGGATACTACTTCCATTTATACAAATGAGTTGTAAATGTCTTTAAGTGTCTACATCTGTAAGTCATCAGTCTTGAGAACTAAAGCTTCATCAAGCTAGTTCTCAGAGATTAGAGTTCTTTATCAATCACAGAATGGATGCCACTCATCACCCTGGGGGTGCCACTCTCCATCCTGGTGTAGCTTCTCTTTGCACTCAGCAGGATGGCTTTGTTGCCTAGCTGGCACACTGTCTTCCATCTTCAGCGAGCAGCATCCTCTTGTCCTGAGGAATGTGGTGATTGGAATTTTCTGGTTAGAAGAAGAGCATTTTTTTTAAGTTTTTATTTATTAATTATGTATACAGCGTTCGGTCTGCACACCAGAAGAGGGCACCAGATCTCATTACAGATGGTTGTGAGCCACCATGTGGTTGCTGGGAATTGAACTCAGGACCTCTAGAAGAACAGTCAGTGCTCTTAACCTCTGAGCCATCTCTCCAGCCCCATAGAAGAGCAATTTTTAAAATGAAAGTCATGTCTTCACATCTTCCCTCACTACATTAAAAACAACTTTGAAAATTACTTTGAAAGATTTTATTTTGGAGACTGGCAAGCTATAGATTTTTTTCTAAACGGGCTTTTTTTTTTTTAAGTGAATAAGAGAATTTATTATAGTGCCATATTTGAGTGACCTTGGCTTTGGGATATGGGGAAAATTTTTATAAAGTTTCATAGCTTTAGAAATTAAAGAATGCCACAAAACAATGCAAGTTCAGAACACATTGCTTGGGTACATCAGAGGGGTAGTTAAAAACAAAATGGAGGACCCTTTTCTATAGGTTTCTGATGCTATCTAGGTGGCTGCTAACTTAATAGAATCCAAAGGTTTTTAATCTGTTAGTCAGAGCATGTTCTAACAGAAAGTTGAGCAAAGAATGGTCATTTATGGTGGTAACTCTAGCCTGAGACAGGAACATTAGCCTCTGTTCCTGCAACAACTGTGCCCCATCATTGCAGTTCTAATTAGTCAGTTGATTTTTAATCCTGGGTAGTTGTTCTATAGCCGTCTCTGAAGACAGCTTCTCCTAGGAGTTCTTGTTCACAGTCTACCCTGTAGACCAAGCATCACATTTTGTGCACATGGGGCAGGGGGTACATATTGTTTATTAAACATACAGTTTCTCATTCCTAAGATCTGATGAAGAGGAGACTGGACAGCAGTCTTCAGGAGAGAGGAATTGCTTGAAAAGTCATTAAGATTATATCCAAACTACTAACATCATGATGCATATCTGATTTTTCCCTTGTTTCCTTGGCATCTGTCATAGCATTGACATTACATACAGCATATAATACAAATAGAGTCAGAGAGATGTCATGTAGCTGCCAAAGGAGAAAGATGCCAGCTGCCAGTCAGAACCTTACCTACTGGTAGGCCACCCTTTCTTGGCAATACACAGATTAATAGAAATGGGTTAATTTAAGATGTAGGAGTTAGCTAGAAATATGCCTAAGCTATTGGCTAAACAATAATGTAATTAATTCAGTTTCTGTTTTATTATTTGGGTTTGGTTAGCTGGGAAAAAAACAAGCAGTCTCTGCCTACAAAACATAATGAATGTTGTTACAAGGGAGTGGCATCTTTTATATAATTTTTTTTTGGTTTTTCAAGACAGGGTTTCTCTGTAGCTTTGGAGCCTGTCCTGGAACTAGCTGTTGTAGACCATGCTGGCCTTGAACTCACAGAGATCTGCCTGTCTCTGCCTTCTAGGTGTTGGAATTAAAGGTGTGCGCCACCACCGCCAGGCCCTTTTGTATAATTTGTATAAGAAGAGTTTTGCCAAATATTTGGATATCCTAGCTGGAGTAAAAGGAGTCAAAGTGCAGTTTAAATAGCAAATGTTTTATACACACTATACTGAATAATTAGAAAAAATACATATGTATAGATACACATTTGTATAAGGACAGTGTAAACACTTGAGTGTTTAAGGCATGGAAACTGATTTTGAATAGGGCACAGTTTAGAGGAAGCAAAGTGTCATAACAAAAACACGACTAAATGAAAGAACATAATATCTTCTTTTTGTAAACTTACCAAAACCAAAATTAGTGTTCTTTACCACTTAGAAACATACCAGGTGAGATATTATATATCATAAACAATTTTAAATTTTTTACTATAAAAATATTTAAGAGACAAAAAGAGTGAAAGGGATGTTTACTTCTTCAGAGTACTCAGCTGTCAAAGGAGTTGATGTAGATTTTTAAAGGCAACACAACCACACCCATCCATTTGTGTCTGTTAATGGCTGCTTTCATTTTAAAGACAGAACAGAATAATAAGTAGCCATGAAGCCGACTGTAAACTAGAATGCCAAATATCTTTACCACACATCGCTTTTCAGAAAAATAAATGTTTGTATGAGGTTTACAAGAAAGACAATGATTTTAATGCCAGTCTCTTTCTGGTCGGTAAAAAAACCTTGAGTCCTTTGCAAATTTGGGTATAATGCTTCTCTCCTTATCTACTTTCAACATAAATGGAACACTTTTTTATATATTACACTTGCATATAAATCATAAATAATTGTTAATAATATCACTGGCAATAGTAATTATGATGTCAGACATTCTGAAGTATTTACATTTATTCAGGAGTTGAATTTCGCAGTCTTCTCATATGAATGTCAAGTTTAGTCCCATTTTTCTCCACGAAGGTACTGAGGCAGAGAGAAAGTCCCTTAGCCAGTAGGCGAAGGAATTGTACTGGAAACTGATTATACCGAGATAGAACCTGAGTTTATTGAGACGATATATTGTGAACTTTATTTTTTTCCCTGTTTTCTAGATTTCTTGGCTGTGCAAACATGCTGTCAGCAGCAGTAACTCAAAGGAATTGCGAGGGAAGAACTTGAGCACACATTTCATCCATCCTACATCAGTCTGAACGTTGCCGATGGCTTCCTGGAGTATTTTTATTTTGTGTCATGGGGCTTTAAAGAGTTTATGGAAATTACTTCAGTAATACTTATTTCACTGGGGGAAGTAAGGTTCCTTCCAATTCTTACAGCTGAGAAGCTAGACAAAAGCACTTGTTGAAGGTAGGGCTACAATTCAAGCAATGATGTTGAAAATTATAGAAACTCCATTTTTCCATTCCTTATTAACCAGATACTAACCTAACTGTCTCTTGACTGAGTGTTGGCAAATACTTTGGAATATATTTGCAGTGAAGGGATTATTCATGAAGGACTTTTAAAATCCTGAGTGGGAACTGGGCTAGGTGATCCGAATACTTGGTACTATAAATTTGAGGCCAGCTGGGGCTCTTAATCAGTTCAAGGTCACATAGTCATCACTCATTTTGATACTGGTTAAAGTCTGTTAAATTTTGGGACTATTTTTTTTTTTGGCATACTAACCCCAAATAACAACCTGTTAACTCATGGGGAAATTTCTGAGGCTAATTTTGTATTACTATAAACTACTGCATTTTGATGTTACAAGCTGCCAGAGCTTATGCTATTTTTCATAGCAACCTCATTATTATGTCATTTGATCACAAAGGAAAGATGACAAATTGATAGAAAGTTACTAAGAGGGAATTACCATTGTCTTTTGAGGCTGGAAACTAAACTAGAGGCCTCATATACTCTACTGCAGGCCACAGCTGCAGACAGGATTTATTATTTAAATCACTATGTTGACTATTACCTTTATATTATTTTTCTCTGCCAAAGAATAGTCTGTGGTAGATGGTAGATTCAATGCTTTCTTGAAGAATGACTTGGCAAAATTAGGGTACCTCTATTTAAAGTCATTGCCTTATCTTTAGAGAATTGTAAATACAATTTTCATTTGCACCCATCCCTATGTTCTTAGAAGTCAGTATTTTAAAATTGTAGTTACAATTAATAAAACTATGTTTATTTGATGTTCCATCAAAACAGAGGCCAAAAGATAATAGGGATAGTTACCTGAGTATCAAACAAAATATACTTTACAAGAAACAAACAACAACTAACTGTAGATACCTGTTGATAAAAGGTTAAATCGGCAAGAAAATGTAATAATAATAAATGTTTATACAAGTAACAAGCTATGCAAACACATAAAGCAAAACTTACAGAATTAGAAGAAACTTGAGTTGTAGACTTCAACACACCACTGTCAGCAATGGATAAAAATTCAGGATAAATAAGGAAACAGAGCATAGAATTCTGTATCAGATAAACATAACACTTAATAACAGTACCACATTCCTCTTCTCAAGGGCACATGGTACAGTCTTCAGGATAAGATGATATGTTCAGATGAAGTTTCAGTCAACTAACATTACCCTGATAGCAAAGGTTTCAAAGAGGGAAAAGAAACTACAGACAATATCCCTTGTAAACACTGATTTAAAAAAAAAAAAAGATAAATTCAGAGAAGTACTAGCAAAGTGAATTAATCAACATAATGAAAGTGCCACACCACATGCTCAAGTAGAATTTCTTCCTAGAATACAAGAGAATTTCACCGTTTGAAAAGCACCCCATACAGTACAATGCAATGACAGATAAAAGTGAGAAATTAGTCAATAACTAAGTAGTTATTGACTATTATAGATGACCATCTATTAACCTGTATTTCTTTGTTTGTTTGTTTGTCTTTTGGTTGTTTGAAATACCGTTTCTCTGTAGCTTTGGAACCTGTCCTGGAATTAGCTCTTGTACACCAGGCTGGCCTTGAACTCACAGAGATCTACCCGCCTCTGCCTCCGGAGTGCTGGGATTAAAGGAATGCACCGTCACTGCCTAGCTAACCTTATTTCTTAATTATATATTACATTTTTAAATAAGCTACACAAACAAAATACCTTAATCAAGAGCAGAAATATACATACAACAAAACTGACTTTAAATTTGTATCAATAAACCAAGATCCATACCAATGCAAAGTATTCATCTCTATATCTTTCTTTTTAAATGAAAACAAACATAAACAAATGTAGGGAATTTTTACATTGTTCTCTAGACTACTTTCTGATGTTGTGGGGGCTGTTAATCATGTCTTTCATGGGGTACCCTGTGTGGTAGGTCCATCTTAGCCAGCACTCCTGAAGCTGTCATGGATGTTGGTCCATCTGGGCCATTGCTTTAGGGTGTCTTGTTTGATCAAACCATATTAGCTAGTAAGGATCCACAGCTTTATATCCTCTATAGAAACAAAAGCAGAAACTCTTTTCCAAAGCAACATATGTTTAGACACAAATTGTGAAGTCAAGATACCTTTAAAATATATATGTTTGTTTAGCTTAGCAGCATGTAAAATGAAATGTCTCTCTGTACTTAACTCATTCATGGTCAAAAATTTCAAAGAAAACCAATAATATACATAATCCAGACTCTGTTTATTTTCCATCTTTATGTGGCTAATTTTTCCTTACTCCTTTATGACTGTCTGTACTCTGTCTCTTTAAAGATTTTGTTTTATTCCTTAAAACTATTTATTTCTTTTTATAGCTGTCTATTCTCTTTTTCTCCTCTCTTTCATTTTATACATTTTTTAAACACACTGTGACCTGTTCAGAGGTTTATTTCTGTCTGAACCCGTTTTTATTGTGTATTTGTAATCATTTTGTGACCCAGAATGCTTTTAAAGTGGTAAGCAGTTTGGAGGCTGGTTCTGTTTCTTTCAGCCTTTCAATATAGTGGAGTTACCTTTACCACTAGCTTCATCCATAGGTGACCTTGAGATATTTTCCTCATTTATATGAACTTGGCAATCAGTGGTGTCCTTATGCAGGGGGATTTAATTGAGACAGGGAAGCAGGGATACAATATAGAGAGAGATAGAGGAAGGAGAAAAATAACACTAAGAATGTTTGAGAAAGCCACAGGAAAGCATTTCATGTTTACCATAATTACACATAAGCACATAAAAGCACACAAAATTACACACACACACACACATACACACACACACACACACACACACACACACATATATATATATATATATATATATATATATATATATATATATATATATGGAGTTATATTCCACAGGGTGGTCATTTTTTTTTTCAACAGATGTAGGCTGTCTACTAAAAACCTAATGTCAACATGAGAAATCTCCTTTAAAGAGATTAGTCAGGACTAGGCATGTGTTGTCCATTCAGAGGCTATTTTTAAAGAAAAACAATGTTTTATGTGAAGCACATGTAGTTAACACAAGAAATGTAAGCAGAACTAGATTGAGTTAGATAATTTTTTTTTTTGTAGTTCAACCTGGCCAAGAATTCATAATGTCATCAAGACTGGACTCAAACCAAGGATCCTGCTGCCGCAGCCTTTCCTATACCTGTGCTTTCTGCTGTGTGCTACCTCACGTGATTCTGTGTAGAGAGTGAGATGCTCCAGTCAGCTATATTCACTCCTTCGCCAGGGGTTTCATTTATATGAACAAGAGTCACTTATACATTGAGAAAATGTTTTGACAAATTAATTCATGACATTAGCCTTCGGTGTTGTTTGGAAATATTTAGCCTAATGAATTGTACACTGGGAATGACCAACACCAACTATTTGTGAAAGCAAATGGCTTTCAGTTTTTAGAAACGAATTTCACTTTTTTAGAGAGTGTTTACCTAAAGTTTATGTAGAAAGAAACATGTTGTTTTATAAGGCTTTGGAGAATTTGACAACTTGAAAAATATTCCTTAAGGAGTTAAAAAAAAATGAACAATCAGTTCTACCTCAGTTTTGTGGTTCTGAGGCAGCTCTTTTTCAGCTCCAGGAGCAGGCAGACTGTGAATAATTGTTGAAGGAGACCTGGAGGCACGCCTGTGCTTTGGAATTGTGGCTCAAGGCCTTGGAAATCTAACAAAGAATTTCTCTAAGCTATCCTAAGACCCAATAGGGTGAATTATTTCTGCTAACCAAAATTACTTTCAAGAAATACCAGAGATGAAACATTTAATGAGTGAATACTGAAGAAAATGATGTCTTTCTGCAGATTTGAGTGAGGCCCTCAAGTAAACATAGGTAAGGGCTTCAACTATTTAAACTGACACAAATCGCTATCTGACTGCCTGTCTATCTATCTATCTATCTATCTATCTATCTATCTATCTATCTATCTTATACACTTCAATATAAAAGTCAAATTATAGTTTTTCAGGTTTTTTCTAACCTTTCAAAGTTAGTTGCTGAGATTTTTGTTTTCTCATGTCTAAAGCGTTATAATAACCCAACTGATGAGTGAAGTGCTCTCTGTGTGTTGTGTGTGTGTGTGTGTGTGTGTGTGTGTGTGTGTCTTGGTATGCATCATGTGTATGTAAAGAGGTCAGAAGTAAATGTTAGGTTTTTCTGTTACTTTCTCTCCACATTATATTTTGTGAGCCATGGTCTCTCACTGAACTCAGAATCTGTAACCGGAGACTGTGCTTTTATTTCCTGGCTGCCCAGTCCCAAGTAATAACACAGAAACTTATATTAATTACAAACTGTTTGGCCTGTTAACTCATCCTTATTATTAACTAGCTCTTACAACTTAAATTAACCTATTTCGATTATTCTATATTTTGCCATGAGGCTTCTGGCTTGTTACCACCTATCTTGATTCCCGGGGCTGCTCTCCCCTCCTTTGACTCCACCTACTTTCTCTATCTATTTTTGATTGGATTTCTCACCTAGCTATACTCTATCCAACCATAGGCCAAAGCGGCTTCTTTATTAACCAATGGTAATAAAACATAATTACAGCATACAGAGGGTCATCCTTCACCAGGAACCAACCATTCTTTGGAACTGGCTAGCCAACCAGCTCCAGAGCCTTGCCTAGCTCTACCTCTACAGCACTGCTACTTTCAGTTTTCTCCTTCATGCCTTGCTTTGTTATATGGGTGTTAAGGATCCCACTTGGATCCTCATGTTTACCCAGAAAGCATTTTGCCCATCTGCCTCTCCATTTTATTAGAACCAGGGTGAAGCCTTTTAAAACTTCACTAATAAATTTTTCATGAACAAGTAGGCATTTGTAGAATTTAGGACAGTTTTCTTTTTGTTAACTCTTTAGAGAGTGTTGATTTTTTTTTTATTGAACCTTGCAGTTACAGAATTGTGAGCAATCAAAATTGAAAATAAATTTGGCTTGGTAAATTAAGCTGTATATTTTGGTAATTATCCTAAACTGAGACTTTTCCTTTATCTGAGACACCAAGTATATTTTAAAAGTTATTGCATACAAAAGATGTTATGGAACCTCTGCAATGACTCAATAAATTGGCAAAAACATCTTTTTATTTGTCGTTGGAAGAGCTTTCTTTCTCCAACTGCTATTAAAATCAACATGTAGCTGAGATGGAAAGGAACTTCGGAGTCATTAGCCAATGTCTGTCTTATTCTCAAAAGAGGGAAACTGAGTCTCAGATGAGGTGACTCAAGGTCTAGCACTGGTTAATTCCCAGATGTCTGTGACTTCAAGTCCGCTGCAGGACAACATCTGAATGCAGCAAAATGAAGCTTCCCTTTAAAGACCACAGAATGCCCTTTAAAACAATCTCACAATTAAAATTTAATCATATAATACTGGCCCAAATTGCCTTAACTGTTCAATCCTGAACTAATTGTCATCTCTATTAAGCACTGTCTGGCATCAGGGGCTTAGTTTATTGCCGCCTCAGTCTTTTCGACCCCTTGAATTTTCTATTAGGAAAATAACCATTTTTTGCACACTCTGGAGTTATCTTTTATTTTCATTGATCTATATTCACGTCTTTTTAATCTGTATTCACATCCACATTAGACAGGCAGTGTAACCCAAGGTTAGGAGGAGCATGGGTTTATCCCTACTACTTCTTCACTTTTTCTTAGTTCTATAGAAAGAAGATCATAACTGAAGATCTCTCATAGGGTTTTAGTGAGAACTGAGTATTTAGAACAGTCTACCTACCATGATGAAATTTCTCATTACTGAAGAAAGATTTTGTTGGTCAAGACAAAGGTAAGTATCCAGGGGGAACAGGAGAGAACATCAAATTTCCTGGAGCTGGAGTTACAGGAGGCTGTGAATTACTGCCTAGCATTGGTATGGATGGAGAAGCAAGCTTGTCCTTCGGAAGCGCAGTACAAGCTCTAACTGCTGAGCCATCTGACCCAGCCCCCAAACTCTTCACTCTCTCATAGCACAATCTTTTCTCCTGCTGTTAGGGAAAAATCCAAGGTATAATTTTAATAGGTCTTTAAAATATAATATAAAATTAAGTTTGAAAGTTTTTCTCCTGATCTTTTCATGTTTAATCTTGGGAAAGTGGCATAGTATTGCAGTCTAAATATTTAACTTTGGAACAAGACAAGGTTTTAATGTTTTTGGTCTCTACCATTTTGTGATATTGGATAGGAGCATGTTGTTGCACTTATTTTTAATGTTAAAGGAGATAATGTACATAAATTGCTTAATATGCTGTTTGGTACATAATACATATATTTAACAGTCATTATCATTAACTTGAACTGATTATCAATTTAACACTGAGTCTTTCATACATACTTGGTAGAAATACTTCTTGTTGATGTCAATGTGGATGATGGATATATATGAGAGATTACATGGCAAAAAGATCATTTGAATTCTTATTTACTAGTTCTATAATGTTGCTTGGATTCTTCATCTGTAAAATAGAGGTGATAATTTATATTACAGTTATTATTTGGTTATGTATACAAAAGGGCCAGTAATGCAATTGTTTAATAATTCATGCTTAATATTCATGCATTTACCTTTAAAGTTCATTAAGGTATTCTCTATGGCTTGTACATATACTTGTTATTAAAGCTATTAAATTATTCTTATTTCTTGCACTTCAAATTTATGAAAATGATAAAGTAGGTTGTAAAAGTTGGATTATAAAGGGAACTTCATTTGGAAGGAATCAAACAAAGATCCACTTTAAAGGAATTTTTACTCTGGGAATCTCAGTGTGTAAGGGAAGAAAAGTGTACACAATTCCACAGATCTTTCCTTTCTTGAGGATGAATTAAATAGGGACAATATAGTCACATTCCTAAAAAGCCTTGTCTTAAGCGAACAGCATATTTTAGCTAGCCGTTTTCTTCACAGATTTCTTGACAAGGCATGCCATACTGTATTTCTGAAGACTTTAACATTTCCACATTCACTTTCAGAAGGTTCATCTTCACTTTTCATTTGGTTTTGTCAGACTCCAAGAGAAAACATTCACATAGAAACTGTGTGGGTGAAAATGCTGACATGCCTATAAATCATAGTGTGCTAATTACATTCTGTGTTATTGGAATCTTTTAGTCTCTTTTTATACAGGAAGATATCTAAAGATAATTGAAGGAAATGCTACACTCAAAGAAACGTTCATGCCTGTATGCATTATCAAAGCCATCTGTGGCTCCAATACCTCGTCTGTAAGGGAGTAGTTATCACTGATCCTTGAGAGTTTAGCATGTTAAGCAAAAACATGTTGTTTCAATAAAACTGTTGATATCATGAACTGACATTGATGAACTTTCACATTATATGCAAGCTTATTTCAGATGCTAGTATTTTACAGGCTATTGAGTATTCAGAACAGTGGATGCCATCGTGTGTGGTGACAAGAAAACAAAGCGTCAGATTCACTGGATAACCCCGACTCTTGGACCTCTGTTTCATCATCTTTCAAATGGAAAATAAAATGACACTTACCTTACGTTATTTTTTATTTAGAAGCCAACAAACAACAACAATAACAAAAAACATGTAATCAGGTCATAGGTGGTGGCTCACTCCTTTGATCCTGAACTCTGAGTCAGAGGCAGTCAGATCTCTGAATTCCAGGCTAGCCTGGTCTACATAGGGGGTTCCAACTCAGCTAAGAATACAGAGTGCAGCCCTGTCTAACAACAACAACAGCAAACCAAGAAAGAACGGAAAAAAGAAAAGAAAGAAAGAAAAGTAAATAAATAAAAAAAGAAAAAACAGAAAGATGTAATTATCTACACTGAGTACCAGGAGTATAAGTGCTCAAAGTTAACTTTTATTCCATTATTATAATTTATAGTTCCATTGTCACAGGGAGTTTCTCTAATGCCAACCTATCGATTTTCTAAATGCTCCCTAATGGCATTTCTTTCCCAAATACTGATGATATTAAGGTGTGAAACTGAGCTCTGGCTGCCAGCCTCCATCCATGGCGTTTCAGTGGTTTGCTTCCAGCCTCGCAGTGGGGGAACTTGGGGAGTTGACATCCCCGTACAAGAAAATGGTTTAGAGGTTTTTCCCTTTTAAATACTACAACTCTAAACCTTCCCCCAAATAATCCATAAAAAGTATTTTTTAGGAAAAATCATAAATATGAACTACACAGCCTATATAACTTTACTTGTATGTGTTTGATTCCAGAGTTGCTGACTGCTCTCTCTCTCTCTCTCTCTCTCTCTCTCTCTCACACACACACACACACACACACACACACACACAAAACAACATACACCACACACTACCACACACATGACAGAAATGGGGACGTATGTGTGGTGTGTGTGTATGTGTGCCTGTAACAATAGTTAAAGAAATGGAGGGCATGAGATTAATGAGGGTAATTGAGAAGGGTTGGAGAGAGAAAAGGGAATAATTATACTTTTATTTCAATAGATAGATAGATAAATGATAACATTAACCATGAAACTTAAACAATGTGATATCATCATATCCTTTACATACAGGAAACCACATGCAAAAAAGTTTAACATTTGTCCCCTATTCTGTCAAACTTGCTGGTAAAACTGCGTGAGAATTACATTCAACTTGGAGGAAGCTCTTATCGTTTTCCTATGTTGAATGTTTGGAGCAGACTTTCCCTGCAGGGAAGGTCTTGGCCACCCAGCAAAGCTGAATATCCATCCTCAGGCATCACTCCTGGCCCTGCTTTCCAGCTTCCTCTGGTTTGTGCTCACTCTGCATTCCTAGTTCCAGCTCTCCCATTCTTCCGTCACGTCGCAGATGATGTTCACTGGTCATGTCCAACATGACTCTGGCTGTAGTTTAAGGACATTTCTCTTTCAGTTCTTTCTTCCTTAGTTTTATGTTCTATAGCCAACAGTGGCTCTGGGAATTCCTCTGAAACTCTTTTCTGTCCCAAGACGAGGAGTCACCTTGAGTGTTCAGAGTCTGTATGTTTCCCAAGTGAGTCAGCAGCTCATGTCCATTCTTAGCTGAAGGGAGACAAAGTTCTGTGAGTGAGTCCTGTGGGATTGAAATAGGTTCTTGTGTTACTCAGTTTTCTGTTACTTTAACCAGTATATGAGACAATAAATTTAATAAATGGAAATATTCATTTTGGCTCACACTTTGAAAGTTTTATTGATGATTAGTTTGACCACATGCTTGGGGTCTACACTGGCATATTGTGGAAGATGTGTAGTTGAGGAAAATCACTCACTCTACCTACAGTTAGGAAGTGAGAGAGTATCCAACTGAGATACTCCATTGAGAGCATGTTACCAGTGACCTAAAAACCCTCTCATTATACCACCATCTCCCACATGTTAATTCTTCAACTACATAGGCATAAGGCTAAGGACTAAGCCTGTATCAATAAACCTTTGAGGGAACACTTAAATTCCAGGCTAGAGTGACTTGAGCCAGAAGAAAATGGGAGCTGATCCTTGGATAATGGATATTATATTTAGTAGGTATTAATAAGAGCATGACAAATTTCACAAATGTACCTCGTATCTCTGGTTTTTATTTTGAAAGTGTATAATCTCTTTTGATGCATATTTATGAATATTGTAATTTCAGGTACTAGAGGATATATTCAAAGATGATGTCACAAACAATAGATGAGTTTTTTTCTGGACCATTAAGTTCGCTGGACCAGTCTTCTTACAGCCCAGAGAATCCATGGCTTAGAAAAATCTCTGTCTTAACATTAATTGGTTTCCATGGGACATGATTATGCCCTTTTAAGACAATATCAGTATCACATATTCGAGCTCTGTTGTCCCAGGCTGAATTGCTGAAGTCAGTGATAATGGGCAAATAATTTAGGAAGATGCTGTATACCTCAAATATTGCATTCTTAGGTTTTATGAGAAAAAAATTAACAAGTATCACTAGTTCATGTCCTTGACATGAGATGTCAGAGAAACTCATGACAGACATGTTTTTGTGTGTAATATCCCAGTGGTTCCTTTTTTCTGAACTTGCTGTTACGGACAGAAATTTAATTTCACAAAGCCTGAGAAACACACAGGTGCTTTACTGCATAATGCTACAGAGTATGCTTAAAATATCAGCTTTAGTGTGAAGTTGGAAAACATTTTATCCCATACTTTCAAAATATTGTGTTTCAATGCCCTTTATAAATACAGCTCACATAGTTGTGATGGCAAGTAGTTGAATGTATTAGTGTGGTTTTCTAAGACCCACAAGACAAAGAAATAATTTCTCATTTGGTAAAGGATGACAAGATTATTTCTTAAAATTTCTTCCCAGAAATAAGTCATTTTAAATGATAAAGGAACCCTCATTTAAATAGTCAATGTTTTTAAAATGTAAGGGAATAAAAGAAGCCTTGGAAAACATAACCTCTGTATTATTGGCCTTTAACAATTGAAAAAACAAAACAAAACAAAAACTTTGAATGGCGCCTGATATCAATGTCGGGTGACAGTTAAGTGTTGTGGTCACGCCTGTGAACCCAGCTACTCAGGAGGCTTAGATGGGGTCACCAAGCTTAGGAAGTCAAGGTCAACATAAACACATAGCAAGATCCCTATCTCAAAGAAAGAAAAGATAGAAGCAATTTCATCTCATCAGGTACATTTTCACTGTAGGTAATCCAAGATTTAGGAGCTGTCTATATTTATTTTAAAAATCCAAGCATATGGGAAATATATAAGCCTAAACTATAGTGGAAATTTCTATAGGCTATATTTCTTTTTTAAAAGTTTTTCCAGGGAAGGGGATATAGCTCAGTGTTAAACTGCTTCCTTAGCATATGTGAAGTTATAGATTTGATCCCAAACACACACACACACACACACACACACACTCACACACAGTGTGGGAGAACAATTCTATATCTGTCAATTATGTTTTAAATAAATGCTGATTGGTCAGTAGCAAGGCAGGAAGTATAGGCGGGACAACCAGTGGAGGCAGGGCATAAGAACAGGAGAATTCTGGAAAGAAAGAAACTCTTTCAGCAGTCCTGTCCAGACATCGAAGAAGCAGGATGTGACCTACTGCGCTGAAAAAGGTATTGAGCTATGTGGTTAACATAGATAAGAATAATAGGTTAATATAAGTTATAAGAGCTAATACAAAGCCTGAGATAATGGGCCAATCAGTTTATGGTTAATGTAACTTCTGTGTGATTCTTTGAGACCTAATGGCTGTGGGAATTGGGTAGGACAGAAACCCCAACAAGCAGGCCTTCCTGTTACACACACACACATATATACGTACACCACAAATGAAAACAAAACCAAATCCACAAAGGCTCAGCCCATTAAATCCTTTGATAGTCATTAAATATTTAAAGATTTACTATAATTATTTAAATTAGAAGGAAGTATAAATCAATAATTACTGTAAAAAAGCAATAAAGGTACATCTTCCCACAAAGGTGGTTCATACTAGGAATTTTAATTGAAAGAAAACACAAAACAAGAATAGTTAAAAACATAATTTAAAAATAAAAGGTGAATTAATTATCTTTAAGTAACCGAGATCTATTTTTTTCTTGTTTAAATCCTTTATGTGACATTGACGTTTCTTGACTTGAGAATATTAATTTTTTTTTGAAATCATAGTAACCAAAAGGTCAGTCAATATGGAATATCTGTCCAGGGATCCTATTCCTGCAAATCCTGTGTTTGGCCAGCCTTAAAATCTCCTTGACACCCAGTTTCTCTAATATCTCCTGTATGCTTTCCACAGCACTATTATGAAGGTATTATGAAGGTTTTAAAAAGTCAACCTTCATGAACTAGAAGTGAAAAAGCACAGGTCACAATGAAAATCTCGAGTTATTGTGGATCATAAATTATTTGTTTATTTTATTTTCTAAATTCCACATGTTGCAAGGCTGGTATCCTCTCATCATTTAGGTTTTAACTTACTGTGTCTCCTTCTTAGGAAGAGATTCTCTGACCAACGAACTGAATATGAAAGAGGCATACCTATTGCCATGGACTCTCTGTCTTGCTGTCATTTCTATACCACTCACAGCTATTGGAAACCAACCCTCACTGTGCTGCTTGAGCTGTCCTGTAATTTCAGCCCCTAGGAAGGACATGTTGTTATCATTCTGACTCCCTGTTCCAATGAATGCTTATGCTCTTAGGATCACTCCTGCCTTCCAACACGAATACTGGATGAACTTGGGTCCCAGTGCTGTGTCAAGATGAACATTTTCATGTAGTTTTCTTGTAAAGAGAAATCTCCATACTGCATCTTGTAAGACTTCAGAGCTCAGTGATAAATTAGAATGCCTGAGTTGTGCTACCAAGTCGGCCATCAATTAGCCTAGAGATGCTGAGAAGATTCTTTTTCTCTAAATCCCCGATAAAGTGAGGCATTTTGACAAAATGAACTGTGTATTACTTTTACCATGGTATGATAGAATTTATATAATTTGTTGATTTGTGTGCATAAGTGAATGACTAGGTCTGTCTCCATTTCTGAGTTGCAATGGTTCAACTTATAAAAGTTGACCCTTTTATTCTGAGTTCATCAAGACTCTAATGACAGAACCAACTCACTGGTTTGAACTCTGTTCCTGCCATTCCTGGCCATAGTACTTCGTGTAAGACTATAATAGAACTATCCTTCGAACTTTGTTGGATTAAATGAATTATTTCATGCAAATGTATCTCTAATCATTGGGAAGGAAATGGGTTGATGAATGTGTAAAATATGCTTAGCACATAGAAGACTCTATAAGTGAAGTTAAGATTTATTTTCATGTGAATATTTTTATCAGGGCTGCATTTTGTCTGCTTTATTGCATATTACTGTGCGCATAGGATTTATACTTAAAATTGGGGTTAGAATATGAGGTCACCAGAAATTCTTATGATAAATTACTGTTGTAATGAGTTTTTGAAATATTTTAGAAACACCATTATTCTTTTATGAGATGTGTCTAGAAACAAAGAGGTACATGACATTCTTTAGAAGACAAAATTAGGATATAGAAAGGTGTGAAAAGAATGACCAAAAACAAGTACAGTGAAAATTCAAGGGATGAGAATAATGTTCTATAGCTTGCAAATGTTTCTGCTGACATTTTTGAGCCAGGTCATTCCATTTTCTGGTACCTAGTCACCCCTGACTTTTAAGAAGATGATAGCATATAGCACTCTAACAAGAATAGTCTATTCTCGTGTTATAGAACATGGTGGCCCTCTAGGAGAAACCTCCTTTCCTCCACCTGAGTTGAAGATGTATAGTCACAGATTGAGCTTTGCCCTAGTTCCCCTTCCTCACAGGCCAGAAAAAGACACGTTTTATAGTCACAGACTTGCTTGATACAGTCACGATGATATTTTTAATATCAGTGAAGAAGATGACCCTTCTAAGGTCATGGACGATGCTATTGATGAAAATGCCACTGACAGACGAGATAAAGCAAGTGAGTGGGATAGATTGATGCATTAGGATGACAATGAGCCAGACAGCCTTGAAGATGAAAGGCAGGTCTGAGTGAGTGATCTGGTATACCTGTAAAAATCAGGACAACAAAGAATGTGAAGGAATTGATTCATCTTCAAGACATGACACTTTGAATGACAGGTCAGCGCATACCCCCAGGAAGGTTAGGAAGGAGAGGGCTTTTCAGAGGATGGGGACAATGATGCCTGTGATGAATGCAATGTAGCAAAGCTGTCAACGAAGCTGCATAAGGAAGATTCTCATTCCGATGGGGCTCTTCCTCTCCCTCACAGCAGCAGCTGGATTGTTACCGCAGTTGGTTTCTCCTTCCAAGATGCAAGTACCTCATCCTCACCCTGCCAGGACCACAGGGTGCTAAATTATTGTCTGTAGAACTTGTACAGCTTTCTGAACTGCCAAGGGAACTCTCTCCTTGATTACCATGCTTACATCCCAGAAACCATTGGGATGTCAGCAAACAGAGAAACCTTTTTCTTTTCTTTTTATTTATTAAAAAATCATTTTTTCATTATACATACCAATGCAAGTTCCTGCTCCTTCCCCCCTCTCATCCCCTTTACATACCCTCCCACCCCACCCTTATCCAATTCTCAGAGAGGGTAAGGCATATTACTTTGTGGAAGGGTCAAGGCTCTCCCTACTATACTTAGATGCAATTATTTCCTTTGCATTCTTAGACATTTTGCCTTAGGCATTAAGAACAGTATTCTTGAGAAGAATCATAGATCCACAGACTCCTGACACATAGGGTCAGAAATATGCACTGGATAGGAAAGAAGCAGAATCTGCAGGCACAGGAGGAGTTTGGCAGATCTGGTGTTTGAAGTTGGAAAGGGTTTTTGTGTGTGGGCTTCGCCACTCCCCATCCCATCTCTTTTTGCTCATGTTTCTCAGCGAAATGTGAGGTGAGGTAATTAGAACAAAGTGAGAAAGGGGCAAGGAGATAATGGAAATTTGAGCATAAGAGAGGAGGTGTGAATTAGTTTTCTACATGAGGGAGAAAGCTGATTTTGTAGGAGAATGCAGCAGGATTGCTGAACAGTGTGGTGACTGCCCACTTGTCCTTTCAGGTTTGAGAAGGCTGTAGTGTGTGCCTTTCGCCTGTTCTGTTCAGCTGATTGAAGACGTGAGTTAGGGGCTATTAGAAAAGAGGATGAAGGGAGAATGAAGCAAGCAACTCCGCGGCTTGACAAGGAGAATGGTGCTAGAGGGAGGTTTCCAAAGCTCAGTCAGATGAAGATGGAAGGAAAAACCTGAGGGGTGCTCTGCCTAGTGGTGGAGTAAGACCGTATGATTTCCAGAAGGTTCAGAGATAGCAAAGTATTACAAGAAACTAGATAGAGAGGGAATCAGAAAGAAAGAGTGAGAAAAAAAATCTTTTATGACAAATCACTTAAATTATGGTTTAAGGATGATAGGAGTGAAGGAGCATGGGAACAAACTAGTCCCTCTGAATGTGGTTGACAGCTGGGGTAGACTGAGGGGCCACTGACAGTGACACTGAGATTTGTCTCTACTGTATGTACTGGCTTTTGGGATCCTATTCTCTCTGGATGTATACCTTGCTCAACCTCGATGTAGTAGGGAGGGCCTTGGACTTTCCACAGGGTGGGGTGCCTTGCTCTTAGGATTGGAGGGATTGGAGTGGTTGGGTGTGTGGAGGGAGCGGAAGGAGGGAAGGGAGTGGGAATTTGGATTAGTATTTTTTTTAAGTAATAAAATAAAAAAAAACATGGTTTAAGGGAATGAGCATCATATGATCATTTTAGGAAGATTAATGATCTTAAATTTTGAAAATTTGTCATATGGTTTCTTCTCATGATCAGCATCTTAAAAGAATAGAATCAAGGAGCCATGGTCTACTGTGACAGAAATCAGCCTCCTCCTCTGCTATCACCTCCTCCACCACCATCACATCCTCCTCCACCATCACCTCCTCTTCCCTCTACTCTTTTATTTTCTATTTTCTTCTTTTTATATTTCCCAACTTAACAAACTGCAGGCTCTTGTTCCTCTGCCTCTGCTTCCTCCTAAAAGATAAAGTTTCCTTCTTCTCACATTTGGAAGACTAAATGCCCAAGTACTGGTTTGTAATACAAACCAAACTAATTAGGACAGTCGACAGGGAATAACATAGCCTTTGTTTGCTGTGGGGTCAACCCTAGGCACTAGCTGCATGCCTTTCATGCACAGAAAGTATACACAAATAAACTCATTTTGAAAGAAGAAATTAGTAAGATTAGTGAAATATAGGTGGTACTGGCTAAAGTCAGGAAAATTTAAAGGTCTGGTTGTAAATGATTGGTTTTTCTTGTGTTTCTATTTTGGCCATGTCTTATTTTTCCACCATAAAAAGGCTATGTTCATATACAAGCTACATTATTGTCATTATTGCTTGCTACTAGGAACAATCCTCTTCCGCTATTAAATAACATCAAATATAAATCTAATTTAATTGTTTTGTAACTTAGTAAATAAACTGACACCACATTTTTTTCTTCCCCTCTTTCTTTGTTGCTGTTTCTGAAGTAGAATCTTGGGAATTTTAGCGAATTTGAGAATGTTTAAACAAAATGTTCCTCAAATGCTCCTCATCTTAAAGTATTTTGGAAGTTATTTTCATTCCCTATTGCACATTGATCTTGGTGTTACAGTTTCTATATATCACAGTGTAATGTGTTCCTTCACAATTCCAAAACTGCCCATTTATTTTGAAATCCATGGAGGGAGAATCAAATTATTTCTTTCATGATATCGCTATTTCAATATTTAAGGTGGGGTTGATTTGTGTTGTATGAGTTTAACCTATGTATTATAAGGATAATTCAATTTAACAAAGCTTCTGGTTCATCTACATATAATCATCAATTCATTCATTGATTTATTCATTCATTCATTCACGCTGTGTCCACACATCAACTTATCATACTGACATTCCTTCGGAAAGATTTACTGAATCCATGCTATCATCTGTGTTTGACATTTTTTAGCATTGGGGCACAATGCAGGTGAAGACCCAATTTTGTCTTCCGGGAGTTCACTTCAGAAGAGACAGAAAAGGACAGCCAAAGTGGCAGGATCCTCAGAATAACAGTGGAGAGTGCTTGCAAGTAAATTATCTTGGATTATAAACATCCTTCACAGCCTAAATTAAAATTTCATGGGTTGATAAAATGCTAGACAAGAAATCGTGCAGTAGAGCAACCACAGGGAGATATTAGGAAATGCCAGGGACTTCATACAAAATGATGGATCACACTGGTATGTATTTTTATTCAATAGTTCTAGGGTGGGGTGAGGTAAGTCTATTTATGGTCTACTCAGGGCCTCTCTGAGATAGAAAGCAGATATTGTCTGATGGGTGCAGCCCTATGAAGGAGCCCTTAGGCTGCTAGCTGGCATGCTAGGGTAGGCTGTCCCATGCCAGGGTTTAGTTTTGGTAAACAGGGAGGATTTAATTCTCTCCTCCCTTCAGGGTCCAGTGTTCATAAGGTATATGTAGGCATCTGGAAACAGTTTCTTCTTGTTATGTCTGTCAGTGTTTTAAATGCTCTTCTTAGCAGACATTACTCCCAGCAACCCGTTTCCCTGATCATTGCCTGTATTTGTGTTGGCCGACCAGACCCTCTGATTTCCAACTGAATGTTGTCTTTGTCTGTTTTCCGTGGTAATTATCCAGTGCTAGGTTAGCTATGTTTTGAAGAAGAGAGGCTTATTTTATTTCATGGTTCTGTTCTGTAGTTGACTACCAACAACTAGTGATGAACTGTGGCAGGCAGAGACCCTAGGAAGCACAAGGTATCACATGGATACAGGAAGCGCGGGGACAGCGTCACCATCAGTTTTCATAGCAGATCCGCCATGGGATAATTTATTAACTCAGTATTCCTGGGAGTGATTAGTACATTTGTGATGAAAGTAAAAGCCATGGTTACCTCCTAGAGGCCCACCTCTTAATAATAGTATTATGTGGATTAAATTTCAACATGATTCTCAAAGGAGATGAACAATATCTAAATCATAACAGATGTTATTATCTACCTATGTAGAAAATTGGGTCACTTATCATCTTATGCCGTGATGCCATGTATTAAAATAAGTATATTTTTCATATGCATGTCGTTCTTGTACTTACAAACTTCACACATCTCTCAAGTTGTCGTCACAGGATAAATTAGGAGCTTCTAGGCTACTAAAGACAAATTTAATAAATGTGTTGCCTGTACCGAACAGATGCCTACTTATGGGGTTCTGTAGCACACTGTGGTATTAGACATCAGGGTAAAAAAAAAACCCACAATATTCCTGGCAAAATTAGCACTCAGGAATAGCAACAAATAGGATTATAAAATTCAAAATACATTTGTAGTTTTGAGATTTGCCAAGCTGTTTCTAGGGGGAAAAAAAAAGGTATATGTTTTACAGGTTTAGTAACACTCTGTACCCGAAGAGCAAATTGATCAGAGGGACATTACCTAGATTTATCCAGGGCAAGTAACAAAATGGTCTTGAATTCCCAGAAGAAAAAACTCAAGGCTAAGTAACTTTTAGACAGTTGGGTTACTCTGGAGTTCTTTGTGTAAGATAAAGATAATGGATTTAGAAAGTAAACAATGTAAGAGCCCAAAACAACCTTTCTTTAAAACAGATCCAAATGGAGTTTTGAACTTTGGGAAATGAAGCCTGAACAAAAGAGAGACAAAGATGCTGAAGACGGCTAATAACCTTAGAGGAAGTTACTGTATAGTTTTCAGATCATTATTAAAAATGAATCCATAACTAAAATTGGTCCTAAGACTTGAACATCTGATGAAGTAACCTTAGTATTACAGTATTTTCCAAAAAACCTTGATGTTGTTTGGTCCTACTTTACAGAATCCTTAAAGGTCTTTCCTTGTAATTATGACTGTTATAGCCCAGAACCTCAAGATCAGTTATCAACAGATGATTGGTGGGATTTCATGATGTGTTTCCTCATACTCCAGTGGTCTTTCCGTTTGAATGGTGGAGAATGAACAATTGTCTGCTTCAGAAGGGTAGTTTAAGATGCAAGACCAAATGAGGAGTCAGAAAAGCAGCCATGGCAAGTCTTGCTAACAGTCTCTGATTATCACGACGAAGCAGCTCTCACCACCAGAGCAAATCCGTCCTTCGCTGAAGTGCATGGATGTTAGAGAATGGATCACCTCAAAGCTAGAGTCAAGAAATGCCAAGCATCATACGTATCGTGGTTTCATTATAAAATTATTTACATAACCCTAATAAAATAATTTTATAACTTAGATTAATTAGGTTGTAGTGAAAAACTTTAAAGCATTTAAAAAAATTAAATTAAAAAAATTTAAAAACAAATATAGACATAGGAGACTTCACAAATAGATGGCTAGCTTTTGAAATATTAAAGGTGAACTCCTTTGCAATTACTAGCAGGTCAAAGTCAGCATTTTATCACCTTGCTGAAGTCCCTTGTTGTATCTAGTGTCTCCAGAGCCATCATTATCCCTGCATTATCCCGTTCTTCAAGTAATAATTGTGCTTTGTGTATAGTCCTATTTCCCTGCTGTAAATGCTTAGAAATTCAGGTTTGTCCTACTTAAGAAAGTGAAATTCTTTAAGATAAAAAACTTTTCCCTCCAGTTCATGGCATTCGTGAAAGAACATAGTTTGTTATTTTACAGACAAAATTTATCGTTATTTCATAATGATTTTATCATTCATGATACTGACCACAGTTTGCCCATATGACCTCATCTGTATTATTTCTATTTCTCAGTTCTCAAAGACACAGTGGACAATGAAGTCTGAGAATAATTTATGATACACGACCCTCCCCCACACGCGTTTTGTCCTAGAACAACAATACTATCATTGTCAGTATTACTAATGAAAACAGTCACACTGCTTCCTGCAGGGGCTCTCCCCACTTTACCCCCCTATAGTTATGTGACATTCACATTACCTGAACTTTGTACCACTATATTATATATTCTCTCTTCTGGCAGTCATAGCTAGCTTGTCTTTACCTGGTTGAGCTTCAAGGCTCATAAGCATGCTACATCATTTGACAAATTAAAGCTCATTCTAGGTTGGCATTATTATGTTTCATGTTGAGATCTACCTGTCTTTGCAGCATCTCCTACCCTAGATTCTGAAGTAGATTTTAACTCAACATACATTTCTAATAATAATACACAGAAGAAAATGGATATGGGGAAGATTAAATCTATTAGTCATTATTATTTTTCAAATGGAGAAAAGGAGATTTCAGGTGATTTCTGTGTGCACAGCAGAGTTTGATAGTACTCTCAGAAAGCCCACAGTGCTAGGACAGTAATACAGGAAAATGAGTTCAGGAGATTAGTAGTGCATTAGACCTGCCCATGGCAAACGATTTACCAATATTTAGAAAACAGACTTTATGACAATCTTGTCATGAACATAGCACAAGAATAAAATAATTTAGTTATCTGAAGAGGGCTTGCTTCTGAATGCTTATATGATTCCTTTTGAAATACATTTATGTTTCCAACTTGTGGAATATTTTGAAAGGAGAGATATGAGAGCTATTTCGAGGTTCTTTTAGAAATAGCAGTGTCAGTGAAGACAGCAAGCTCTAGGGGATTGAAATTACCCTGCTGGTTGTCAGAGCACCATTCAAGAAATCACTGACATTACTGTTAGATTACCTCTCCTAACAGGTAATGCGGCTTCTAGGAAAGAGGGGCAGAGAGCAAGAGAAAAGGTGTGAGAGACGTCCGCTGTGCCTCAGATCCCGGTGTCATCATTTGTTGTCATCTGTACTCTTTGGTGTATCTTTTAATTTCTTTGAGCCTTTAATTTTTCCCTACAAATAGTGTATGAAATTTGTGACAACAAAGGATGTCGAGATAATATAAATGCCATTATTATATGAATACTAATTCTACTTCCTGGGAGCAATTTATATATACAGACCCTATATCTCACATCTCAAATTCTACTTTTTTTGAGGAGGGGGCTGATGTATGGAAAGACCTTCTTGTGTGAACCAGCCTTGTATAGGGCACATAGTCTTTATGCTCATAGATAAACATAGATAAATACTAGGAAAACCAGGGTTTGTCTCGTCAAAGGAAAATATGTATAACTCTTAAGTTTATCCCAGACTCTTCCTCCCTAGACCTTTACCATGATCACTGTTTCTTAGTCAATAAAACCCATTCTTATGGGAGATGTCACATGTTTTTTACTCATGGAGCAGAGGTGGTAGCTAGCCTGGTCACTGTGCGCTGTCTATATGGCCAGGTCACCCCTGGCTCTCCCAGAATCTTATGTTTATCTCAGTCATTTTCCCTAGACCCTTGAGCATTGCTTCTCAGTCAATAGAACCCATCTTTATGGAAGAGATCATCAGTACTCTGTGTACTTCGAAACAAGTTTCAATGGAATTGTGTCTTAAGCTTTATTGTACACACAGCACTGAGCTAACTATCATCAAGAAACTTTTTTTCCCCCAAAATCGTGGCTGTACTTAAGTACACATAAAATCAACTCTCCATTGTCAGACTCTTGAATTTGAACTGAAACCAGCTACTGAGTCGTGTTGAATCGGATTTCCTTCTTGCCTCACATGGATCACCACTTTGCTGGCCCTGGTGTTTGCAGAGATCACCCCCTCACCCAACCCACGCCCAAGCCTGGTTATGGACACTTGATATTTCTGTCTGAGCTATTCAAACAGCTAGAGTTAAACATGTGTGCCATCAATCATTAGTAAATGGCATAACACTTGTCTGGTTTTCGAGGGGCTGGAGTCCTGGATATCTTTTCCTTCCTCCTGCTATCTAGTCAGTCACCAGGGATAGTAAGGTCTGCTTTGGGACTATTTCTCAAATATACCAGCATCCATAACGACTACACTATCGGCCCCCTATTTGTCTTTTATTTGAATTATTACCCAAATATTCATTTTTCATTTTTTACTTTTATTGAAAGTGTGATTTTTCTCATATAGTTTGTCCTGATTACAGTTTTCTCCCCTGCTCTCCTCTCAGTCCCTCCTCACTTCCCCTCCCATTCAGGTCCACCCTCTTCATATTGCTCACTAGAAACCAAATAGAATTCTGAGGTATAATTATAATATAATAAAACAAAAATAACCCATTAGGACTGGACAAAACAAACAAACAAACAAACAAACAAACGGAAAGGAGAATGACATACTCATTCATACACTAAGGAATGACATAAAAATACTAAAACAGAAGCCATAATATTACAAAGAACCTGTAGAGTAAAAAGAGAGGGATAGGGATAGAGGCATGTGTCTTTGTCTCTTTCAGTTCTAGAATCCCATCTGGGGCAGAGCCATTCAGGCCTTTGCGTGCTGCTTAAGTCTCTGTGATGTTATATATGGCTTGATCCTGCTGGTTTAGAGGTGTGTGTGTGTGTGTGTGTGTGTGTGTGTGTGTGTGTGTGTTCTCCAGCCCCTTTAGCCACCTTTTAAACATTGTGCCACCATTGCACTGGTATATCTTGCAGGCAAGGAACTATGGTAGATCAGAGATTTTTGTGGTGGGGTTAGTGATGAGTTAGGGGAAGGAAGGTTGCTGTGGAAGATGTGTGTGGTCCACTGGAGATGGGGGTAGGGCGGGAGGAGGTCACACAGCAGGAGGTTTGTAACAAAACTGAGGATGCAACTGGGGGATTGGATTCTGAGATTAGGAGAGAAACGTGAAGATCTGCAGTCAGCCTATTTCCCTGACTGTTGAAGTTGCCCTGGTCCTAAAGAATGCCTGCTGGTGTTGGTGGCTGGGATAATGGGAAGAGTTTGGGTAAGGAAGCTTGGAGAAGATCTATGTAATCTGTTGGAAATGGGCGGCGGGGGGGGGGGGGGGAGTCATAGAGGAAGGTGAAATGGCCGCAGGTATTCTGCTACAGAGTGAGGGATGAGACTGAGGATTGGATTTTTTTGGAATGGAGGGAAGGGTGAAGATTTGCAGTTAGCATACCTGCTTCCCTGCTCCAAGTGGCCTGTGGATTCCCAGTGAATGCCTGGTGGCGTTGGGGGCTGGGATAAAGCCACGAGTTGCTGGGGAGAGAGTGTGAAGGGGAAAATCCACTGGAGAAGGGGAGGAGGGTGAAGAGGCTCCAGCAGGGTGGACTGTGGCGTTGGATTTGGAGGAGAGGAGAAAGAAGGACGTTCTGGTTAGTCCACCTGCTTCTCTGGCAGGGGTCAGTGTTCAGATGTTCGTGTGGATTTTTCAAGCTTTACATTTTTCCAAGAATGGTTGCCAGAGTACAATCAGAGTGAACATATGAAAATGGCTTAAAATGTGCCGTTTTCTTCTCTAATTCCCGACAGTGAATTTAAAGATTGTCCTATTCTTAAACATGACCTACAAGGCATTTGCCTTGCTGGCCCCTTCTGTTGTAACTGTTTGTACTCCTTGTTTACCATGCCATAATCACCAGTGCCATTTCCAATAACCTTAAGGTTATTCTTATTTCCTCTTTCCCTAGTGCCTTTGACTAGAATATACTTTTGCCTCCTTCACATCTCAGGGATAACGTTTAGCCTTCCCAGCATCACAACTGTGAGGTATGTTCACTATCAGGACTCAGAGTAGAAAATGGCACATTCTGACTCACCTGAAAGGAGTCTCATGAAGACTCAGGAAGCAAACTTACAAAGCATTGGAAGTTGGTAATTTATTGAAATTTAGAAAATTTGTGAGACCTGTCCTTAAAGTTATGTGAACAATACGAGGGAGAGGAGACTTCCTGAATGGGTGGACCTGAAAGTCATGCAGTGAATTCCAATAGCAGAATTTTTATGAATTGTCATCCATGATCACACGAATTTTGGAGCGATACAGCTGCCTTTGAGGCATCCATTCTTCTGTGAGTATTCCCTTACCCTGTGCTGATGCCTGTAAGAAACTCCAATAAATAATTGGTTTACTAAGTTGGACTTTGATGGAAACTTTAAGTGCCCTGTGAGAGGTGAATAGGCATTTGTTCACATTACCCCAGGAAAGATAACATACAACATAGAGGGACCAGGAAAACCACATCCAACAACTATATAGATGCAGCTGGAAGACCTATAAGTCAGGAAGTGTTCCCTAATTGAAGACCCGACACTGCCGCCTTTATCCTAGACTCGCTAGCTTCTAGGACTGGTAGGGACAATTTGACACTCTTTAAACCTTTCTTTGAGATGATTACATTCTGTAATGGTAGTTAACATTGATAATACACCTAACAAGCCGGGCGGTGGTGGCGCACGCCTTTAATCCCAGCACTCGGGAGGCAGAGGCAGGCAGATCTCTGTGAGTTCGAGACCAGCCTGGTCTACAAGAGCTAGTTCCAGGACAGGCTCCAAAGCCACAGAGAAACCCTGTCTCGAAAAACCACAAAAAAAAAAATACACCTAACAAATAACTGCCAATTTTTAGTGAATTAGTCAAAATGGGGTATAAAAGCAAACAGAATACCTATGAATAGAATGTGAACTTGTTACCTTTAAGAAGCATTTTTTTTAACAAAAAGTCAAATAATAAAAGCATTTTGACATCAGAAAGGTCAACAATCAAAGTAACCATTCATCCAAAATCAATTTGTCAGCTCTGTATAAAGAACAAAGTAGTCCAACTTCCTGGTGAGATTTCTATTGACTCACAGAATCCTGTGCTGAGACTTCACTCCATTGTTCATTTAACCCGACCCCCCTGCAATAAACACCACGTCTTCTTAGGTAAAAATCTATCTTGTATGTATTGTGTAGCTTGAACCATACATTTTGGAGTATCTACAAAGAAAGGAAGTAAAAACTTTCTTTTTTAGGTCAAAGACTCCTCTCAAATTAACTCTGAAAATGCACCGTCTTGTATCTTTTGGGAATACATATTTTGAGTAAATCTAGGAAATTGCACTAGCTGCCAATCCTTCGAAAATTCATGAATACATGATTCAATTTCCACTCTTTAAAATGTCCTTCCATGTGTAGAGATTGTCAAGTGAGAGATGTTAGAAGACACCAAGAAATTGAAAGCTTTAGTTTGATACAATCAAGCTACTTCCCAGATATAGGAGATTTAAAGTTCCCCATTCCAAACTAGGAGTATCTTTATTGGAAGCATCTGGTGAGGTAATGATGTTGCTACACTATTTATTGAATTTTATGTGATTGATAAGGGTATTGAGAGTGTAACAGTAAACCTCCACCTCAATATACAGAAGACTCAAAGAATCCCCTTGAAAGAGTTTGGAAGGCCATCAAGACCTAGAGTTTCTGAACCTGGAGAGAAAACAGAACTGTATCTTCCATCAGCTATATTTGAAAATTGCCAAAGTAAGTCACAACAGAAAGACTGCCGAACTCCTATCCAGTTTCTGAAATGGATCTCTGCGATAAGGCCTTCCAAGGTGATTATTGAGAAGCAAAGTTAGAATTTAGAAGTGTTAGAAAGTTAGGGAATATAAGAGATGAAGAGAATTTAGCCAAATACCTGAAGTAGTACACCTGGACTGCTACAACTTGGGGCTGTCATGTTTTGGGAAACGATGTGTTATCTTGAGGACTCTAAATGAGGAGATTCCTCTGTTGTTCCTATCAAACTTTTATCTGGGGTTTACTTTAGAAAAGCATATCTCACAGTACTAAGAAAGTGCTGACCTACATGATTCCAAATCAATCTCTTCCCTGAAGGAGTCGTCGAGCTGCCAAGACCCCCTTGCTCCTTCAGTGATGAATTTTACTTGAGCTCCTCATTTCAGAGCATCTGATGCTGTGGGATAGAGTTGTGTGGCTGATTACTGAGGAGAGACACCTGTCACACCATCTTCACAGGCCTATGGTATTGAGTTTTCCCATTTATGCTAGAATGCTTGGGACACTAAGTCTGTAGGTGAGGTGCAGAACATTCCCTCTTCCATAGCCTGCTTTGTGCTTGGTCATGGCTGGGATAAAGTGTGCTTTGAAAATTCCATGAACAGAGGTAATATTACCTGTGCCCATGATGTTGAGAAAGAATGGCAAACAAGCAGGAATAGACACTTTTGTGATAAAGAATGTTCAGTATAGAATTTGCCTGCATCCTATATGATTTTGGAAGCAGACGAACCATAGTCTATTCCAAATAAGTGTGAGAAGAAGTATATGCTTTCCTGATGATAAACGCCAGCTTGCCATAAATGTTAATTAGGTGGAAAGTTACATTCAGGCTACAAATGTGAGGAGCTCAAAGTAGCACAAATTAGCAGGCATAGTTGTTAGTGGGTTTTTTGTTGCTGTTTTGTTTGGCTTTGCTTTTCAATTTGACATAAGCTAGAGTCATCTGTGAACAGAGAATCTTAACTGAGGGATTGCCTCCATCAGACTACCCATAGGCAAGTCTGTGGGACATTTTATTGATTAATGATTGATGTAAGAATGTGCACTCCCAGAATAAGTGGTCCTGGGTTGCATAAGAAAGCAGGATGAAGAAGCTATAGGAACCAAGTCAATAAGCAGCATCCATCTCCTTCAGGTTCTTACTACATGTTCCATCTCCAGTTTCTGTCCTGAATTTTCTCAGTGATAGACTGTGACCTGGGAGTATGTCACATTCTATACTAATATAGATATTTAGTATTATAATAATACTAAAGACGAAGTATTAAACACCCGCCTCTCTAAGCTGCTTTTGATCTTGGTGTTTGTTGTTTACCACAGGAGCAGAAAGCAAACCAGGAAAGTGGGCTGTAGCCAAAATCCAGGTAACTGGGTAATTCAGTGAGCAAAGACCTTCTTCACAAAGGGGTAGTGACTAGCTAGTGAGAGTGCATGGTGATCCTGGCGATGGGTCTGAGGGCTTTAACCTATAGAAGCCTGATTTTATGTTTAAACAAAGGGAGACTTTATGATAGAATTGGTTATCAGCACTGGATTTTTTTCTGGCTTCAATTACTCTCACAACTTTCTATGAATTCACTAGCATCTCCATAGCCAAGTTCAGTTGCTCAGTTGCTGTTTTCCCTCTTAAGTTTTCTTAATTTTTTTTCAATATGTTACACTTTTGAATTCACTCTCCTTTACACTCTCTTCTGCATTTAATTCTCTACTCAGATGTATTATACATTAACAAAACAGTGATAACTATTGTTGATACCTGCTGATTCTATGTATTTATCAGTAGGATAAATATCTTCTATCATTCACAACGGGTAAAAGAATAGCATTGTCCCACTTTCACAGATGGAGAAGCTAGGCACAGCTAATGTCTTATTGGTAATGGTTTCTTGGGAAGTAGTGAAGAAGTATAAAATATAATGTTGACTAAAGAATGGTGTAGAAGCTGGGAGACGGTAGTGCATGCCTTTAATCTCAGCACTTGGGAGGCAGAGACAGGTGGATCTCCTTGAGTTTGGGGACAGCCTGGTCTACCAAGTGAGTTCCAGGTCAGACTTCAAAGCTACAGAGAAAGTCTGACTTAAAACAAACAAACAAACAATAAATAAATAAATAAATAAATAAGAGTATAAATGGCACAGTAGAGGTCTGCTTGACTTGGGAGAGCTGCAGAACCCTTAACTCTGTGATAACTGCTTCATATACAGGGCAAAATAAAAATGAATCAACATAAAGATTTTTCCATCAATCTCCATAAGTTCCATTATATTTTGCTCAGGTCTATTTATCTAACCTTTTCTGTCATGTCACTTTTTAAAATATGAAGGGATAAAAATCATATTTTGTCTTTAAAAATTCTTTCTTCCCTTAGCTATTTGAGCAGTACTAGGTCCCATTAGCAAAGAGAAATGGGTTAGTTAAGATTTTACTACAAACTGATAAGTAACAGAGAATTTCATCCTTTGGCAATAATGACAAACAGTGGTTATGATAGACAATGTTGTTGGAGGACACAGATCTCTATAAAATTATGAAAATAATTAATGATTATTTCATCTTCTGTTTACATGGAAGAGTTTGCAGTCCATTATTTCTGGCCTTTTCAATAGCAGGTATATTTAACTAGATCCATTTAATTTCTAAAATGGCACTGGTGGTATTTGCATTTATTTCTTGACAAGTATCTATTGCTTCTTGTATACCAAATGGTATAATAAGTTCTATATATATATAAAGGTCAAATAAAATGACACAGTCCTCTCTACCATAGGTGAATGTAATTCGGTAGATGCAAATATAAAACAGATCATTTTGCAAATAAATAATTGCATAATTATAGTGGCGACATACTGTCAAGTGGAACGTGCAGGGTTTATGAGATGTCGGGGAGACTAATTTTCCCTTGAAAGTTACAGAAGAGACATGGGGGCTAGATCATTCAAAGACTTGCAAGCCTTTAACGAATCCCATTTAGAGAGATTCAGAGTGTAATCAAGCAGGAAGATTAATGAGATAAATATCCCAACTAGAGGCTGTAAGAGCCTATTGAAATAATGAAGGTATTAGAATATAGGATCTTTCCTCTGTGCAGCGGTCCTGAAAAATGAAGATATGTAAAAATGTTAGATAGGATGCAGGTATATGGTGCATGCCTGTAACCACAGTACTTGTGAAATGAAGGCAAGAAGACCAACAACTCAATTTGAGGCTGGCTTGGGCTATATAAGACCCTCTTTTAAAAACAAAGCAAAATAAGATAGACATTTAAATATACATAAGAAAGGTCTGTGTTTGATAAACTGATGAGCTATTGACATAAGAAAAATCATGAAATTTGGATAAGGAGAATTAACTTTGATTTTCTTTTTAACCCATCAATTTTACATGACCTCAGAATTTAAAGCCTCAGCCTTAAACACGGTGGTTTTCAACCTTTCTAATGCTGTGACCCTTTAATACAGTTGTGCTGATCTCCAACCATAAAATTGTTTCATTGCCACTTTATAACTGTAATTTTGCTATGGTTATGAATTGTAATATAAATGTCTGATATGCAGAATATCTCATATATGATCTCCCCAAAGTTCATGACCCACAGATTGAGAAACACTTCCTTAGCAAATTCACAGAAAAATCTTTCTAGTAGTGAAAGACTGGTGTCCTGGCTAGAAACATAGGTTGCAATCATTTCCAGAACTTCTAGAAAAACTTTATACGCCCGAGTAAGCTCTAGAAAGAAACAAATACTTGAAATTTTTGCAAAAGCAGCTTCTATTCTGTTCTGTGTTCAGTCAAAAGATCTGTCTTTTGTGTATTAACATGGTTGCAGGAGGTCTTGTTCCCAGGAGAATCTGAACCTGGAAATTGAATGAGAAAATGGAGAAGAAAGCATTGAGAGGTCACTGTAAGCAATATGGAGAACCTTAGGAAGAAGACAGCTTGATAGGAATGCATTAATGTGACTAAAGAGACGGGTTAAAGGGCCCCCAGTATATCAAGGAGGAGAAGCCAACAGTGTCATGGACTGCCAAAAAGAGATTTTCAGATATAAAACTACTAGTGAATATGGAGAAAGTTGTGAGAATAGAAGACAAATTTATTTCATTCATAAAATACTCATTCATCCATTTAAGATCTTTACCCAGGTCCTAGGACATCTAGATTTCATCATCTGCTATTGCAGTACATCTGTGAAATAGCATGTGACAAAGACTTTCACAGGGTGGAGTCAGGAAAAGGAATGTAGAGAAAGAACTGACCAAAATAAGCAGAATCCTTGAAATAGGTGTAGGAACATAGTCTAAGAGAAAAATCTCAGGAAAGATAAAAATAATGGTGAAAGAGAATTGAATAGGATTCCAGTGAATAGAAAGATAAAGGATCACATTGTAGGATCAGAAAGATGCTGATGTGGGAATCTACAGCAGAGATGGTGAATTTAGTCATCATTTTAGAGGCTTTACAAATGTTTCCTAGAAAAATTATTGTTGTTTAATCTTAGATTGATTGCTTGTTCAAAATTTGGTAGTTATACCTAGGTAGCAAGCCAAGAAATTGAGTTTTTTTAAATTCCTTAAGAGTGTCCAGTCTCAAGAGTTTCTAGTGTTATTCCTTATATTACTGTAAATAGTTTTGTGATAAATGAAAACCAACTATCTTATGAAGATGTAAATGGGAAATAAACTCTTGAAAGTTGATTTTTATGTGAAAACAAACAATACTGATCCTTTTTCATCTCATTGTTATGCTTATTTATCTAAATATTATTTTATTTGTGGTAAATAGAAAAATACTTTATCAGATGGAAAATATGAATTCTAATGTTTCCATCCACTAGCAACAGATACTTAAATAAAACCATGTTTAGGGCTGATAGAATGGCTTAACGGGTGAAGGTTCTTGTTACCATGCCTGACAAGGTTGTCATGCCTGACAACCTGAGTTCAGTCCCCTGAACCCAGATATTAGAGAGAATATATGCTCACAAAATGTCTTCTCATCTCCAGTGTGCTTTCTCCTCCAAGAATGTGATGTGGTATACACACATGTGCAAGCACACAGACACATATGAAAATGCAACATATTTTATAATACATATATATATATAGATGAATAACCTTAATAAAAGTATATACAACTTTATACAGTAGACTAAAATTAATTTCTCAGCGACAGTTCAGGAAATCTTTAAAAACTGTCATCATTGTGTCTGGCTGTTTATGATGTATGTGTCAGTGTGGGTACAAAAATGGTCAATAGATGCTAAAATATAAAACACCAATGATAGCCTTTGCTGGAGAGGTTGTGGAGAAAGGGGTACACTCATCCATTGCTGGTGGGAATGCAAACTTATGCAACCACTCTGGAAAGCAGTGTGGCGGTTTCTCAGGAAATTCGGGATCAACCTACCCCTGGACCCAGCAATACCACTCTTGGGAATATACCCAAGAGAGGCCCTATCATACAACAAAAGTATATGCTCAACTATGTTCATAGCAGCATTGTTTGTAATAGCCAGAACCTGGAAACAACCTAGATGCCCTTCAATGGAAGAATGGATGAAGAAAGTATGGAATATATACATATTAGATTACTACTCAGCAGTAAAAAGCAATGACTTCTTGAATTTTGCATACAAATGGATGGAAATAGAAAACACTATCCTGAGTGAGGAAGGCCAGACCCAAAAAGAGGAATATGGGATGTACTCACTCATATTTGGTTTCTAGCCATAAATAAAGGACATTGAGCCTATAATTAGAGATCCTAGAGAAGCTAAATAAGAAGGTGAATCCAAAGACAAACATATAGGCATCCTCCTGAATATTAACCTTCATCAGATGATGAAAGGAGACAGAGACAGAGACCCACATTGGAGCACCGGACTGAAATCTCAAGGTCCAAATCAGGAGCAGAAGGAGAGAGAGCACGAGCAAGGAACTCAGGACCGTGAGGGGTGCACCCACACACTAAGACAATGGGATGTTCTATCGGGAACTCACCAAGGCCAGCTGGCCTGGGTCTGAAAAAGCCTGGGATAAAACCGGACTTGCTGAACATAGCGGACAATGAGGACTACTGAGAACTCAAGAACAATGGCAATGGGTTTTTGATCCTACTGCACGTACTGGCTTTGGGGAAGCCTAGGCAGTTTGGATGCTCACCTTACTAGACCTGGATGGAGGTGGGTGGTCCTTGGACTTCCCACAGGTCAGGGAACCCTGATTGCTCTTCGAGCTGATGAGGGAGGGGGACTCGTTCGGGGGAGGGGGAGGGAAATGGGAGGCGGTGGCGGGGAGGAGGCAGAAATCTTTAATAAATAAATAAATTAATTAAAAAAATGGTCAATAGAAATTTTATTTCTTTTTTTTTTCCAACAGCACTGTGCAGTTTATTAACCATTCAAGTACAGTAGCATCTGATAAGATTGGGACAGAATTGGGATCGCAGGTGTGAACAGATATCAGCATCTAACAGGTCGGAAGAAGCCACTACACTCCTCCCAAACGTCTTCCACAGAGGCAATACAGTACTAGCCATTAACCCAGCACACCGAGTGTGCTCAAGTGGAAAAGATGCCACGGGAAAAATAGCTACGTTAGAAAGACCAACACTTTCAAAAAGAGTAAAACACTTTCAGTTTCTCCCCTTGAGCCCCTAAAACATCTCACGGTCTGGATCTACCTATACGGTCCTACATCAGCTTCTAGAATATTTGTCAGGAGGGAAAAGAAAAATGACACTGGCCAGTACAGTCTTTGGAAATTTAGGAAGGGGTCGGGGAGAAAGTCAGTTCTCAAAACAAATTAGTCAGCCTCGGTCTCATCCGCAGGGTCTTTGGATTCTTTGTTCTTCGGCAACTCTTCAACGTGCTTGTCCTTCTCTCGCAAACGCTCCAGCTTGGCAGCCATCTGCACCTCCCAGTTCTCTTTGTTAGCTTCCATCTTGTGGGTCAGCTTCTCCTCTGCCATCTTGCTGAAGTTGTTGTTCTCCTCGATGGCTTTCTGCAGCACCTCCTTCTCGTGCTCCCGCTTCTCGGCGAGCTGCTTCAGGACTTCCGCCTCATGAGACTTGCGCCGTTCTTCTGCAGCTTCTAATTTCTTCTGGATTTCCTCCAGGGAAAGATCCTTCTTCTTTTGGGGGAAAAGGGGGAAATCGGGGACGGATTCTTTTGACCGAGGGCTGAGAATCAGCTCAAAAGCCTGGCCAGAAGCACGCTTCTCCAGTTCTTTCACCTGAATATCAGACGATGCCATGTCGAACAGAAGACAAGAGACTGGCCGTGCACCCTCTACAATCCACTGGTAAAGAGAGCCCTGCTCGCTCCGAGCCGCCTGGCCACACTCTCTCAATAGAAATTTTCTATGAAGGCATAAGGAAATTCAGTGAGAAAGTCAGGTTTCATTTTTGTATTTTTTTTACATATAATTTTTTTTAAAGATTATGATTACAGCATTTCTCCCTTTCCTTTCTGCCTTTCAAACCTTCTCGTATACCCACTCCTCCTAACTCTCCTTCAAATCCCTGGCCTCTTTTTTCTCTAATTGGTATGGCAAACATATATATATATATATATATATTTGCATTCCCAAATATAACCTGTTGAGAGCCACATAATGTTTCTTGTATGTTTGTTTCTAGGGCTTCCATTTGACACTGAGTAACCAATTATTAGTGTACTCTTCCTTGGGGAAGACGGCCTTGACTGGTGAACCTTCCCTATAGTTCTTTGTGTAGGGTTAAGGCCTTGTGGGCTTTTCCTCATCCAGTTTGTCATATCCATTAGTGCCATCCTTGTTCAGCTCATGTTTGGACACTCATGTTGCCAAGACTGTAGGAATATCGTTTCTGATTTTATTAGGAGACCCAGTCTCACAGCAAATTCCCTGATCCTCTTGCTCTTAAAATCTCCCTGGCCACTCTTCTGTAGTGTTCCCTGAGCCTTTGGTGCAGAGGTTTTTTTGTAGATGTATCCACTGGGTCTGGGCTCCACCACTTTGTATTTCGATTGGTTGTGGTTTTCTATAGTGGTATCCATCTGTTACAAAAAGAAGTTTTCTTGATGAGGGGCGAAAACTATGCTGAGTTATGGGTATAAGTACAAATGTTTATAGATTGTTGTTAGGGATTATGCTGGTTTAACAAATTAGTGGTTGTAGAATTCCCCTTCAATAATCATAACTTAGGTTTCCATTACCAGCCATGATGTCTCACTTGTTGAATGGGTCTTAAGTCTAATTAGAGAGAAGTTGGTTACTACCAAGGTATTTGCACCATTGCTTCACCCTTAGAGTTACCTTATTGTATTGGTTGTTGCTGAGGTTCATACACATCATAGCCAAGTGGACTGTTGGTTGCTTCCCTTCTTTGAAAGCTCTTTGACACTTCCAGCTTCTGCTGCAATGCATGGGGATCAGCAGCACTCAGTCAAAGCAGATCTCTCAGTGATTTTGCTGCAATTGTCTCTGAAGAGGTATTTTCCTATTAGCAACATGCCTAGAAAAGAGCAAGGTTCTGTGGAACCGGGACCACCATATCAACTCTGCTGTTTAGTGGCCATGCCTTTCTCAGAAACAGGGTTTTAAGAACAGTATCTCCTTCTTTGGAGATCCATTTCAGTCTTATAAAGGCAGCGAACATTTGTTATATCTGGGATTCCTGTATTCCTATAGTTTTTATGCTCTCTCTTCTGACCTGAACTACCAGGACATTGTTCAGTGACAGGGTCCGAAGAGAGCAGGCTTGATGATTAGAAAATAAGAAGATAGTTGTAAACTACCCAACTTGTGAGCTGGGAAAAGAACTTGGGTCTTAGGAGAGAGCAGCAAGCACTCTTAACTAATGAGCTATCAACCAGGTTAGCGGTTGCTATGTAACTCCTCTCTCCAGATGAGCTCAAGACTGATGCAGTAAAAACAAATATGCCATGCTCACTACTAGACATTTTTAGGATTAGTTGTGGCATCTGGTACTGCCGTAACTGATTTGTTTTTCATAAAATTGAACAAAAGTAGCTTTAAAAGAATTTATCCTAAAGCATTTTAGAGCCTCTTTAGAACAAATCAAATTTTGCTGTGGAGCATATCTATACATTGATAAACCATTATGCATACAAGGAAATCCAACACACTTTTTCTTTGTCAGGAAAATGACTATTAATGCACCTTTCCATTGACAGAGGGTCTATCATCACTATCATCTATTTCAGTATCTGCCAATATATCTTAATAAGTGCAGAAGTGTTTTCAGTCAAAGTCATGGAACTGCTAGCCCAAGTGAGAGTTATATTTGGTAGGATATATTTAATATTCAGGTAAATTTATTTTGCTGGATACTCCATTTTTATTCATATAGCAGAATTTTAAAAAATGTTTTCTAATATATAAAGACCTCAGTGGTAAGGTTTACTTTACTTATTTTATTCCTATGAAACTGTTATTACATACTTTGTCTTTAAGGGAATATTTTACATTTTATTTCCTCTACATATCAAATAGCAGTGATCACTAGCAAGTTATTACAGATATGAATACCTCTAATTTTTCTCACACTAATATTAGTGCCACATTATAAAGTTCCAAAGGCTTATCAAATGTTTTGTTTTGGCAAACTGTCAGAGTGAACGTGAAGATATTAAGTCAGGAATGTAAGATATATATTCTGTACCAGCTTATTTCCAATCCTCAAAGTCACATAAATACAAATGATGGTCAACAAACATGGTACATTATTCATATCTTCTTTAAGTGATTGTTCTACAGGGAAACATGGTCATTGATGTTTCAGAATAAATATTTTGTAGGTACATTATATATGACCAAACCAGTGGTTTAAATCTAGGATTTGAACAAGTGACTTGGGTTTAGTTTATATTCTCAAATCATCAATAAGTTCCTGATATTTTATGGAACAATTATTTAACTTTATTATAATTAGAGCAAAAATTTTAATGTTATATGAATGCAAAATGTTATTAAAAATAACTCAGGTTGTTTCCCTTGGCCAGCACCTTTACTGGCAGTCCTGGCTCTGTTCTTTCTGTTCTGTCAGTTTCCCTACTTAGTGCTCTCTGGCCAGCAGGTGGCCATGGCGAATATTTCTGGTACACAACTGTAAGGCATTTTGCATGTTCTTTCTTGTGACAGCGTCATATAGAAAGTTAATCAAGGAATACTGTCTTGATAAGAATCCAAATGCTAGAGATAAATGTAGAGAAGTGAGTTTTGCTTATCACATTCAGAGATGAGGGGAATTTAAGGCTAAGATGGAGAGCAAGGTCTTTAGGAAGAAAGTGAGAGAGGTGGTGGCATAGATGGTATTTTCCCTCACTTTTATGGTTGTGGATTGCTCGACTTCATGGATAATTAGAATAAAAGTGAAATGACAGAAGAAGAGATGACATGATACTTCCATTGAAATAATCTTTGAAGATGCTTACAATGGCAAGACAATCAAACTATAGCTTTTAATTTGCACCAGTATGCAAAGAAATCCTAAGCAGAAGTAGAAACATATATATATATAGAATTACAAAAATAATTTTACAATTGTATCAACATAAAAAAGTTTTAAAGAGAAGTAGGAACATATATGCAATATAACAAAAATAATTTTAAATTTGTATCAATATGCAAAATATTTTAGACAGCAACAGAAGCATATTTACAGCATAATGAAAATAACTTTGAATTTGAATCAATATAAAATAATCCATATTAATGCAAATTATCTAAAACTGATAGTTGCCTTTTTTAGTTTACAAGTAGATTTAATAATCAATCTTATTATTGTATCTATTCCCTTCTTTCTATTCCCAATAAGATCCTTGAATCTAATCTCTATTTTTCTGCTCCCAACTCTGTAACAACTTCTTACCAACTCTCTACAGATGACAATTATCCATAACCCTGAGATAAAACAAAAAACATTCACCCCACCTACTGGGAAAGAAGGCATCACTTTCTTAGTATTATTTCCTGCTGTCTGGGGATTGGAGGCCACAGTATCTCTATAGGACCATGTATAACGAAAACAATGGCTAAGTCTTAGGAGGATTAGTTGAAACATTTGTAACCAGTAACCAAGAAATGGGTAAAGTTTATCTGAAGTTCTGCCTAGAATGACGCAAAAGGGTGAACCATCTTAGCTAGACACCTTGAAATTGTCCTAAGCAGTTTGTAGTCCAAAGCCAATCTTTGTGTGGTGTTTATTGGCTCAATGACATTATTATGATCCAGGTAAAATTGTTCTTGTGGGGCCCCAAATATCTTCTTGGAGATTTCAGAAATCACTGTTAGGAAAATGTATTGTTCTTTTTGGAAAACTTAAACATTATTAATATCAAAATGGAATGTTTAAATTTTTAGATAGTGTTATACCTAAAGAAAGAGTCCAAAGAGTAAAAATAAGTGTGATGGGAAAAATATTTGTGACAAGAATAGTCCCTAGATTTTGGTTTACTTCTGTCCCATACCATGTGACTATTCTGATATGAGACAGAGACTGAATTTTTCTTTAACAACATGCTTGGGTTTAGAGAAGGAGAGAGCCATACTCCAACTCAAAGCTAGCTTTAGTTTTTAATTGAGTCAAGACTACAAATATTTTGAGAAGTAAAGAGAATTTTCCCTGTGGAAAGCAACTATACCATTAGGCCAAACAACTTTTTTCTTTGTGTTTTTTTTCTGGGCATTTCTCCCTTCTTCTTGGATGTTCAATGGTTCATGATGTCTTTCATATGGATATTTTTATTTTTCTGTAAAGACAAAAAGTTATTTTCTGTATTTAATATTCTGTTAACAGGATATTCCTCCTATTTCAATCCGTCCGTCTTTCAATTAGGCTCTCCCCTACAATGTGAGGAGGCCAAGTAAAAGCTTTAACTTAGTGCACTGTATTGGCTACATTTTTACAATGGCAGACATTGAATGTTCTGTAAGATTATTTGGGGTTACCAAATCCTGTTTTCAGATTTTTTAAGGCTTCATTGCCTGAAGAGAACTCACAAAGCAATTTCTAAAAGGCTACAAGTGAATTTGATGTGAAGAAACTGCCTGTTGCTTTACAAGAATGTTGGTTCCTGTTAAAAAAATCTTGAGTAATATTATATATAATTTTAAAAACTAGAGGTAAAAATCTTTTTTTTCAGTCCATGTAAAGAACTGGGCTTTATTCCAGCTAGTGGCCATAGGCTCATATGTGCACAGTCAGAACGTTGGGTCCTGCTCCTCAGCTTGTGCACAGAACTGGGCTTTGGTGACTCTGATGGAGGAAAAAGTCTTGTGAGTGCCCAAAGTCTATTTTCAAATTCAGGCACCTCTCTGTCTATATTACTATAGCCATGTCTCTCAGTATAAGATTCTCTCTGTGAATAAAGCTGGGATTTGTCTTGGATTTGGATATCCCATCCACTTAGGGAATTGAGCCATCCCTTAGTGCAGTTATACATAGTATAATTAATGCCAGCATCTCTATATACAAACTTCTTACATTACCTTAATAAAAAAAACCCAGCAATCAAGTTAATTGCTTTCTATTGGGCTGGGCTTGACTTACAGAGAAACATGGAAAAGACTGCCTAGCAGATGTGATCTTTAGAGCCTGGGGAGAACCAGGTTCCCAGGAAAGTGACATCGTAATTACATAGATTCAACCTCCTGCTCTGTGATATTTATAGTATTTGAATGTACATCTGGACATAGATTCAATAACTGGCTAATTAGATATATCTGAGGGCAGCAAACTGCTGTGATTGACACTAGATACCAATGGTAGGTATTAGATGGTTTGGAAATCCAGTGTAAGAAAGAGCTGAGGTTGACATGTTGTCATGTTTGTTGCAGAGCTGTGAGACATTGTAAAGATTTGTCAGTTGTATTAGTTTAATAAAATGCTGATTGGCCAGGCAGGAAGTACAGGTGGGGCAATCAGAACAGGGGAATTCTGGGAAGAGAAAGGCTCAATCTGCAGTCATCACCCAGGCACAGAGGAAGCAAGATATTAATGCCTCAATGATAAAAGGTACCAAGCCACATGGCTAACACAGACATGAATAATGGGTTAATGTACTAGTTAATGTACGTAAGAGTTAGTTAATAATTCTGAGCCAATAGGCCAACCAGTTTTTATAGTATGCCCATGGACACTTAGATTACCTTGAAAGCTTCATTATTTTGGGAAGAATGCTACCATGCACAGACACAGTTCCTGTCCCTTGTGGGAAATCTCACTAAAGAACTATGCATTGAAGTCCCAACCACATTCCCATATGTCTGTGATATCTATCAGCTGTGTTGTTGATGCTGACACTCTTTGTGGAAGTTGTAAATGTTTTCCTGAGGGATGCCAACTCAGACATACGAAAGTATAATAATTCTGGATTTATTTTTATTAAATTAATGCTTACAACTAGATTCACGTGAATCATCTTTTCTCCTGGATAGCAGATTTTTCATCGGTGTCTTTCTCAGCCCTTTTCTGGTTACTTTCAGTGTTCATACCTTACTTTATTCCAGTTGAACTTTAATCTCTATGGGAAAGCTTCCCAATTTCTGGGAGAACACAGAGAAACAGCTATAGATGCCAAGAAGGAAGTCAGCAGCAATCCTGCCCTTTCCCTCTAAAATCTATGAGGATGTAGGTTTTTTTTTTAAGTTGGAAGATTTGTTTGTTATTGTTAATGGCAGTTCAATGACATCGCTTGTTATAGATTTGTTTGTCTACCTCATTTTGTTTTAATCTTGGCCCATCATTTGCCTCTAGAATAAACTCTTCCACATAGACACACACTTACATGATACATAGACAGGCATATATACCAATATACCAATATTCTAAACCCTCCTGAATTTTGAAGTTTCTATTAAGAAATATGTTGTTACTTTGATAGGCCTGACTGTATGCGTTACTTGCTGTTTCTCTGTTATCATTTTTAGTATAATTTATTTGTTTTGCCCACCTGTTTTTTAAATAATGTTCTGCCTTGAAGAGGTCCTTCTCTGATTTCATCTGATTGGTGATCTAAACTTCTCCTGAATCTGGATGACATCTTGTCTGTTTCATTTGTAAAATTTTCTTCTATGTATTTATTAAAAATATTTTTCTATTCCTTTAGTATCGAAGTCATCTCCTTCTTTTATGTCTGGTTTATATGTTTGGTCTTTTTTTCAGTTTTCATAGATCTCAGATGTTCTATTCATATCATTATTGATTTATCTTTTTCATTGTCTGAATGTTATAATTGCTTTACCTTGCCTTTCAGCCCACATACACTGTCCTTCCCTGATCAATTCTGTTAGTTATTTTCCATAGAGCTTTTTTTTGACTTCTTGGACTTTTCATTTCCAGTTTTCAATGTGATATTTTTAAGTATTTCTATTTCATGGATGTATTCCATTTTTAAATCTGTGTTGATATTTCTTTGTGCTCTCTTGGAGTTCATTCGGGAATTTATTTCTGTCCTCTTTGATTTCATTGACCATACTTACAATTGCTCTTTTGAATTCCTTTTCTAAGATCTCATCTAGTTCATTCTTATTGGAGGACATTTTTGTAGGATTAGTAATTTTTGGATAAGTAATTTTGTCTTAGTTTTAACGTTTCCTGTGTTTTTTGCATTGGGACCAGAGTATCTGGTTTAGGTCATTGTTTGGATTATTTTTTTCAAAATTACCCTTTTATCTTCTAGTTCAAGAGAGACTCTGTTGTAGACTGTGTGGTGATACATTTTTTTTTCTGAAAATGTCTCTTGCCAATAGAAGGTATGAACTTTTGTTAAAGATGACAGCCACTTTAATTATGTCCTGAGATCATTTAAGACTATGTACTCAGTCTGCTTAAGCTAACTGCTTTTAAGGAAACAAATAATTAATTTTACTATTCCTTCAACCAGCTTTTACACCCTAAATTAAAAGTGTAATTTTGTGTGTTTGTTTTGTTTTTGGAGACAGGGTTTCCCTGTGTAGCTTTCGAGACTGTCCTGGCACTTGCTCTGTAGAGCAGACTGGTCTTGAACTCAGAGCAATCCACCTACCTTTGCCTCCTGAGTGTTAGAATTAAAGACATGCTCAGTTTAATGTTTTATTATTCATTTTTATTTTATGTGCATTGATTTTTGTCTGCATATATGCATGTATGAGGGTGTTGAATCCTCTGGAACTGCAAACAACAAACAGTTGTGAGTTGTCACATGGGTACTGGGAATTTAACCTGGCTTCTCTAGAAGAACAGCCAGTATCCTTAATCTCTGAACAATCTCTTCATCCTCTAAATGTATAGTTTTAATCTTAAACCAGATGCCCTCCCATGCTTCAGGTCTTGAATCATGTATGTATGTGTATGTTGTGGTAAACATTTGTTGATAAAACTCAACAGGTTAAAAGCAATCTTAGCCAACAAATATCCCTAAATGTTGGAAACACCGTGCAGATGTAGGATGTTAGTACCTGTGCGTGGTTTGAGCGCTGTGCTGAGCCAGCTGGGTTAGCAAATAAGTACCTCCCCTAGAAACCTCAGCTACAGATTTCTGTAAAGAAACCTTCAAGCCTTTCCCCTACCAGGTGTTCTATGCTGTCCAAAAAGATACAGAGCCAGGCTATTTAGGGACAGGCACTGGTTTAGAACAGATAAGAACAGAGATTCAGAACAGAGACAGGCAACAGGAACAGACAGGTGAGTCGTATGTAAAAGATAAACTACACATAGGCCAATAACAAATTGCAGTTAGATGTTAGAGGCAGGAGGAGAAGTAAAGAATTCAAATTCGAAATCGCTCAGATCAACTAACCCAAGAAGTTGCTTTATTTTTGTTGCTTAATTGAATACCAACGTGGGACCAAAATATTGTTTGTCTTTACTACAGTCTCTAGCCAAGTATTTTGTTCATTTGGGCATAGCACTAGGTTCAATCCCCAGAACTCCCCTGGGAATTGAATCTGTATGCAGAAATAATTATTACAAAAGGGTAGGATCACCATGCAAATATGGTACTCAGTTTAAAAGTTTGAATCTGAATCAGCTGGGAAAGTAAAGATTGATAGTACTGTGTGCAGTAAGATATCAGCTACTGTAGTGGGAAGGAAAAGCAGCGTGAGGCTAGTCTTCAGTACTGAGAATGGAGAAAAATAGATGTGAGAAAAGCACTCAGAGTGGGGGAACAATTAGGGTAAAGTGGGGAGAACAGAGAGTAAAGGCTAAAAGTGGAATGGAAAAAGAGGTTAAAAATGCTGCATTCCGCCATCTGAAGCGCCTGCTCTCAGGAAGTTGACAAGCAGAGACCATCACATCGCAGGTTAGCCCACATTCTTTGGGAACGACTATCAAAAGGAAAACAAAAATAGAAAGAGTAGAGGAAAAAAAGGAAGAGAAGAAAAGGGGAAAGAAGTGGTTAGGAGAGAAAAGTGAGGGACAATGAGAACAGAGCAAGACACCCAGCCTGCTAGGCTGAGACGGAATGTTAAATAAAGGGCTATGTGTGATGGATGGATGGAGGAGCCGTCTGAACGTGGTCTTTTACTTCCTTGCTGCCTGGAGGCTTAATTCTTAGGCATTTGTTACTGTACACCCAGTCACACCACTTTGTGGTAGGAGTCACAGATAGATGCTGGTTCTATCAGAGGGAGGCCATTCATGGGTAAGGTCACTTCTTCAGGTCACACCTTTGACTCCTCTTTCAGGAGTCAGGTTCTGTATGGCCAGGCCCTTGGTTGACCTTTCTGATGCCTGGCTCACTGATTAAATCTTGTGGTAGCATTCCCTCCAATTTTGACTCCAATCAGATTTCACCTCACATCGTTGTGTAGTTCTAAGTCAAGGTTCCTTTCCTCCAGCCTAGAGGTATTCTTAATTGCTGGATTTCATTGTGTGCGTACATCATACTTTTTGACTCTGTGTCCCCAGAGGCACAGATTTAGTAGGGATCTTTTTAAAGAATGGCTTCATACTTCTGCTCTGGCTAAATGCTGATAAGACACGGTTATCCCAGAGTCTTTCTTTAGCTGCCACCATTTTTGTCCCCTCCCCTTTTCTTTCTCTTTTAAATATTCATTACCGACCATAGAGTGTTGATATTCTAAGGCTCTCTCTTAGTTGTGGCTATGGTTATCCCCTCTCGCTGGAAGGGGGAGCTTACAGATGATGCCTAATCCTCTGAGAAAGACTTTGGATTTTTCTGTTTTGTAAAGATTTCTAGTTTATTTTCACGTTAAAACTAGAGACTTTCAGTTGTCAGTGTCTCCTTTGACAACTGTCAGGTAACCCCCCTAATTTTATTCCCTGGAGATCAGCAGACTGTGTCTGCATGTTGTATGCCGCCTTCTTCTGCTCTGTCCCATCCCCTCTTTTTAATTTTTCTTTTTTATCTTTTAACCTTTCCTTTTATTTTTATCTTGCAGGACCACACAAACCATCCCAGAGCCCACTTTTGACCACAGGATCAAAGTTTCCTGATCTTAACAAAGCTTAGTAGATAATCTACATTGGTTTAAAATACCAAATATAATAAAGCATCCCTTCATTTATGCAATGATTAGAATGTGGCATCATATGTTTCTCTTCTCCGGTATAATGAACTTTAAAAAAAATCCCGGGACCTTTTCAATGTACAGGCTACTGTGAGCTATGCCTTCAGTGGAGGATTTATTTGAAAAATGTCATTCATTCATACTTGTTTATAAGATCCAGGTTTCTCCAGCATCTTTATAATGTAGTTCCCTAGTCTCTTCTCACTTTGAATTGAAAGAGCTTCTACTATGGTTCACAGATTAATCTGTTGGACTTTAAAGATGGGATTGGTCTGTGATTTTAGAATTCTCACTATCAGAGCCCACAGAAGCCTATCCGTGTCTTCTCCCAGTAGTAGGCTGACTCCGCAGATCCCGATGGTCTTCGAGCGTGTCCTTATATTTTGAAATGTGTCGGGCATCCTGTCACTGCTGTTGCTGTTGGAGCTCCCTGAGAGCTTTTGTTTTGATTCTCTTCTTTACGCTCCCCTGCTCATATGAGGGTTTGGGGATTCACAGGCTAAATGTCAAGTGCCCAAATCTTTCACAAACCATCTACTATTTTCCAGTAGATAAGCCTGGCTTGTGTAATGGAGAAGAGACAGGAGGGAAAACAATAGCAGGCAGATGAAACGCCAGAAGCAACAGAGAAGGTTTGGCTTGGTTCTGCTGCTGTGGGAGAAGTACTAAGAAGAGATCCTCTTTGAAATGTGTTAGTGTTGTTGTTGTTGTTGTTATTATTACTATTATTACCTTTAATCTGTGTGTAGGCACACATGTGATGTGAAATGTCCTTCTGTATATGTGTTGTTTTTGTTGGTTAATGAATAAAACTATTTTGGCCAATGGTTTAGCAGTGTAATGCCAGGCAGGTAATCCCAACAGAGACATATATAGAGAGAGTAGGTAGAGTCAGGGAGATGCCATGTAGCTGACAAAGGAGAAAGATGCCTGGATCCTTACTGCTAAGGCACAGCCTCATGATGATATATAGATTAATAGAAATGGGTTGATTTAAGAGCTAGCTGTAGCTAGGAATATGCCTAAGTTATTAGCCAAACACTGTTGTAATTAATATAGTTTTTGTGTGATTACTTGGTTCTGGGTGACCAAGAATGAAAAAACTATCTCCATTTACATTCATGCACGCGCACTCTCATGCATGCGTGTGTGTGTGTGTGTGTGTGTGTGTGTGTGTGTGTGTGTATGTGTGTGTGATATGTTTTCACAGACTCTTTTCCTCCAGGAACTGTTTCATTGGAAATTTGTCCAGTTTCTTTTGGCAATGGTCCCACTTAAATGAGCTGTGAGTTTTCCTTGTTGAGTTATTGTATCACAGTTAAAGTTTCTATTGTGTAGACTCTGCTGTAGAGGCAGGAGGCTGCCATCCACCTGCTGAGGTACTGTGCGTTGCCACCTCCTCCAGCCCTATGCATTCCATTCTAGCAAAGGCTTGTGTTTATTATTCTCAGATGCCCTCCAAGCCTCTGGTACCAGGGGTTTTGGTTCTCTTATTCACTCTTCCTGGCTTTCTTAGGATGAGGAAGAGCTACCACTTCACAAAGGGCCAGGTGTAAATGGTAAAGCCACCCCAGTTCCTCTTATAACCCATGACTGACTTTGGGATTGAGACTTGGATAAAGCTCCTCTCTGATTCTTTATGTCAGGGTCAGTTCAAAGTCTCTTCATAATTGTAAATTTCAAGAGGCATTATTCAAGTAGGATAAATAACTTGGAGTTGAAATTGGAGGGGGAAGGAATATCAGGTTACTATCTCAGAATTCTCTCTTTAAAATCTTTCTACCTTAAATAGTTTTTAAATTCCCAGAATCTGATTAATTTCTCTTTTTCATTCTTTATGGCATATTCATGGATTTCACAAATTTTACTAATGTATTGCTACTTTGATATTCACTGATAGAATTATAAAAATTAAAGGGTGCTGTTTTTTCCTTTGTCACAATGGCTGGGCTTTAGACTGCTAGCGGTGTGGCTACTAAGACCCGGGAGAGTTCTGTTCCCCCAGACAATGACTCTGTTGCTGCTAAAGGTAGCTTTAACTAAACCTTTATCCTTCTAATAAAACTCTGATTCACAGGCAAGGGTGCAAACCTTCAATCTCAGAGAGTTAGAGTAGCAACTGGCCAACTTTCTCCCTTTGCTGGTATCCTCAAAAGCCTTTTTTACCTTCCACACTGCCCCAAGTAAAAAACCTACTCTACCCTCCTCCCTGCTTGCCGACTAGTTGCTAACCTCTCTGAGCCCTGGTTAATTTTATTAGTTAATGGAAATACAACACATCTTTATATAGTGAAACAAATATTCCACAATAAAGGGGCTGGAAAGATTTTGCAAGAGCAAGAGCTCTTCCTCTGCAAACTTGAGGACCTGAGTTCAAATCCCTAATACCCATGTGAAAAATCATGCATTGTCAGTATTGATGATTTACAGTGTGTCTCTTCTGTTTTTTTTAAAAAAGCGTTTTGTAGTTAGTTCTCAACTGACAGCGTACCTCTGAGTAATAGTGATGAGTTTTAGAATATAATGACCAGTCAGTTACATGTTTTACTAACCATTTGAACAACCCGAGTGTTATTTATGGCAGGCAAGTCCAAGGAAACTAGCAGATGCAGGCTCTGGATTTGGAAGTAAATATTGTAGGAGAATTGGAGTGTTGCTATAGGCATGGCAATATTGAAATGCGAATTTCTCGGTATGTGGCAGTGCGAAGTGTGGAGGCAGCAACTTCCTTTCATTCTTCCCTAGAGTGATCTTGTTGACAGAGTGTTTGTGGATGATCTACAGCACTTAAATTTGACTTGAAGATTGTCATGACTCATGGTGCTTCGAAGTTCTGTTGAAATTCAACTCCAATCATCCTTCAACTGAATCTTTTTCTAAACTTATTTTAAGCAATTGATTTTTACAGCAACAATACATTAATTTTTGTGATGTCAAAACCATTATTAATAATAAAGTCTTTGCACAGAGTGCTCTGAGTAACCTACGATTCCATCACAGGATGAATGGCTCACACAGTTTCACTGTCGGCAAGACAATTCATGAGAAAAATATGTGCTTTTCTATTTAGCTTTTCTAAAAAAAGAATATTCTTTCTGTGTTTTTAATAAATTCTGTTTCAGTACCCAACTGCCCTTCCTTCAAATGTGAAAAAATATGACAAGAAAGGTCTTTTAACTATTGAACAGCAAATTAAAAAATCCCAGAGAAGGACTATACAAAATACGAATTGATCTAACCTTTCGATTTCTGTCATAAAAAAATAATTCCTGTTTCTAAACAATATAATTAATCCTTAACAATCAGTTTTGTAATTTGGGGCTTTTCTGAAACTTTTGGCTATGGCCTGTCCAAAGAAGTGGTTGAAAAATCCAGGTTCTTTTCTAATGGGGGAATGTATCTATGAATATGATGATTTATGTTATTCATGGCTCATATTAAGAAACAAAATAAAATCTAGAAAGACTCACATCTCTCTGTGCCTCAATTGTTGGTAGTGTTTAGCAACGAGCAGGTAATAAACCAATCAGTGATTCATTGACGAAGGGACCACTTCAGGTTGGTGATACCTTGCCACTCTCAATGTCCTTCTCAGCATAACGGATTTTATGAGTTCTTCATGTACAAGCACAGAATAGTGAAATATATATATTTTATTTTTTATATTTATTTATTTTATTTATTTATTATATTTATATTTATATATATTTATAAATATATATATATATATTTCACTATTCTGTGTCAAAATATTCTGCTTCTGCAATTGTTTCATGTTGCCATGGCTTTAAAAGGACTTGAGCACTGACGGTCCCTGTTCTGAGTGGTCCATTGCTTTCAGAGCCTTAAGTCTGACTGTGGTGGTTGGCCAGGGCCTTTCAGTGTTCACCAGAGCTTTCCTGCTGTCGTGTCCGGGATTTATTCACAGAGCTTTAGCTGCCACAGAGAGGCTGCTGAATATTTATACAAAGAAAGCCCTGGAAACCCAGAACAATTTTCTCTGAGGCGGATTTCAGAATTCCTGTTTCAACTAGCTTGTCAATTTTAAGATTAATCCCCAACCACAAAGCATGCATCTGTGCTTTGGGAAGGCTGCTCTGATTGGTCTTCCTTGGTCCTCGCTGCATCATTCCTATGCCATTTGGATGCCATTAGGATGCATCCATCATCACTGACTCCTTCCCTGAGGCATGCAGCTAGATCTTATTCACCCATGTGTTTTCACTACCTAATCAGGACCCGCACCACCGTGCGGGAAAATGCCTGTGTGTTCAGTTAATCACCAGTTTACATCCAGGAAAGAGAAAATTTCCAAGAGAAAAGGTTAAAATCTGAGCATCTGTATATACAGTATCAACTTTCTTTTTTTTTTTTATTGAGAAAAGGAAGAAAAAAAAAAAACAAGTTTCCACCTCCTCCCAGCCTCCCATTTCCCTCCCCCTCCTCCCACCCTTCTCCCCCTCCTCCCACCCTTCTCCCCCTCCCCCCACTCCTCTCCCTCTCCAGTCCAAAGAGCAGTCAGGGTTCCCTGCCCTGTGGTAAGTCCTAGGTCCTCCCCCCTCTGTCCATATCTAGGAAGGTGAACATCCAAACTGGCTAGGCTCCCACAAAGCCAACACATTGCGTAGGATCAAAACCCCATGCCATTGTCCTTGGCTTCTCATCAGCCCTCATTGTTTGCCATGTTCAGAGAGTCCGGTTTTATCCCATGCTTTTTCAGTCACAGTCCAGCTGGCCTTGGTGAGCTCCCAGTAGATCAGCTCCACTGTCTCAATGGGAACAGTATCAACTTTCTTAGACATTCCAGTCATTGTCATCTGTTTGCTCTTACAGCTGTTTTCATTCTTCTTTTCAGACCTGTGGTTGTCTACTAAACTCTTTCTCAAGACAGAGAATGGACGATCAGCCCCAGGTATTGTAAAAACGATTGTTATAACCGCAATATTTCTCTTTATTTTGCATTTATGTGTCAGTGTATACTCACACATGGGTGGATGTCATTGGGGAATAGAAGAGAGTGTCAGATTCACTGGAACTGGTGGTTTTGAATATATTTAATCTTAAAATGTGTAAGACTTAGCTGAAAGCAACCAGGATCTAAGAGATATCTATTGGAACAATACACAAAGCTTTATAAATAGTTTTGAAATAAGTTAGACTCCCATTCTCATCTAGTAGATATCAGTTCTCACTGAGATTGTAATTCTGCCTAACATTAGAGACATAACCATCCAATGTTCTAATCTTTCTTCTGATGATCATGGTATTGCTACTAGTATAGCAGTAAAATGTAAAAAATTAAAACATGATAACACATTTAAAATAACTTTTGGAGATTCAAGAGTTTTTGTATGTCTGGATCCATGGGTGTTATTTTAATTTTTAATTGAGAAATAGATCACGAACCTGTCTGGTTAGTGGGCATCTATACCACCCAATCACTAGACAATATAGGACATATATAAATCAGTCCTGTTTCCTGAATGTTTCCTTCATTATAATCTTTCCTGATAAAGTTACAATCAGGGATGCTGCTGTTGAGAAGCAGTTTGTATCCTGGGTTGATCTGAATGTTGTTTCTCATTCTTGACTCTTGCCTTCTTCCCTCTCTCTCTCCCCCTCCATCCTTTTGTTCTGAACAACATCCTGTATGCCAAGCTGGATGTGGATTTGCTCTACAGACAAAGTCGACCGTGAACTTCTGATCCTCTAGGTTTATGCTTAATTTCTGGCTTTTTCTAAAAAATGCAAAACAATGCGTTATAATTGTAGTACCACAATTGCTGAGCAATTTTTTTCAATTAATTTTTCAGGACTTGTTTTGGCAGGCTTTTATAGACAGTAACTTCAAGGACAACGACTCCAAGGCCAGCTGCCAGCTGCAGTCTGAATGAATTTAGCACACACAGGCTTAACCAGGCACTGGGAATCTCAAGGGCTCACTCCGCCAATCTCACAGCTGACATGACAACCTGTTGAAGGAAACAGAAGATTTTTGAAAAAAGACATATTCAGATAGGTTGTATGGAAACTTCTTCACTCTTATCTGCAGAAAGCTGTGGATACTTATCCTTCTGTCTCCCCTTGCTTTTCTTGGGTACCTGGGCCCCAGGTGTATTTAATCTATTATCATCAAATAACTCATAGTTAGTAATTTTAAAGTAATTGGTATTAAAATGGTGACAATGCTATTCATTTGTAGTTAACATTTCTATTTAAGATATTTATGAAATTATATTGTAGGAAAAAATAGATGTAGCCATATAGTCAATTGTGTATAGAATTATGAATGAGACACCCATCAGTAAAACCAACTTATATTTTTGCATCGTCCCTGAACAATTTCTTTGATAACTACTTCAGTCCATGGCCGAAAACATGGTAGTTTCACAGTGGTGTAAGGGTGAGCCATGGGCCTTTTGGTTCCAGCTCTGTGTTTGCTCTCTCTCCTGAATCTACTCAAGGACTAAACAGAACTTGGATAATGGAGTACCAGGCTTGAAAGCTTCTTCAGAAATGAAACCATTGTGCTGGCAAATGTGTCTGTCCATTTCTAAATCACTAAATCCAATTTGGGGGCCTCTAAATGAAAACGCTTTATTTCTGGTACTGAGATTGTCTCTGATGAAAGCCAGCTCCACAGGGGCATTGGACCAAATGCTGGCAACAATGTTCTTTACCACCGAAAGCTATGCCCCCAATTCATGCATACAGAGTTTATTTTTAAAAATTGGGTTTCCTAGGCCAAGGTCACAAAACCTTGTGGTGTCTTAGGGTAATTCATATAGTGCCTTCAAAAGGCTCTTTCTTCCTATAAGGTTGATTTTGGGGAAAAAAGCAACGTTGGTCAAGTCATTTGTTTTTCTCTTATGTTGACCTTAGAAAGGGGGAAGGATTGGTTAACCTGAAAGAAAAAGCAAGCTTGGCTAGGAATGTGGTATCTCACCAACAAAGAGTTTTGTGGGTTTTTTTTTTGTTGTTGTTTTGTTTTGTTGTTGTTTTTTAAATAGGTCTTTGGACTTTTTAAGAGTAGATGCTTTCACCAAGAATCCTAAATAGTGTTATAGTTCAATGTGAAAGTCAATGATCATGCAAGAAAAGAGAGTCTCTGTATATTCCTGAGAAAAGTGAAAACAGATGTCCCAGAGAACCCATGACTGATTTTTATTAATGTATCTACTTAGAGAAAAAGGCATTTCTTCTAAAGGCTTTGCCACTCTGATTAGTGGCTCTAGAAAGAGAAGCTAACCTGGGAAACAAACCTACCATTTTTCAAGATTCTGAAGCTCATGCCTAAATTATATGCAAATAAGACACCTGATGTGTATAAGGATGTGTATAAGATGGAAGAATGCAGACTTCCAGAAAAGGGGGTGTGTTTAGCTGTGAGAGGTTGGATCTAGAAAGCTGGTGTCATGGTAACACAGGGAGGAGGAAGAGAGTCAAGTAAACTCTCTCAGGTGAGCAGGGAAATGACTCCAGCGGTTAGGGAAGCGGCATGGCCTCTGTCCTCTCTGCACATCCCTCCCCTTTTCTTCTGCACTATCTGTCCCATTTCAGAAGAGGGGATTTTTGACGATATTCATGAAACTGAGGCTCTCTAATTAAAAATGTAGTTGACGTTCTTTTTTTTTTTTTTTTTTAAAAATATTTTCAAGGATTCTGTCAGCTGTGGTCCTAGGAAGAAAGGGACAGCTTCCTCAGAAGGGCAATTGACCAGACACTGTTGGCTCGGCAGTTCAAAGCACTGGCTGCTGGCTGCTCTTCCAGAGGACCCCGGTTCCATTCTCAGTACCCATATAGTGTACCACAACCATCAGCAACTCCAGTCTCGGGTGATTCAATGCCCTTCTTTTGTCTGAACAGACAGGCTGTAGGCACATCTCGTACACATCAAATAGAAATAAAGGCTGAAAGAGAAAGAAGCTTTTGAAAGCAAAGGGCCTGTTCTTCTCAGCTCCTTCTTCAACGCTGTGTGTGCTGCCATGCTCCCCACCATGACCATAATAGACTAAGCTTCTAAAACTGAAAGCAAGCCCCCAGTGCAGTTATTTCTTTTATAGGAGCTGCCTTCGTCGTGGTGTTTCTTCACAGCACTAGGGCAGTGACTAAGGCAGAATGTACTGGAGCTTGCTGAAGTCCCTTTCTAATTTACTGTGCAGGGCACACAGTAGGACAGAAGTGGCTGAATTAAAGGGTTCTGGAGAGAACAGACTATCTAGGCATGTGTATCTACTGTGTTCACAAAAGCATTAGACTATATATCTATATCTATATCTATCTATCTAACTATCATCTATCATGTATCATCTATATCTTGTTAGTGTTACTATTTAAAGTGTTAGGAAAGGAAAAGGACATAGCACATAGTTTAAATTGTGTGGTGACAGAACTCCAGCCTGACATCCAAGTTGCTCACTAAATCCCTTCACATAAGTCTCTCGAGGAAGAGGTTTTGATAAATTTAACAAAATTATGAAGTTTGGACCTTTTCAGCTGGAATAAGAGTAGTATGTGAAAAACAGGGTCAGCTGAGCTAGTGGATTCACATAAGAGAGCATGCGTTTGAAAAGCATTTGAACCACGGAAATTCAAACTCATAGTAACTTGGTTCCAGCTACTTGACTGAGTTCTCTTAGCATGTGTTATTCCCATACATCAACATTCTCTTCCTTTCGGAATCCCTCAGTCTCTCCTCTTTTCCCAAAAGAATCACGTCATTCCCAGTGCTTTATCTCTGCATTATGGTCACGGAGCAAGATAGAGGTTCTCAGCTTTTGTGTCACTGTCTTCCTGCCTGCTGCCATGACGGTCATAGAGTCACCCTGAAACCATAAGCCCCTGAACTAAATACTTTCTTCTACAAGTTGCTTTGGTCATGGTGTCTCTTCCAACAATAAAAGTAACTAAGACAATATGGGTTTGCAGAATGTAACAAAAGAATCTCCAATAGCTTGGCAGTGGCCCAGCCTGACAAAGGGGAATGACAATGCAATATGTCTCATTTCAATAGCAAATAAATCAGCATTTCTCTTCCCCACACATCAACAAATAGAAAGGCTTGAAGCGGTGACTCTCATCTTCCTCATGCATTCGTATTTCAGTGCCCTGAAGGCAATCTCAAGAAAAGCACCATAAAATAAAAGACACATAGCAGGACATGAAAAGGACTTACCTGTTTGATTTCATTTTAAATTATTGTTATCATTTTTAAGAGGTTTGAATCTGAAAACTTAAAACGTATGTGTACTTATTCATATATTTGGTGAGAAATAGATACTACTTTAAGTTATTGGATACACAGGATAACTAAAGATGTTATTATAAGAAAATTATATAACACTAAATACATTAGAAAATTTTAAACATACTTTTTTAGATAAAAAGATGTATTTATATATGAGTGCTTTATATATGAGTGCTCTATCTTCATGCATACCTTTATGCTGGAAGAGGGCATAAGATCCCACTATAGATGGTTGTGAGCCACCATGAGGTTGCTGGGAATTAAACTCAGGACTTCTGGTACTCAAGTAGTTAAAGAAGACAGTATCTTACCCCTTATTTGCCAACAGACTGGAATGTTAGATCAAAAGGAAACTCCCTGGCATAGGGAACAAAATGGCTACCTATAGTATCTATTGGCATATCAGGGAAAGAGTCTGTTAAAACAAAGTAGACTAAGATCTAGTAACAGGTAGATCCATTGGTTGAAGTAGTCCTACAATATGATAGGGCACTCGGCCTGCTCTATGAAAAACAGAGATTATTGTATAGCTTTAAAAGAAAATTGTTTCAGCCGGGCGGTGGTGGCGTACGCCTTTAATCCCAGAACTCAGGAGGCAGAGGCAGGTGGATCTCTGGGAGTTCGAGGCCAGCCGGGTCTACAAGAGCTAGTTCCGGGATGGGCACCAAAGCTACAGAGAAACCCTGTCTCGAAAAACAAAAAAAAAAAACAAAAAAAAAAAAAGAAAATTGTTTCTATGTAAACTACTTGGGAATCATTAGAAATAATATGGATGTACTAAAACAAAGTCATTGTAAAAAAGGGGGAGACCTGAGATAAAGTAAATAACTGGTCCTCATTCTCATTTCCAGGCTCAGGCTCCTTCTAGACAGTAACTGTGATGTCAGCCATCACAGGGGTTTTGGTTCTTTTGCTAATTGCTGTTGAGCCTTGCATCATTGCTGCCATAACTAAATGGATAATTCTTGTCTGGGTGCCATTAAGCTGTTGGTTATTAGATCCCAATATATGCAGGTATCCATCACAGAATCAAGGATTTGACTCAGGGTATAACTCAAGTTACATTTTGAATCTTAAGAGATTACTATACCTAAGTAATCTACAAAACAAAAATGCCTTTCATCTATAAGCCCCTTGCTCAAGGACAGATACTTTTGGAAATTCTAAAGGCTGTTTATGGGAGATAATAAGCCACATGTCTTCACTTCCCTAAACACGCACACCCTATGTGCTTGTTCACATGTGAGTAGAAGGTACATCGGCAGGATGTATGCTTTGCCCATGATTGAACCTGATGGAAAATTTGAATTGTGGGTTTTATGTCCCTACATACCATGACTGAGGGCCATTTTCTGGAAACGCAGAGATAGACCTGGCCAGAAAGTCTATCCACCTGGCCAGTTTTTGGTTAAATCTTACTTTCAATTTGACAAACAAAATAAAGCAAACAACAGTGACATCAGAGATCTAGTCCCAGGCCAGTCATGGTACTGTATGCTTTTAATAGAAGAACTAGGGAGACTGGGGGCAGGTGGGTCTCTGTAAATTCAAGGACAATCTCGTTTCCATAGAGAGTTTTAGGCTAGCCAAGGCTATCTACTGAGACTTGTTCTTAACAAATCATATAAAAACAAAAATAGTCTTTATTTTATCAGTTTAGAAAAAAGGAGGCATGATTGACTGTTTTCCAAGGAACAGGAGTTTGGCACAAATATTCCCTCCAAGATGATAGTCTGCAAGGAAGTTAAAGACATCGATGGTGCAGATGCTAAATAAAACAGAAAACGGCAACTTAATGGGAGGGAGAAAAGAAGTCCTTCTGAGTTACAGTATGAAAGGATGAAATCACGCTATTTCAGTTCCAGACCTAGCTCTCAGAAAGAGAAGCTGCTCTTTAATTGCATATTAAAAGCCATCATTAAATGCACAGAGCCCCAGAAGATAATGAGTAAGAGCACTTGATATGACAAGGACAGTAATACAGTCGACAGGCATAAAAGATCCGTGGAGTCTTGTTGAACGGTGAAAACGTATTCTTCTCTTCCTTCTCTCCACATTCTATATTTTATCCGGAGAAGCAGATCCACTCAGAATGCAACTTGAGCGCTTTCTGTCTTATTGCTAAAGAGGAAGCCTCATCTGTTAAAATGCAAATGTCACAACAAACATGTCAAGCATGCTCAGGGTACATAAAGAGGAGGCACCATCTATAAGTTCCAATGCTCTGGGGCTTCTGTCACACAGGTTCAAGATGCAGCAACAGGGTCGGTTTTTAACTTTTTGTTATTTCATTATGAAAGGAAGAAGAAAATATCCATGAAATAAATAATTAACCAAATTATATGTCCAGACTTATAAAAATGCTGATAGAAGCTTGGAGAACACCAAAATTGTGGGGTGGATTATATAAATAACTGGAAGGGGCAGGCAGAGGAACACAGGCATGGCTACTTTGATAGAGATGAACCGAATGGATAGAAATATTTTCCTGCTTAAAGAAGCCAGATGTAGTCAAATTTGACTTTGAAATTAGAATGTTTATTTTTTTCTCAGTGTTATTCATTTTCAGCAAGAATAAAAACCATAACGGCCTTTTAAAATTCAGTGTTCTTTGTTCTAAGCTTCATTGTAGCTTGTTAAAGAAACTTCAAGACAAAGAGACAGTTCATTAGTCATAAATATTGTATTATATGAAATCATTACATGTATGACTGACTATGCAAAGTAAGAGTAGACTGCACAGAAAATTGAGCGCCACCAAACTAAAAACTGTCATAATCATTTGATGTCCCATTTTGGTTCCATAAAGGTGACGGACTACGTATAACTTTTCTTTTTAAAGGCTATATATCAGGGAAAAGGGGCTACTTGAAAATGACTGAGAAGAGGCAGAGTGATTAGAAACACACCTGTAAGTGTCTAGGCTGTTTGCTTCACATTTATTTTATGCTTAAAACATGCATAGACATTATAATTATACGGCAGAATCTTATGCCTAAATGTTGACAAGAATCTTTTAAATAAAATTGTCAGTAATAAATGTTTACGCCGGTTTAACCAGCAGGTCTGTCACCTTACTGCCAAGTACAGAAGTCTTGCTGTCAGCAGCATCTTATGTTCAAAAAAATTTGGGATTTAAGGTGGGCAAGATGGTTCACCCTTGTAGTCGCAGCGTTCAGGAGACTTAGGCAAAAGAATCACTATAAGTTTGAGTCAGCTTAGGCTACAGAGGTAGGTCCTGTCTCATACAAACAACAAACAAACAAACAACAAGGTATTTTTCTCTTTCAATAAGGTTTATTTTTTAATTGACATGCAAAATGTATATATACATATATACCCATATATATGTATATATATATATATATACATATATATATGGATTACAGTACAACTTGACACACACACAATGCATAAGGATCAAATAGGATAATTACCATTTTGCAATAATAACTTGTACAAAAAGGTATTTTAAAGAGTTGAAGCGATTACAAGAAAGACAAATGTGATTTAAAGGAAGTGAGAATAGTAAAAGGATTTCAGATTGTTAAAATGTGGTTGAGAAAAAAAAAGACAAATATCTATACTGAAGCTCTCAAAGACACAGTTTTCACCCTGGCTTCCATTTGCACCATCGTGCGCCTTCTCTTTTTCTGCTCCCACGGTTAGTGGTGGAGTAAGTGTGTGCTTACTGAGTGCAAGCTTAGTTTGCATCTCCAGCCCTTAAAAAAAAGGCTGCTGACTGACACAGAAAAGGAGCAATTGAGCAGTGCCGCTGTGTGTATTTCTGCACCGGGCAGACAGCTTTAGTGAAGTTGTCTTCACAATTTCCACGTGAAATGTAAATGACTGTTGGTATTTTAAGTGTCTTTAAAACACATTTGAATACTAATATTTACTTATTTTTTTCAATTTAGTTCAGTTTAAAAGTAATTTAACAATCAGTTATACTTTGTTGAAAGCAAATGCTATCCGTGGTGCATCTAATAAAAAACATGTAGCATTTATATCTTAAAATACTCACAAGTGTTTAATCTCACAAAATTTTCTTCAAGTCTAACCCTCACTTATCATTGTCACATTATATATTTTCTTTCTCGGTCCACTTTAAAAAAGTTTAATTGAAGCGTTATTATACAGAACTTTTGTGTTGTGAATTCAAATTTCCAGAGTTTGTCTGCATCACCTGTGCTGTTTACTTTCACTTCCTGTTTTTGTCAGAGTTTAAGTTCTTTGTTGTTAAACTGTCAAATTGTCTTAACTTAAAAGTTCTAACTCTATATTGTTCCTTTTCTGTCATATGGAGGCTGCTTGTTCATTTCCTGGCTACCCAGACTCCCAAAATAACCACACAGAAACTGTATTTAAATCACTGCTTGGCCCATTCGCTCTAACTTCTTATTAGCTAGCTTTTACATCTTAATTTAACTCATCTCCATTAATCTGTGTATCCCCACGTGGCAGTGGCTTACCCGGAAAATTTCAGCATCTGTCCCTGACAGCGTCTCTATGGCTTCTCTCCTGACTCCACCTTTCTTTCTCCCAGCATTCAGATTAGTTTTTCCCACCTAGCTCTGTTCTACCCTATCACCGGCTCAAGACAATTTCTTTATTAACTAATTGTATTCACAGCATACAGAGGGGAATCCCACATCACTTCTACATTTAAAGACCAGGGAAACGCTAAATAGTTTACTTTGAGGAACACTTAATGCCAAGTCTTTCAACTATGTCTTGCAGTAGGGAATGGCTTTATTTAGATAGAATGCTTCAGTACTTTCATTTCTATGTATTCTGAGATGGACTTCTCCCACAATGGTGATACGTAGCTCTGCAAATGATAGGTTAAAACAACACAAGTTTTAGCTTTATAGCGTTAGAATAGTTAATATATTTGTTAATATGTAGTTATATATTATTCTGCATAGTTAACATAGGATGGTTAATATATAGTTAATACCGAGAAAATCAACCCTGAGAGAAAATTCTTTCGGAATATTTGGTGGAATCAAGTTTGGAAAGAATATTAAAGATCATACCATCTAAATTCTCAGTTCAGGAAATGAAATTGACAGCCCTAGTACACTGCTAGGATATCTATAGTAAATGTCAGACTCACAAAAGGAAAGGATGCTGACTTAGCTAATGTACCTTTCATGTGATACGAGAAGACAGTCCTCACAGGAAATAAGGAGTCAGCTAGCCAGGAACCTTGTACTTTTTGATGCTAAATTGTTGGATAAGTGGGTATCCTGGGGGTGTATGATGGACAGGATGCTTCTGACCTCATTTCTATTTTTGGTTGTGAGCCCAGCCTTTAACGGCTGACCTCATTTAAAAAACCTTCTACTTTAACTTACTAGACCCTGTTCCTTCAGATTCTTCTCTGTCACCCTGCAGTGTCCTCTGAAGAAATGGTATCTCCCCCTTCCTTAAAGAGAGGCTGTCTCTTGAATGAGGGACTTCTGAGCTACTATGAGAACACAAAGTACTTTCATGGCATTTTAAAAGGATAAAGGCTGGAGACAGCCAGTGAACCCTTTCTGCTTTTGCTGCCTACAAATTGCCATGGTGTTGTATTGAGAGGACTATGAGCTGAATGCCACAATGTAGTTTTCAGTTTAAAAAATCTTTTCATATTCTGTTATTTTGTTACCTGAAGTCTTATCATATTGCTTTGTTCATGTATTCATCACTGGGAATGCAGCTTGGCATATGGTAGGTGCTCTGTAAAGTACAATGATGAACAAGCACCCTAATGGGGTTTACATCCAAGTAGTTAAAGTTCCCACATATAACACACATAGCTCTTTTTTTTTTATCACCTTGTTAAAAAATGGTCCATCTTGGTGACTGTTTATGTTAACATAATGTGATAGAGATACAGGCTACCAGGTTAACTGGTGACAGGCGCCATGTTGTTTATTTGACCTAGAAGTAATATCCATGGGAATCAATCACATTTCCCTGAGTAAGCTCACTTCAAATACCATGACAAAACAGGCTTGAAATTGTAGATAGTGGCATAAAAGGACCACCTAATTATACTTCAGATGGTATTAGAAGTTTGATTATGAAAAGAATCTGAGGCCAGAATTCATAATACCAAGGGAGGTTGTCAAATTGCAAAAAAAAAAAAAAAAGTTTAGGTTACAATTTAGTAAGCCAGTATGTAGCATAATTCGCCTCTAAATCTTTAAGTATTTGCACAGTTGTTAGGGCTATTCTTGGAGGGGACTTATCAGTCAGATGCCTTGGAGGTCATCTTACTTTATAGTTGTTGTTTTAAAAAGATCTCTCTTCTATATCTCTTCACAAGCAGCAGGTAGAGCATGGGAGCACATATTTTAGCTACTCAAAATTAAAGTGAATACAGCTGAGAAATTATGAAATGTGATCCGTGTCTTCAGCGATAGGCAGATAATTAACGGACTAGTTATGTTGGGAATGGAATTTGCCGTTCTATTCCTATCAGGGTTGCAATCACATGATCAGCTTTCCTTGTGCTTTCTTTTTCCACTACCCAAGATCCAGAGCAAAATTTGCAAGTCATTAGGTTAGAGTGAATCAAAATAAGAGGGCCATGGGATGAGAATTTGGAGGCCTGCTGTCTCTGAAGAGGGAAAGAGAGGGCAGTTAAGTGTAACTGGCAGTTCTTTGATTTAGACTGCAGCTTATTGTAACAGGGAAACTTCCTGGGAAATAAAGGAAAGATCTCACAGTTTCCGACAGGTACATGAGATACTTGTGTGATCTGCTCCCGTTTCTGTGGCAATGCTGTGAAAGAGAGAAGTCCTTGCTTAGTTTTCCTGTAAGGGACATGTTTCATCTCAGAGCAAATAATGTCTTTAACTTTCTGAAGAAGCAGGTCCGTTTTCCCTCTGCAATGCTGAATATGCAAACTGTTTGTCTGTGCTCTACAGTTTATGTGTCAAGTGTCAAAGCAGGTTGGCTTATCCTAACATCATTAAGTTCATTTTGTGGCAAATGACATTGTGCATTCCTTAAGAATTCATAATAATATTTTTCAACATAGTTCTAAACTTAAAATATGATAGCAGGATGGTCCCTCTAAGGTTAATTGTGTTCTTGTAGTAAGTTGGTAGTGGCTAATGACTGATACCTTTTATATCCTTGTAAGATATAGCTATGTTTACTGATCCATAAGTCATTTGATTAGTCAATAAGAATTAGCACACAGAGAACAGTGATAGACTCTGTGGATGCAATAGAAAATTCTAATTAGAAATGTATAGGTCAGGACAGAAAAATATGCAAGGATGGGGGATGGGGGATGCCTGGGTAGCAAAGGGGGTTGGGTTAAGATCTGGGCTGGGGAGCAAAAGGAATGCCACAAGGTGAAGATGGGAAACTTGGCCTTAATACATTATCACTATGAAAGTAGGGGATCTTAAGGAAAGCAGGGACTTTCTGTGATTAGGTTTGGATTTTAGGGATGTTACTTTTGGCTGTCATGCAGGAAATGAATCACAGAGAAGCTGGAAATCTAAGGTTAGGAAGCTGCTATAATTCAAGCAAAATGACTATGTGGAGTGGGGACTTGTAGACATTCCTCATGACAGAAGGGGAGAAAGAATCTAAAATTCTTAGGAAAATAACCTAAAATAGACAGAGTAAGAAATGAGAACTCATAAGAAACAAGCCGCCAAGAGGCAGTCAAGGAGTTAGAGGTAATATCTGGGCGTGGTTTTGGGGAGCAGATGCTAACAACAAAATGAGTCTGTTTTACTTGTGTCTCTGGGAAGAAAAATGCTTTGATGTTTGTGTCACATAAAAACTAAAGCAATGCTTCACTTAAAGCAGAAGATATAGTGTTACAGTTACAGTAACGTCCCATTAAGGGAACATTCTTTCATTCACATCAACGGACTCTCTAGCCCTAGTGGAGACCTAAAACTCCAACTGGGCAAGCCAGTCACCTGACTAAGAACTCTGGAAGGCAGTCCCATTCACGCCCCAGGAAGTTGTATCCACCTAAAGGCACACACTAAAGATACTGGAGGAATAATTCTCCTTTTAACAAGATCACATGCTTTTCCTTCCCATAATACCCGGACCCTAGCACAGTTTCGCTAGAGCTACCATAAGATTCTTTTGGATCTGTTTACCTCTCTGAGTCCCTACTCTAAAGGGTGCTTCATTTAACTTTTCTTCTCTCCTCATTTGTTATCCTTTTGCTTGCAGGCCAGAGTCGAAGTGTGCTTCTTGGGGACATCGGGCTCTTTCATCCCTTTTCTGTAGCGCCCCTCCCCATCAGTGGCTGGTTTTCTACCACGCTGCTCACCAGCGCCAATCCAACAGTATTGCCTTTTCTTTCTCTTCTCCTCCTCTCCATCTCTCTCCTTTTGGTAACTGTTGGGAATTACAACCTATCTGCCCTGTCAATAAAATTGTTCTCAAGCTTTCTTCTGAGCCTGTTCTTAAATTCTTTTGTTAATGAGACTAAAAACCCCAAGAGGGTCCTCCAGATACCACTAACGTGACAGTTTTGATGAGACTCACCCAGATTTCTAGTAGCAACAGAGATTAACATGTTATCACTATTATTTGGTTGACTGTCAATAGTTTGATAGTTCTTTGGGAAGGGATATTGGAAAAAATCTTCCTAGGAGACTAGAAGAAATTTTGTTAAGTTTCTTCCATCTTCTGCCAGGCTTCAGGGATTGAACTACTTAGGCTGTGAACAAATGAAGAAAGGACAGACATGCAGACACACTGAAAATCTCGATCAGATTGTCTGGGCTCATCGATGAAGAAGCTCAGTGTGTTTATTATATACGGTTCAATAGGGAGGTGACATTATTGCATACTGCTGAGGAAAGAGGCAGAATTATTACATACAGCTGACTATGAAGGCAGATAATACAAGCTAGAGTTATCTAAAAGGAGGGAAGATCAATTGAGAAAGTGACTCCATACGATCTGGATATAGGGTATTTTCTTAATGAGTGATTAATGGGGAAGAGCTTAGCCCACTGTGGGCGGTGCCATCCCTGGACTGGTGGTCCTGGGTTCTATAAGAAAACAGGTTGAGCCATCCATGGGGAGCAAGCCAGTAAGCAGCACCCTTCCATAGCCTCTGCGTTAGCTCTTGCCTCCAGATTCCTATTGCTTGAGTTTCTGTCCTGTCTTTCTTTGAACTGTGATATGAAAACATAAGCTGAATAAATCCTTTCCTTTGCAACTCTTGTTTTGGTCATAGTGTTTCATCACAGTAATAGAAACCCTAACTAAGGCAGCAGGGTTATTATATACACCTGGCGAGAAGCAATCTTCAAGCCATAAACATGAGGGGAGAAGGCCAGGGGCTATGTCTTCTGCACACACTGTCAACTTTTTTACTTGAACCACGAGGCATTTTTCCATCTTTCTGAGCTGCACTCTCTTAGTGAGTATTCTATCGCCGTGGAGAGATTCCATGGCAGCAGCAAGACTTAAAAAAGAAAGCATTTAATTGGGGCTTGATTACACTTAGAGATTTGGGATATTATCCTCATAATGGGAAGCATGGTGGCACATAGGCAGATACAATGCTGGAGAAATAGCTGAGAGTTTTACATTGGATGGCAGGCGTCAAACAGGAAGAGAGACAAGCTCTGGGCCTGACCTGGGCTTCTGAAACCCCAGAGTCCACCCCCAATGGCACACTTCCTCCAACAAGGCCACACCACTCCAAGAAGGTCACTCTTCCTGGTACCACTCTCTAATGACCAAGCAATTAAATCTATGAGCCTATGGGAGTCATTTTTATTTAAACCACCACACGTACCCAGAAAAGCCTTTGCCAACTCTCTCATGGGGCCCAGGCAGTGCAGTCCTTGACATAGCTTGCTTATATTAGCAATGCATACTCACTGGGACTTCCCTCAATACCGACAGGTTTACTGACCCAGAGTCGTTAAGGCTTATTAACAATTCAACCCCAAGACTTGGCTTTAACAACCTAGCACAGTCTATCTGTTTGTGGCTACAAAATCCCAGCAGTTGTTCCCACCAGATGCCAAACAGAAATAACACTGCACTTAATGCAAGTCAGAAAAGCAAGCCACGCTGCCGCTTTCCCAAATGCTCACTAAAGACAACAGCAGTAGAATACAGAAAGGGCTATGTCTCACGCAAACCTGTCTTCAAAGAACGTTTTAAAAATCATCATTATATCTTTGCTTACAGCATCTAAATATTGTGAAAAAGTCTATTTTTTTTTTTTTGTTCAACCTGCTATAATAGAATACCATAGCCTGAGTAGCCGACACCAGACTGAGATAAGGTTCTTAGTAGGTCAGGTTCTTGGAGATGCCTGTCATTCTTGTTTGCAGATAATCTCTTATGTGTCTTCAAATGACAGAGATAAAGAAAAGCTTTTGTCTCTTCCTTCTCTAAGGACCCTGAACCTTTCATAATGGTTCCTTTATTATAGTCTTACCTAAACCTAATCACCCACCACAGACCCCGCCTCTTAATGCCATCCCCTTGGGTTGTTGGGAAGAACAGAAATCCACAGCTCACAATGATCACTATACCATGAATGTCTTGCCACAATCCAATGAAGTCAGTAATTCCTATAAAGATTAACCAATAAGGGACCGGAACCCTTAACATTATTCTATAAAAGCAAAACTGGTCACTTAGAAAAAAAATCGTAAAATGAGCTGCACTTCCGGCACAAAGAAATCCAAACAGGTTCAATTAAACCAAATTAAAATGCCCATGTTTTATTAAATGCAGCACTCTTGGGGGGCTGAGAGCATGGCAGGGGAGACAAAATCCTGAAAGCACATGCAAAACTTGGAACCACGTGTTCTTCCTGTAGTGCCCACTTAAATACCCTGTGGGAGTGGATGCCAGACCAAGGCAACTCCCAGGTCAGGGAGCTGGGATGGATGCCAGGGGCTGGGGTGATGCTCCCAACTTAACATTAGTCACAAGCATGGGCCTTTGAATATCCTGGTGATTGGGCATTTCACTTTTCCAGTAGCTTCAGAGTGTGTCTGTCTATCTTTTCAGTCAATAATTCTGTCAACAAATCCTTAATGTTCTGCCCCTGTCCCTTTTCCTCGGCGTTGAAGTGACTTCTCAGAATCCTCACAACTACACAAAGTTTGTTTTAAAACAGAAGAAAAATTAACTTGCTATATCAATGAATATCTCAAAAACGATTTATACTTATTGGTCAAAGTTGCATGAAAAAGTTTTGAAGTATAGTTATACCGTCACTTTTAATTTAGAAATCATTTTAGAGTATTGCAGGGAGGAAGGGCCTGCTTGCAAGGAGGGGCTGCTTGTTTGTCCTAGCTGCCTGGCTAGCTTAGCCCTGAAATAACCACACAGAAACTGTATTAATGAAATCACTGCTTGGCCATTAGTTCTAATCTCTTATTGGTTAATTCTTCTCTCAGGTGTTTAAGTGAATTTAGCCCCATGTTGGGCACCAATTGTTGCAGGGAGGAAGGGCTGGCTTGTCCGTCCCAGCTGCCCAGATGAAAGTAGCAGGGATATTGTAAAAAAACAAATCAGAAAGTTCCTGTGTTTCCTTCATCCAGGTTTCCATGGTGTTAACATTTTATATAACAAGATTAAGTACATAATCTTGGTATATACTTGCAAAGAACACTTATCCAACCCAGAGAACTGACATTGCTGTATTACCTTGAAGTGAATTATACTTCATTTATCTCTCCATACATGTCTTCCACAAATATTTTTGAACTACTCAGAATCCCAGTGCAGCTCCTGGGTCCTTAGTCTATGTCACTTTCCCAGTCTTCCCTTTGTGTGACATTGTTACAGAGTACAGTAGTTGTGAGTTGTTCTACAAAGCATTTCTCAATTTCTTTCTTCTCCTAATTATGCTGACATTATAGATCCTTGGCAAGAACACCGCAGAAGTGGGATGATGCCCTTTTTCGTAAATCACATCAAGGGGTTCAAGAGGTCACTGTTATATTCCTTGTTACCTTGACCTTTATTTCTAAGTTCAGGTGATGTCTGCAAGGTTTTCCCACTGTGAAGTCACTGTTTTCTCACTTCATGATTAATTTAGAAACATCTTAGAGGAAATGAACTTGAGACTATGCAAACAAACTATTCTTCTCTTGAAATGTTCATTTATTAATTTTTGCCCCTATTTCTGGAAACAATTACTCCTGTGGTTTTGAGCTCACAGTAATTTTTGTATTCCCCTCATTCCTTCTGCATCTATTATTAAAATTCTGTGTGGAACATGTGGCCTTTTCCTTGTTGATACATTCAGTGATTCATATTTGTCAGTGAGGGCTCAGGGATGCTCATCGTGCTCTGTAATTTACAATGCAAACTATTGCCATTCATGGTTCAAACAATGCCACCCCTGCTCATGTGGAGTCCTTCCAGATTAGCTCCTCTGATCTTCTGATATCCTTTATATATCTTCTAAAGCACTTTCTACATCAGTATAGGATAGTTGATGCTATAGCATCTTTCCTGGCTCACTACTTGAAGTCAGTCATGTTTATAAAAAGACTGGGTCTTTTTCTTCAGAGCACTTAGAAATAAAAATCTGCATGTGAGGGACACGCGATGCTTTTTGGTCTGTGTCCAAATCTTGGACCTATATGGATGCATGCTACCCTCATAAGTATAAAGACATTGTATGATCACCTAGTCATATTACCTGTGTTTGTTTCTTTCTGTATCTGAATGGCAAATGAGTAAAAATGCACAGTGCTGTCTCAGTTCACTGTTTGTAGCTGAACTGGTTATAGAAGTGCCTCTAACTGGGATAATTGGAAAATGAGACACTTTAAATCCTCCAACCCCAGTTCCACTAAGCTGTAGTGAAGAATCTGTTCTTCTCCCAAACTTAACAGTGATCTCTCTTCTTTGCTGCCATCTGAAATAGAAAGGTGGGATAGCAATGTAGTTAACCTAGCAGTTAGGATGCTCATTGTTCTATATCCGAGGGCGGATCCCACCAATGTGATCTCGACAAAATTGTCATTTCAATGTATATCTGTCCCAACTTGCTGTTTCTCAGACCCTTTATTTTAAACGTCTGAGTCCTTTGATAAACCTGTGGGAATGTGGTCATCCTGGATTGCATCAGGCATTTTCTGTGGGACAGGCAGGGGACACAGGCTCTGGAGGCCCAGGCAAAACACCTACACTTTTCTCTGATCAGCAGGAATCGCTGGGGTTGGCGACGCCTCTAAGAACAAGAGCAATAGGAAATATGATGTGTATATGGCTAGATTGTTGCTTTAAATATTATTAGCCACAATATTAACATCTTGCTACGAGTTTATGAACAGTAGAACTCCTTAATAGAATCGACAGAATGTTTAGTTCCTCTAAGAGAATCCAGCTAGTTACATTTCAGAATAATTCAAAAGGGAACTTCGTTTAAAAGCAGATTCAAGAAGACAAAGGATTGCTACAATTGAAAGATTAACATATAAAAACATACAGTGTGAAAAACGTTATAGACCTTAGGAAGCTTATGGATGAAGAGCAGTTAATTTTCCAAGAGAGCCTCGTGCCATTTTGGAGTGGATTCTTACTTTTCCCTTCATTCTGTTTTTATTTTGTAGCAGTTAGGCAAGTTGCTATCATAGTTATAGTAATTATGTTCTGTTGATTGCTTTCATAGTCTACCAGCATTTTAAAGCTATGACATTAAATCTGCTGCCACGCACCAGGTCTCTGAGCCTGGAACAATGTCTGACACATAACCACCACAAAATGAGTGCTAACTGAATTAAGGGAAGCATGGCATTCAATATATTTTGTTGTTAGGATGACATAAAAAAATGGCATATGGAGATTTAGAGCTAAAAGTGACCTTAGGAATTTTTTTTTAAATTACAACTAAAGTAAGTGAGGTCCTTGTAAATGTACCGTTGGCTTAAGAGTGTACTGGAAAAGATGTAGGAACAAACAGAAAGCCACCTCCAAATGATTTCTTTTCAGAATTTGAATGTCCTATGCTAAGGTTAAGTAAGTCACACAGCTATTCATTTGCAAAAAAATTTATATAACCACTATTTCTTTTGCTTCAATTCCCTACCATACACAGCCTAGCTCTCAAAGCCCTTGAAGTACGGGATGCACACATGAATATACATATAAAATGCAAGCATTAAAATGCTTATTCAAACTCTGGAGATTTGAATTTGGAGTGTTTGAAATATATTCTGCAGAGGCTATTGATATGATGGAACATACAGTATGTGCATTTTATGTTTCAAGGTTTTGTTTAACAATCTGTGAAAGTTTCAGAGGGTCAACACATGTTGTCATGGACTCTGCATTTAAATGGGTCTACCTGGACCATGAAAGATGGCCCTAAAATTCTTACATGAGCCTCTTCTTCAAAATCCTTTTTACCATGTTGGGCAAAAATACATACACAGGGAGGGACATGTTTTGGGAGCAGAGCCTAGCAGATCATCATCAAAGAGACCAGAGAAACTTCAGCCAGCAACTGATGGGAGCAGATGCAGAATCTCACTGCCAAAGATTAGATGGAGCTCAGGGAGTCCTGAAGAAGAGAGGGAGGAAGGATTGGAGAAACCAGAGCAGACAGGAATCCCATGTGAGCATGGCCCATAGAATACTGACTGGGATTCATTGGGGCTCGCAGAGATCAGGGAGCCTGTAGGGGTCTGATCTAGATTCTTTACATACGGGTATGTATGTTATGGCTAAGTAGCTTGGTGTTCTTGTGGGATCCCTAACAGAGGGAGTGGAGGTCTGTCTCTGACTCTTTTGCCTGCTTGTGGGACCTTTTTCCTTCTACTAGGTTGCCTCGTTCTGCCTTCATGTGATGGTATATGTCAGGTCTTATAGAAGCATATTATTCCATGTTTGGTTGATGTCCTTGGGAGGCCTGCTCCTTTCTAGGGGAGACCAAGGGGAGTAGTGGACGTGAGGGAGAAGGAAGGTGGGGGAAGAAAGAAGAGGAAGGAAGGGAGGGGAAACTGTGGTCAGGATATAATACATGACAGAAGAATAAAAAGAAAAAATAGCAATACATACACAGAGTTAGGCCTTGTTAGATTGTGGACAACATTAAAGGAGAAGGCCACTATACTATCTACCAACCATCTCTACAGGAAAAATCAAGTTAATCTCCTCTGCAGATTTGATGATCCTGTCACTGAAAACTTAAAGGTGTTGTTGAATTTAAAGAACGGGCAAGGTCAGCATGTTGGTATGCACCCACGATCTCAGCACTCAGGAGACAGAGGAGAGATTTGCAAGTTTGAGGTTAATTTGGGCGATGTAGTGATAAACGACTCAACCCTTCCCTCCTCCACAAACAAACAAGCAAAATACAAAGCAAAACACACCCAGTAATGCCCTCCCATGATTTACAAGGTTGAGACAATGTTAACCACCTACCAACCAGCTCAGATGTATGTGGTGACCATCAGTGGGAACTACAGAAAAGAGTATAGACCAGCGGTTCTCCACCTTCCTAATGCTATGACCTTTTAATACAGTTCCTTATGTTGTAAAGAACCCCAACCATAAAATCATTTCATTTCTACTTCATAACTATGAGTTTGCTACTGTTATGAATCATAATGTAAGGATCTGATATGCAGAATATCTGATATGCGATCCCCCATTAAGGCTGTGACCCACAGGTTGAGATCCAGTGTTTTAGGGGGTTAGATTACCTTTTGGAAAAGGAGCTCTAACTTCAGTTGACCAAATCATGTTCTGTCTAAAGACCTGCTTTTGTGGTTCTGCTGCCAAGGCTAGCCTGGGTAGGGCAGACTGAGTAGGGCCCAGACACCCCCAGGCTCACGCTATCTGGAAACTTTCAGAATGACATGGGTATGCTCACAAAGTATTTCCAGGTCATGAAGGGACAATGGCAGATATTTAAAGGTCTTCTGCTTTGGAAAGACTTCTCTCAAGAAAAGGTTTTTTCCACAGTTAAACAATGCATCACATTCAAAAGAGCTAACACAGCGTTGGAGGTGGGGAACTGGTACTTACACTGGAAATAACTATTTCAATATTCTTTATGATGAGTGGCTTGGTTTGTGACCTGGCTTAGGGCACGGCTTTCATTCTGGTCACTAATTGTTATAGCTTGACCATTTTCTTTGGATTAAGATGAATCGGTATTTGCACACACAAATATTTTTTAGATTACAAATTAAGTGAATATATAATCAGCATTTTATAACGAGGGTTTATGGATGACAGCAACAAAAAAACCAAAAGAACCCCACAGGGCAGCAGAGCATCCTATTGCACTTTATCCCTGTTGTCAGTTTGCACATTCACATTCAGAGTGGATGCCTTGGGCTGCATCCATTTACTTCTTATTGAGCTTCAGAGATGCTGCTTCTTGTGGCCCCAGTGAAAGTCTTGCTGCCTTCTTTGATGCTCTTGGAATTAAGTGATTGATGGTGCATACAGCCAAGGACAGCGCAAGGAACCCATGGCACTTTTCTTACTTCCTTTCATAATGCAAGAAGCAAGATGAATGGCCAGCTGTGAGCATGCTGCTAGCTAGCAGAACTCTTGAATGCCAGACCCATCAAATCCCACAGCCCTCATGCAGCCTGTTACCAATGCAAATGTCCTGGGGGCCCTGGAGTCAGTACACAGAGCACCAGTTTAGCACAGTTCTTGGATTCAGCTGATAAATATTTAATCCTTGAGAACTCGGAGAAAATGTAAAAAGTTTTGCAAAAACCCAATTTTAATCATTAGGGCTACTTGTGTTCTTGTTTGGGAAGTCTTTAAATTTACCATAGTAAATGGGTAGAGAAGGAAAATGTGTCTTTAGTCTGGTATGGGGAGTTACTGGAGATTATTGTTTCTGAGGTTGGTCAACAATAAGTGTAAGTGCTTTACTGCTCTCTGAAGGAAAGAACATTGGGCATCCACTCCTGGTGACAGGCTGGAAGTGCTCTTTGTTCTTATTTGTTTACTCAGGCTGCTGCTGGGAGCAATGGGTTCTCATAAACAGACTCAGTGCTATCTCTTTTAATCAGCATGTTTATATTTCTTGCTCACAAGATTCTTATAAATCCTCTGGTTAGAACTTCTGAATAGGAAGACACATAACTATATAGGGAGGAGAACAGGGCTTCCATTTTCTCTTCTCTGAGCAGCGTTCACTGAAGCTGGCTGTGTGAGCCTGTGTGCATGCATACTGCTCCCTACTCCTCTGCTTTGCATCTTAGCCATCTTCCATCTTCACTCTGACCCTGTGCTCAAGTGAGCCTCCTTCCCAGAATCCCTGTACCACTTGAAACAACAACACTCACTACATTCTGGGTCCTACTCTGCTCTCTTCCTTCCTTTTTCATTTGGGTTTTGAGACAAGGTTTCTTTGTAGCTTTGAGCCTATCCCGGAACTAGCTCTTGTAGACCAGGCTGGTCTCAAACTCATAGAGAACCACCTGCCTCTGCCTCCTGAGTGCTGGGATTAAAGGCGTGCACCACCACTTCCTGGCTCCTACTCTACTCTCAAAGACAACAATCAGATTTCAATACCAGAAAGAGATGAACAAGGAGAGAAAATTTAAGGAAATCAAACGTTGCTTATCTGATAGTTCAGCTGTTACAGGAAATATCCATCTGCTGTATCAGGAGTTATTTCTCCTCTTTTAAAATGAAGTAAAAAAGAAAGTCCAGGGTGGGGGCTACAGACATGGCCCATCTATGAAGACCACTTGTTCTTGTAGAGGACCTGGGTTTGATTTCCAACATGGTGGTTCAAAACCATCCATAACTCCAGTTTGAGGAATCCAACACCCTCTTCTGACCTCCTCAGGTATCATGTGCATGTGAAATACACCAACAAACACAGAGGCAAAATACTTACATGCATACAATAAAATAAACAAACATTAAAATAAAAGAAGGTCCAAGGGACTGGGGATTTCCTGGAAGCACGAACCCATCAGACTGCATTCAGCATAGTCTGCCTCTGAGTTTCCATGCTTGTGTTCCACAAACTTGTTTACTTTCTCAAAATGTATAAAAGATACAAGAATGTGCTGAAGTTTCCAATGGATACAGAAGGATTGCTATAATCTTTCTGGTTTCCAATCTTCATACAATATTATTATTAATTACTACTACTACTACTACTATGGTTTTCAAGACAGGGTTTCTCTGCATAGCTTTGGAGCCTGTCCTGAAACTAGCTCTGTAGATCAAACTGGCCCAGATTGAGCTCACAAAGATCTGCCTGCCTCTGCCTCCCAAGAGCTGGGATAAAAGATGTGCACCACTACCACACAGCAATGTTGCACTAAACATTTTGTCTTCTCATTCAACAGCTCTCCTTTTCCCCATACCCCCAAGATAAAACCATGGAACAGATAGACTTAGACCATGGCCAAGTGTTGCCAGAAGACAATGAAGTCTCCTGTGGAAAATTCACTTGAGATTGGGCATGTGTATTATCGTACCTTAAGACAAAGAAAACATCCCACCAAGAGAAGAAGAGGCATTTTTTTCTAGATGTGTTTGTATCTGTATTATTTTTAAACATGAGGACAAATTTGAAAATAAGTTGCTTTGTTTGTTTTTGGCCAGAAACTTCTATAGTCTGGTACAAACCAAGACCCTCACAATTGTGTTAGTAAAGAACAGATAACTCGAGCAATTCAAGAAGGTAATTTCCCTGGACTTCTTTGGCTAGTAAGCTGACAGCTGGACTAAGTTCGCACTTCCAGAACCAATTTCTATGAAACAAGAACAAGTACAGGGGTAAAAGCAAGATCAATATAAAGGCTTGCAAATTGTAGGAATAGCAACTCTAAGGCAAACCAGGTCAAAGAAAAACAAACAAACAAGGATTATCTCACTTACACAAATAGCTGACACTAGTCAACAGCCTTTTGTGATCAAAACAAAACAGTAAAGACTAGCAAGGAATTTCTTAGTCTTAAAAAGAGCATTTTCATTCGAGACCAGTCTGGTCTACAAGAGCTAGTTCCAGGACAGGCTCCAAAACCACAGAGAAACCCTGTCTCGAAAAAACCAAAAAAAAAAAAAAGAGCATTTTCAGCAAATTCATCTAACATCACACAAAAAATGTAAAAGTTCTTCCCCCGAGATAAAAAAGTAAAACAAAGACGCCCACATTTGCCAATGTTATTTAACAGTATCCTGGAAGGCCCAGTTAGACAACAAGGCAACAAAACCATATTCAGATCAAAAATGAAAAAAGTGAAATTATTTATTTTCATAGATCGCATGATTCTAAATGATGTAGGAGTAATTTCTTATTAATAAAGAAACTGCCTAGACCCATTTGATAGGCCAACCCTTAGGTAGGCGGAGTAAACAGAACGGAATGCTGGGAGAAAGAAGCTGAGTCAGGGAGTCGCCATGATTCTCCCACTCCAGACAGACGCAGGTTAAGATCATTCCTGGTAAGCCAGCTCTTGGGCTACACAGATTAATAGAAATGGGTTAGATCAATATGTAAAAGCTAGCCAATAAGAAACTGAAACTAATGGGTCAGGCAGTGTTTAAAAGAATACAGTTTCCGTGTAATTATTTCGGGTAAACCTAGCCGGGTGGCGGGACACAGCCTGCCGCTCCATATTTCAACATCTAAACGTAGCACATACTAAAGAATCCTCATCCAAACAAATAAAAATAATTAGAGAATAAATTCAGATAGGTCATATGGAATAAACATGGAACTGTGTTCTATATAACAGCAAGAAATCAAAACGGATTTGAGAACAACAATTCCATTTATAATAGTATCCAAAAGAGGTCAAAATTTTGGGTAGACAAATTCAGATCACAACAAAAGTGAAAGGGTTGTATGCTGACATTTATAAAATATTGTTGATGAAAATGGGGGAAGATCTGCTTGAGTAGAAATCCATCCAACATTCACACTCTGGAAGACAATGCTGTTGGGATGGCCAGGTTCTCCCAAATATGTGCAACTTCAATATAAACTCTGCCACATCCCTCCTGAATCATACTGAAAAGAAAAAAAATAGATGCAAATGCATTCCTATTTTAAAATTTACTACAAAGTATATCAAAACCAGTGTGACTCTGGCTTAGGATGAACATGTATCATTCCAGTACAATTGAGTCCTGAAATCAACCCAGACATCAGTGGTTAAGTGAACTTCAACACCGATGTCAAGATTATTCCAGTGTGTGTCTATTTCAGGAGCTCTAGTTCTTAAGCAAACGAAGCTACAGCTGGAGAGTCACATTCAATAAAAATAAATCTTGTGTTTAAAGAAAGACTAGAAACAAAGTATAGAATACAATAAAAAAGATATTCAAATACTTAAAAATATAGACTCTTTCCAATTTTATAATTAATGAATGAAATGGGAATCAAAACCACAGTGAAATACCACTTTATATTTCTGTAAATTTTCTTTTCTTATTTTTACATTTTCTATTTACTTAATTTAAATGTCAATCTAAAAAAATCTTTACACACACACACACAGAGGGATGAACCCTAAATACCACTGTATTAGTTTCTTATTGTTATGAAAACAAACAACAAACAAAACAAAATAAAAGTAACAGAAGCAACCGTGGGAGAAAGTTTCATTTTGGGACAACAATTCAAGGGTTGTTCCATTACGGTCAGGAAGGTGTAATAGCAGTAGGAGGAATCTGACTGGTCACATGACATCAGCAGTCAGGAAGGAGTACACAGGAGGAAAAAAAAATGAATCTCCAAGTTGGTGTTTGGTGACCGACTTTCTCCACTAAAGTCCCTCCTTCTTCAAAGTTCCTCTATCTTCCTAAACAGTGCCACCAGCTGGGGACCAAGTGTTCAGACTTGTGAGCATGTTTCATATCTCACCCAATAACAATGACCTAGCTCAGTTCTCTCAATTTAAAAATGAGTAAACTCTGGCCCACACAGAGGTCACGTTTTTATGTGAAGACAGTGGCAATGCCCTTTTCTTAACTGGCACGCCTTCTCAACATTTCTTCACAGTCTCTGAATGCATGGACACTGTAAAACATTTCTAAATCTATACAAATGCTTCTTTAAGGAGCCAGTAACTTAGAGACCCAGGAAAATTCTTAAGTGTTGATTTCACTCATTCTATGTTTACAGATATCTAAAACAATACAATGAGTCAGTAGAAAATGAAATAAAAATATAAACTAATAAATCAACTTAATCGCTTTGAGAGGGCAGATTTTTACTAATTAGAGTTCTAGGGGGCGAATGTGAGGGCTCATAAGTCTTTACCACTTTTTGCCACCATTAATGGTTAATGTCACCAAAAGTGCCTAGTCATCAGAAACAGGATCAACAAGGGTACTTAGAATGTTCTATTGTATGTGAGGTTTTCTTGCTCTATTGATATAATCTTTTTCTATCTTATGTTTCCTTGTTAGTCATCTTTTAAATCTCTCTATTCTCAAAAAAACCCACACTTCTCAATGACTTTGGGGACCTACAATGTTTATGTGGTATGCACGTTCTTTTATTATAATACGCTTTAATTATTACATCAGCCAAGACATATGCAAGTTCCCAGATATATGATTGCAAAAAAAGAAGAACACTCTACAAGCAGAATTCATACCTGGTAGAATGTAGTACTGGAAAATAAAAGCAACCAGACATGACAGAATAAAAGATGACAAAGAAGCTAAGTTGTAAAGGTCACGGCAGATTGTGAGATGAAGTAATGATGGGTCACTGATCCCGGGTAAATCTGCAGAGAAAAACAGCTGCCAAGCGTGGTCGGCAATGCCTTCTGTACTCAGCACTCAAAAGAAACTTAACTGTTTATATCATGGAGTGCTAGAACCATTTTCATTTGTTTCACTTGACAATTCTTGACCCGTATTTGCATATGCATATTCTTCGTGCTCATTAGTGTTTTCTCTTCTTTAAAGTATGGAACAGCTTTTCCAGGAAGTGAGGGAATGCGTGTTGTCCTCCCAGAGATGACCTAGCTAAATAAAGAAGTGTCGATGTTTGGCCTCTGACTGATTAGAAGACGGTGAGACAGCAGCAATCTCACGCTCGCCCAGGGAAGCGTCTCTTTCTAATCCATCCCCTTTTGTGTTTTGATTTTCTTTTTTAAATTGTAGCTTAGTCCTGAGGAAGAGTGTTGCTAGGTTTCCAGACTCTATAGGGTTCGGGAGGTCTGGTGCTTCATCATCAGGAGGCTTAATTTGAAAAGAAATGAAGCTGGAATGGAACGGATGCCCTCAAAGGTCACCTTTCACATTTATAAGCACCTCTCTTTCGTCTATTCCATCACAAATGTGAATTTGTGGCCACGGCTACATTTTTTTTTTTTTTTTTTTTTTTTTTTTTTACTGAAGAATTCTGCGTTTGAAAAAAAAGTTACTGCTACTTGTGGTGTAAACTAGAATATATTTCTGTCCAATGGGGGTCACGGTGCATTTTTTAAATACAGTGTTGAATGTAACATAAAAATCAGGAGAAGATAAACCTACTCTTATGTCTCCTCCTGTAGCTATCCCAACCTTGATTAAATTGAGAGTAAACGTGGCAGGCAAAGGGATGAAAAGAGATTCTGCAAGGGAAGAATTTGTTGTAGTTGTGGCTGCTTTGTTTCAGATGAGTTTCTAATGAAAACTTGATTTTATTTTGATATGTTAGTATATAGTGCATATGTGTGTATACGTTTGTTTGTGTACACATATACCCGCATGTGCGTGTGTGTGTTGAGCAGAGACTGGCACTGGCTATGTTGGATTGCTCTTCACCCGATTTTTTGAGACAGAGTCTTTCACTGAGTCATAATATACATTTTACCTTCTCAAAATAACTGAAAATTTAGATTGATGAATTAAATTATCACTGTACACAGTGCTCCAAGACTCCGAAGTCTGTTTCTCGTGTTATGTCAGTGAGCTCTGTGCAGCTCTGCATAGACCTCTATAGCAAGATGTTAGTGAATGCTGTCATTTGAAAATGTCACCGGTGACTCTGCGTCTACATACCCAGATATCTGGCTGCCTGCTCCATAACGCATGCATTCATCTCTCCTACTAAAGATCCACATCAGATGACCAGCTGTTTAAACCTCATGTCTCTCTGGTAGCTCTCGGTATCAGCACCTAGTCAACCAAACACCAGTTCCTATGCCCACACGGCTACCGGTCCTCTTTCCTCCACCCTGGAGAAAGTTCGTCTTGGGTTCAGGATCCCGTTGCTGACTCTCCAGACTCCCTGAAGCCCCTGAATCAGCACTGTATTTCTAAAACTTTTATTTAATGTCTCATCTTATCCTAAAATTTTACAATGCATTTCTTTGTGTTTCACTAGTGATGACATTCAGGGTTCTATTACAGAGTCAATCATTGGTAGAAATTAACTCTCTCTGTCTATCTCTGTCTCTCTCTATTTCCTTCCTTCCTTCCTTCCTTCCTTCCTTCCTTCCTTCCTTCCCTCCTTCTTCCTTTCTTTGTCTTTTACCAGAGCAAACACTCTTCAATGCCTTGAATGAGACTTGGCTTCTCTTGGCATCAGAATTTAGCACATGAAGTTTCTTTAGCTTGGATGGAATCCAGATGCCTCTGGTCCACATGTTTTACTCTTCTGCAGTGCCTTCCAGTCTCAGCCTAAATGCAGTCTACAGCTCTAACCTGGCTCAAATATTCCAGCTGCATTCTACAGACAGCAACCTGTAGCATTCAATATGCTAACTAGGCTACTTGTTGAATATAACAACATCATTCCATGAGTCTCTCTCTCTCTCTCCCATGCTTAACATATTACCAAATTGTAGCACAATTATTAAAAATCCAAAGACAGAAATTGGGGTTCAACTTGAAGGTTAGAAAAGCAAATAGCCAGCTACGGGCTCTTATCTCTATTTCAGTTTGAAATGGTGATCCTGCCTCCAGGAATTCTCAGAATGAGACTGTCTGAGAGCTGTCTCCTCCTGTGTTATATTCCTCTCTAGTGCTGGAATTAAAGGCATGTACCACTTCTGACTGGTTTCTATGGAAAACTATTGTGGCTACTGGAATTAAAGGTGTATGTCACCACTGCCTGATCTGTAAGGCTGACCAGGCTATCTGTTTTACTCTCTGATCTGCAGACAAGCTTTCTTTATTAAAATACAAATGAAATATCACTACACCAAATAGGTAATAGACACAGCATAGAATTAGTCAAATGAAAATAATAGAATATTTGAAACAAATATATATTAAAACATATTCTTGAAAACATTTGATGAAGACAAGGGAAATGCTAAGTAAAAAGTATATGCAATAAGATTAGATGGTATAATTTTGACTTTGCAGAGTATGACAAATGAATGGAATTTATTGAAAAAAATTAAAGCACACTAAACATTAATAAAGCATATATTTTATAGGAAGTTGTGTGATTATATTCAGGTATATACTTGTCAGCTTTTCAGAATAAATTTTTCTAAGAAGGAAATCAATGTTTTTATATATTCTAATAATTCATTAAAATTAAAATATTGCATTATAATTCACCACCAATTATTTTGTATAGAATGCTTCATCTTTTTTTTTTGGTTACTCTTTGAGACACATAAGCTATTTTTCAGATCATTTCTGGAAATCTAAGTTTAATAGAGCTTCTTCTCAGAGACACAAATGGATGGTAACAAAAAAATCCATTTTTATCTGACCTGTGTCATTTAAAAAATAAACTTTTTTTTCAAGTAATTACTTCTAAAAGCATTTTCATCTTCCTTATCAATTAGGATTTTGAAGAGTTGGAATTTTTCCATACTTGAATTTAATGAATTTAAAATTGCTAACAATTTGGCAAAGATGATGTCATATTTTTAAGTAAGCTGCCACAGCTTATTATAGGATATGGATTTCTTCACAGTGGAAGAAAACACAAAACAAAAGAAAAAAGTTATTGCTACCTCTAACCTAGATAATTCTGTATGGAGTATTGTTCTTTCAATGTTATCATTTTACCTTTTAGTATGTATCAGAAATTATTCTGAAATAAAAACACAGGCATTCTTCATTAAAATTACTTTTGACGTGTTGAATCAGCAAATGTTTGTAGATGATCTTTATTTGAGAGTATAAAATAAGTAAGACAGAGCCCCTGTCTTTTCACTGGTTATAGCATGCCAAGAGAGAAAGATAGGATGTTGAATGCTGACACAGCAAAGCAACTTCTGTTCTATTGCTCAGAGAAGATTTCAGAAGGTGTCATGGAAGTCTTTCCCCTCTGGCTCTTTGAGGATCCACCGACCCTTATTTGCTACCTAGGTCAATAAAATCACTCTCTCTTTGTCATGCTCTTTGTTCTCAGGTGCTAAGGAGTGCATTTTCAACTTGGCTGCCAGAAAGATGCTTTCCAAAGCTACTAGTGTCTGTAAAACCTTCCAGAAGCTCCCCTTTTTACTAAGAGTAAAATCCCAAGTATTTTTGAGTTTTTCCTGAATGCCGCAACCCTCCCCCAAATGCTACTTTTATTTTCATGTTTGTTCACACGCCCTATAGTGATCTGAAGAGAAATGGCTCCTTCACCTATTAAAACATTTAGTCCCTATTGGTGGCACTGTTTCTTTAGGTTGTGGAACCTTTAGAAGGTGATGGCTTGCTGGAGGAAGTACATTCTTGCAACAGGCTTTAAGGCTTATAACTTTCCTCCACTTCCAGTTCTTGTTCTACTTGCTGTGTATACATAAAATGTGACCAGTCAGTTTTATACTCCTAATGGCCCCCATGATTTCCACTCATCCTGGACTCTTCCTCCCAGCACCATAAGCCAAAATAAACTATCTAATATTTCAGTCATAGTGTTTTGTCAGCAATAGAAATTGGCTAATACATTCTCTTCCACTCAGTCTGCCAAAGCCATATTAACCGTTTTGCTGATTTTCAACTATTCCACTTCCATATTGGGGAATATTCCATTCTGTCTTGCTCCAGAGGACATTGTCCTTGCTCCCTTTAGGTCTTGACAATGTGTAACCTTGTCAATTCAACACATTAGTCGACCTTCATGAGTTGACCACTCAGTTTTTCAACTTCTACATCTAAACAGTCTCAATTCTGATATACTGTCCTTAGTTTTATTTTTATCTGCACGAAACAGTCTTATTTCATATCTAATTATTACCTTTCATTGTCTAAGATATAAGACTATTCTATTAGAATATTGAATACATTTATACACAGACCTTGCACATTTTAAATGTTCAAAAATATTTAACAAAGCAATAAATCTTGTTGTCTTAGTAAAACCTTAGTGTTTATAAATTCAAAATTCTAAATAATTATTTCTGAATTCATTTAAAAAGTATCTTGGTATTTTTAATTAAAAGTTATGATTTATTTATAACCATAAAACTTTCTATAAAGCTATAGTAGAAAAGAAATACCAGCCTCTTTTGAAAAGCTTTTAAGAGTACTTATTTTTATAACCGAATTTGCATGTAGAACATGAATAAAAAGCTTAATTTCAGATTAAAATGCCTGTTTGGAGTTTTGGCAGTTATGTGTTGGTGTAGTTAGTTATACGTTAGAAAATTGCATTTACTTTAAATTGGTGCTTTCTTCCAAGTTGAATTAGTTTTGGGTGGATCTTTATGGCTAATTACTCAGCATTAAACACCAATTATATTATCACTAAAAACTCATACGTAAATATAAAATGAGTGTTCCAAGTGTGCATTCCTCAGCTTTATAAAATCTGGTATTCTCAGAGTCTTTGGTGTCTGATGGAAGGCGCTAATAAGAGCATTTAGTCTCCCCAATGGCTGAAACTGTTATGTTAGAAAGGCGTATTAATTATTAAAAGTAGCTGGAATACTCTTATTTCCCTAAGCATTTCAGGGAAGCTAGAAAGGCAGATGGAAACATGGTAAGTTACAAAAACTCGGTGACATGAAATGATTTCTGTTAAACCTGGAAGACTCAGTAAATGCCACAGGTATTCACCATCATAAAAATTCTTTACTTTCTTCAACTGAGTCTGTGTTGCCTTCACTGGACAATCAAATGTGTGGGAATTATAGATAAAGTTGACGTGTGCATTGTGACAGTTTACGCTGAACTCTGACCTTTGGCAGTTCCCATTACAGGTGATACTGGATTTGTTAGCTAGTGGACAGGTGTTTAGTCATGTCATGTCATGGATTTTTAATTGCGTACAAATTTTTCTTCAAATAACATATTTGGATTGCTGTTTCCCCTCCCTCATCTCCTCCGAGACTCTCCCCACCTCTTCACATTCCCAGCTCCATTGTCTTCTTCCTCTCTTAAGAAAATAAGCAGACCAATAAAAATACATAAATAGATAAAACAAACTAGCAAACCAAAAAGAAACAAAGAGCACAAGGCATACACACACATTCAGACAAACACACAGGCGCAAACACATGGAAACCAAGCCCATAAAACCACAAAATTTGAAACCATAATATACAAACAAAAGACCAGTAAGATAAAAAAAAATGGAGATAAAGTCATACTAAATTTTTAATAAAGATCCCAGAAAATGCTGTTGAGATCCTTTTGTGTTAGTCATCTAATGCTGGTTTATGCTAGTCTGAATGAAAATGGCTCCCTTAAAATCACAGGGAGTAGCTTTATTTGAAAGGATTAGGACATGTGGCTTCGCCGGATTGGTATGGTCTTGTTGGAGGAAGTATGTCACAGGGGGTCAACTTCGAGGTTTCAGAAGCTCAAGCCAGGCCCAAAGACTCAGTCTCTCTCTGCCTGCTGCCTGCTGATTTTGGTGTAAATCTCTCAGCTTCCTCTCCAGCACTATGTCTGTCTGTATGCCACTATGCTTCCCAACGAGGTGACAGTGAACTAAATCTCTGAAATGTAAGCCAATTAAATAATTTTCTTTAATTGAGTTTCCATAATTATGGTGATTCTTCACAGCAATAGGACACTGACAAAGACACTGTGCATGGGGCCTGACCTTAAGTGTGGCTTGTATTCCCAGGGAGACTTCATTGGAGAAGCTAATTTTTCCTTTATGAGTGGTTGTCAACTGGAGAAAGGTCATCCATTGGAGATAGGCACTTGTGTCTACTTCCCCACCTCAGCTCTAGGACCCTGTGTGATTTGGACCTGTGCGGGTCCTATGAATTCTGCCATAGTCTCTATAAGTTCATATGTGCTTTCGTCATGTTGGGTTTAGAAGGTCTTGTTTCTATGGTGTGCTCCATCCCCTCTGGCTCTTATAATCTCTCTGCTTCCTCTTCTGCACAGGTCCCTAAACTCTGAGGGGAGGGATTTGATGAAAACATTCCATTTAGCAGTGATTGCACCAAGGTCTTTTGTTCCTGGCATCTTGCCCAATTGTAGGTACCTGTTTGTTTCCATCTACAGTAGGGGGAAGCTTCTCTGATGATGACTGAGTGAGATACTGATCTATGGGTATTGGAGAATGTTATTAGAATACATGCATATATACTTAAGAAACTTCTAAGTAGTAGGTTTCCACGTGATTCCTCAAATAGCCCTTAGTGTTAGGTGCCTCTCCTGCATTCCTTCCCTTACACCCCCTCTTCCCTCTACGTCTCCATTTAATCCTTCCATTTCAATATCTCCCCTATCTCTAACTAGATTTTCTTTTTGCCTTTCCTTGGGAGATATTTCCTGCTCACTAATTCCTTACTATATACTGAACCTGTGTGGCTATACATGTCTATTAAAGACTTAAAAGCTAATATCCAGATATAAGAGACTATATATTTCTTTGGGGGTTTGGGACAACTCATTTGGGATTTTTTTTCTAGTTTTATTCATTTGTGTGCCAATTTCATGTTTTTTTAAGAGCTAAAAATATCCCATTGTAGAAAGGAACCACATTTTCATTATCCATTTGTTTGTTGGTGGGCATCAAGACTGTTTCCAAATTCTCGCTAATATGAATAAAGGAGCAATGAACCTGGTCCTGGAGTTTTGTTCATAGCTCGTCTTCATAAAATCAGCATCCATTTAAAAGGGAACATTAGCTTTGCCTCAGGGCACTTGAAGAAATTAGCATTGTTAAGGAAGAAGACACGGTGACATTAAAAACCTATGTATAATTTTAAAGACCCAAGGCTCCCCCCTCTTCACTCCTCTGAAGAAATTATTTAACTGCTAAATTATCTGTGGAGCAAAGCTTTCTAAAGTGCTGCTGTCTAATTAGTTCTGCTAAAAATGCACATCAAACTTTGGTAGAGGTAGATTTGTTATATGAAAATTATATACACACAAGGCTACTGAATGAACACAAGCAAAGAAATACTCATTTATTAAATTTGTTGGGGGGTGACCAAAAGAAGACATTAGTATATTGGTTTCCCTCCTTAAGTAGCCATGCTGGCAGGAGGTTTGAAACGGTGTCTTCTTGAGCCCCTGGCTTGACATGAGAAGGGTGTGAGCTTCATTCCACTCCCACTTCTGTGAGGTTCATTTCATCTTTCAGTTCTCAAAGATATTTCAAACTGAGTTGTTGTTTTTCCTATCCTCTTTCAAAATTGCATCTAGTAGTGTTTGACATGTGTAAGAAATGATAAGCATTAGTTAGCATAATAAGGAGGCAGCAAAGCAATTTGCCGTTCATAGCCTCATATTAAAAACAAAACAGTGTTGTAAACAGTGCTTTCCCAATCTTTCTTCTTCCCACCCCATCCCCCCCCCAACAAATGAGTCTGTCTTCTGAAATTTGAGATTTGAAGAGCAGTGGCAGTGTAAGCTGCAAATGATGAATGTAGTCTTGACTTGAGTTAACTCAGCTGAGCATTTGGCCACCTGCTTCCATCCTTGCGAATTAAATGAGCTTAGATTATGTTGGAAATGATTAACATATGCAATATTGCTTTGAAATCTTCAAAGTGCCTTAAACTGAAGAAACCCTGCATACTATCAAATTCTAATCTAGAGATATTGGGGATCAAATCCTGATATTGTCGGGATATGTTTGCACGTCATGTTTTATAACCAAATCTTAAATTTTCTCAGTTTCTTCATCACAGTAGCGATATATTGAAACCACTTGAGGAGTAGATTGTAAGCAGATTTGCATTGGTCCCATAAACATAGAACATGAGTATTGCCCTTTACATCGGCTTTGGCCTCCAAATGATCTACAGTGTCTTTTTGATGCAGAGACCAAGGATGGATAATAATTACCCTGTAGTATAATTGTTAAGTGTGGAGAATAAGACAGGTGCACTAAGTGTCACAAAACACACAGTCATTATGTGGTTATGTGTGCTGATTATGTTTTTGAAAATGCTGCTTCATTTGCCTATGTGTAATTCCTCTGGCATGAATATGAGTTCAGGGAAAGAAATGTTAGAAAGAAGAGAAGAGTGCTTGGGTTGAAGACATTTAAAGCTCTGACTAAATTGTAGGAATAGAATGATTCTCTTTCTTTACTTATCAGTGCATGATAAAGAACTTACACAAAACACAGAGGAGTAATACATGTAATCGTGTTATTGTATATGTTTATATGTGTATATATAATGTATAGTGCACGTAATTCTAGTTTATTTGGAAGCAAGGTTTATTTGTTGTATTTATTTTAAAAAATTTGCTTTTCTTGCCTCATAAAGAATAAGCCCTTCAGCTGAGTTGACATTATATCCAAATAACCTATAAATCACTTGATTTCTGCCAAACTATTTCCATTATTCTTATATATTAGAAGTTATTTCATAGAACATACAAAGCAAAGCAATGGAATCACAGAACAAAACCACCCAAATTACCTACCCAAGTGCCCAAACCAGCACACTCAACTGCAGTAAAAAGCCTAATTCAGGCCACATATCATACAGTGGGAATTATGAATGTTACCACTGCAGTAGCAAAAAGATGCTGGTTCATATGGAGTTGCAAGATAGTTAGAGGATAAAGGGAGTGATTATGGTTTAAGTATTCATGACACTTCTGTGTGTCCAACATACTACTGGAACATCAATAAAGCCCAACATTCCCTAAATGAAAATTGGTTTTATGCAGAACCTTATTTTTTTCTTTTGAAGTACATGAAATAAGTCAGCTATTATTTTTCATTGTTGTTTCTTTTATTTTTGATATTATAATATAATTTCATCATTTCTTTCTCCCCCTTTCTCCCTCTAAACCCTCCCATATATTCCTCTTTGCTTACCCAAGCTTATGACCTTTTTTCTTCTTAATTCATTTTGCATGTATATATGTATATAAATATATATTTCTAAAACAGCCTACTCATTCTGTATAATGCTATTTGTATATATGTTTCAAGATGGACCATTTGGTATTGAATAATCAACTGTTGTGTTCTTCTCTGGGGAAGACTATTTATCTGATTCCCAGCATTCCTTAGTTGCTTGGAGTTCTTTGTGTAGGGTTAGGATCACATGAGCTTTCCCTTGTCCTCCTTGCCATGTTTATTGCTGTCATTTTTGTTAAATATCATCTATTAAAAAGAAAATCTTTTGATACTGTTGAAACAAACAAGGAAAAAGGATTTGTCTGGCAAGGAAACTACTTTCAAAGAGTTTAAATTACATTCAAGAAGACAAGTGGAAGGACTAAGTTTAAAACCCTAATTTCCAAATTGGCAATAATTTTGTTCTTCCATGGAGTTCTACCAACTGCCTAGCCTAATACACAGCATAACTGTAAATAACAAACAAAAATGTGTACATTATGAAATCTTTACATGCACTAATTCTAGACATGCAACACCTACCCTTCGGGGGAGATTCAGGAGATAGTAGGTCGTGCAAAATTTGCTATAATGAGAAGAACATGGTTTTTTATTAAATTAAGGATATAGGTAAGGTCTTGGACTTCCTGTCACAATGGAAAGAGAACCATGGCTTGTGGTTTCTCTCGTTCACAATGATTATGGATAAATCCTCTTTATGGATCAGATCCCAGTCTATGTCCTCAGAGACCTCTCCCTGAAAACCCACCTTCTCTCATTAAGTCACTCCCTGTGATGTCACTCAACTTCAACATTTTAATAAATTGTTAAGGTCTCTAGGCTTTGTTATTGTTTTACAGTTTGCTGTCTTCTTCTAGGGATTGTGTTTTCCTTGGTGAATTCTGTACCCTTTAATTGAAGACCTCTGGTGTACCTCAAATTTTGGCCTTAAGTAATTACATGATATAGGAAAAAAATAACTAAAATCCTCCAAACCTCAAAGCTTTCCTCTTTTAAAATTATAATAAAACTAAATTATAAGGGAAAATGTCTAGCCATGTACACAACTGTCCACAAAGAAGAAATCAGAGAAGCCAAAAGCTCATGGATCTCTTTCAATATTAAAGCTTGCTGAAGTCTATGGTGAAAAGCTTTCATGGTATTGGCTTATGTGTAATTGAACAGACATATGCAAAGGTCACATTGGAATTGGGAATGATTCTTTATATTTTCCTGTATGGAAAATGAATCCTATTTATAATACCAATATTTCAACCTTTAAATTTGGTAGCCTGGGAAACTTTTTGAAGTACTGTATTGGACTCTGGAAAGTATGTATCCTTTTAAGCTCAATCCACTGAAACTGGATTGAAGTTGGTTGCAATTATGATGAATTCTCGAGAGCAGCAGGCTTAAAGAGAACCATCCTTCGGCTGTCCTTTTCCACTTCACTTTTATTATGACTTGGAGTCTATTCAGAGAGTCCTCATGCTCTTCTTGCTCTTTCTGTCAGGCATAGTTATTGTGCAAGCAATCTTTTAAAAATCAAATACATATCAGCAAGGAGGTCTTTTGTTAGTATAATATCCTGCTTAAAACTAATTAAACAAAGTAAGGAACACAGGAACTTTTGAACAAAGATTTTACTGAAATAATTGCAAAAGGGCATTTCAGGATTGAATTAGAAGAAAAGACCATGAAGAAGCACTCAACAAATATTACTCTTTTCAGTATTTACTTTTCAAGTTTCCACGGCTGTTACTGTAGAGTTTAATGTGTTATCAAATAGGCTTTGCAGTGAACTTTTAATGATTTCTTTTTAAGGTTCTAAAATTATTCGTCTAAAGGAAGTCTTTGGAAAGAACTACTTCAATAGAAATTGTGTTTCTGTTTTCAAAAATTTCTTTACTTAAAAATTTTTAAAGGTTTCTGCATCCCCCAAAGTATTTTTAGTTTTGCAAAACTAGGTTAATGGTAATTTTTGTTTTATTATACATTTGCCACTAAGGCAAATTTCTGTACAGTTTTTATTTAGTCAGTTAAAATTAGCATTCAAGAACCCAGTACCCAACACAGAGACTAGAATGTGGGTGCTCTATCAGCTCCTACCAAGCCTGTGCTAAACAACCTCAAATTTTCATGTTTCATATTCCCGGTCCTCACCTCTAGTACCTGTTATTTCCTAGTCTTATATTCATCTTTATCATAGTGCTCAGCCTCATCCCTTACACCCAGTCTTACAAAGTGATTGAGCGGCTGTGATTCCTTAGCATCAATAGAAATGGATAATGGTTTAATCAGAATTAACTAAAGCCTAACCACTTTAATAGAATTAAACAGAACCAACTATAATAAGTGGATTCTAATTAAGCACAATGAAGTATGGTATTATAATTAAAAAAAAAAAACCTTAAGTCATGGGAAGAGAGGGTAAGAGGAAGGCTTACCTGCTCCTTCCCCCCACCAGCTGCAGCCCTCAGGACAGCAGGCCTTGCACCTCACCTGGGCAGCACAATAGAGAGCCAACCTTGTTGGCAGAGGTGTGGGTGAGTCCGCTCAAAACTGTGAGCGTGGCAGAGCTGTCCACAGTATTCATTTGTCTGTGGTGGTGTGGCCAGGAGAGAAACGCCCCCTACCTTTAGCCCTTTGCCATCCTGCCTCAGATGAGGGAGCTGACTGTACCACCTACTGCACTCTGAAAAGCCATCCCGATCTTCACCTGGGAAGCACAGCAGAGATGACCCTGCTGACAGAGGTGCACATAAGCTGGCCCTGAAGATGTGAAGTGGGATAGCTGGTCACATCCCCCTCATCCACTATGTGGTGGTGATAGCGAGGGAAAGATGCTCTCCGCCAATTGCCCTTGCCACCTGTGGTGGAGGAGGGAGCTGACCCTTCCCCTTACCAGCCACAGCCCTCAGGAAAGTGGACCCTGCACCTAGCCTGGGGGGAAGGCACAGAAGGGCTGACCTTATTGACAGGGGTGTGGGTGAACGTGAGCATGGAAGATCTGGCCCCACCTCTCATCTGTCATCTATTTTTCTGTAAACATCTCAAATAAGATAATAGGATATGATAGACTTTTGGCTCACATAGATTTACTTCTATGTACCCATAAAGGATACAGAGTACGTGATATGAAGGTAATTTTTTAAGTTGCCTAAGCCTTGATGTAGTAGTAGTAGTAGTAGTAGTAGTAGTAGTAGTAGTAGTAGTAGTAGTAGTTAGTAGTAGTAGTAGTAGTGTGTGTGTGTGTGTGTGTGTGTGTGTGTGCATGCGCGCTACAACAATTCCTTTAGAATACATGAATTACGAGCAGTAGAAGTTTATTTGGCTCATATTTTAGAGATTCTGGAGTTTATAAGTATGCTGCTGGCATCTGTTGGTGCTGAATACCATGTGATCACACGGCAGAAGGTCTGGTGAGCACAGTTAGGCTAAGAGGGAAGGACTTACAGCAAACTCACTCTTGCAATAATTAGTTCACTTGTGATGACAGCATTTAGTCCTTTATGAATGCCCTTATGGCCCCATCGCTTTTGAAAGAGTGAACTTTTAATATCACAGTGGCAAGTCAGCAAAGGGATTTAGAGGGGACAAACGGTAGAGAACATTTCCCTTCTCCCTCTGTTAAACAGTAACAACTAACGCCTGTCATCTCACAGTGCCGTGAGTATTGAACGGCATCACAAATTTCAAATGCCTAGCATCCAGCCAGGTACAAAGTTTGGGATTGGTGTTTTTTGTGTTTATTGAATAATGATCTACATAATGTTAACATTTACAAAATTCTCAAAGTAAAACGACAATCAGCTCTGCTAATACAAAATATAAAATCAAGCTTATTTGAGAGAGCAGATACCCCAGTGAACTCTACATCCTGCTTTGGGGAGTCCTCCTTCAGACTGAGACTTTTTCTTTTAGCAAGAACAGTGCTGTCCATAGTCAGAGAAATGTTCGCATCGGTGTGAATCACCCATGGGAATGCATCCTCTAACTGTGGCTTTCTAGCTCTGGCTTCAAAATATGACAGTTGTGTTCGGGAGCCATGATTTTGCTCTGCCCACGTTAAACAATAGGAATTAGAACCAGTAACCCCATTAATTTATAACCACATGCACAATCTTTATGTTTCCCCTTACATATGGAATTTTTCCCTTCATTTTTGATGATCTAAATATTTCAAGCCTTTGAAACATGTTTCCCATAGTGTGGAAATAATGAGGTCATATATAACTCATATGAGTTATAAGTATGAAGACTTAATTATTTTCATACATTTTATTTACTTATTTTGTGTGCTTGTATGTGTTTGCACATATATGGAATCCTGCATGCCATGACACACGGGGAGGTCAGAGCACAGGGAGTGGCAGTCAGTTCTCACCTTTTATCACGTGATTCCCGGGCATTGATCTCTGGTCATAAATTTTTGGCAGCAACCACCGTTACTTGCTGAGTCATCTTGCCTGCTCAGGAATGATGCTTCATATACCATAAACAAGCTCACATAACTAAACTACTAATACGGGTTGTTTCTATGACATTTATATTCTGCAGGGTGAAGGTAATAGAAAGAAGTAGGTTTAAATATGGAGTCCGGAGCCAGACTACTGAATCTGAATCCTCACTTCATAACTTTCAGCAAAGGGACTTGGATTAGAGCGGCTCATTTTCCTTAGCTATGCACGGAGGATAATGCTAGAACATTCTTCATGTAGTTGTTTTTAGAACTAAATGAGCTCAAATATGAAAAGTAATTAGAACAGTGCCTGACATAAAATTGATGGCATATAATTATTTCTATTAATATTATCTTGCTTGTTAAAGAAGATACATGAAGTCCTACTTTTTAAACATGTATTGCAAGACTTGTGATTATAGTTTGCAACACATATTCCTACTTTCTAGTGTCCTGTGACTTAGCTGCAATGCGAGTGTTCATCTCTTTATGACTTGCTTGCTGTGGATTTTCTGGCCCTTTGGGGATTAAGTCACATTGTCAACATTTTTGCTGTTTCCCCCAAAGAATTAGCCATTCTCTGTCACATGAATTGAAACTAGTCTTCCTTTTTTTTTAAAATTATCATTTATTTTTGCATTTTATTTTGGCAGAAGAGCCCAGAGACCTGACAGACTAGACTAAAGTACTTTCCCAGGATCAATTCCCCGTTTACTTTCCAACCTGAAGGATTTCTATGTGTAGTGAGTGGAAGTCACTGCTGTTGAGTCAGTACGGAAAACAAAATAAAACATTCGAATATTTGTTTAGTTTTCTTTTTTTCAGAAACTTTGCTACTGACTTTGTGGATGAGGGTATAAAAGCCTCTCTCAGAGGTTCACACCTCAATTTCTCCACAGTGGAAGAGTGTCACTTCTTGACACAAACAAATGCAGTAAGGTAGTTTTAAGCACAAACTCATATATCCATAGCTGACAGCAACAATGAAAACAAAACAAGCGAAGACAGAATTTCCAGCAACTCTTGACATAATTTCCTAAAAATGTGCCATCCATGTTTTCCTATTATAAGATACATTTTTCAGACTAGCAAGATACATTTTAATGTTGTAGATTGTTTAATCGCTGAAATATTTAGACATCTGATAAATTAATCCAATTTTGTGCTCTTTATTGTATTACACTGATGACAAGAACTGGGGTACATGTAACATTTACATCGTTTGTAGGAAGCTGCTTTAATGAAATGCCATGCTATACAAGTGTATTAAAGTTTCACAAGTATTTATCAGTATGTAGTACTGATTACAATGAATTAATCCACCCAACACATATTTATTGTTTTCTAGCTCTTTCTAGGCATTATATTGAAGGCGTAGCTGTCAAAAGTGGCTCCTACGTGGGAAGTTTATATGCTTTTGTAAGAAGCAGATAGTAAATGCTGACAGGTAAATGTATTATAGAATCACTTAGTCATAAGTGCTATGGAGAAAAATAACACAAGGAAATGGAGCAGTATACTGGGAAGGAATATCCTGGCTGTGTATGACAGTCATGGGAGAGCCTTGTAGAGATATGGCATCTGAGTAGACTTGGAAAGGAAATGACAGAGAAACTATAGTAATTTTTATAGTAAATGAGAGAAGCCTAGGCAGAGCAAATGGTGTGTCTAAGGGCCTGACATGTGAGTGAGGCAGGCATCTTCAAGGCCAAAGATGCTGGAGCTGAATGGACACGGGGACAAAGGCTCATGATCCTTGCGAGGTATCACTAAGACACTGGTCTTTTTGTCAGTGTGATGGAGAGCTATGGGGCTGTACACAGAGAAATGACATGACCTAACGCAGGTTTAAACAATACCTCTGGCCACCACTGGGCTCATTAAAGGATGGGAAGACTGTAGAGGAATATTATGTAGAGGAATACTACGCAGGTGTTACTAAGATTCTGGTCTTTTTGTCAGTGACATGGAGAACTACTGGGGCTATACATAGAGAAATGACATGACCTAACGCAGGTTTAAACAATACCTCTGGCCACCACTGGGCTCATTAAAGGATGGGAAGACTGTAGAGGAATATTATGTAGAGGAATACTACGCAGGTGTTACTAAGATTCTGGTCTTTTTGTCCGTGACATGGAGAACTACTGGGGCTATACATAGAGAAATGACATGATTTAAAGCAGGTTTCAACAATACCTCTGGCCACCACTGGACTCATTAAAGGATGGGAAGACTGTAGATAAATATTATGAATGGCGGAGTCGGGCAAGGACTCAATCTGGGCAGCAACCAATGCAATCCAATGTTTTCATTTCAGATATTCCTTGAAAAAGTCAAATATTTTTTAAAAGGTCAACCTTTTGGTAGTAGAGTTGCAAATGATACACCACCCTTTACCTTAAATTATGAGTGACTCTGAATGTATACCCTTCTACACACCCTCTGGATCCAATTTTTATTATTATCTATATAACCAAAATTATTTTATTAAATTTCCACTATATCTGGCATAATACTGGATACTCACAGGAAAAAAATGCCCCAGGGGTTATTGCATATCACAAAAGAACTATTTTCTTAAGTTTGAAGGTACTCTTACTATTTATAATTTGGGGACTCTATTGAATAATTAAATTTGATTATCATTATGAGAAACCATATTTGGTAATGGCCATGCTAGATGGCAGAGTGATATAGAGAAATACTCTTAAACTGTTCTTGGAGATGTCACCATGGTTAACTAGGGCATTGCATAGGATAGCTATAGTTAATGTGAAAGTGTCAGATTCAGAAAGACATGGGAACTTGGCTTGGTCAGAAGGGATGAAGACATGATCTAAAAGACAGAAAATCTGTTGAATGTAAGAAAGGATTTTTAGAATGTGAATTTTTAGAGAGTAGAATATCATCACTAACCTTGCATGTAGTGAAAATAGACAAGATTACATAAGCACAGTAGTAACTTGAAATTAGTACTTCAACCCCCACTACCTGCCAACCTTCTACTGAAATGGATGCTGAAGGATGTTTTCTGGTGACAAACTGTAGTAGGAGGATGCTTGTTTGTTTTCCTGCTACCCAGACTCCAGAAATAACCACACAGAAACTGTATTATTTAAACCACTGATTGGTTAATTAAGTCTATTGCTAGCTAGCTCTTACATCTAAAATTAACTCATTTCCTGTATTTTATATTTTAACATGAGGTTGGTGGCCTACCGGCAAGGTTGCAGCATATCTGTCTCTGGTGGTGGCTCTATGGCTTCTCCCTAACTCCACCTTTTCCCCCAAGATTCAGTTTAGTTTCTTCCACTTAGCTCTGTTCTGCCTTGTTCTGCTATAGGCTCAAAACAGTTTCTTTATTCATTAACCAATAAAAGCAACACATAGACAGAAGGACCTCCCACATCATTTCCCCTTTTCTGTTTAAATAAAAAGAAAGGTTTTTACCAAATAGTTTGTCTGCTGCCAGAGGTCTTGGCAGAATTTTATGCTGTTACCTTTTGTCATTCTTCCTGAGCAGTAAAATTTGAAGTGCAACTACCCTGATATTGTTATATTTAATGTAAACAGTTTGTTAAAGTTTTCTTTACCTAAGCTACTGCTAAGATACACAAGAATTCACAGGGGCACAAAAAACAGACATACTTTTTTAAAGCAATCATCTTGTAGAAACTGGAGGGAAGCCAGCAGAGAAATCAATGACAATTACTCTCTAGTGGAGTTTCACAGTGTTCCCCTTAGGCTGTTATCTTTCAGTTCTCTGAGATCACTGACAACATCTTACTCACCTTTGGTTCCTTCAGTGTCCATTCTATGTCTGGAAAATGGTGAGACGAAGGTTTGTAAAACATACACACACGTTCATATGTACTGAAAAAAATTTGACATTGTTATGGTTCGAATGTGAAGAGTTCCCCACAGGCAATGTCACCTACAAAAGGCACTGTTTTGGAAAACTGTTGAAACCTTAGGGGGTAGGGCCAACTTGGCAGAGTGGGTTACTAAAGATAGACTCATGATGGTTCTGGTCTATGGCCTTCTCTGAGCAAGTATAAGAAATACTCACAATTTCTCTTCACCAGGGTCCAAGTTACTACCACTGCCATACTTTCCCATCATCAAGGACCAAGTCACTAGCACTTCCAACCCATCCCATCACCAGGAACAAAGTCACTAGCACTTCCCTGTCTTCCTTGTTGTCATGATGTACCAAATTTCCTGAACCACAGCAAATAAAGTAACTCTATAATATGACTTATTTGGTCAGGACCATCGGCTCCCCAATAATGACACAGAGACTTATTATTAATTATGAGAGCTTGGCTTATAGCTTAGGATTGTTTCTAACTAGCTCTTGTAATTTAAATCATCCCATTTCTATGAATTTACTTTCTTCCTCATGGCTTTATTACTTCATCTTTGTATTGCCCATCCTGCTTGCTCTGCATCTCATGGCATCCCAATTCTTCTTCCCAGCCTCCTCTGTGCCTGAAATCCATTGCAAAACTACATCTCAAAGAAACAAAAAGAGCAAAGCTAAAGAAAGCAATAAGCCAAAAGCAAAAGGATTCTTCCTTCTGATATTTGTGCTTTGTTTTTCTAATCACTCATGAGATTTTCTGATACTTCAGGCTCTTTTGAATCTGATCCTCACTCTGTGTTTTATTGTCTCATCTTCTCTCATAAAAATTATCATTTTTTCTTTCACCAGGGTCCCCAGAGTGACTTGGAAACATACACACACACACACACACACACACACACACACACAAACACATACACACATGCAGAGAGAGAGAGAGAGAGAGAGAGAGAGAGAGAGAGAGAGAGAGAGAGAGAGAGATTGTTTTTTGGCCCTTCAAAGCACTCTTTTTCATGGTGCATCTGTCTTCCTAGCCCATGTTTCTTAATTATTCTGGGCTCAGCCCTCAGCACCTTGCACTGAGTGTTCCAGACTCTTGGACACTGTCTGCACCAATCCTCTGGCTTTCTCTGATATTGCTATTACCTGAGAAGTCTTTTCTCTAGAAGACTTCTGTATATTCATTAAGATTCAGACAAAACAATGGTTTCTCTTGAGATTTTTGCTTCTTTTTACTGTCATTTTCTTTAGCATTTCTGCATCTGTTATGGATTCAATCATTTCCTGATCAGCGCTCACACAGAGAGGATAATGGAATTTATCACATTGCTTTATCATTTTTTAAATTTCATTTTAATTTTGTCTGTGAAAATAAGTATGTTCTCTCTTTTGATTAAAGTACCACCGATGATAACAAGGCTCACTTTGATTGTTTGCCTCAATCCCATTTTCCTGCTGTGCACATGCCCATCTCTTTAGCTTCATGAAATTATCTTATATCTAATGAACCCGAAGACAAGGGTTCAGTTTTTCACTGAGTTCCTCAATCTCCTTCACTATGCTTATTTTTGGAAAATGCTTTCAGAAAAAAGAAATCTCTGGAGATTGTAAGTTCACCTCTGTGGAATTCTCTTTCCTGCTCCTAATTGCCTTTATAATTTTCCTCTGCAAAATGCATATGCTTTGTTTACTTGTTAGTTTTATATGCTTTAGTCTGCTTGAATCTACCCTGTCACACTCTGAAATGGCAGTCTGGGATAAAGAAAAATAATATCTATTTCAAACTCACACTATTAAATGAAAATATTGACTGATTTTGTTATTGTTACTCACTTATGAATAGTGAATATCAAACAAAATTTTGCATAATAGATATGTTTTACAAGTATGTGCGCACCATCTATTATTATCTGCAGTTTCTCTGTCATATATCATCAGTGAAGCAGTGATACAAATAGATCCCATGCTGCCGTAAATGAAAATTCAAGTCTGGTAGAACAAATAGATGGTAAGTGAAAGAGGCCTTGGATAAATATAGAATTAGATATTGTTACAAAATCCTATTAATGATGATAACAATAAAACTCTGGTAGATCTTCTTTCAAAGAGCAGGTCTTTGCTTACTTACCATTTTGCAGGTATGTTCCTTGCTCTTCTTGGCATCAGCTCATCTTGCCACTATTACGCTGCTTTAATCTTTCTATCACTTGCTATTAATTATTAAGTATGGATTTGTTGGATATTGGGTGTTCATTTCCACCTTCAACTTGTTGATTACAGTATCTTGAACAGGGTAGGTGATTTAAAGACAGTTTAAAGCTGTCTTTTTTTCTGTATTCATTTCATTTACATATCAACTGTAGCAGAATAAGCAATAAACAATAAATGATACCAGATTTTAATCAGTATAATAACCTTGAAAGAAAAAGGGATCTTTAAAAATATGATTAAGAGGCAACATTGAAATATTACTCTGTATTATCACTGTAGACCCCAGGTATCTTTGACTCTTTTGCCTGCTCCTGGAACCCTTTTCCACCTACTGGATTATCTTGACTGTCCTCAATAAAAGGGTTTCTGCCAGTCTTATTGTAATTTGTTATGCTATGTTCAGTTGTTATTCCTTGGAGGCCTGTTCTTTTCTGTAGGGAAATGGAGGAGGTGTGGATATAGGGAAGATATAAGATGGGGGGTTAGAAATTAGTGGAGGGAGGAGATACTGCAGTCAGGAGGGCTATAATGCTGAAAAAATACATAAAGAAACACAAAGCTAAATTTTATGCATGAAGAAGTAGATGAATCATAGTGTGACTATGGAAACAAAGACCAGAACCATATAACTACAAATCAAAGAATGCAAAGAAACACCATAAGATAGAAGAGGAAATTATCTTCAATATTAGTCTAGTTCTGTAGGAGGGAAAGTCTTCATTGTAGAGGCCACAAGGAACAAATTGAGCAAATCAAGGCAAGAGCAGGATGGAGATCTTCAGGAGCTTCTTAGAATTCTAGGCAGTATTTCACTTGGGCTGAGATGATGGAAAGAGAGAGAGAGAGAGAGAGAGAGAGAGAGAGAGAGTACATATTTGGGGGGGGGGAAACATAAGCTAGGTTAGGTGTGAATGAGACAGAGTTATCAGTAATGATTTCTAGCTTTCTGGCATTAGCAGCACACATATGGAATCATAAATCCATCAGGAGGGGTATTTTGTCAGGGAATTGTTATTGCAAAAGAATCAAATAAAAAATACAGGCTTGCTGGATTTTGCATGTCTGTGAGACAAAAAGTAGAGAGGGCATATTTGGTCACTGGCTAGATGAGACTTCAGTAAATAGAAGAGAGCTACATACCAGATACTCACTTAGAAGAACAAATCAGGGAGAAATAGTAGGATGAGAAAACAGCCTTAGAACTAAGCCTTGAAATATGGTTCAACCAGACATAGAAATAACAGAGATAGCCAGATGAGCAAAGAAAAGTGAATAGAGTTGTATGTAAGTTAAAACATTAGGCTCACGAGAATCTTTTCATTATTAACTACATTATGTGAGTGTCGTTGAAAGAGCTATAGGAAACAGGAATATTTGATAAGCTGTAATAATTAGTTTCTTGGGGCTCAAATCAAGTATTTCCTCTTAAAGAATCATGTTCAGAAAGCCAAAGATCATAGGCACCCAAGGGAATTCCTTCCTAGATATGGAGATAGAGTAAGATGCCGCTTCTTCCTGTGCAATACCATGACTGATAAGTATATAAATATCATAAGAGCACATTTCAGGCTTCAATGCTCATTAACCATAAAGCAATGGCAGGAATAATAATGATAGTGAGTTTTGGGAAGTTTTCAACTTTCATCATTTACCATCAGGCTGATGTAAAGTGTGCAGAGCCATAACTTATGAATATAGGAGCTTCTAATTCTTATCATGCATATCTGCATTAGGGGGTAATTGAAATATCTGGCCCAACTTGAGGAAGTAGCCAGGAGAAGATCTAATAATTTTATTTTCAGTAATTTTAGGAAGATCAGCCTCTTGAAATTCTTCCTTTTTTTCCTAGAAACTTTTCACAGTGGTAACAAAAGCAGAGAGGAAAAAAACCACTCAAGGTTTCTGATAAAAATGATCAACATGGGCAGGGTGGTTATAATCTGGAACCTTACATGCTCTGAGGGAGATGGGGAAAAAGAGTCAGGACAGTAGTGTGGAAAAGTCTAGGGTACTCAATTTTCCAATTTTTAACCTAGAAGCAAAAGCTTCCTTTTTAACTCCCTGAGTTGCTTTAATACAAAATAATATGTGGAAATCTCTTCGGTTGTATAAATAACTGAATAGGTAAGGAAACGAAAGGCCACAGCTATTAAAAGATGCATGCCTGGCAATTTTGTCTACTTCCCATAGCCAAGAGGATAACTATATGTTTTTCCTTGGGTTCACCTTCTTATTTAGCTTCTTTAGGATCACCAATTGTAGACTCCGTGACCCTTATTTATGACTAGAAACCAATTATGAGTGAATACATCCCATATTCATCTTTTTGGGTCTGGGTTACCTCACTCAGAATAGTGTTTTCTATTTCCATCCATTTGCATGCAAAATTCGAGAAGTCATTGTTTTTTACCGCAGTGTAGTACTCTAATGTGTAGATATTCCACACTTTCTTCATCCATTCTTCCATTGAGGGGCATCTAGGTTGTTTCCAGGTTCATGGCACGGGGTTTTGATCCTACGCAATGTGCTGGCTTTGTGGGAGCCTAGCCAGTTTGGATGTTCACCTTCCTAGATATGGACAGAGTGGGGAGGACCTAGGACTTACCACAGGGCAGGGAACCCTGACTGCTCTTTGGACTGGAGAGGGAGGGGGAGAGGAGTGGAAGGAGGGGGAGAAGGATGGGAGGAGGGGGAGAAGGGCGGGAGGAGGGGGAGGGAAACGGGAGGCTGGGAGGAGGTGGAAACTTGTTTTTTTTTTTCTTCCTTTTCTCAATAAAAAAAAAGTTGCATGCAAGTGGTTTAACTGGGAAGAGATGGGCTTCACTTACTACATGTATGGGTCACTCATCATGCTGTGGTGACAAGATGCCTGATGGAAGAAGCACATGATCAGTCTGAGTGTGTAGTTTGTAGTGAGGGGAAGTCATGGCAGCAAGAGTGTGAGGCAGCTGGTCACATTGCATCCACATGGGGGAGCAGAGAACAATGGATGCTGATTCTTAGCTCATTTCTCCCCTTTTGTTCATCTTGGGATCTCAGCCCATAGAATGGTGTTGTCCACATTAGGGGAGATCATCCTTCCTCAATTAACCAAATCTGAAAACTCTCCCATTCTTGGCCAGAGGTCTGTCACCTAGGTAACTCTAGATCTTCTCAAGATGATTACCATTACATGGACCATTACATGGACCATTCCTTGACAACTCAATGCAGAAACATGTTTTTTTTTTGTTTGTTTTTTTGTTTTTGTTTTTGTTTTTCGAGACAGGGTTTCTCTGTGGCTTTGGAGCCTGTCCTGGAACTCGCTCTGTAGACCAGGCTGGTCTCGAACTCACAGAGATCCGCCTGCCTCTGCCTCCCGAGTGCTGGGATTAAAGAAACATGTTTTTAAAGTAATAATCTACAATTCCTTGTCTCCATATGCTCATGATGAAAAATGCATTTAGTTCAACTGTTCAAAGTTTCAAAATGCAAATTTTCAGGGTATTCTCTCAAGAGCATCTCTGTACAATCAAAAGAGTTTGAAGGGAAAGTTCTGTGGATAAAAATATTCACTCATCTGCTAAGTTCAGTTCTCAGTACCTATGTTGGGTGACTTACAAACACCTATAACTCCACCTTCAGGTGAGTCACTGTCTCCAGTCTCTGTGGGCAAATGTTCTCACATACCCGCAAGGAAACACTCTTATTTACACATTAAAGTATAGTTACATACTTCTAATGACACAGAATAGATACAGGGGTGCATCCAATAATCATACCCAGTGTGTTGCATATCAGTTACAATAACTAGCATGGGGAGATATCCATAAAGGTGAAATAGTAGCACTCATCTCTTTAAAGTAAACAATAGTGGTCTCACTTGACCTAAGACCCACTCATCAGGAGGAAAGTCATTCCTGGTCCTAGAAACCTACCCAAATTTCCAGGGCTTATGGGGTCATGAACCTTAGAGAAGAAGCTTCTACTACCACTTTAAAAAACCAACATAATTCTTAACTGGTCTCTAAATGCTTATCCTAATACCCACAGGTAAGTGTAGCTCTCACTGCTCATAAAAGAAACTTCTTTTTGTAGCAGACTGAGACCATTGCAAAACATCACAAGTGGTCAAAATACAAATGATGACTGATTTTGGGGCTCCCAGACCCACTGGATACATCTACAACACAATTCCTGACCTAAAAAAGACTAATGGAACATTTTGAAAGAGGGACTAGAAAGAGTATAACAACCATGGGATTGGGAAATATACTGTGTATCTCGTAGAAATAACAGAAAAAACAGTGAGGTATCGACACTCATGATATTTCAACATATAACTGGGTAAACAGAATTTGAACAATAACAATACCAGTAAACATAATGTTTTGTTAGGGTTTCTATTGCTGTGAAGAGACACCATGATCATGGCAACTTTTCCAATTGAAAAACATTTAATTAGGATGGTTTACATTTTCAGAGGTTTAGTTCATTTTACCAACATGGTGCGACATGGTGTCATGAAGGCTGACATGCTGCTGGAGAAGTAGCCAAGTGTCCTACATCTTGACCTGTAGGAGATAGGAAGTGTTCCATCCTACTCAGTATAGCTAGAGCATGTTTGTACTTTCTCCTTCCATTCTGGGACCCCACCTGTGGAATGTTGCTACCCATCTTTAAGGGATTCTTTCACCTACGTTAACCAAATCCAGACACTTTCTTGAATATTCCCAGAGAGTTGTCTCTGAGTGACTCTAGATCCTATCAGAGTGACAATGAAAATTAACCAGAACCCTAACCACCATTTTCCAAACCACTGAGTCATATGCTATTGTCTATTGCTTGGTTCTATCTGGGTGACAAGGACAATGGATTCTAGAGTTAATAAAAAAGAACGTAACTGTATTAGTCAAGGATCTGTAGGAAAGCAGAAGCAATAAGGGAAAGAGAGATTCATCTTAAGGAATTTGGCCATCAGCCAGTAACAAGTGAGGCCAGCAGGCTGAGGTTTAGGACAGAGCTGTGATTGCAATATGAAGGCAGAGTCTCATAAAGCCCTTGACACAGATAGTGTCTGAAGGTGTCATGCCCTGTGACTCCCTGTTTCTTGGAAAATGACAGCCTTTTATTCGGCTGGGACTTTTGGAGACTGAAGCAGTCTGCTCACATTTCGAGTTGTTTAACTGAAAGTCCACTGATTTAAACGTAGCATTTTTAAAACATCGCCATAGAAGCACAGAGTACTGTTTGAGCAAATATCTGAATATTATTCAACAGAAATGATTCATTAAACTAACCAACACCTGTAGTGGCATTTCAAATGCATTTTATCAAATAAAGACTGCCTGAAGATCTGAGAGTAAAACAGTCCCACTGCTCAGCCTTAAAGACCAGATTATGGTAATCTGGTAATCCTAGTAGCCACACAGAAATTGGGTGGTACATGTCTTTAATCCCAATGGTGCACACCTTTGATTCCAGCCCTAGAGAGAAATATAATACTGGGTGAGACAGCTCTCAAATGCAGTTTCCTTTTGAGATTCCAGGAGGTAGGATTGCCATTTCAGACTGAAGTCAAGGGAAGAGGCAGTGGCTGAGAGTTTTGCTTTTCGGATTTTCAGGTTGAACGCCAATTTCTGACCCTGAACTTTTATTAATCATGCTTCAATCACCATTAATATTAACTGATGTATGTATATAAAATGATTCCAGAGTTACTCAAGATAAAAATGAAATAAATTGCTTTACTGTCATTTAAAGAGCTCATCTTAACACTAAATGAAAGTTTTCTATCCAGAAAATTAGTATTCTGAATAGATAATTTATAATATATCTTACAGACATTATATCCTATTACTGGATTTGAAACTTGATCTAAAACAAATTAGAGTTTAATTTAACACAGTTTTAGCAAAAACCTATCCCATTCATTCATTCAAAAATATTTAAATAAGAAATTAACTGGGTGCTTTCTTCCTTAGGTATCATCTCAGGGATTAGTTTACATTGTAAGTTCAAATTGAGCTCACAGAAATGTCTCTGTCTGGAAGAATAATTCACAAAGCTAAAGATCATGCACTTGCTTGCTTTTAGCTTATTTCTTCTTGATAGCTAACAAATTTCATTTTCGTAATCTTATCCAGTAAATGTACTCATCTTTTATTTTAATTAATTCATATATCTACCAACAAACCAATCAACCAACAAACATTACTGCTTTACGAAAAGTAATAAACTTCTATATGTGTCTATGATACATGCCCCTCTAAAAAGCTTCAAACCTCCAAGGGATACTTCTGATTACCTTTGATTCTAAGATTTAGAAGAAACAATGTTTTGCTAAAATGAGAGAGCAGAAAACATCATCCGCTATAATAAATAATCCCAAGGGAGATTTTAAAAATATTGCCAAAAAAATCAAAGCTATCAAGGGTTATGTATAATAAATGCTCATTTACATGGTGCACTATTTATGCAGATAAGTCTTTTTCCATGATTAAAACCAGGTCAGAATGCAGAGCAGCTTTGGAGAGTGATAATTGAGTGTTTACTTTTCAGTTAATCTAATTTGTCTAAAACTGTGACTTTGTGAGCATTGTAGTACACGGTGATGGAGCAAGACGGAGGCCAGGTGGCTTTTGCTCCAGCTTTCTCACTCACCAACTATACGATTTTGTATTAAATATGTACTTATTCAAATCAGACTCCTATAGCTGTAAAATGGAGATAGGTGTAAATACATCAGTATGAGGCAAGGACCCATTTGATACTCTGAGCATTCTACAGCAAGCAAAACTCAATACCTTGTCTTGGACTTCAGCTTGACTTCTAGGCCATTATGGAAACATTTATGGCAACATAAGACACTGGAAAAATCATACATTTTAGAAAAGGAAAGTCATAACTAAAAATATGTGTTAAATATAATTGGATAATGTAGCTATATTTGAAACTCAGTATTTCCATAGAAATTAGATTGAATGTTTTCCAGATTATTTTAGTAAAAGGTTTACCAAGAAAGCCAGACTTAATCTCTATAGCTTGAACAACTTCGAATGTCTTATTTTGTAGAGTCAGCAGGGCACACCTCCAAGATCTTTGTTCCATGGCAGAAAAGCATTATTTCCCCTTTCATTGTAGACATCTCAGTATAATCTCATAAATGATCACAATTCCATTTTATTGTTTCTCACTTTTTCAGCTCTTAGAATTCTTATCTTGTATTTACTGATGAACTGGTTCATTGATGATTCAATGTTCTCTTACCTTCCCAAGCCACTAAAGGGATTACTATAGGAATTACTCTAAATTCTGGATCCTTCGGCTAGCATATTCCTTTTCCCATATGGTTTTAGTCACCCTCCCTTTAGCCTTCTTCTACAATATATCCCAATGATCTGCCCGACTGCCTTCTAAAACACCAGTCTGGCCTTGACTCATTGTCTGTCTGGCTCTTGGCTTCCTCTAACATTGAACTGACAGTTGTCCTAATCCACTGTCTGTATCTTCTTACTCCTTGCCTTTTCTTTTAACTTTTGTTCTGTGTTTAACACCTTTTCTCCTTGCCAGCCCTCAGACACTAGAGTCTCTTCTACATGACACTGTGGTAGTACTTCTTTTCTTGCTTGTCTCAGACTTTTATTCATTGTCTGGGTTGAAAATTATTATTTTGTGATTTTTATCCTTTTCTCCCTCCCTTCTTTTTTTTAAGCATCTGAATCCTATTATTAAAGTTGAAAATACAACAAATCCAGTGGTCCTGTGTTAAAGACTGAGCCCAGATTACTCATCTGGATCCCAGCTCCTCGGTCTTTTCCTTCACGCTCTCCCTCCTCTCACTCTTTCTTGCCAGAGGGAATGATATAACTACCTCAACAGAGAATATCTGGAGTATTCTACTGGCCTCTACATGGAAATACACGGTCCTTACCTTTACGAGAATTTGCACTGCAGAAAACGAGAGAGATTAAATCATGAATATCCAGTGAGTTCTTTAATCACATTTATATGATGCTGTGTTTTTACATTCTTTACACGGTCATGAGCAGAGGGAAAGGTCAGTGTGTTAATGCATACATTCACAGACACCTCAGTAGAGGTTTCGAGGAGCGGACTTCTTTAGAAATGTTTGACAGTACTGCTGCTGCTGTTAATACAAAGCGTGACTTGACTTCGCTGTTCACTGAAGTGATACAGTCTTGGAGTAACAGACTGTATTAGTAAAGGTTCTCTAAAGAAACAGAATTGATAGACTGAATATATGAATGGGTTATTAGAGTGACTTGCAAGCTATGGCCCAGCTAGTCCAACAATGGCTATCTCCTGACCAAAAGGCCGAGAATTCAGCAGTTGTTCGTCCAAGGTGACTGATAGATAGTCTTAATCTGGTGCTGGAGTCCTGAAGGATTCTCAGAGAGCTGAGGCCTTCAGTCTATATTGGAATCCTGTCACAGTGTGTTCTAATGCTTCAGCAACAGAGCAGACAGAATTGCTGGTGAGAATGAGGGGAAGCAGATAAAAAGCCAATACTCTGTTCTTTCATGTCCTGTTTTGTGGGTTTGCCCTCAGAAGGTGTGGCCCAGACTTTGAATTCACTTCCACTCAAATGACCCAGCCCAAGAAATCTCTCAGAAACATGCCCTGTTGTATGGGTTTTAGTTCTAGAAGTAATCAAGTTTACAAAGAAGATTAGTCATCACCTAGATCTTTTTACTCCATTCTGCTGGGCAAGCTGATGCAGGTCTGTGAATCAGGCATTGGGGTGAAGGGTTGTATGACAGGAGGAGCTTGGGGCTTTATACACTGTTTAATTCTGTTTTTAATAAAGAACTTAAAACTCCCTGTACCTCTGATTTTTGAAAACACCAGAGGAAAGGATGAAAGTTTGAGGTTGATGTAGATCGCTTTTCATGATGCTTCCAACAACCCTCTTCTATGGGAGCCCTTCTGAAAAAATCACTCAGCAAGGCCAACTGAAAGACTTTATGACATTCTCCCTTGGTATGGATAACTCTAAACTACTGTTATTAGGAAGAAATGGGAAGCTAGCCATGTGCCACAGTCTCCAAGTGCACAAACACTCTCTAAGACTCTCTGGACAACTACCCTGACTTCCTTCAAGTCCTTGAGGGTAAAACTGTCCCTTTTACCACAGGATATTTGTAGGTGCTGTGTCCCCTGCCTCAAGTTCCTTCTCCATATTTTTTTCCTTTTAGTCATTCTTCCAGTTTTACTGACTGATTGATTGATTTAAATTTTTAATACTATATTTTTTTGTAACTGGCTTTGAACTTTTTAAATCTCTCCCTGAGACAACATGCATGCAAGAATGTCTTGCTTATTCTTCTGTTTTAATGTAAAAAACTATTCCGTTATACAACTGATACCTTTCTTTTATATAGTTTTACAACAACCCAAATGTCATTTATTGAGCTACTAATTCACATTAACTGCTTATCTTTATGTGACTTTACACAAATCTATCTCACACACTTATACTTGACATTTGCAGATATTGAGAAACTCGGGCAACAGAAAGGACGGAAACTGATTTTTTATGCATGTATTCATAAAAATAAATTTGCCTCCTTGTTTCACTATTCCTGAATCAAAATCTTTAAGACTATGTGCTATACATAAAATTTTAAGGCTATGACGCATTGGTACTGATCTCTGAATATATGAGGACAACATCTGGCATGCATTAGCTATTTAGTAAATATCTTCTAAACGAATAAAAGATTGAAAATTGCTCTTTGGATATTTTGACTGAAAGGTGATATATTGAAGGTCTGTGTTAAAACATAACATTATGTGCAGAAGTACTGCATATCAAATTTATTCTGGTCAGAGTGAGCAGATTTATTTTCATCAGAAGGAAATGAAATCACAGTGAAGTCGCCTTCACCCTGCCCGCCTCATTCTGTTGAATCATGACTAGTGATTAGAGAAGAAAAGAACAGGGCACATAGAAGAGAATGAACAATCACAACCAAACACTTCAGCAAAATCCTGTTTTTCAATGTTACAAATAGGATTCACCCAGCATCCACTGATGTCTTGCACATTCACTTTGAGCCTTGCTGAGTGTTTGATACAAGGCCAGGGTTTGAATAGCATCAGACACTACTGGTATTGTGGCTCCAGCTCCAAGAAATCCACAGCCCTCTGGTTTTTTAAGGCACCTACAAGCTTAGTGTGTGTAAATTCATGTAGCCACACAAATAAAATAAATGAATAGAATATTTCAAAGTGCTATAATTATGAGTGTCACACATCTATATAATTCTGTCTTGTATCAAAGACTTGTCCTATTTTCCTTATGCCCTCCACCAACAGTGCCACTCTGAAAAACCCAGAAATCTCATTAAATCTGGGAACATTGTCATTGTATCGAGCCCTGTCCTGAATGTATAGCATCACAGCAAGGGAGAAGGAACTGGCCTTGAAGTTAAGAAAGCTGTCACTATCCGGATCCTGGCTGTCTGACTCTCGTTTTCGATAGCTCTGGGATTGATCACCTCCATGAAATGACCATGCTCCTTTACAGACATGCACAGAGGTGATTACACAACTTCTGAAAACTTTAAAAATCAATGTCCAGCTGAGACTAGAGACACTGAAATGGTTCTTTGTTCTCAAGTTATTGATCTCAAAATAAATGCTAAGTTTAAACCAAAATCATATGAAATGATCCTCAGCTACCTCTCCTCTATCAGAATAAATCTTTTTTTTTCCTGCAGTATCCTTAAAAATCATTTTCAGATTTCAGACAACCCATAGTTACTTAACCAAATTATTTGAATACCCCTTCCCATCACTTTTTAAAAGAAACAAACCTAGTTTAATCAACAGTGTATTTGATAGATGGGACCAGAGCCCAAATCTGTCTTGGCAAAGATGTGAGGTCTGTTAGGAGATTCAGATTGTTTGTATAAGAATATGGAAACAGAAACAGGGCTGCTGCTTTGAGTGCCCAGTGAAAAGACACAGCAAGGTGGAGACATTGTTGGGTATACGTGTTTAGACATGGGTTTGGGTATGTGCATAAATGTTTCAAAACATATACTTAAAATAATTATTTCTGTATATACTTAGGTTTCTGAAGAGAATATAGATTATCAACTTTCAGAGATCTTTGAACGTACATTAAAGCTGAGCATATAAACAGATAAACAGAGAATCTTAAGCTGTATTGATTATCCTAGTAGAGACAGGAAGAGCAGCTGCTTTTCAGTCTCCTGCTTCCCCTACAAATGGCCCTCAGGCTCATTGATATTATTTGGTCTTTATCCCATGGAAGCCAGATACTCTATTCCTATTTCTGTGAGCTCTGATATTAGTGTGTGCATATGTGCATGTCACTCTCACATGCTCATGCACGTGTACAGGAGAAATTCAAAGCAGTTAGCAGGAAGTCTTATCACACACTGCGGAACAAACAGTAGTCACTCTACTATCTTGAGCATGGCAATGCCATCATTCTTCCAAACGCACTTTCCACAGATCCATAAGGCAGTAAATGCTGCGTTGTGTTTACAGAGGAATTTATCAGTGTAGGCACCATTTCTTTCTTTGTTTGTTTCTTTCTTTTTTGGTTTTTCGAGACAGGGTTTCTCTGTAGCTACGGAGCCTGTTCCAGAACTAGCTCTTGTAGACCAGGCTGGCCTTGAACTCACAAAGATCCGCCTGACTCTGCCTCGCGAGTGCTGGAATTAAAGGCGTGCGCCACCACCGCCCAGCTTAGGCACCATTTCTTTCTTTCTTTCTTTCTTTTTTTTTTTGACAGGTCCTCACTTTTTATTTTTTATTTATTTTTAATTTATTTATTTATTAAAGATTTCTGTCTCTTCCCCGCCACCGCCTCCCATTTCCCTCCCTCTCCCCCAATTAAGTCCCCCCCCCCCTCAGCCCGAAAAGCAATCAGGGTTCCCTGTCTTGTGGGAAGTCCAAGGAACCCCCACCTCCATCCAGGTCTAGTAAGGTGAGCATCCAAACTGCCTAGGCTCCCACAAAGCCAGTACATGCAGTAGGATCAGAAACCCAGTGCCATTGTTCTTGAGTTCTCAGTAGTCCTCATTGTCCGCTATGTTAAGAGAGTCGGGTTTTATCCCAGGCTTTTCCAGACCCAGGCCAGCTGGTCTTGGTGAGTTCCCAGTAGAACATCCCCATTGTCTCAGTGTAGGCACCATTTCTTGATACCATACAGTGGCAAGAAACAGGGAACAGGGAGCCTTGAGATCTGTTAACAAGAAGGCGCAGTGCAGCCAGCACCAGTGAGCAGACCCTTGGACTGTGTGCAGAGATTCATGGGATTGTAGGACATGCGGACATGGATGCGCTTCCCAGTTTGGGCAGGGGGGGGGGGGAGAACAGGAGGCATCTTGTGGAGTAAAAGGTAAAAAGAATCAGAAGTTTGTCTTTAAATGTGTTGATTTATAGGAATTCCAGTCTAACTAGGGAATGAAGTGATGTGGGGAATTAGAAACGGGCATCTACAGCTGAGAAAGTGGAAACAGCAAATGAGGGCTGTGTTGTGGAACATCCTTCATCCGTCCTAGTATCCTGGGACTAGAGCCTCAGGGCTCTCTTCACTTTTATCTTTCTTTTCGTCAAGTAGTTAGGCAATATTTAAACTGGTCATTCTGGTACAAATTGTCCATTGGGTGAACAACTACCATCCTTTGGATAAATCTTTTAACTTTGTTGTTGTTGTTTTGTTGCAGAACATCAGAAGTGACTCTGTCACGGGCTACTCTACAGTATTACATTGTCAAACATGTGTCTTACAAATGATGTGTTTGACTTCTTCTTGCCTGCAGTTTGAAACAAAACTGTCTTGCAAAGGCTGTTTGGCTCTAATCTTCTATTTTCTTTTTTTTTTTTTTTGGTTTTTCGAGACAGGGTTTCTCTGTGGTTTTGGAGCCTGTCCTGGAACTAGCTCCCGCAGACCAGGCTGGTCTCGAACTCACAGAGATCATTCATTTATTTATTATGTATACAATATTCTGTGTGTATGTCTGCAGGCCAGAAGAGGGCACCAGACCTCTTTACAGATGGTTGTGAGCCACCATGTGGTTGCTGGGAATTGAACTCAGGACCTTTGGAAGAGCAGGCAATGCTCTTAACCACTGAGCCATCTCTCCAGCCCTAATCTTCTATTTTCTATTCCTCCTTCTCATCCATGATTGTAGCAGCCTGTTCTGCTTAGCGATGCATCACAACATGTACTAGATGCTTTCCTATCTCTTCTCCATTTCCGCTGGTCCTCAATCCCTTGCGTAAGTCACCATACCCAAATTCTTCAGTTTAGAACAAATGTTAGGTCTTGTAGAATCCTCCCCCGCCTCCCCGAAGAGACCCTTTCCTTCACTTTCTTTGATACTGCATGCTTTATGTCATGAATTCTATTTTCTCATATGGTTACTGCATGATACCCCTTACGTTACTCATAGAAGTTTAAGCTATTTGCCCACAAGTACTGTTTCTGGTAGAATTCTGGTTGACCTGGCACTTAATACTGCATTAGGGACATCTAGTTGTGATAGTGCCATTTTCTAAGATCCATATTTTCTTTCCAATTTCTTTCATTATACTAATCCTTTTGTTTAACTTTGACCAAGAATCCATTGAACCTTTTACTATTTTCCTGCTACTTCATCTTGTATTCATGCCAGCCCCAGAACGTCAATCAATGACGCATTACTCTTACAATGCTCTTCATAAAAATGTGAGCTTTTCATCTAATTTCTGTGCAATAAAATATTCACCAAGTTGCCCACCTCTTACGATCCTTTAAACAGAAATTTGAAATATCTCACAAAGTTTTATTTATCTTCACGATAAAATCAGCCTCCTGTGTTATCATCTCTTACTGTTGAATGTATATGTGTGCACACACTGATAATAGCTTAGCTTTCTATGTTTTTGAACCAGTCCAAGAAGGAGACAGAGGTAGGGAGTGATGCCTTTCTGCCAACAGTTTCCCAATTGACCCTGTTTTCCAGCTGGCTCCCCCACTGTTGCTCTCTGCCAGGCCCGATGTGCCCACATTACCTCTTCTCCCATTTGAGAGACACTCAGTCCCGACACTCAGTCTCCTGCTCATTTTCAGGGGTGGACAGAGGAAACTTGTCTGATTGCTTCAGTACAAGTAGAGTTTTTAATAACCCTTAAAAAGAGTGTGTTTGAGCAGTATTTCTAAAAATGACATTAGTTCTAGAGTTGAAGTCGTTTATTAGGAAGAGAAATTCAATTTGAAAAATTGTAGGAAAGCGAAAATTATCTCCTGAGCTAATTAGTGACCATGTAAATGAGAAGGCCTGGAGTCTTTAATTGCTTTATGTATGGAAGTAGATGCCAAAGATATTACCATGTTATTATGAAGCTGTTATAACTTAGTAGTGTATGAAGCTTACTGAACAAATTAAATATTAAATTTCTAGCTTTAGAAAAATTGCCCCTAAAACAGGGATGGCTTCAAACTGACTTCAATTACTACATGCATATAATACTTATATTAACTGAAAAATTTCTGAAAGTTTATATTTTCATTTATTTGAAAGATTTTTATTTTATATGTGTGGGTGTTCTGTCTGAATATATGTCTGTGCACTACACGTGGACAGAGCCTATACAATGTCAGGCACAGTGTACAGAAGTGTATAGAAAGTACAGAAGTCAGATCCCCCTGGAACTGGAGTTGCAAATGGTTGTTAGCTGACATTGAAGAAGAGAGGGAGGAAGTTTAAGACCTCTAGCAAGTGGTATAATATTATAGAATGCTGTCTTCTTTTTTTTAAAAATATTTATTTATTTACTATGTATACAATATTCTGTCTGTGTGTATATCTGTAGGTCAGAAGAGGGCACCAGACCTACCACAGATGGTTGTGAGCCACCATGTGGTTGCTGGGAATTGAACCCAGGACCTTCGGAAGAGCAGGCAATGTTCCCAACCACTGAGCCATCTCTCCAGCCCCCAGAATGCTGTCTTCTTAACAGTACGTAGTTATTTTATGCTTGGATTCTCAGCAGCTTTGACTACCTGTGAAAGTCTGAGGGCATCAACAATCTGTTGTGCGAGAGGGACTCATGAGACCCCAGCCCCCCATCTGTGGATCAAAAGGCAATTGATAGTTACTGAAGGAATTAATTCATGGCATTTTATTAGTAGTATAACAACTATAAACCACACCTCATTTATGGTTCTGTAAGCAGTCCTAATTAAACTCACTGGGTCATCAGATAATAGTAAATAATAACAATAATAGTAGTAATGATGATGACGACATTAAAATGGAAAAATCAGGTGGGTCAGTGAGAATGGAAAAATGGTAGTAAAGATGATCAAAATACATCACATTCATGTATTAAAATGTCACAATGAAACCCATTACTATGTAATTTTAAATAGCTACTTAAATCTTTTAAAAACAAATATTTGTGTACATATCTCACAAATGGAGGAAGAAGGGAAGGAGAATATAATGGTTAAAACATGGGACTTGGGTCAACATTGTGATGTTGGCTGAGGCTTTTTTTTTTTTGGTTTTTCGAGACAGGGTTTCTCTGTGGTTTTGGAGCCTGTCCTGGAACTAGCTCTTGTAGACCAGGCTGGTCTCGAACTCACAGAGATCCGCCTGCCTCTGCCTCCCAAGTGCTGGGATTAAAGGCGTGCGCCACCACCGCCCGGCGGCTGAGGCTTTTAATTTCATTATATTTCATGTTTCTGATGAACCAGTTAGAATTAAGAAAAAAAACTGTCTGATTAGACTATAGAAAGGATAGTGAGTTATTATAATTAAACTGTATCTAAACACAATAGGAACTATCTAACATTTATAACACACAATTTTTAAAATTAGTAATTAGGTAACAATAAGTACATTGGAACTTTAAATATGACTGTTGAAATTAAACAGAAAAGATAATGAGTTGGATAAAATAGTAGCTGGAGCTAAAAACTGGTTGTGAAAGACAGAGAAGAAACATGGAGGCTATGTGACTTAAAGGAATGTAGAAAGCAAAGCAGACACTGAAAACATGGAAGTCCTGTGACTCAAAGTGACATTTTAACTTCTCCATCTGTTCAAAGGGCCAGAAGAGGCTGGAAGTGTTCCATAGAGCAAAGCGCCTCATCATGGGTGCAGTCTCCAAACACTTGCAGGTTCTAGAAACATCACAACACCATTGGTAAAGTGAATGGCTTTAGAGTAAGCCTTATCATCAAACAGAGACTCTTCTGAGGACAGATTATTAGAACATTAAACTCAGACTCATCAAATGAGTCCACGCTCGTTAGTACTTTTAAAAAGAAATGGTTTAATTAAGCGGCAAGAAAAATGTCTGTATGGAGGTTTGACATAATGTTATAGTAATCTTACAATACTTATATTTCTATTGTGAAACCTGTTTGATGTGACTTTAACTTGTAAGAAAACTCCAGGCTGCACAGTCTGAAAGGGTTTATCAAGTTGGGCATTTCTATAGTTTTTGCTTGGACACATTTCTATTATACTAATTTTTGCTCCTGTTATATAAACCAGTTTTCATAAAGCAAGCACACTTGTAAACAAAGAACTGAGTGTCTAATACACAACACGTACCTAGGCAGAAAGACTGTGCTGCATTCAAAGTCAGGTAAACCATCTGGACATGTAGGTTTGCATGCTTGTAATATCACTCAGAGTGGAAATATGAAAAACTCACAGGCATTCCACAGTGTAACAGAAACATGAATGTATATGACTGTCCATTGCTAGGAAGATCTTTATCTTTAACAGGGTATGGGATTCACATGTATCCACAATCTATGGATATATGTAATAACATAGAAGAACCTGAAAATAGAATATTTCGCCAAGAAACTGCAAACAAAACCTATATGAAGTATTGTAAATGCTCAGCTCTATCTATCATCTATCTATCTATCTATCTATCTATCTATCTATCTATCTATCTATCTATAATCTGTCTATCTATCTACACATCAAATTATTATTCTGTTGGTTATGAGTTTTAGCTTTTTCGAGCCCCACATCCAATTATTTAGATAGAGGGAGAAAGCAGAAGATCCTCTATTTGTGTCTATGCTTCCAACAATTAAAACAGCAGATAAACTAAAGAATGCAACACAGATCCTGAGCGGGACTGGTTTTAATTTTCACCACTGTCCTGCTGCCCTCCTCACTCTGTCAGGGATGCAGTTTCCAGGGTCCTGGGCTCTAGTCTGTGCTCCTAGCTAGGTGTTCAGAAGAGAAGGGAAGGATGCAGTTTCCAGGGTCCTGGGCTCCTCGCTAGGTGTTGAGAAGAGAGGTGAAAGATGCAGCAGGCACTGCACTGACTCCTGAACGTTTGCTCAGAGATCAAGCACAGGGGAGAGAAAGAAAACAATTGAAAGGAGGGGCTGAGCAAGAAACCCAGTTCTGAGTTGCAGTAGAAGTGGAGAAAGGTCCAAAGGCAGAAAGAAAATCTGCCTGCTTTTTCTTCCACCAGCATCTCCAACGACCCTCCAGGAGCCTCTGGGTCATTTAGAAATCCGCATGTTGAATGCATATAAGTAAGAGAAGTGGCAAACTGCCGTTCCTGGAGAAGAACCAAAACCAAAAAGTAAAAAATAAAAAAATGGGTGTAACAATGAGGCCTGTCAGGCAGCCGCCTTATTAGCTGTTTTGAAGTCAGCCCCACAGGACTTCTAATGAATGCTGTGCTCTGTGTCTCCCCGCTACCACCGGCTTTTAACTCATAGCTCCCTTGGGTTACTTTTCCATTTCACCCTTTCATTTAGCACCACATATCTGCAGAGGTTGCTAGTTATGCTAACAAGCCTTCACTCACCTGTGGGAGTATTTCGACCTTCTGACACGTACAAATCACAAGGGCCTTGAAATTCGGGCAATTAGTGCATTATATTTGCAACACAGGCACTCCTTCCTTCTAAGGGCTGAGAGAAACTGGCTTTCCTTAAGCAGATTGGCTTTTTGCACGCTTTCTGCCATTAAATGGCTGTCTTAACAGGCACTGGCTCCACTTTCGTTGTTTTTGTTGCTACATTTATTTTCCTTCTGCAGATTGCAGTTCTTTATCTCCCAGTTCACTAAAGTAGATTCAACTTCTCTATGATTCCTTGAAAAAAACAAGATACTATTTTGAAGAAGAGGCCTTTCCAATTTAATTTCTAATTTGCCCCTGAAGAAAATCCAGGGGTGTCATATAATGTGAGTACTGTTTGTGAGCCCGATTCGGGGTCACTGTGGACCTCCGTTAGAACTTTCTCATTTTTCAAGTAGCCTAGAATATTCCCAGAAAAAAAAGAGAGGGATCTTTAGAAGCCGGAGTTTTGCTGTATATTTAGCCTAAAGGCAAAATAAATCATGCATTATGGTTTTCTTGGGTTACTGAAGAGATAGAAATAGCCTCATAATTTTTTTTTAAATTTTGTTACCAGGGCTTCCCAATCCCACATATTCTATTTCAATGTTGTGTGTTTTCACAAGGGATGTTTTATTGGCAAGGCTTTGAATGTGGAGTTACTGTCCTGCTGGCAATTTGAACACGCACACTCATCAGGTGGTGGTACAATGCTGTGTGGTCACCCCCACTCCCAGGCAGTCATTTCCTGGGTTGCTTGGGTTTAGGCATGAGTCATGTGACTGATTCTCAGAAGTACATTATGAGTGTACTTCTCACTTTCAGTTACCCTGCAGATTTAATCCAAATTCTAGATCCTCAGTCATGTGCAAACGTGCCTCAAAGATGACTTGACACACATGCTTATGAACTCAGAAGACACCCTTGCTGTGTCGGGAAGCTAGACTTCTGTTGTTTACTTGTGGCTTTGGCATAGCCTACATTGATAACAGCTCACTGATGCTAGTCATTACTTTGATTTTTAGCATTAATTGTTAAATGATTTTGATTGTGAACAATCTCAGGCATATGTGTAATGCATTCTTCTTATCCCCATTCTCTTCTCCCTTCCACCCCTGCCAACTATCCCTTTCCCTACAAACCCCCTTTCCATTTTTATGTCTTGTTTTGTGACCTACTGAGTTTAACTAGAGTCTTCCATGAAACCATGTGTTTGGAACTTTCTCTTGGAGCCTGGTGAACTCATCAGTGCTTAGGTAGCTAAGTCAATGATGCCAATCCCCAGAAACGATCAATAGCCAGTAGTTGAGCTGGGAAAAAAATTTTTTTTTTTTTAAGAACATCATGAGACAACTTTCTTCTTCTTCTTCTTCTTCTTCTTCTTCTTCTTCTTCTTCTTCTTCTTCTTCCTCCTCCTCTCTCTCTCTCTCTCTCTCTCTCTCTCTCTCTCTCTCTCTCTGATATTTTTTGTGCTATAACAAACAAAGCTTACCTGAGGATGAAAATATGGATTAGCCACTAGGTATCAGTAGAGGTCAGGCAGGGGTAGCACACACTTTCATCCCAGCACTTGGGAGGAGGAAAAGGGAAAACCAGGAATTCAAGGCTACCCTGGGCTACAGGAGACAGATCCAGTCTGAAAGAGAACCAGAGCCAGGCGGTGGTGGCTCACACCTTTAATCCCAGTACTTGGAAGTCACATGCCTTTAATCCCAGCACTAGGGAGGTGGAGAAAAGAAGTGATATGGCTGGGCAGAGAGAGGAATATAAGGCGGGAAAATACAGGAGCTCAGCCCATTTAGTCTGAGGAATTGTAGAGACAGGAGACCTCATTCAGTCCGAGGATCCATAGGGACAGGATCACCCCTTCGGTCTGAGGATTCAGTAGAGGTAAGAACTAGCAGCTGGTTGCTCTGCTTCTCTGATCTTTCAGGATTTACCCCTATATCTGACCCCAGGTTTTCATTATTAAAACCAATTAGAAATCATACTACTCTCTGTCTTCATTCTTTGTGTGTGTGTGTGTGTGTGCGTGTATGCACTTTATGAGAGTGAGTACTGGTACATGTGTGTATGTGTATATGTGTACATGTGGAGACCAGATGCCAATGTCAAGTGTCTTCTTCAATGGTTCTCAACCTTGTTTTTTGAGCCAAGGTCCCTCTTTGAACTAGTAACCTGCTGATTTGACTGGCGTGGCTGGTCAGCAAACCCCAGGAATCCTATTGTCTTTGGCTCAGGTGCAACAACTCTGCTAGATTCTTATATGGGTGGTAGTACTTGAACTCAGGACTGCAAAAATTATTCAGGGATCATTTTACCAACCATGTCATCTTCCTACCCTTTCTTTTATTTATTTCTTTTATTTATTTATTTATTAAAGATTTCTGCCTCCTCCCAGCCACCGCCTCCCATTTCCCTCCCCCTCCCCCGATCAAGTCCCCTCCCTCGTCAGCCCTAATTGCAATCAGGGTTCCCTGTCCTGCTGGAAGTCCAAGGACCGCCCACCTCCATCCAGGTCTAGTAAGGTGAGCATCCAAACTGCCTAGGCTCCCACAAAGCCAGTACGTGCAGTAGGATCAAAAACCCATTGCCATTGTTCTTGAGTTCTCAGTAGTCCTCATTGTCCGCTATGTTCAGCGAGTCCGGTTTTATCCTATGCTTTTTCAGACCCAGTCCAGCTGGCCTTGGTGAGTTCCCGATAGAACATCCCCATTGTCTCAGTGTGTGGGTGCACCCCTCACGGTCCTGAGTTCCTTGCTCGTGCTCTCTCTCCTTCTGCTCCTGATTTGGACCTTGAGATTTCAGTCCGGTGCTCCAATGTGGGTCTGTCTCTGTCTCCTTTCATCGCCTGATGAAGGTTAATATTCAGCAGGATGCCTATATGTTTGTCTTTGGATTCACCTTCTTATTTAGCTTCTCTAGGATCGCGAATTGTAGGCTCAATGTCCTTTATTTATGGCTAGAAACCAATAATGGGTGAGTACATCCCATGTTCCTCTTTTTGGGTCTGGCTTACCTCACTCAGGATAATGTTTTCTATTTCCATCCATTTGTATGCAAAATTCAAGAAGTCATTGTTTTTTACTGCTGAGTAGTACTCTAATATGTATATATTCCATACTTTCTTCATCCATTCTTCCATTGAAGGGCATCTAGGTTGTTTCCAGGTTCTGGCTATTACAAACAATGCTGCTATGAACATAGTAGAGCATATACTTTTGTTGTATGATAGGGCATCTCTTGGGTATATTCCCAAGAGTGGTATTGCTTGGTCTAGGGGTAGGTTGATCCCGAATTTCCTGAGAAACCGCCACACTGCTTTCCAAAGTGGTTGCACAAGTTTGCATTCCCACCAGCAATGGATGAGGGTACCCCTTCCTCCACAACCTCTCCAGCAAAGGCTATCCTTGGTGTGAAGCCCACACTGAGAGCAGATCGCCCCGCTGCATTTCACAATGCCGTTTTCGATATAAATAGCAGAGGAGGAATTTCTGAAAAATAGTGAACTTCGCAACAGGCTTGAGCATGCTGTGGTAAGTAAACTATGCGTTTAATGAGGTTGAGGCAGATGGAATTTTCGAAAGGCACAAAGAGAGAAGTTTATAATAAGCTATTTGCATACAAGCCCATTGCTCACAGAGAGGCAAGGCTCAAGTTAGTGTCAGTTCTCTGGTGCCCCAGCTTGGCAGGAGTCTGTCTACAGCATCTTGTCTGAATGTTTGCATCTTAGAGAATGTTAAAGATACGTTTTGTTTCTGAGAACTGTGCATTTATGAAAAGTGTGTGATAGATGTAAGATGTGATGATATTTCTTGTTAGATTTTAGCAAGTTTTGAACCATTCATTTCAGACAAGTAGTGTGAGCCTTCCCTCCTCAGTTTTTTGCAGCTTGTCTCCCTGACAAAAAGACATTTCATTTTGGTCTCAATATCACACATTATTTTCTTGCAGTCAGGTAGAATAAAAATATTTTTTGAAGAATTTTATCAGCATAGCTGGGAGTTCAGAAATACCTTAGGAGTCATATTTTGATACTTGCTCTTCAAGAGCAAGATGGAGAAAATTTTCTCTTCTGAGCTGTTAGATAGTTTTACTATCTAGTTTAGAGGTAAAGGGAGAGCTCTGTGACATTGGTGGCCACATGGACTGTATTGCATGAAGGAAGAAAGACAAGGCAGAAAGGAAGGAGGTGGAGCGGGGATACCAGACCAAAGAGAGAAAGTAGGAAGATTTATTGAACACATTTTTAAATGTAAAGTGTGGAGGTGAAGTGAAATGGACATTTAGCCAATGACCTCAGACCCTGAGGTGAAGTCTGTATTTGGAGGATGACATCAGACGCTGAGGTGAAGTGGGTATTCAGAGGATGATGTCAGACCCTGAGGTGAAGTGGGTATTCAGAAGATGACATCAGACCCTGAGGTGAAGTGGGTATTCAGAGGATGATGTCAGATCCTGAGGTGAAGTGAGTATTCAGAGGATGACGTCAGACATTGAGGTGAAGTGGGTATTCAGATGATGACATCAGACACTGAGGTGAAGTGTTTTTCAGAGGATGATATCAGACACTGAGGTGGTTGCAATGTGGTTTTCATTAATTGAACTTACTTGTACCTTTAAAATCATAAATGTAGTTGAGAAATCATTAAATTTATAATGTGATATGCACTAAAGATATTGTATTTCCTACAATAGTGATATGAGCATAGCTTTCTAAAAATCTTAAAGAAATTTGGGCTGGGCACTTAGATCATTTTCATAGCACCTGGTGAGTATGTATAAATCACTTGGTATGATTCTAATAAATACAAAAAATCTAACAAATACAATTATTCTATCACAAATGATCTTCAATATCACACATAGATAATACCATGGGTAATAGTGTGACTTGAAATTTGGTTGAATATATTCATGAAAATAAGCTAATGGCTATTGCTTTAAAAGATCAGTCTCCGCTGTCCTACACTGTAGACTCCTAAAATTCTGCCCTTTTCCTTGTACTCTTCTATCTGCTTTTTTGACATGGCTGAGTGTGCATGATACTGACCTGTTTCTGTTTCTGACTTTTCTATACCTTGTTGCTTGCTGGTGAAGGTAATAATTCTTCTTACAGCAGGCGTGTCTAGTTCTTGAATCAAGCTTGCACTGACCTCATTAAAATGATTGTGAAATGTATTTCTGTTATGGAGATCAATAGTCATGTACTCCGAGTTCTCTTTTCCTGCTTGGTAGACTTCATCAGGTTCTCTGCCTAGGCTTTCTTTACAAGAAATTTAATTTTGTTAACAGGTAGTCATTATCTAAATTTTATATATTTATTTTCAAGTTTTTAAAGTTACTATTAGAACTTTGACATTTCATTCAAATTACCAGACCTACTTTTACCTTTGTTCATGTTACCTTTATTGATAATTTGTGTTCTATTCCTATCACTTTCTGATTCTACCTTGATTCCATTGTCTCAAAGTAGGGAGAATTGGTTTATGAGAACATGATGGTTAATTTATATGTCATTTTGGTTGTGTTATATAAGGCACAAACCGTGCACTAGCTATTATTCTGAGTGTTTCTGTGAGAACGTTTTTGGATAAGATAAACATTTGAATTAGTGGAGTAAGTAGATTGTCCCTCACAATGTGAGTGGGTTGCATCTCCTGAACTGAGGCCCTGAGTGGAATAAAAGGTTGATCCTCCCTGGAGTAAATGACTTCTCCTACCTCACCACCTTTGAACTAGAATACTGGTTCTTTCAGAGTCTACAGTATTTTTCAGATTATGAATTGCAATAAGACACCAGCTATCTATCAGTTTTGGATCTACCAACATTCATACTGTGTGAGCCAATTCCTTATAATGAATGGTTTTACAATTAGACACACATACAAATACAGACATGCTACTGGTTCTATTTCTCTGAATAACTCAGGTGAGTACAAAATATTTAAAAAATGAAAAATGCATTAAAAGAATACTGTTTATTCATGTTTGATGTGTCATTTTAGCATAATAATTAAGTCATACTTGATTATTAATTTATATCTTTTATGTGCTTTCCATATTTTTAATATCCCCGCTTCGCAAGTTTAGTACATTCTCTCATGTGCTTGTAAAATTTTCTAATACTATATTGTTTGCTAATATTTTATGAATCTTCAATACAGTCTAGTGGATACAGATAGGTTTAACAGCTTTGATAATGGTTTAGTTTTGTTTTTGTTTGATTGTTTCTGACCCCTCTATTTGCATAAAAATAATATTTTATTCTTTGAGAATTTCACGAAAATACTTTATATAGTATGCTGATTAGCTTTATGCCAACGTGCCGCAAGCTAGAGTCATCAACTAGGAAGGAGACTCAGTTGAGAAAATGCCCCAATAAGATTGGGATATAGGCAAGTCTGTGGGACATTTTTTAAACTAGTGATTGATGTCAGAGGGCCCGGTCCATTGTGAGTGGCGCTACTTCTGGGCTGACAGTCCTGGGTTTTATAAGAAATTAGGCTGCGAAGGCCACGAGGAACAAACCAGTAAGCAGCACCCCTCTATGTCCTATATATAAGCTCCTGACTCGGGGTTCTCGCCCTGTTTGAGCTTATGCTCTGACTTTTGTTGGTAGACTACAATGTGGAAGTGTAAGCCTAATAATCCCTTTCCTCCCCAACTTGATACATGTCTGTTTTATTACAGTAATAGTAACTGAGTGAGACATATTAATGGATATTTTGATCATATCCACTCTGGTTTTCCCCTTCAATTATTCCCATCCCTCAAACACATCCTCTTCCCAACTTAATGCTCTCCCTTTTGTTTGGTTGTTCCTATATCAATGAGTTCATTAGCACTGCCTATGTGTGCATGAGAGTTGGTTCATCCACTGACTGGAGCATGGGCAATCAACCAACAGCCATACCTCTAAAAAAATGACTGTCTCTCTTACAACAGCCAAGAACTATCAATAGCTCATCATCTCATCCCCCGTACATGCTGGAATTCTTCTGGCTTGGTCTTCTGAAGGTCTCATGCTGGAAACCATAGCTTCTGTGAGTTCAGGGGACTCCTCCCCAACCACCAGCTCTAACATCCTGTGTCACTCCACTTCTAGTAATGTTTCACCTTTAAAGATCAATTTGACTGAATATCCATTTAAATGCTTTTAGAAAAAGTAATAAGATGATGTATTTTCTTCTAAAAATTTGCTTCCTTTCTATATAGTTATGTGTATGATACGAATGATGCAATTATTTCTAATTCAATCTGACAGTCTATTCTTTTACTGATAGTGTTTAGTTCATAGAAACTTTTGAGCTGTGTGTTAAGTTGGAGGGATTTGGTGGCATTTATGAAAGCATGGGTGTCACTCTGAAACTCTCTCTGGGACTCACTCTACCATGGTTTGCATGTCTATATGCTGTGCTCTTCAAGAGGCTTCTAACTGAAAATTAAAGGACTTGTTGAATCTAAAATTATTAAAGTTGCTCATTTTTCTTCAGAGTTATTCAGTTTAGTCTTATAAACATTTGTCCCAATGTCTTCAGAATACAGCAGTCTTGATACAGAAGCTCACTGTGCTTGAGTTCGCTTGGGTTTCCGATTTTATCCCTCACTTACACAGCTCTCAAAGATTGGAGAGCTTACCTAAGCCCCAGAAGATTCTCCCTGTCTTAACCATACTCATAATTTCACCCTTCAGTTCATATCCATAGTCAACAAATATTTCCAGAAGGAAAGACTGTCAATCTACCTCTAGATTACTACACTTTTGTAGAATTTCAGATCCTATAAACCTTTTTGTTTCAGCAGTGAATTGGTATCATAAAGCAATTTTATAATTCTGTTTTATTTGTTTGTTTAGTTGCCACAGACACTTTATCCTGTCCTAAAGCAGACATATTGATATTCATTTTTGCTTTCCTCATAGGGCTTGTAAAATAGAACCTTCTTCCCTAACTTCTGATTTGCTTTATTATTTCAACAAAGTTTAAACAACTTTTGTAACTATCACATCCAGGTCTTTAGCATCATCTGGTACTGTGTTATTTCTATAGTTGGATGGCACTACAATTTTCCCCCTGAGGTCCTTGCAATTAAACAATACAGCTAGTGAAATGAAAGCATCTGCATTTGATACTAGTTCACTATCTTTTCTTTCAATAATTTTTTGGGTTTGAAATATTGAGCAAAGACTGTGTGGGTTCTTCTAAACCCTGAAAAGAGATAAAGAGATTTCTTTTAACCCAAGAAACTTTGGATTGACCAAAAAAGTAAGTTCTGTATTGATGAGCCTGAAGTCTTTCTCAAGGTCCCTCTGAGCCCCTCACAGACACTGTGCATTCTGAGAGTTGCATTGACATCTTCTGAAGCATCAACCTTCGCAAATGTTCTTTATCTTTTTAATAGATGAAACAATGGGAGCTACAAATTTGCATGGCTCATGAGTAGCAGATTGTGGTGTAGGAGGTTCTTATGCTTATGTGTTGCTTTCATTGATTAATGAATAAAGAAACTGCCTTGGCCTTTTGATAGGGCAGAACTTAGGTAGGTGGAGGGGGAACAGAACTGAATGCTGGGAGGAAGAAGGGCAGAGTCAGAGAAGCCATAGATCCTCTGCCTGAGACGGATGCTGGTTAGAATCTCCGGTAAGCCACTACCATGTGGCAATACACAGATGAGTGGAGATGGGTTAAACTAAGATGTAACAGTTAGCCAATAAGAAGTTAGAGCTAATGGCCATGCAGTGTTTTAATTCATAAAGTTTCTGGATAGTTATTTCAGGTGTAAGCTAGCCGGGTGGCCAGGACAAACAAGCGGGCCCTCCGTGCAACAAGATAGGGTTTGTTTTTAATGTGTTTTAATTAACTCATCTTATGGTGACATATCTGCAATGGCTGTGTCAGTCTCCCCTTAGTCTTCTGTGCAAGAAACAAGGGCTGGGAATGGAGTTGACAGGGCAGTCCTGTCAGTTTCTACTGAGAAGGTAATCTTTTAACCTGACAGAGAGAGTGACAATGTCAGCAGACGCTGGAATGACATGTTCCAAGCGCTGCTCCTGGAAAGGGCCTGGCGTGTTTCCACAACAACAGAAAGGCCAGAAGCTGCACTGAAGGAGAGAGCAAGGTGAGGAAGGGATTAGACAAGGATTGATATTAGAGTGGCCAACATTTCATTGTCTTGTAACACTTGACTTTTGATAAGTGTATCCCGTAGATTTTGCAAGTCAAAGGTTTTTATACACATGCTTCACTTACAATTTTCGTAAAATTGCCTTTAATGCCTTCTGCTGCTTATAGATGGTTACAAGCTGATCCTGCATCTCTTAACACTCATCACTCTCTGCAAAGATCACACTAAACAATCTGAACTTCTTCATTCCATGTGAACAGGCCAGGTGAAGAGGAGAAAAAATAGTCCAATTTCCTATGTCAGGCAATTAGGATGCATGAATATAAATAATGTCTATTTAGTGCCTACTTTGGCATTTAAAAATTTTAAGATACTGAAATTACTTGTCGATTCATTCACAATCAAGTAGCTCTGGTGAATGTAAGGCTCTTCTAGCAAATGAATATTGTGTTTAACACTAAGTTATTAGGGAAAATCTCAGACTCAGTCTTATAGCTATTTCATAAGATATACACCCACACCCCATAATGCTCTGCTTTTTCACAACTGCTCCCTAGAGGGCATTTTGAACTGCTCGTTGATGTCTGTTCCGCCCCACCCCCCCGCCACACACACACACACATACACACACACACACACACACTTTTTTTTTTTTTTTACAAAATTGAGCATGTAACTTTTTTTCCTGTGCAGAAAAGATTTTTTAAGGCATAGGAGAATGTGGGTGCTTATTGCTCATACAACCATTGATTTCCTGATTATTTTTACTAATATAGTAAACACTGGTTCTTTAGCTTCCCATATGTCCTTCGGGGAAACATCTGTTGTTTTCTGCTGAAGGAAATAACATCAATATGCCATTCCAGCCTCTGGCTTGGATCATTTGCTTCTATCTTGGCACATTTGAGAATTTACTAACCCCCTTTGTTTCCAAAAGTAATGTAAAAGTATTTACAAAAATTACAAAGCCAATAAGTATGCATAAATGAAAACAACTCTACTAAAAGTCTCATTTCTGAGAGAAAGTTTTTAAAACTCTATTATGTTTTTTTGGGGGGGGTGGAGAATCATGAAAGTGTTTCTTAGCAATAATATCATAATTATGCTTCTGCAACAGGAAAACCTGGTGATATGAAAGAAAAATTAGAGTATTAGACACACACTCATCACTTCAACTAGACTAATGTTTTAAGGTGTGCTATAAAGAATCAATTACATCATATTGGTTGTAGTATATGGTTGGTACTAAAGAAAGGAAATAGAATATTTATGATTAAGTAGGTTCATTATATAAAGGAAACTTTCCTTCTGTATTTTAAACATCTCCATCATTGACACAAAGAAAGTGAATCTATGCAATCCATAGAAACTCAGTTTCAATGTTGAGTTTTCATTTGATTAAGCAAAACTAACACCTGGGTTTTATAAAGACAATATGTGAAAAGTTCAGCAGTCATAGCCTTTACTTGGGATATTAAATTTATGTTTATGTGGCACTGTGTAATATGTTTCTTTTTAATTACATTTAAGTTTTTGAGAATTCCATATATAAATACTGAATTTTCATCACTTATACTTCTTCTTCTGCCTTCATCTCCTTCTGTGTGTCTTCACTTCATTTAAATTTATGACCTTTTCTACTTAATTATTTATACACACACATAGATAGAACTATAGATTAGTTATAGACATAGACAGAGATTCCTACTAAGTCCATTTACTGTTGTTTGCATATGTATGTATTTAGGCCTGACCACTTGAGATAAGATAACCTGTCATGGATTATTCAGAGAAAATTATTTCTCCCTCCCTCAGTAGCCATTGATCACCTGCACCTCGTCATCTTGTGAACGTCCCCCTCCACCCTTGCAATTTCACTTCTCTAATAGCTAATGACATTGAACAATATTCAAAATACTTATTGCCCATTTAAATTGCTTATTTTGAGAGCTCTCTATTCAGTCCTCTCTATTTTATCAATTTTATGTTTTCTGATTCTTTGCATTTTCAAAATGCTAATTTTTTTTCCAGTACGGGGAACTGACCTAGCGCATTCTAATCGAGCATGCTATCACTTAGCGAGATACTCCTGGCTGTAAATACTAAGTATTTTCATCAACCAGAGGTTATAGATAGCAAATTTTTCTCTATATTATTGAACTTCTTCACTTAGTTGAGAGTGCTTGTCATACAGAAGGTTTATATCTCATGAGGTCTCATTTGTCAGCTGCAGACAATATTTCCTGCGTGACTAAGTTCCATTCAGTAATTACTTATACATGCCTGTATCTTGAAGTATCTTCCTTATGCTTTTCTCTAGTAGATTCAGAGTTTCAAGTCTTATAACAAAGTCTAATCCATTTGAAATTTATTTATGCACTTTATGTGCAGACAGAGATAATGATATAGTTTTAGGGACAGGAAGTGGTGGTGCACGCCTTTAATCCCAGCATTCCCGAGGCAGAGGCAAGCAGATCTCTGTGAGTTCAAGGTCAGCCTGGTCTAGAAGACCTAGTTCTAAGACAGGTTCCAAAACTACAGAGAAACACTGTCTCAAAATATAAAAGAAAAGAAAAGAAAAAGAAAGACATAGTTTTAGACTTCTATGTATAGATACAGTGTTTTCCAAGCACCATTAAAAAAAAAAACCTATTGTCTTGCCAATGATGCTTTGCTATCTTTGTCAAAAATCCAGTAGCTGTGTAGTTTCCACAGCACCTTCCAGCATCATGACAGCTAACCAGTAGGGATAAAGCTTCCAGATGAGTACTAACCTTACTCTCATACTTTCTGTCTCAAATGTGCACTGACTTCATCAATGGGATCTTGCCATCAGGTTCCCACGGGTAGCCAGAAGTATTGGCAATAGCCTGAAATGCTTGGGGGTATATGTGACCCCGTTGACCAATAACTCAACAAGACTTAAACATTCAATTTCTTGGCCTCACCCTTGTCCTCTTACACATTATCCCTAGTTACAGGGCATACATACCCTTCTCAGATCAGCAATATAACATTGATTGCAGAAAACATTCAGGGGTAAGACTTAAATACAAGTTGTAAGTCAGCTAATCATATAATGAGGGTGTATGTTTCATTTGAGGGGAGGTTAGGGCATATGGCTCTTTAAGGGAAAATGGTCTATTGGAACACACTTATCAGACTTTATGTCTGTTGTTGATATCAACACACAACACTGATATCAACAAATACACAAAAAAAGACAACTTTAAAAGTCTCATGGTCTTTAAAAATGCCAATGCTTAAAAGTTCAAAATCTTCTTTAAAAGTTTAAAGTATCTTAATTGTGGGGTTCTATATAAAATAAACTTGAGTTGTATACTTCCTTATTCTATAAAGGGACAAGGAAGGCATAGGAACAATTACATTTAAGTAAAATATGACACCTGGAACTCATTCATGATCATATGGGCTCCAAACAGCCTGGGAAGCCCCATTTCTCCAGTTCTGCCATCCACAACATGCAGCATGCTTTAGGTTCAGGCTGACTTTACTCCTAATCTGTACAGCCCCTGGAAGATATCCCATAACCTTGACAAATGGCTTCCCACCTTGCCACATGGTGGTTCTCAATGACTTCCTTAGTATTGTGTTTCTTGTGTTTTCAGACCAATACAAGGTGGTGGCTACCAGCTTGAGAAACATTGTAGACATCTTGGAGGGTAGCTTCTGTGTGCTGACTTTGAGGAAATACTTCCCAGAATACTTTAGCTCTGTGATGCTGATCTCTTATTAATCATAGCTGATTCTTCAGCCTTAGCTGAAAGTCATCTATTTTCCCAGTAAAGCAAAGGTTTTGCTTCGGTGGTGTTGGTCTCTTGTTAATCACAGATGATGTTTCAGCCCCAACTAATCAGCAATCAAAGATTCAAAATTAAAGCCGGGCGGTGGTGGCGCACGCCTTTAATCCCAGCACTTGGGAGGCAGAGGCAGGCGGATCTCTGTGAGTTCGAGACCAGCCTGGTCTACAAGAGCTAGTTCCAGGACAGGCTCCAAAACCACAGAGAAACCCTGTCTCGAAAAACCAAAAAAAAAAAAAAAAAAGATTCAAAATTAAAAACATCACACAAATAGCCCTGGTAGAGTCTTCGCTTTCCTCTGACACTTCATAGGCTAGATTTTCATTCATCATCTATATATTTTTCAACATTCTTATTTTATGAAATCTCACAAAACAACCCATCAAGGTCTGAGCAGCTCTCAATGCCTTTTCTAACGCAAAGTTACGAATAACTTTATATTATATAGTTTGTACTATATATTTGTATATAGTTCTAGTATTCAGAATCATAGCTAATCTTATCCTATTTCCACCAGCTTTTCATTTTGTTGAAATATTTTACATCAAAACCAAGAGTGACTATTCTTCTCTGTGACATTTACAATAAAATTTTGATGCAGCTGAATATAATTTTCAAAACTTTCTATTTTGATTTCATATTTTCTTTAGTTTCATGTGGATAGAGTAGCCCTCAGGATTGCTTACTGGAAACTAGTATTATAAATAATAAATTAAAATCAGCCTTACAGGAATGAGGAAAGAAAGAGCAGTAATTAATATCTCTATTGTTTGTGCGCATATTAATACTGGAAAAAGATATTTTAATAGAACTTTATCAGTTTGACTTCTTCAAGGCTGACAAAGGTCATATTTTTTACTTTCAGTAAAAGTTCTTTAGTAATTGACTATCTAAAAAAGATAGCCTGAAAACACTAACATGCCAAGAGTTTATAGAAATATTTTAATAAAAGTAATTCATATAAATGTGTCAGAAGATTGTCAGCTATGATAAAGCACCATTGGTTATTGACTATCTCTCCTTACCTCCCTCTCATCGACCCTCCTCTGAGGAAGAGAATGTATTATACATATAAAGATAAAATATGCATCATTCAAAATGTAAATGTAGGGGAAGCCCAGCCAATCACCTTGCTTGTAGGGCGGGGTCCCCTGAGGATATTTTTTACTTATAAATATTGTGGGTGTGCTCCCCACCTTCCCTTCTTCTGTTTTCCTGTTCTCCGCGGGAACCTTGGTCTTGTAAGCCCTTCATTTATTAAAGCTTAATATTTTCTTTTAATTTCTGTCTGCTGTTCATTTACGCCGTAACGTGTAAAATTATTTAGGATAGTCTAAATATATGGCGAGAATGAAAAACATCATATAGCAGCAGATAGAGGAAGCAGAAAATGGTTAAATTATGATTAACTCAGTTTTATTGTGTACAGGTAGGTGTAGGGTAGAAAAATGCCATTGATTCATTGGTGGGCATTCTGGTTTCTGGAGAATCAATTCTGTATCTGGAACATCTAGCATCTTTGAGGACCTTGAAAACATGGGACATTTGTGGAAACTAGATTATCTTCCTTTAGTTAACTGTAAACAGGTCCAATTGAATCATGAAGACATATCTGAGTTCGTGATGAATTCAACTCTTTTCTCTCAAAATGTTCAGGTTGTTTAGACAGCCACCACCATTGACTCATTTGGGATCAGGCTTTCCCCTTGATTTTGATTTTATCAGGTGTTATATTTTACCTCCAAATTTCTATCCTCATTCTCTTCTGTTTACTTTGGATTGTTGTTATAATGACACACAAAGATGACGAGATGCAAGTCTGTATAAATATGTAGTTGTATTATTTAGTACAATGTGTAAATGTCAAAATGAAAAGACAAATTTGAAGTTTGGCTTTCCAAAGTAAAGCAATTTTCAATTCTCAGAACCTTGGTTTTACCCCTGCAGGTGCTTTCTTCATATATAAATTGAGAGCTATAAGCGTCTATAATGTTAATGTCTCCTAAATGCCCAACACAGTCCCTGAAGTCAAGTAAATCATTAATCCAGTCACTATTTTCATTTTTATCATTCAATTTTTTTAAAATAGTCCCAAACAAGTTATGGGTTTTCCTTGAATAGACAAAATAGCTGCGGTGTAATATCTACCTTGAGAAAATGTTTCCTAGGGAGGAAAGGAGATTTCTCTTATGCCGTCCACACTATCTGTGTTGCCCAGTTCACTGGCAAACTTAGTCCTCATTTAGCATTTGATACATTTGGCATCTCCATGAACCCTTTCTGAGAAAGCTTTTCCGGGATGCCAGGTCACTCTCTTTCCAGAGGTCCCTTTCAACTCCTTCGCCAGATGTTTCTCTCCTCAAAATGTGGTATCTACATTTTGTGATACCACAGAATCTCAGGTTTCGACTTGTCTCCCTGGCCCTATTCATTTGGGGTCTTTCACAAGTTTGTGCTTTATGATGACCATTTTCCATGTTCTTACTCAGTTGTTGCCTGAGCCTCAGGCACAGATTCTAACTACCAATATGCCAATTTTCTCCTTCATACAGTGAATTTAATGATATTGGTTGGTCTTGTTTAGGAGCATGATATTTGATTCTAAAGTGAATATGTAACTATTAGGACCCTACTAGATACTACAAAGATAACTCAAATATTAAGCTATATTTATTTTACTACAAGCTTTTATTTAATGTTTATAATATATTATTTAAATAATATTGTAATTACATTTTGCAATTCACATAAAACAATCAATACATTAACTAGTATTTTTCCCAATAGATTTCTATTTAAAGACCCCATAATTACTAAATTTTCTGAATCTTTATAATCTTATTTTAAGCAATTGCAAAGAATTTATTACTGGATATGGGTGGCGTATAAACCGCATTGGGACATTTATTCCCATTCTATCAGAGTGACTTCATCTCCCTTTGGCAATTTTGAAATGCAAATGAGTAAAGCTGATGTTGTCAAATGAGATAAACATTAGATAAAAATCTGAGGACTTGCCAAGTTGATAAGTTATGAATAGAACTCAAAGAAACAAATAACACACTGAAGGTTACAAGCATGTCAACTGCTGACAAAAGTTGACAGAACTCAAAGTAGAAAAGGAGATCCGTTCTATGGGTGAAAGGGAGTGTGGAGTGATAGGAGAGAGTCTATTCATCTTCCACTGGCCTGAGCCACAGGAGTAAAGGTTGCTGTGCAATAATCCTTTTGTATGCCATGAAGATGTTTTACTCTCCGTGGTTTAATAAAGAACCAACTGGTCAATAGCTAGGCAAAAAGAGGTTAGGTGGGAGAGCCAGACTGAGAGAACGCTAGGAAGAAGGAGGGTGGAGTCTCCACCCAGATGCAATGGAAGCAGGAGATGAGCTTGCCATGCTGAGAAAAGGTACCACCATGTGGTAGAGTGTAGATAAGAAATCTGAGTCAATTTATGCTGTAAGAGCTAGTTAGTAACAAGCCTAAGCTATTGGCCTATCGTCTATAGTTAATGGAAAGTATCTATGTGTTATTTGGGGAGTCGGAGGTCCTGATGAAAAACTCCACCTACAAAGTGTCTCTCATTGCAAGATATAGAAGGAGAAAACCAGGGATGAAAAACTAAAAGAGACAATGCATGAGGGCCAGGAGGTCTTACATAAACTGATGACTTATGCCAATCAAATTTATTAAGCTACACAGCTTCCTACATACTTTTGGTAGGTCAAGACCAGCAGAGAGATAAATGAGACAATGTTTTCAAAGACAACACAGGATACCACAGACACAGTGGCCTTAGCACTGCCTCACTATAGATAGCAAGGGCGTGTGTGTGTGTGTGTGTGTGTGTATATCTGTGTGTGTGTGTGTGTGTGTGTGTGTGTGTGTGTGTGTGTGTGTGTGTGAAGGTACAGAATTAATGTTCCCTTCATCTTTTATCAGGGTCCCTGAGAAAGCATTGGATGTACCTGACTCCCAACACTTTACATTTTGCACCTGGAGGGTTACATCATTGCAATTTTTTTTAAAACAGGTTTTTATGTGAAACTCTGTTTTCATTTATCTGGTGTAAATATCCAAGATATGACTACTGCCTTTTGAGAATCTCACATTTGGTTTCATAGAAAACTGGCAAAATGCTTCCCACAGTGGTGGTAAATGTTCTAACACATAAGAATGATGCAGTTTATATTTCCTGCAGTGTTTGGTACTCTCACTGTGTTATTTCAGACATTCGTGTAAGTGTGGTGTGGTATCTCACTGCATTTTATTTAGCCCTGCTCATTTTTGGTACTTTCTGATGATGGTCTTGCATTATTCTTAAGCAAAATCCCAATTCCTGTCTTTTAAAGTTTCTAATTGGTTTCATCTGAGGAAGCATTTTCTGAACCATGAAGACAGGGCAAGTCACTAAGACCAAGCCATCACCTCCGATGCTGTTTTCACTCTCCTGGCGGGAGAATGCCCATGAGAGCCTGCTCAGTAAGTGCAACCTAGCTCATTCCTCTGCTTCCCAACCTACTAATGTAAGGATGGAGCTGTGTCCATTCTTGATGAGTGTGCTCAGATTTGTGGTTATATAAGACCCAAAAGGATTTTCAGAGGATAGCATCTACTTGGGGGAGCATGATCTTTAACTATCAGTTACTTGCTTTCTGACATCTTATCTGTCTTTGGGAAGTATAGATCTCTGAGCTCCTAAAAAGAATAAGAATAGTTGGTAAGAAGCTCTTAAAGCTCACCTCCTGCAGCTGCAATATAAAACTTGAATGAACGATAGGTGGGCAGTCACGGTGCACACCTTTAATCCCAAGTACTCTGGAGGCAAAAGCAGGCAGAGCTCTGTGAGTTCAAGGTCAGCCCGTTCTACAGAGTGAGTTCCAGGATAGGCTCCAAAGCTACATAGAGAAATCCTTTCTCCAAAAACCAAAAACCAAACAAACAAACCAAAACTTGGAGCGGTAAAGCCTAGTATGGTGTTCTGCTTTCTTCATTCTTTTTCACCTGTAACTGTATTCAGCTGAGACAATGAATGGGAGTTATTGTCACTTAACAATGTATAAAGCTAGAAGCAGAAAGGCAGACAAGTGAAATTCATGTTTAATAGGAATATTACCTTGACAGGATCTTGGATCCCCTAGGAGATGAATCTTTGTACCTGTTTGGATAAGATTAATTGAGATGGGGAGAGCCATCCTAAATTATGGGTGATATTTTTCCATGGGCTGTTATTCCAGAATGAACACAAAGGCAAAAGCAGGTAAAACTCCAGCATTCTCTGCTTTCTGCTTCCTGACTGGGTACAATGTGACTGACTTTTGATGTTTCTGCCTGCTCTGCCATGGTGGATTGTACCTACACTTAAACAATGACTTAAATTAAACCTTTATATCAAAAAACTGCTTTTGCCTGATATTTTTGTCACAGTGGGAAGAAAATGAATAATACAATGGCTATGAAAAATATTGTAAAATCTAAGTAGTCCAGAGAAGATTTGAAGGTGGACCATGTTGATTACAACACAGTGGGCCACTTCAGAATGTCCCCATACTCCCCGAGTGTCTGGCTAAACCATTACATGTATTCTCATGTGGCAAGATGACAATGACAACTGGAAGATAAAAAGGGCTGCCTGAAGTGACTAACAAAGAAACAGGACTCGTAGCAGCCAGGTGGAAGATGCTGCCTCCTGGTGGTTCTTTTTTTTTTTTTTTTTTTTTTTGCTTTTTTTTTTGCATTTTTTTTTTTTTTAATGACGAGGAGAGAAACATTTGTTTAGGGTTATGGCTTCAGAAGGTAGAGTCCCTTGAGGTTCTTAGTGAGGGGAAGACTAAGAAATAACAATGCTGAAGGGGACAGCAGCGGAAGCTGCAGGGGAATTACTGCTCCTGACATACCTTAGACCTGAAGAACCAGAGGAAACCACTGTAGGTTTCCAGAGGTCCAGGAGAATTATTATTACAGCCTCTCCAGCACCACACCAGAGCTTCAAGAACACCTAAACAGCTAGGACACAACAGCTGCCTCTCGATACCCACCCCCTCCAAAAGTACCACTTGGAACCTGCCCCAGCCAGAGAGAGCTGAGAACTCCACCTTTTAACCCAATGCAGCTGTGTTACAATTCACTCTATAAGTATTCCTTTCCTTTTTCTGTTTTGTAAATCTCCACTCTTTCATGTATGTCTCATGATGGTTTTGTATTTGAGTATATATTTCTCCGATTTTGGGACCATTTTTTATTTTTCTCGACATTGATTACCATAAGGCATTCTTCACCCTACATTTCACCCATACGTCATAGACTTCCCCTCTTATTCCTAATTCTCTCTTTCTTTTTTCTTTCTTTGCATTCCTATCTCCTCCACTTTTGGGCTGCTAATTACAACCTTCTATAGCTTTAATTGTCTCTGAAATCCGTGGAATCCAACAATACACCACCTTTTCTCTCCCAGTACTTAACCTATCTTGACTTTATTAAAGTTTGTAATTCTTATTGGCATACACCTTAGTTTCCTCGCATTTCTAATCCTGCTAACTAAATGAGACTGTGTGCTACCTTTCATTGCTTATCCTCCAACAGCTACTGAAGTCAAAGGGGCCACTATTGTTAATCTGCTAGCATGACATTAGTATTAATATCTAGCAGCAATGGTGGCTTTCAAAGTTAATATCCTATTCAGGTAACGTTAATGAATTTACACCAAGTACGGCATCTAGGTGCTGTTTTATGACATTTAACAGTCCACGTTCAAGTCCCTCTTGGATACTGCAAATGATTCAACTGAAAGAATATATCTAATTTAAAAAGTAAGTAAAGCAAAAAATCGTATCAGATGCACAAATTCTAATTGGGTAAGATGAAAAACATGGAAAACCAAGACAATATACCTTTTTTTCAAAAATTATTTTAACCTTACATAATTGGCACTTGATGAACTCAAGTTAAATAAAACCTCAGACAGAGAACTCAAGATAAATAAATGCCTATATTAAGAAGTCAGTGATCTCAAATTGTAGTAATAAGGGGTGGCGGGGCTGCGTTCCCAGCACCCCGGCCGCCTGCTCAGCTAGCTTATGCCCCGAAATAACAACACACAAACTGTATTCATTTAATCACTGCTTGGCCCATTTCTATCTAGCCTCTTCTAGGCTAATTCTCACATATTAATTTAGCCCATTTATAATCATCTGTGTTGCGCCCCTAGGTGCGCTTACCAGGAAGATTCTAGCCTATGTCCATCCTGGGTCGGAGCTTCATAGCGTGCGTCTGCCCAGGAGCCAGGAGCATGGCGTCTCTCTGAGGCGTCTGCTCCCGAGAGGAGAGCTGTCGAGTCTGAACTCACTTCCTCTTCCTCCCAGCATTCTGTTCTGTTTACTCCTCCCACCTATCTTCTAACCAATAAAATGGGCCAAGGCAGTTCCTTTATTAGCCAATGACCTTCCTCCATCATCAAATAAGTGTATCGATGATACTTGTTAGGGCCCTGGAGAAGGAAGAACAAGCGAGACTCCAAATCAGTAGGCAGAAAAAATAATTAAAATGAAGAAAGAAACTAATGAAATAAAAAAAATGACAAAAAGCAATAGAAAGAAGAAAGAGACAAAGAATTGGTTCTTTTATCTTTGAAAAGATGAGCAATATAAACAAACCTTTAGCCAAACGAACGAGCAGAAAACAACCTACATTAATAAAGTTAGAGACAAAAGAGCTATTGCAACAGAAATCATGAAAACTCGAGATATGTGCAGATTTTAATCTAAAAAAAGCATTACAGTTAGATATAAAGCCTAAAATAATTTTAGAAGCATGTGTCCTGCCAAAATTAAACTAAGATAAGATTAAAATAATAATTTAAAGTTTCCCATCTAAAATAGGTCAGACCCAGTTGGATTCACTAGTGAATTTCACTAACTTTATTTTCCTTCGAAGAACAAACAATAATGCTCCGTAATCTTGTACATGAGAGAGAGAGTGAAAAGAACGCTGCCAGCACTTTCTACAAAGCTAGTATTACCCTCAGCCACAAGCCAAATAAAGACATACAGAAAATAAAATTGCAGACAAGTCCACTCTAATGAATACACCTAGAAAAATTCTTGCAAGATCATTCAATAGCATATCAAAAACACCATTTACCATGGTCAAGTTGTGTTTATTCCAGAGATGCAGAGATAGTTCAATATACAAATCATTAAGTCTTATAAATTGCAGAAATGGATTCAGAGACAAAAATCACATGGTTATCATCTCAATAGTTACAGAAACAGGCTTTTGAAAAATCCAATAGCATTTCATGTTAAAAGTCCTGAGGTACTGGGTTGGCCAACTACTCCTGGGCATGTGACCTGCCCCGGAGTGTGGCTGACACACCCTGAAATACTCCATTTGTAGAGAAACACTTTTACTTTTGACAAAAGGTATCAATTGCAAATGACCTCTTGATTATATTGTGTGAAAAATCAGTAGAAAAGGGAAAAAGATTTAAGCACACAATTGATTGATTTTAAAAATTTCACTTAAGCTTATGAATAGATTATAAAACACACACATATATATATATATATATTCTCAGAGAATTAAAAATAAAGTGCATATCCATTCTTAGAAAAAGTCATGAAATAACTCAGAGCAGAAGAAATATATCTCAACATAATAAAAGAATCGATGCCTTCCTATCTCTTCCTTCAAATGAGGCTGGCAGTGTCTTTGTGTCTTGGTCCAATGCTTGCAGTTGCTGTCTGTGCGGGAGTTTTTCTTGGTCTGCTCTGTATTGTTAATATCTGTCTCAGAGAACCTCTGAGATCACTATAAGCCTCTTCTCTTGGTCTCCTCTCCTGGTTTGCTCTCTTGATGCTCTCTCTTAATCCCCTCAGTGTTGTAGCAAGCTCTTGGTTCCCTCAGTATTATAGCAAGCTCTCAGCTCTTAGGTGGGTTGTGGCTAGTAGCTTGAGTGGGAGGCAATGGATGGGTTTGGGTTTTTTATGGGGGAGCCTACCCACAGGAAACTTCCTGCTGGCTGGCTAGAAAAGCCAAGGGAGTGAGGGGAAGAGCCCGGGGTTTTGTCCTACTGTTGAGGTTCTAGAGAGTGGGGTGTCCCATCATGTGGCTGTTCACTCACCTCTTATGTTCCATCAGTAGTAGAGCAAGTTGTCCATTTGATTAATTTCTACCTTGGTTTTTAATAGTTGTCTTCTGGTTTGGGGTTTGGTGTGTTCTTGTGTTTTCAGTCCCTTGAATTAAATTATTAAGACATTTATTTGTATTCTTGCTATCTTTAGGATACAAATATTATATTTAAGGAATAACAATTTATATTTTGCATATTTTGGCAACCAGTATTACCTAAAAATTCAAGTATTGACATCAAGAAAGGTAACTGTAATAAAAGAATTTGACATTTTCATTGGGTATGACTTCATAATGCCTTTTTTCATTTATTTTTATTTGGATAAAAATAGATATCTTATAAAAGTAGTATTATTTTCTTTTAAAATTTAATCTTGTTTTAAAATTCCATGTATTTCTACTATGTTTACATCATTTCCCACTTTCTTCTGCTCCCTATGACACTTCTACATCCCCTTATTCCCCACCTTTTAATTCCTGATTATTACCATATATATATATGTATATATATATATATATATATATAAAACATAAATACAACTTAACTTATTGAGTCCACTTAATCTTGCTTGTATTTTTTATGTAGGCTCTTAGAACTAAGAATATGTGTCTTAGCACTGTTTTAATGTATCCAAAAGATTTTGAGTATGCTGTGTTTTCACGTTCATTTTGAAGAGTAAAGAAAATTACTTCTTGATTTATTCTTTGACCCATACATCATTAAGTGAAATGTTGTTTAATCTCCACAACTTACTGTAAGGCCTATAAATTATTTTGTTCTTTATTTTGAGATTTAATTGAATTGTGGTAAGATAGGTCACATAGTGTTCAAAGTTTTCTATGTTTGTTACTTTTTACGTCCCCATGGACGTAAAACATCTATGGGAAAACATCTATGGCCTGTAGAGTAGAATGCATATTTTTTCGGTGTCTGTTAGACTATTTTGTAGATAACTGTTAGTTCCCCTTGCCATTTAATTCTGATGCTTCTCTGTTTGTTTCCTGGATGACCTGCCTATTGGAGAAAGGCGGCTCCTAAAATCACAGCTGCTGTTTCTGGGTTGGATTCAGTCTGTTATTTGAAGTCCAGCAATATGCTTTTTTATAAAATCAGGTGCTCCAGAGTTTGGTACATATAGGTTCAGGATTGTCATTTCTTCTTCATCAGTTGTTTTCTTGAACAGAATTAAATGTTATTTATTTTTGCTGACTAATTTTGATTTGACATCTGTTTTCTCAGTTTGTCTCCTGTTCCCATTTGCTGGGAATATTTCGTTTCCACTGTTCTACTTCTAGCCTCTCTTTTAACGTAAGGTATGTTTCCTGCAAACAACAAAAAGATGGATATTGTTTCCTGGTGCAGGACAATTCTGTATTCTGTCAATTGTGTTTTAAGTAAATGCTGATTGGCAAGTAGCCAGGCAGGAAGTATAGGTAGGACAAGCAGGCAGGAAGTAGAGGCAGGGAAATGAAGGAGAATTCTGGGAAGAGGGAAGCGTTCTCCCCAGTCCTGCCCAGACACAGAAGAAAAAAGATGTGACCTGCCTTGACAAAAAAAAAAGGTACCAAGCCATGTGGCTAACATAGATAAGAATAATAGGTTAATATAAGTTATAAGAGCTAATATGAAGCCTGAGCTAATGGGCCAATCAGTTTATAACTAATGTAGACTGTCTGTGATTTTCTTTGGGGCTAAACAACTATGGGAACTGGGCAGGACAGAAACCCCAACAAAGCAGGCCCTCATGTTACACTTTCCTAATACAATCAACTAATATGTAGCTTTTGGAAAAATGTGGTTTACATTTAAGTGACTATCCATTAAGGAGTTAGAGGGACTCTAACAAAAACCGAAAGAAGCAAAATTCAGTATCTGTATACGTGATCCTTCAGTAAACACATGCCATAACAATGGTGTTGTGAACTTCCTCAATTGTTCTTGTGACCTTTCTTTTCCTTTAGTGAGCGCTCACAGTGGTTGTTTTCACTTTTGCAGATACAGAAGCCATTTCTGTATTCATGGGTTGGTGAGCCAGTGGGTTCTATCTGTCTAATTTCATTGTTGGAATAGGCAATACTGCTGTTTTACAAAAGATTTTATAATTTTTCTTTAGTGATTCTTTATATATTTTAAGGCAAGGCATGTGAAATTCAGTACAGATGTTTCCTTTGAAGCTAAATTACTTCAATTCTTTGCTTTCTCTAATATTTAGTTCATTAGAAATGCCAGCCTACGTATTCTCTCTGTGTTTCAATTATATCTGTTTCTCTGCCTGTCTGTCTTTGTGTGTGTGTGTGTGTGTGTGTGTGTGTGTGTGTGTGTGCATGTGTATGTGTGTGTTACAAAGAGATATTCCATTTTTCCTGTCAAGGGTACACAGATTATTTTCTAATTACTTTGAAAAAGAAAACATATGGTAGCTTTAACAAAATAAGACAGCAACTAGCCTTTTTTTCTAAATAATTTTTAAAAGTTTCATTTCAGATTCTGTTTACATAGATGACTGAAAGGCTCTGTTATTATTTATCTTCTGTTTGAGCTTAAAAATTGTACATGCTTAATATGTTATTTTTACCAATTGCCTCTTAGTAAGAACGTTAGAGTTTATTCCTTAAAAGAATCCACGGCCGCAGTGTGTCTGAAGGGGCTCTGCATCTGCATTGCGATATTTCCATGAATGGTTAACCAAATGATTATTCTGGAGAGAACACACAGAGAGGGAGGTTTACCTGGGGAGCCACTTGTCAGAAACCACATCTGAATCTACCATGTGCAGTCCATCTCCAACATTACAGTCCCGCAGGTCTGCCATTTGCTCTACTAAGGACGATTCTTTGGCTTTAACTCACATTAAAGACTCAGTCTATGACAGAAAGGCAATTACAGTAATGGACAGCATCTCCTAGCTGCCCCTTGGTCATTTCAGCAGGATTTGCAAACACATGCGCCACACGGGCTCTTGATCGCACTGCTCATAGATGAAGAACTTTTCCATTTTTCATTCATTTAGATACACAAATTGCCCATAATACTCCAAGCAGAGGAAGCGGACAAGCCATGTTAGAACCATTGTTTTAACCACAAGGAAGGTTATTTATAAAATGGAGGCTCATGAGGGAGAATAAATGGTCTTTATTAAGGAAATTGCTTGTTTCTAAAACTCATAAAGCAAAGGATTCCAGCAATGCAGGAAGCAAAGTCACCCTTTGGCAAATCTTGATAGATTATTTGTGCTTCTGGAATAGAGTCATCCGGGCATAGGACTGTTTTTGATGAATAATGAATGCAGAGCTGGGATGGGCACAGCTCTGAACACTGTTACACAGTCAGCCCTCAGCATTTGGGGTGGAAGCAGCCATGTGATTGCTTCAGAACAGATCGGCAAATGGCAGCTTGTCAGAGCCCAACACAATAAAACCACAACGTTGTAAATTGGCCTTATATGATGAAACTCAATGCTCAGCCAGTCTAGGTTCAGCTGAATGACTTAGAAATCATATCAAACTCTCAAAGAGGTTACCATGGCAAATGGATTTAAATGGAACCCAGGGACACAGGAGAACAGATCAAGTGTAAGATGATATTTGGAAGCTGTGTTGGATTGCATTTTCCTCTTTGTTCCCTTAGACAATGCTGCCCAAACTATAACATCAAGCAAACCCCCCCATTTCTGTTTATTCTTCTCTCATATATTTTATCCCAATAGCACTTACTCCCTTCTCTTCTCCCAGTCCCTCCTAGTCCCTCTCCCCCAGATGCACTTCTTCTCCATTTCCCTTCAGAAAAGGGCAGGACTCCCAGGAGTCTCACTAAACACGGCATATTAAGTTATAATAAGATGAGGCACATCCCCACATATTAAGGTTGGGTAAGGATACCCAGTAGGAGGAAAAGGGTCCCAAAAGCAGGCAAAAGAGCTAGAGACAGGGCCCGTTCCCACTAGTAGAATTTCTATAAGAATACCAAGCTTCACAACCATAACATATAGCAGAGGACCTAGCTCAAACCCATGCAGGCTCACCAATTGTTGGTTTAGTCTCTGTGAGCCCCTATAAGCCCTGGTTGGTTGATTCAGTGGTCTGTTTTCTTATGGTGTCCTTGACCCTTCTGCATCCAACAATCCTCCTTCCCCGTCTTCTGCAGAATTTCCTGAGCTCCGCCTAATGTTTGGCTGTGGATCTCTTCATCTGCTCCCCTCAGTTGCTGGATGAAGCCATTCTGACGATGATTATGCTAGGTCCTGGTCTACAAGTATAGAAGGTTATCATTAAGAACATTTCATTGACTTCCCCTCCATTCTCTCCTCTCCCTCTACCCCCTCTACCCCTCTGCTTCCTCTGCCCCCTCTACTGGTTATGTGTGGCTCTATCCTTGGTCACTGGGCTATCCAAGCTCTGGTTACTGGTCCTCCAGGCAGTATCACAATTCACTCCCTCTTGTTGCATGAATCTTAAAGATGGAATAGTCATTGGTTGACCATTCTCACAAGTTCTGTTCCACCTTTACCCCAGCACATCTTGCAGACAGGCCAAATCGTCAGTCAAAGGGTTTGTGACTCTGTTGGTGTTCCAATATCTTCACAGGAAGCCTTGCCTGGTTTTATAAGATGGGTGATTCAGGCTCTGTGTCCCCCATTAACAGGAGCTTTTGATAGGGTCACCCTCATAATTTCCTGAGAGTTTACATTGCACTAGGTTCTTCTTTGGCCAACAAATGTACCCTCCCAATTCCAGTCGTTTCTGCCAATATTCTCTCCCTCCATATCCCACCTGAGCCCTTCTGTTCCCTTTCTACCAGCTCTAGTCCACCCATAAAATCTATTCTAATTCCCCTTCCCAGGGAGATCAATGCATCTTCCCTTGAGCCCTCTTTGTGAATTAGCCTCTCTGGGTCTGTGGATTGTAGCATGATTATCTTTACTTTACAGCTAATTCCCAATTAGAAGTGAGGATATACCATGCCTGTCTTTCTGGACCTGGATTACCTGACCCAGGATGATTTTTTTTTTTGTATTCCATCCATTTAATTGGGCAACATTTAAAACAACTGCTATTGCAGAGATTTTGCCAAACTGGTCTTGGCAGTTAGGTCTATATTTGTCCAATCTTCCATTTCTTAGATATTTCTTATACTACAGAGAATGTCATCTAAAGTATCTTACACTCTTTATGGCTAATGTCAGACTTCTTGTCATTTATTCTAATGTCTGGGTAACCTTGGATGAGCTTTTAGAGTGAAGACAAGGGTTGCATGAAGAGGGACTGGGTACCCCTCTTACGGTTCTTCTTACACCAGGAGTCGATTGCAGTCTGACATAAGCAAAACCGTTTGTGTGTGATTCCATTCATATGACGGAATCTCACACAATGGAATCAAGTAATTATTTTGTAAGATATTTCTGTAAATATAAGGCAAAACATGTATTACAAAACGTAAAAACTATTGCCGGATTCTTTTCCATGGAGCTACATTTAAGAATTTACAATGCCTTCATGCCTCCTTCCTAATTAAAGATGTCTTTATCAACATAGCCTTCTACGGTGGTTTGAACGAAAATGGCTCCATACGCTCATATGTTTGGATACATGGTCCTCAGTAGAAAACAAAAGAACTATTTGGAAAGGATTAAGAGGTGTCGTTTTGTTTAAGGAAATTGTAATTAGGGGCATGATTTGTTGTTCCAAAAGTTATTCCCAGCATGCTCTCTGCCTTTTTCTCCAGGTGGGAGATCTCAGCTATTGCATTTACACCATGCTTGCTGCTTGCTGTCATTTTCCCTGCCATAATGGTGATGGACTTTGGAACCATAAGCCCCAAATAAACCCTTCCTGCTATAAATCATCTTGGTCTTGCTTTATTACAGCAATAGAAAAGCAATCAGTATACCTATAAGAAAATTCTTGAAATTTCTCATTCAATGTGAAACATTCATATGAGTGATTTGCAATAGAGTTGATGTAAAGTAAAAATATAACTTTTGGTTTTAATTCCTTAAATAAGCCTACGGAGAGACAATAAAAAGTCAGCACAAATCCCTATCCATGAACTTGAGCTCTGAATCTCTCCAAAACATCATGTTCTTTGGGGTCTTCCTGTTTGCACAATATGGGGAGAAGGTATATCCACCCTGATGCTTGACTTATTGAGTGTCTGCATCCTCTTATAAAAATATGTGTTGGACATTTGTGGCTCTCTAGGCACCGCCCTTTAAATGCCATCCCATTTTAAAAGTAATGAGACTTTATAAATGCTTGCTGATGCTAATGCCCCATAAGTGGTATAATGGATTAAGATAAAAGACTCCAATTTTTATTTTTTTCTTCAATTCCAATTTTTATAAATAATAATTTTATTTATTATCTTTATATAAGAAGCATATTTTTTAAACTTTTATTTCAATGTAATAATGAAAGTGTATGAAGCCTACTACTTTCTTAGTGTCAAGACTTCCAAGTATTATGTCTTCATCATGCAATTTTGAGTGCTGATTTCTTTCAAAGTTTGAACTTTTTTTTTTTTACACAAAAGGGCCATCTAAAATCCAGTTTCCACAATTTGCACTAATTCAATATTGAAATAAAATGATCCATGTGTCATTTTTATTCAACGTTATTAGTGGTTGGAATAAAAAATAAGTGAAAATATTGTTTCTGTATATATAAGATTAAATGTGTTGCTATTCTAGAAGCTCATAAAACTACAGAAATGGGTCTGCAAATTTCTCAAACAAATCTGACCTGATCTTCACCATCTTGGGAGAACACATGATAGTGATGAATACAATGAGTTTCCTTGAGGCTCATGCCTACAGTCGGCTCAGTCCTGCTACCATCTCCCAAAGAAGTGAAGTGTGCCATGGCAGCAATGCAGCAAGAGCAGCAGCCCAGCTGTTAATCCCAACTCTGGTCCTTATTAGGGTCCTTGAAAAGTCACAGATCTCCTTGCTGCTGTTTACTCCTATGTGAGAAGGAGATTATAATGTGTAGCCACGAATTCATTATGAGGATTCACTGAGCTGATAGGAAAAGCAAAACACTTGGCATCATTAACATTAGTTAATATTGAGTGTGGTACATCTTCCAAATTACAGTTGTGTCCTGAATAGATTTGTTTAGCAACCAATTCCAACACTTTCATCTATGACTCTAAATAAGCCGATAGGAAATGTTGTCCATTTTCCCTTTGCACCAGTAGGAGACAAACAAGCACCTCAGTCTTAACTACTTTCCACTATTTTTGTAGAAATATCCAAAAAACGAGCTTCTTCCCCCTTGTTTCTAATACTCTGAGACATAGATGAGCAGCGAGTTTACACCTGCTCTCCTGATGTTCTGATTGTTTCCTTGCTAGTCCGCAGGCAGACACTCTTACTGCCTGTCTGTGGACAAGCACTCCCTCTCAAACATCACGTTCCATTAGCCCATCAACTGCAAAAACCACTAAGAAGAAATAGCTCATAATTTTACACGTGCTTGCTCTGTGATTTTAAGGAATTTATTTTAAATTTTGTCAAAAGGTTAAAATAAAAGATCTCCATGCAAAATTTTTGGAAGATGTAGTAATCATGAACAAGTTCTAATCTAGTGCTGTTGCATTTAATTTTCTTCCCTTCCTTCCTTTCTTCCTTCCTTTCTTCTGTTTTTTCTTAAGAATACCCAGAAATATTATGGGGCACTCAGTAAATGTCTTAGAAGATGGGGAAATTGAAACATAATATCAGTTTTTCTTTTTCTTTTTCCTCTAGTGTACAGCTAAGATACTTTGCTCCTTGAGTAATTCTGCATGTCTCCTTTTCTCAGTGTGGCCCAGAGAGAGAATTCTGAAGTCTTTCCTGGAAATATCCCCAACTTCAGGCTGATTTATTTCCAGGGTATTAAATGAATAGGTTAGAGGTTACTTTTTTCTTTAGGAGTATAAAATGAAAAAGTGAATTTTGAAGGTACAAAAGTATTTTGTGCCACAGAGATCAGAGATAAAGGGCACAGTGTCAGCTTCTAAACTGTGGAAGAGCAGACAAGTTCTCAGGAGTATCATACAGTAGATGAGCTTGTCAATGTTTGTATCACAGCGTGGCCAAACTAACCATTGGACATTTGTTTTGCAATATTTGACAGAGTTTATATCATGTACCATAATTTGTATAGCATGAGAATATACCATGTTTTGACCATTTAGCATATACTGGATAACTGTGCAAAAATTCAAGCAAGTTGGTATTTGTCATGTATTATTTCATGCTTAAAATACTATAAAACAAAATGAGATCTGAAAGGATATATCCCCCAATTATTTAAATTATTTAGAACACACTTGCATGTCCACACAAATATGCATAAAACACACATAAACATACATATACACTCATTGTTATTTATATATATACACACATATAAATATACACTCATTAATGACCGAAGAAAAGGTGAGAATGATTACATTCTTTAGAGAAGATTGAAAGAAAAATGGGTGAATAACCAGTCTATATTTGAGATGGATTGGATCACCAGTAGGCAGGAAGAAAAGAGAACTTTGGAAAGATTAAAATTAAAAAGACCAATTTTTTGAAAATAATAGTGTTTTTAAAGATGTGTTTCTGTGCACGTGTCTTCTTGTTTGTATGTGCACTGTGCGCATGCAGCTCCCTGTGGCCATCATAAGATGGCATCATAACCTCCTGGGACTGGAGTTATCATGTGGGCATTCAAACCAAACCCAAGCTCTCTGCAAGAACACCGAGTGTTCTTAACTGCCGAGCCCTCTCTTGGTCTCAAAGTGTTTTGCTATTGTTGCTTGTTCATTTGTAATGTTGATGTTTGTAATGTGGAGGACAAGCCCAAACCTCACAATGCAATCTAGAGCTCTGCTGCTATTCTACACAGCCAGCCTTGCAAGGCAACTTTTATTGAATATTTATACTGGCTATTTCATATCATCTCATTTGATTAACATATTAAAATTACCATTGTATGGAAAATTTCAGCATCACATAGTTACTCCTTTATGGTTGACATTTGACTCAATTGCCATATGGTCTCTGACAATTTTCACATAATAATAATAATAATAATAATAATAATAATAATATATGTGAAAAATAAATATCATTAATAAAGCTAAAATGAAACTGATTATCTCTACTCTGTTTGCTTTTGATGGGAAAACTTCATTCTTTGAAGAGAAGCATATATCTTATTTGTGATTCTTATGTTCTTCATTTTGTCTATAGTAGAAACCATTCTTCATGGATCTTTGGAATAAAAATTTTCATTTTAAGGTTGTTCAAGTTTAGCTTATGTAGTTCAATTTGTTTTGCTTTATGGCCCTTCTGCTGGTTTTCTTATATGCATTTCTCTGGAGAGAAATGCCAGAAAGGCAGAAGGAGCCAAGATGGCAGTTCCCAGTATGTTTTATTTAGATTCTGTTTAAGATGTCAAGCCACTTGTGGCTGTAGTATTTTGCTAGGAAAAATATACAGACATTCCTCTTATTAATCAAATTCTCACCCTAATTGAGATTAGTATTCGTTTTTTTGGGAGTACCCTAACCAAATAGCACAAGCTGATTGGCTTATGGAATATACATTGATAATAACCCAAAATCAAGGCTCACACACATACACAAACACACAAAAAACAGAACTGTTCTTCCTTTAATAAACAGAATTCTTTCTGATCTCTTTCTGTAGTCCTGTGGCTTGCCCTCCATCTTTGCCTCTATTCATTTGTAGATACATGGCTTTAACTTTCCATCTTCACATGTGTTATCTGTTCATCTCACCATCTCTGTGGCACATTTGGGTTGGGATTCAAATTTCTCCCTTTTACCAGGACAGTAATAATATCAGATAACACTCATACTAATGACCTCATCTCAAACAGACTGAATCCACAAAGACTCTATTTTTAAATAAGACCAAAAGGAATATATTTTTAGATATGGGGTTAATAATTCAACACATTTTTCCGTGGGCCACAATGAAGTACATAACAACCAGAACAGCAAAAGCAGATAATTCTTCAGGCTGTCAAAGTGCAAATTGCTCTTGGCTAATAAAAGAAACCAAGGGTAAGTAGATGTTCAATGAACAACAAAGGATTCTTTTCTAAAGAAAGGAAATAAATAATTTTATTAAGTCTATGTGGGGATGGTTAGAATTTTAGTGGAATTCCCATCTCTTGAAGCTATATTCCTCAAACATTTCAACATGTTGCATAAAATGGAAAGCCATTAAGCCACTGTTTCTATTAGAACTGACTGTACTACAACAATCACCATGAAGCGCTACCATTCACTCCATTGCTTAGGCAGGAGTAAACACGTGAATGCTATAAATGAAACCTTCTCTAGTAAAGGCCCATTTACTTTGTTCTGGAATACTACATCAATTTAAATGATGTTATTTCTATTTAAGGACGTTTTAGGTGCTATGAAGTACGTAATTTAGTCTGTGAATTGGTTTCTGACAAATCTGTGTTTCAGGACAAGGTAGACTTTGACATGAGCGCTTGCAAAAGGGTCACATACAAGAGTGTTAGAGGATGTGCATTGTCAGAAAATCCTTTCTATCAACCAGAAGTATGGCATGGTACTCCAACAGCTGGGCGCTAAGTTTAGCAAACTCTTCCAGTGGATACAGCTACATTTACTCTGGACCCTGTGAATTCTACTTTTCAGCAAAGCTTCATTCATCTTGATCATCCTCAACCTACAAAATAATCCTCTCCACTCTCGTTTATAAGAACTAGATTGCAAATAAACCCTATACACAGACATGTGTTCTTAGACACCACCAAGCATTTGACTTCTCAGGTGATTATAGAGTCCTTGGAAGCTTATCTCAATAACTCGCCAGTCGCTCAGGCCACTTGTATCACACAAACTCCATGACTTTACTATATAAAGTTACCAATGCTAGTCACTGCTGGAATTGGTTCCCATAGTCCTTAAATCCATTTGCTCACTAACCTGTTATATCCCTTTAAAAACTCTCCCTAACCCCCAATACTCTATAAACACTGAATTGGGGAACAGGAGAGATTCAGTGTTTAAATAGCATTTTTGGAAAATCTTTCTGCTCTCTACCTCTTTTGAATCAGAAGTGATGGCTATGTGTTCATTTTAGGTGTGTGTGTGTGAAGGGGGGTTGATTATAAAACCATCCAAGATGAACAAGTGTAGATATAATTATGCAAATGAAGCACCAATTGCAATCAAATGGACTTGAAGCTTTCCGTCACATTTACATTAATTATTCTTTGTTACATAGAAATTTGGCAATACATGAGCAGAAGCCCTTTACCATTCTGTGTCTGGGAAGACTTCTGGGTAGGCTGTTTCTTCCCAAAATGTCTCTTCTAAGGCACGGTAGCGTGAGTGCAGCACTTCAACCTCCTGTGAACGAGAAGGACAAAAGGCGTACTGTTGCTCGGATGCTTTTCATCCGGTGCCGCCGTGTAGAAGTTGAGTGGCCAGAGGTTTTGTAGAAGAGGAATTATTTTTTTAGATTCATCATCTGAGAAAGGGATGCGCCCTTTCTCTTCGCTGCAACCATCCTTATGCCCTGTCCTTCAGGCTTAGTTCTTGATCTCCACGGATACTTTCCAGTTTCCTATCACTCTACTCTGTCAGCATTCCCTTAGAAATTGTCAGAGGAATATTTTGCAGGAAAAGACATCTGAGTGTTGAGAGGTTGAGCGCAGACATGTCCTCTCTTAGAATGCTAATAACTACTTGCAATATGTGTAAGTGATTATACTGATTGCACAGGTTAATCAACCCAAGGACTAACCATGAAGTAAAGGTATTTAATCTGTCCTTATTTTGTGGTGTGTGAAGAAAACATTTTTACTTTTCCTCTAAAGCTCCAGAGGCTTTATCTTCCTGGGTTACAGAAAACAAAAAGATATACCTGGATCTTGTCTTCTATAAGTTTTGGATAGGACCAAAATATCATGATGGTGTTATCAGACATTGATAATTCATGCATATTATTACCAAGATATTTTTATTCTAACTTGGATGTTCCCTTCTTGTCTCATATGGCACTGCTTCTCAACTATATTTTAAGAACAACGATCACTGGTTCAATAAATAGTTCTTTGACATTGTTAGACTATTTAAAAGGTTTTTAGATGTGAGTCTTTGGGGGGTATTGCCAAATAAATATTAAGGAATTTGTATTATTTATAGTGACTTTAGGTTCTTTATGTAAATAACATATGGTTTCTTGGGGGAAAGTACCATTTTTTTTAAAGTTTTTCAGTTCTCTGTTTAGCGACACTCTTTCTGGGTGGGCATTGTTATGAGTTTAGTGGCCCTTACACTTTAAGCCTCATAAGTACTACAAAAATAATATCTCTTTCTCTTCAAATAAGTAGAATACCTAAAAAAGGTGAATTCAGATATCCTGTTATGGGCATTACAGAAAGGAAAACAAGCATTAAATTGGTAGTGAAGCCACAACTTGGTGGACTCTGTAGCAGATATGCCGTTCATATGCCGTTCAGACAGGAAGAACACTCATAGCTAAAGATCTGTAACTCATCTTTCTAGTGATACACACATAGCTCTATTAAATTTCTCTTGAGAATGTGCATATAGCTTAATGTCTTGAAATTTTCCAAAGTGCCCTGTATAATCGTAGCATCCCTCCAAGGGTTTTCTGCACTCAGTGTATTTTCACACCTAATTATATTACTCAGCCCCTTCAAGTGTGAATTGAAATCAGAGAGTGGTCACTAGAAAAAAATGATGCTTAAATTGGTCAAAGAAGGAGAGTTTTTCTAGTAAAACTGAGAAGTCTGAGAATTGTCCTTACAGTTGTTGTAGTCAATGACAAGAATTATTTTAGAAATTGAAGTGATTTACTGTTTGGGTCTAAAGAAATTGAAATAATATGGTATTTGTTGCGGGAGGTCCTCCCACTCCTCCAGCCTATCACCGCTGAGGTACCAGCCCACTGGGGCGTGGTTTCTCTCCCTTTAAAAAAGCGGCCACTTCCCTCTTCTCTCTCTCTTCACTTCCTGCTCGGCCTGCGACTAGACTCCTTTCCTGGTTGCGAAGAGGGCTGTTGCCTGGGACAGTGATCTGTAAGTTTTTTCCCCTTTAAATAAATACCACCCTAATAATCATAACCCCGAATTGGTGTGGCATTGTTTGTGACTTACGCCTTCAGGTATTCATCTTTTTTATGTAATAGAATGTATTCCATTGCAGGAAATTATAAAAATTCCATAAAGATGTTTAAGACTGCAACGTATTCTTATTCCCAAAGACTCTGTGGCACCTTTGTCAATTTTTCTTTACTTCAAAGACTAACAGGCCTGCTAAATGTGATTTTAACCAGGTAGGGCTCAAGAGGATGCTGTCCGCAAAGAAAGCAGAACAATTTAAGAGAAGGATCAAACTTGAGCTGAACGAGGACTTTAAAATGCAGAGTGAATTTGACAAAAAAAAATGAAACCATTTATAACAGCACAGCAAAGATGAAAATAATTACAGCAGGAGATAGCTTTGTCACACTGTATCCCTCTGTTCCCAGCATCTGCAGAGATTAAAAAGCAAATGTGGCAGTCTACTATAATTTCTACCAGCGTGTGGTATTATTTCTTTTGATCAAACCCTCCAAGGCAAAGCTCAGCCAGGCACACTGAACCGTTCTCCTGCACATGGTTTCCCTAGTTATTCTGCAGCAAGTAATTTAATGGAGCTCTCTCCCACTCCTGTGACAGGCAAAGCACATCACCTCGCAGCCCTCCAGTCTCCCTTCTTCTAAGTGGACCAAACTGTATTAATTTGACTAATAAAACAAAAACTCTCTGTAATTTCCCTGCTCATTAATAAAACACATGTAGCAATATGTGCTGACATTTGAGTGTAAAGTGACTTATGTCTAAAAGCAAAATACTTCTTTCTCATGACACCAGAGTAATGCTTAATTAATGAATTATTTGTCATGAACTGAGGTAGAGAAACACTAGGTAAATGAAATAAATCCTTGTAATAATTTCAATAAAATATGTTAAATGGATATTAATGCATGCCAAAGTGAGGTTGTTACTTAGTTGCACAGTGGAGGGGTGATATCTAACATGCTTTGGTTGGCCAATTTCAGAATGACTTAACAGTATTAAAAGACATGAAAAATGATGATTCATTATTTGACTGAAGATTCTAATGTATTGAAATTATAGTTTTAAACTTGTGTGTGTGTGTGTGTGTGTGAGAGAGAGAGAGAGAGAGAGAGAGAGAAACAAGTGCTGCTCATTTCCTTTCCTCCATCGATACAGCTCAGTATCCCAGCTGGGGAATGGTAATGCCCACAGTAGGTAGTTCGTCTATAATTAAGACTATCTCCACAGGCAAGGCCAGAGGCAGGTGTCCCAGGTGAATTTAGGTCCTGTCAAATTGTTGACAGTTAACAGTAACTGTCTCAGAAGGGGCCCAATTAGAAGATAAGGTAGTCACACACACACACACACACACATGCAATGAAACCCAATATTTTTAGTATAACTTAAACCAATAAAAGATTTCACAAATCAAATTTTTTATTTTTATTATTATAAAGTTGTATTATTAGAATTTTACAAGTATATTTAATGACTCAAGAAGGTGCAGATGTACCACTTTGAAGTGTGTTCCTGACCTTGTAAATCCAACTTAGTTAAATAGCCAGAAAGACCCTTAAAGTCTTTAATTCCAGGTAAGAAAACTGATAAACAAAACAAAAAAATGATAAATTGTCTGATAAAGAAAAAGAAGGAGGAAGAGAAGGAAGAGGAAGAGGGAGAGAAGGCTAGTCAATTTTGTTGAGTTACTTAAGACATTTTTAGTTTAGTTCCCTATTTAAATACCAGAACCGTAGATTCTATTCTAAGCACATTGTACCTAGGATGAAATAATCTTTTTTCCCAAATGCCAGGAAAGCATCAAAAGCCATTTTTACTTTTAAAATTAAGACAGCGAATGCAATGGGTATTTTCTTATAGTATAATTTTTTAAGAAAAAAAAAAGAGAATCTTTCTAAATTTTCTGTTAATTAAACAACAACTCGTAGTCTGGGACCCAAGTTTGCACAAAGGATGGGGAGGTAGCACAATCTATTCCTGGACATACTCCTGACTCATAGAATGTCTGAACAAATTTCTAAATATCTCTGCCTTGGCATCATGAAAACTTTGATTTATCAATTCATTCATTCATGCATGTAGCATTTGGGAGAAACTATGAGGTGTCTGTTTACAATGAAAAAGCTTAGATTCTTGAGCCACACAGTGCTGGAAGAGGGACAGACATTCAAATAAGCATTAAATTTCTAGTGAAGCACATGGGCTAAAAGTACAGTGATACAGCAACGAAATATAGGACAGAGGATATTCCTGGAGAGGGTTCTGAGAGGCAGGGGTGCTTGACTGGGTCAGGCAGACTAGATCAGAGCTTTTTAGGAGAAACTGAGGGAAGCAAATTCTAAGTGCTAGGAACATTACATATATATGAAAGAACATTTGAGGGACAGGGTAATACTATAAATAGTTTAATATAGATCAAGTTAAGGAAGTAAGCAGAGTTGCACAGACCATTGGAAATGACAGAGTGAGGGGACAGCGTCCTCCAGACTTCTTGCTCAATGGACAAGTTATTTGCACATTTCATTAGCTTATTGCTGGGAGAACAAGGATTACGTGTGTGTGTGTGTGTGTGTGTGTGTGTGTATTGAATTTTACAGGAAATACACAAAAAGGTCTTAGAAAATTAGATTAGTCTTTGTCAACAAACATTTCTAAATAGTAATCCACACCTTCACTCACATTTACAGTGAACCTAATGAACATTATGTTTCTAGACTATTCTCACAGAGAAGCATACCAATGATGTCTTTCTAAAATTCTCCTACCATTCATGTTTTCCACCTTATTTTAATTTTAGCCTCATGTAGAATGACCAAGTTCAGTTACCTGTATAGCATGTTATCTACACATGCTCTAAAAAGCTACTCTGGGTTTTTAAGAGCCCTTAACTGCTGTCATTTTTAAAACAATGTTATTTTATTGTTACATTAGGATAGTTTATATGCCTGTGAACTTATTTTTTAACATTTTTATTTGATTTTTATTGAGTTCTACAATTTTCTCTGCTCCCCTTTCTGTCTCTCCCCTCTTTTTCAACCTTCCCCCAAGGTCCCCATGCTCCCAATTTACTCAAGAGATTTTGTCTTTTTCTACTATCCATGTAGATTAGATCTATGTAAGTCTGTCTTAGTGTCCTCATTGTTGTCTAGGTTCTCTGGGATTGTGATTTGTGGGCTGGTTTTCTTTGCTTTATGTTTAAAAACCACTTATGAGTGAATAATGTGATGTTTGTCTTTCTATGTCTGGATTACCTCACTCAAAATGATGTTTTCTAGCTCCATCCATTTTCCTACAAAATTCAAGATGTCATTATTTCTTTCTGCTGTGTGGTACTCCATTGTGTAAATATTTAACATTTGTAAAACTTTTCAAGATATAAATGAGTTCACCAAGTTCAAAATGGAATAAAAGTGATGGCTAATTCAAATTTTTCATATTTTCCTTAGTACTGTTTTCTTCTTCTCCTCTTCCTTCTTCCTATGAAAAGGCTTTATTTTCATTCTAAATAGAGAAAAAAGAATGGAAGGAAAGAGGAGCAGAGGATGAAATGGAAAATAGAATGAATTTTTTTTATACAGACAGGGAAGTTAAATGGGAGGCTTGTATTAGCATAAAGTCAGGTTTTCTCTGAGTTTTCCCCATTTTTATATTCCCTATGGAAGAAAAGTTGTGATTTTGGATGTCAGTAATCAAAATTACTTTAGCTGGCTGCCCCAAATCTGTCAATTTGGAATTAATTGTGAAAAGACATGAAGTACTATAAAGCAATTCCCCTCCTTGTGTATGAATACAATCAAGCAAGAAAGTCATTGAAATGTCATTAAGGGCAATATATTTATATACACTACATGTTACACATACAAAACTTTTAAAACTACCACCAGAAATAGTTACGTATTTTGGGGGGAAATAAAAACCAAAAATAAATATCTATTTAAAAACTGTCTGAAAAAAATTACTTCAGTATATTCCAACTCAATGTTCTTTAAGAATTAGCTTCTGTCCCCAGTCATTTGCACTATGAATGCAGCTAAGCTTCCATTATGTAAGTCTAAATTAGTAAACTCTGCTATTCCCATTCATCTCTGTTTGCGACTCCCACTGCACCCTTCGTGAACAGAAGAAAAATAGGAAGTCCAACATTAACCATTCTAATCTGCAGAATTAAAAGTCCTGTGTCTAAATATTTGATGTGGAGGGCTTTGAAGCTAAAGACCAAGATGTTTTCTTAACAAAAAGGAAAGGGAAGAGAAAATAAAACAGAAGATAAGCCACAGGTCCCTGCAATGCAAATTATAGTTATTTCCTTTTCTCTCAAAGTGCCAGCAGCATAAATAACTGAGGGTTGTCTTTAGAGACATAAGAGGAAGAAAATGTTTTTTTTTTAATTTTTATTTATTTATTTATTAAAGATTTCTGTCTCTTCCCTGCCACCGCCTCCCATTTCCCTCCCCCTCCCCCAATCAAGTCCCCCTCCCTCCTCAGCCCAAAGAGCAATCAGGGTTCCCTGCCCTGTGGGAAGTCTAAGGACCACCCACCTCCATCCAGGTCTAGTAAGGTGAGCATCCAAACTGCCTAGGCTCCCCCAAAGCCAGTACGTGCAGTAGGATCAAAAACCCATTGCATTTCATTTCCCTGATTGCTCAGGATGGTGAACATGTCTTTAAGGGTTTCTTGGCCATTGGAGATTCCTCCATCGAAAATTTTCTGTTTAGATCTCTATCTCATTTTAATTGATTTATTTAGGGTTTGTTGATATCTAGATTTTTGAGTTTTTTTTATATATTTTGAAAAATAACTTTCTGTAAGATGGGGAGTTGGTAAAACAAGACAAAACCCTTTTCTATTCTCATAAGCAATTTTGTAAAATTGATGGTATCCTTTGCCTACAGAAGCCTTTTAGATTAATGAGGCCCATTTATTAGTTGTTGATCTTAGTGCCTGTGCCATTGGTGTTTTGTTCAGAAAGTTGTCTTGTGTGCCAATGTTCCCAAAGCTGTTCCCCACTGTCTTTTCTACTAGCTTCAGTCTGTCTAGTTTTGAGATCTTTGAACAACTTGAACCTGTTTTATGCAAGATGATAAATATGGATATATTTCCATTCTTCTACCTGCAGAAATCTAGTTTGATAAGCACCATTTGTTGGAGATGCTTTCTTAATCCCATTGTGGAATTGCTATGAGTGTCTCTTCATTTAATTTGATATGAATTACCAGCAGGAGATTTGCCCCTTGCAATCAGTCTCCACCTATGTTATTCTGGTGGACTTAAACAAATACAAATATATTGAAACACAGTGTTCAAAACAACGTAATATAGAATTTCATAGGCTTAATATCATTATAGTGCATGATTAGATTTCATCACCTATATTAAAATTCAGTGAAACCAAAATGATTTTTCCTTTTATTTGCTTATTGTAGGGTTTTGTTTGAATCCCTCTTAAGAAGCATATTTTTTTTTTGGAATAACTTCTAGTATACTTTAGTTTAAGAAAATGTATGATATATCATTATATGCTTTCTTTATATTATTTATTTAAAACTGAAGAAGTTCTACTACAAAGTCAAAATAATCAATTCAAATGATATGTAACGTCATGGCTTTATCCCTTACTGAGTAATAAAGAGCATATGGAACAAGCTAATTCAACATCATCACGTGATGAAAATGGTGACAATGATAATAGCTTTTCCCAGAAAAGATTGATGAGAAAATGAGGTGACCATTACAAAAGCACTGGATTTTCTCACAGCTTTTCAAATGCTATTGATTTCATCATTTTCATCTGTGTCTATGTGATTTATAAAAAGGAACTAATTAGATTAGGCATTCAAAGCGGTGTTAGTAATGTCTCAGTGTCGCCTGCACAAAACCGAGGCTGCAGGAACACATTTGTTATGAAATCATCTCTCTCTAGAGGTTTAAACACACCAATAAAAATCTGGTGTGAACTAATGCAAATTGAAAAGAAAAAGGACAGTTGGAAACATAACTTCAAAGAAAAATATGATGTTTTCTCATGTAAGTTGAATGCCAAATTGCCAAAAAAGTATTGAATTCCAGAAGGAAAAGTTCACCAATAAAACATGGCTTGAATACAAACAAAACAGGCAAGGATAGCCCTTTACTTTACTTTTCATGGCTTTGTTTGTGTATCGTAAGTTAGGTCAAAGAGATTAGGTAATCAGGAAAAATAAAGAAAATTTAGAATACAACTCAGAGAAATTTGAGAAATCAGTTAAATCACCAACATTTGTCATAGGATCCTCACAGGAGAACATAGAGAGAAATGGACAAGAAGAATGCTTTTAAAAATAATGTTTTATACATCAAAAAACTACTCAGATATTTATCTATACTTTATGTGTAACTGAACAAATGGATCCTTATACCTTCATACACCCACAAACACATACACACTCAGGAGAACTAAAAAGATAAAACGTCTGAATTTAACAGCAGCAGCAATAATAATAATAATAATAATAATAATAAAAATATCCATAAAAGAAAATATCCCATGTCCATCAGCTGAAGATTGGAGAAATAAGGCTTTATATTCATATACTTGAATATTAATAATAAAAATATTGAAATACTGATCTGTACATGCTGTTACACACATGAAGTTGGCAGCTTTTGCATTAAGTTAAATGTGGTAGTCACAGTAGGACTCAGGTTCTATGATTTATTTCTGTTATATATATCTTTGAGATTGACAAATGCATGGAGACAGAACAGAAGATTAGTGGATACTTTTGTCTTCACCATGAAGGAGTGAGACTGACTTCTAATGGGAACAAGAATTTTGGGTGTTTAAAGATGAGATTGTGGTGATTCGTTGTGCTGTTCTCTGATATACTAAAGCCACTGAATTATTTACTTTAAGGGGGTGAATTTAGTGGCATGTGACAGATATACCATCAAAGATGTTTGTAATCAAGGAACGTACTTCTGAAAGGCATGTCAGTAGCTGCTCTGAAAATACAGCAACCACAGGGGCAGTCACTTATTATCAGAACAGGAGCAGGCCTCCCTCACATTTGAGCTGAAACCTGAAACTCCGTGGTGGAAATGTCACTGGCTCTTCAATTATTTTTTTTTTTTTTTTTTTTTTTTTTTTTTTTTTTTTTTTAATTTTTATTTTTTTTTTTATTTTTTATTTTAATTTATTTATTTATTAAGAATTTCTGCCTCGTCCCCACAACCGCTTCCCATTTCCCTCCCCCTCCCCCGATCAAGTCCCCCCCCCCCTCATCTGCTCGAAGAGCAATCAGGGTTCCCTGACCTGTGGGAAGCCCAAGGACTGCCCACCTCTATCCAGGTCTCCTAAGGTGAGCATTCAAACTGCCTAGGCTCCCACAAAGCCAGTACGTGCAGTAGGATCAAAAACCCACTGCAATTGTTCTTGAGTTCTCAGTATTCCTCATTGTCCGCTATGTTCAGCTAGTCTGGATTTATCCCATGCTTTTTCAGACCTAGGCCAGCTGGCCTTGGTGAGATCCCAATAGAACATCCCCATTGTCTTAGTGTGTGGGTGCACCCCTCGTGGTCCTGAGTTCCTTGCTCGTGCTCCGTCTCCTTCTGCTCCTGATTTGGACCTTGAGATTTCTGTCCGGTGCTCCCGTGTGGGTCTCTGTCTCTGTCTCCTTTCATCGCCTGATGAAGGTTAATATTCCTGAGGATGCCTATGTGTTTGTCTTTGGATTCACCTTATTTAGCTTCTCTAGGAACATGAATTATAGGCTCAATGTCCTTTATTTATGGCTAGAAACCAAATATGAGTGAGTACATCCCATGTTCCTCTTTTTGGGTCTGGCTTACCTCACTCAGGATAGTGTTTTCTATTTCCATCCATTTGTATGCAAAATTCAAGAAGTCCTTGTTTTTTACTGCTGAGTAATACTCTAATATGTATATATTCCATACTTTCTTCATCCATTCTTCCGTTGAAGGGCATCTAGGTTGTTTCCAGGTTCTGGCTATTACAAACAATGCTGCCATGAACATAGTTGAGCATATACTTTTGTTGTATGATAGGGCCTCTCTTGGGTATATTCCCAAGAGTGGTATTGCTGGATCCAGGGGTAGGTTGATCCCGAATTTCCTGAGAAACCGAAACACTGCTTTCCAGAGTGGTTGCACAAGTTTGCATTCCCACCAGCAATGGGTGAGTGTACCCCTTTCTCCACAACCTCTCCAGCAAAGGCTATCATTGGTGTTTTTGATTTTAGCCATTCTGACAGGTGTAAGGTGGTATCTTAAAGTTGTCTTGATTTGCATTTCCCTGATCGCTAAGGAAGTTGAGCATGACCTTAAGTGTCTTTTGGCCATTTGAAGTTCTTCTGTTGAGAATTCTCTGTTCAGATCAGTGCCCCATTTTATAATTGGGTTGATTAGCCTTTTACGGTCTAGTTTCTTGAGTTCTTTATATATTTTGGAGATCAAACCTTTGTCAGTTGCAGGGTTGGTGAAGATCTTCTCCCAGTCAGTGGGTTGTCTTTTTGTCTTAGTGACAGTGTCCTTTGCTTTACAGAAGCTTCTCAGCCTCAGGAAGTCCCATTTATTCAATGATGCCCTTAGTGTCTGTGCTGCTGGGGTTATACATAGGAAGTGGTCTCCTGTGCCCATGTGCTGTAGAGTACTTCCCACTTTCTCTTCTATCAGGTTCAGTGTGTTCGGACTGATATTGAGGTCTTTAATCCATTTGGATTTGAGTTTTGTGCATGGTGATAGATATGGATCTATTTTCATTCTTCTACAGATTGACATCCAGTTTTGCCAGCACCATTTGTTGAAGATGCTCTCTTTTTTCCATTGTATACTTTTAGCTCCTTTATCGAAGATCAGGTGTTCATAGGTTTGTGGGTTAATGTCAGGGTCTTCTATTCGATTCCATTGGTCGACTTCTCTGTTTTTATGCCAATACCAAGCTGTTTTCAATACTGTAGCTCTGTAATAGAGTTTGAAGTCAGGGATGGTAATGCCTCCAGACAATCCTTTATTGTATAAGATTGTTTTGGCTATCCTGGGTTTTTTGTTTTTCCATATAAAGTTGATTATTGTCTTCTCCAGATCCGTGAAGAATTTTGATGGGATTTTGATGGGGATTGCATTGAATCTATAGATTGCTTTTGGTAGAATTGCCATTTTTACTATGTTGGTCCTCCCAATCCAAGAGCAAGGGAGGTCTTTCCATTTTCTGGTGTCTTCTTCAATTTCTTTCTTCAAAGACTTATAGTTCTTGTCAAGTAGATCTTTCACTTCCTTGGTCAGGGTTACCCCAAGGTATTTTATGCTATTTGTGGCTATCGTGAAAGGTGATGCTTCTCTGATTTCCCTCTCTGCTTCCTTATCCTTGGTGTATAGGAAGGCAACTGATTTTTGGAGTTGATCTTGTATCCTGCCACGTTACTAAAGCTGTTTATCAGCTGTAGGAGTTCTTTGGTAGAATTTTTGGGGTCGCTTATGTACACTATCATATCATCTGCAAATAACGAAAGCTTAACTTCTTCCTTTCCAATACGAATCCCCTTGATCTCCTTATGTTGTCTTATTGCTATTGCTAGAATTTCAAGCACTATATTGAAGAGGTATGGCGAGAGTGGACATCCTTGTCGTGTTCCTGATTTTAGTGGGATGGCTTTGAGTTTTTCTCCGTTCAATTTAATGTTAGCTGTTGGCTTGCTGTAAATAGCTTTTATTATATTTAGGAAGGACCCTTGTATCCCTATTCTCTCCAAGACCTTTATCATAAAGGGGTGTTGAATTTTGTCGAATGCTTTTTCCGCATCTAGTGAAATGATCATATGGTTTTTTTCTTTCAGTTTATTTATATGGTGGATTACATTGATAGATTTGCGTATGTTGAACCAGCCCTGCATCTCTGGGATGAAGCCTACTTGATCATAATGGATAATTTTTCTTATGTGTTCTTGGATTCGGTTTGCCATTATTTTATTGAAGATTTTTGCGTCGATGTTCATGAGTGAGATCGGTCTGTAATTCTCTTTCTTGGTTGGGTCTTTTTGTGGTTTTGGTATCAGGGTAACTGTAGCTTCATAAAAGGAATTTGGCAATGACTCTTCTGATTCTATATTGTGAAATACCTTAAGGAGTATAGGTATTAATTCTTCTTGGAAGTTCTGGTAGAATTCTGCATTGAAACCATCTGGTCCTGGGCTTTTTTTCGAAGGGAGATTTTTGATAACCATTTCTAATTCTTCGCGAGAAACCGGTCTATTTAGATCATTCACCTGGTCTTGGTTTAGCTTTGGTATATGATACTTATTTAAAAAAATGTCCATTTCTTTTGTATTTTCCAGTTTTGTGGCATACAGGCTTTTGTAGTAAGATCTAATGATTCTCTGAATTTCCTCTGTGTCTGTGGTTATGTCCCCCTTTTCATTTCTGATCTTATTTATTTGCGTGTTCTCTCTCTGTCGTTTAATTAGTTTGGATAGGGGTTTGTCGATCTTGTTGATTTTCTCCAAGAACCAGCTTTTTGTTTCATTGATTCTTTGGACTGTTTTCTGTGTTTCTATTTTGTTGATTTCAGCCCTCAGTTTTATTATTTCCAGTCTTCTACTTCTCCTGGGCGCGTCTGCTTCTTTTTTTTCTAGAGCTTTCAGGTGTGTTTTTAAGTCCCCAATGTATGCATTCTCCGTTTTCTTTAAGTGGGCACTTAGTGCTATGAACTTTCCTCTTAGCACTGCTTTCATTGTGTCCCATAGGTTTGAGTATGTTGTCCCTTTATTTTCATTAAATTCAAGGAAGACTTTAATTTCTTTCTTGATTTCTTCCTTGACCCAGGCGTGGTTCAGTAGTTGACTGTTCAGTTTCCATGAGTTTGTCGGTTTTTTGGGGGCAGCGTGGTTGTTGCCTTCTAACTTTAATCCGTGATGATCTGATAAGACACAGGTGGACACTGAGATTTTTTTGTATCTGTGGAGGTTTCCTTTGTTTCCGAGTATGTGGTCAATTTTTGAGAAGGTTCCATGAGCTGCAGAGAAGAAGGTATATTCTTTCCTATTTGGGTGGAATGTTCTATAGATGTCTGTTAAGTCCATTTGCTTCATTACCTCCAATAATTCTCTTAATTCTCTATTAGGTTTCTGTCTGATTGACCTGTCCCTTGGAGAGAGAGGTGTGTTGAAGTCTCCTACTACTAGTGTGTGTGGTTTGATGTCTGCCTTGAGTTCTAGTAATATTTCTTTTACATAAGTAGGTGCTTTTATATTGGGGGCGTATATATTCAGGATTGAGACGTCCTCCTGATGAATTGTTCCTGTTATGAGTATAAAGTGACCGTCTCGGTCTCTTCTGATTGATTTTAGTTTGAAGTCAGTTTTGTTAGAAATTAGTATGGCCACACCTGCTTTTTTCTTAGGACCATTTGCTTGAAACACCTTTTCCCAACCCTTTACTCTGAGTAGGTGCCTGTCTTTGTGGTTGAGATGTGTTTCTTGCAAACAGCAGAATGTTGGATCCTGTTTTCGTATCCAATCTTTTAGCCTGTGCCTTTTTATAGGTGAATTGAGCCCATTAATATTAAGTGATATTAATGACCAGTGGTTGTTTACTCCGGTTATTCTTATTGTTTTTGGTAGTAGAGATTGTGTGTCTCCTTTCTTTGAGATGTGCTCGTGAAGGGCCATTAGATGCCTGGGTTATTGTAGGCAGTGTTGGCAGTGGTGGATTCCTTGGGTTGCGATTTTCCTTCTATTACTTTCTGTAGGGCTGGATTTGTGGCTACGTATTGTTTAAATTTGTTCTTATCCTGGAATGTCTTGTTTTCTCCGTTGATAGTGAACGATAGCTTGGCTGGGTATAGTAGTTTGGGTTTGCATCCATGGTCTCTTAGCTTCTGCAGAACCTCTATCCAGGACCTTCTGGCTTTCATAGTTTCCATCGAGAAGTCAGGTGTAAGTCTGATCGGTTTACCTTTATAAGTTACTTGCCCTTTTTCTTTTGCAGCTCTTAATATTCTTTCTTTAACCTGTATATTTTGTGTTTTGATTATTATATGGCGAGGAGATGTTTTTCTTTGATCCAGTCTGTTTGGTGTTCTGTATGCTTCTTGAATATTTAAATGAATATCTTTCTTTAAGTTGGGAAAGTTTTCTTCCATAATTTTGTTGAAAATATTTTCTGAGCCTTTGAGCTGTGACTCTTCTCCTTCTTCTATTCCTATTATTCTTAGGTTTGGTTTTTTTATTGTGTCCCATAGTTCCTGAATGTTTTGTGTTGAGAATTTGTTGGCTTTGCTGTTTTCTTTGATCTGTTCGTTTATTTTCTCTATGGTGTCCTCAGCATCTGAGAGTCTTTCTTCTAGCTCTTGGATTCTATTGATTATGCTTGTTTCTGTAGACTCAGCTCGTTGGCCTAGATTTTCCATATCCAGCTGGTCCTCAGTTTGTATTTTCTTCTTTGCCTTCATTTCAGTTTTCAATTCTTGAACTGTTTCCATTACCTGTTTGATGGTTTTTTCTTGGTTTCCCAGGGTATCATGTACGTATTTACTCATTTCTTCAAACTTTTTGTTGTACTTCTCATCCATTTCTATAACGGCATTTTTTACATGTTGTTTAAGGGACTCTATTATCTTCATAAAGTCGATTTTTTCCACTTCTTCTGTGTTAGGTTGTTCAAATACTTCTGTTGTAAGATCATTGGGTTCTGATGTTTTCATGTTGTTTTTCGGATTATTGGGTGAGTTCTTGCCTTGGCGCCTGCCCATCTCCTCCTATTGATCCTATCCAATGGATCCTTTAGAAACCGGATCAGGTTTCCCTGCTGGCCAAGGGCTCCGCTTACAAAATGCCCTCACTCTCTTTTGTGGTTCCTGCTGCAGGCCAAGAACCCTCTCACCCCTCCGAAGGATCTTCAGGACAGGACCAGGCTCCCCTTGTGCCAGTGACCTGGCCAACCAAAGGCCTACCTCTTTGATTCAATCGTAGTAGGGCGATCTGCTCTCCTTATTGCAGCCTGTCCCAGCTGCTTGGGTCTGGCCACCGCTCAGCCGCGTCTGGCGCCGCCGCCGTGCTGCCGCCGCCGCTGCGCCGCCGCCGTGCTGCCGCCGCCGCTGCGCCGCGTCTGGCGCCGCCGCCGCTGCGCCTCTGTGCGTCTGGCGCCGCCGCCGCTGCGCCTCTGTGCGTCTGGCGCCGCCGCCGCTGCGCCTCTGTGCGTCTGGCGCCGCCGCCGCTGCGCCTCTGTGCGTCTGGCGCCGCCGCCGCTGCGCCTCTGTGCGTCTGGCCTGGCTCTTCAATTATTGCACCTCACATGTTCTGAGGGCTACAAGGAGCAGGTAGGTTTCCCAAGATCTGGAGCAGAAGAGTTTTGTCTTCTTCTGAACATACACAACCCTTGGCTGGAACTTTTTGGAGCCACATATATCAGCTTTGAGAATTGTTCAGGTTCGATGGGAAGTCGTTTTTATATTCAGCTATCTACTTACAGAAAATGCAGAGGCTTACAAAACACATTAAATACAATCAATAATAAATCCTGGGCTTTAGGACAGATGCGTGGATTTCATTAGCAAGCATCTTAAATGGTAAAAAATAATTTTCTTAAAAAAATTCTGAAATCCATCAATAGATGATCATTATGTGGGTCCTCCACATTTCCCCCTTTCCAGGACCTCTCTGCATAATCTATCCTCTATCTTTTACCACCAACTTCTCTCTCACATTACATCAGCAATTAAGATGTTATGGGGCTCTTCAATCTTTTTTTTTTTTTTTTTTTTTATTAAATTTATTTATTTATTAAGGATTTCTGCCTCGTCCCCACAACCGCTTCCCATTTCCCTCCCCCTGCCCCGATCAATTCCCCCTCCCTCATCTGCTCGAAGAGCAATCAGGGTTCCCTGACCTGTGGGAAGCCCAAGGACTGCCCACCTCTATCCAGGTCTCGTAAGGTGAGCATCCAAACTGCCTAGGCTCCCACAAAGCCAGTACGTGCAGTAGGATCAAAAACCCACTGCAATTGTTCTTGAATTCTCAGTATTCCTCATTGTCCGCTATGTTCAGCTAGTCCGGATTTATCCCATGTTTTTTCAGACCTAGGCCAGCTGGCCTTGGTGAGATCCCAATAGAACATCCCCATTGTCTTAGTGTGTGGGTGCACCCCTCGTGGTCCTGAGTTCCTTGCTCGTGCTCCGTCTCCTTTTGCTCCTGATTTGGACCTTGAGATTTCTGTCCGGTGCTCCCGTGTGGGTCTCTGTCTCTGTCTCCTTTCATCGCCTGATGAAGGTTAATATTCCTGAGGATGCCTATGTGTTTGTCTTTGGATTCACCTTCTTATTTAGCTTCTCTAGGAACATGAATTATAAGCTCAATGTCCTTTATTTATGGCTAGAAACCAAATATGAGTGAGTACATCCCATGTTCCTCTTTTTGGGTCTGGCTTACCTCACTCAGGATAGTGTTTTCTATTTCCATCCATTTGTATGCAAAATTCAAGAAGTCCTTGTTTTTTACTGCTGAGTAATACTCTAATATGTATATATTCCATACTTTCTTCATCCATTCTTCCGTTGAAGGGCATCTAGGTTGTTTCCAGGTTCTGGCTATTACAAACAATGCTGCCATGAACATAGTTGAGCATATACTTTTGTTGTATGATAGGGCCTCTCTTGGGTATATTCCCAAGAGTGGTATTGCTGGATCCAGGGGTAGGTTGATCCCGAATTTCCTGAGAAACCGAAACACTGCTTTCCAGAGTGGTTGCACAAGTTTGCATTCCCACCAGCAATGGGTGAGTGTACCCCTTTCTCCACAACCTCTCCAGCAAAGGCTATCATTGTTGTTTTTTATTTTCGCCATTCTGACAGGTGTAAGGTGGTATCTTAAAGTTGTCTTGATTTGCATTTCCCTGATCGCTAAGGAAGTTGAGCATGACCTTAAGTGTCTTTTGGCCATTTGAAGTTCTTCTGTTGAGAATTCTCTGTTCAGATCAGTGCCCCACTTTATAATTGGGTTGATTAGCCTTTTACGGTCTAGTTTCTTGAGTTCTTTATATATTTTGGAGATCAAACCTTTGTCAGTAGCAGGGTTGGTGAAGATCTTCTCCCAGTCAGTGGGTTGTCTTTTTGTCTTAGTGACAGTGTCCTTTGCTTTACAGAAGCTTCTCAGCCTCAGGGAGTCCCATTTATTCAATGATGGGGCTCTTCAATCTTTAAAAGGCACTCTTCGCCGAATCTCACCAGGATATCGTATCAGTTGCTAAGCAACTCTGGTCTAAGAGCATTAAAAAGAATCTGAGAGGGATAGTATACACTTATAATCTCAGAACTTGGAAGGTAGAGGCTAGCGGATGATAAATTCAAGACTAGCCTGGTTTATATAGTAAGACCTTGTGGAAAGAAGGAGAAGCTTGAGGAGGGGGAAGAAGGAATGATAAGGGAGGAGGTGGGGGAAGGATAAGGAGGAAGAAGAAATGAAAAAGCTGTCTCTTATTAATATTTTCCTCTTCCGGTCTGTCTTTATAGCCTTTCATCTATTTTCTCAATTCTCTAATATATATTAAGCAACTCATGTTTTGATTTCCACCTGTGTATGAATCCTATAAGACATTTCTGCTTTAAAATGATATGTACTCATTCATAAGTGGATATTAGCTGTAAAATAAAGGACAACAATGCTACAATCCACAGACCCAGAAAGACTAGGTAACAAGGAGGGTTCTTGGGGGTGGAGGGAAAACCAAATCTCTCTGGGAAGGAGAAATAGAAGAGGTTTTGTGAGTGGACTGGGGGTGGGTGCGTGGGAATGGGAACATGCACGATCCAGTTGGAGGGGCACAGAGTGGGAGTGTGTTTAGGGGGAACTGCCGCAAGAGGGGTTTTTTTCTGGTCCAGTGAAAACCGGGCACAGGGGAATCTTCCAGGAGTCTATGGGCAGGATCCCAGCCTAGACTCCTTCCAATAGCTGATAAGTAGCCCGAACTGGCCATCTCCTATGACCAGATTGAAGGCTGACCCAATTGTCATCAGAGAGGAGCCATCGAGAAACTGATGGAGACAGATGCAGAGTGCCACAGTCAAACATTAGGCGGAGTTTCAGAATCATGTGGAGGAGAAGAAGAAAAAGGAGTGTAGGAGCCAAGGGGGTCAAGGACTATAGAAGGCTCAGATAACAGATTACCTGGGCTCTTTGGGGCTTGCAAAGACTGGACAGATAACCAGGGAGCCTACAAGGGACTGACCTAGACCATATGCATATATGTTACAGTTGTGCAGCTTGGTCCTCTTGCGGAACTCTTAACAGTGGGAACAAGATCTCTCCCTGGCTCTTCTATTGGCTTTTGGGACCCCACTGCTCATACTGGGTCACCTTGCCCAGCCTTAATATAAGGGGAGGTGCTTAGTCTTACAGTGACTTGATATGCCATGTTTTACTGATGCTAATAGAAGACCTGCCATTTCCTGGATGAAGACTGCAGTGTATAGCGGGTGGAGGCAGAGGGTGGCATGTGGGGAGGGACTGGGAAGAAAGGATGAGGTGGGGCAGGCTGCGGGCTGGGATATAAAATAAATAGATGAATAAAAAAAAAGAATTTCTGTCTTTTGGCGGTGTCCACTATAATGGTCTGAATTGTGCTCCCTACCACATCCTAACTCCTTTATTTGATGAGATGTTTGTGAAAGTCAAACCCTTAATGGCTAAGTTGATCTAGATGCAATCATTTAATTGTGAGTCAAAGTCACAATAGTAAGACTGCCATGCATATTATTGTTGAAATCTGAAATGTCCCCCACACAATTATGTTTTGAATGATTGGCCCAAAGCTTGTGGCTCTTTGTGAAGGCTCCAGAGCCTTTAAGAGATAGAGCTGACTGAACACAATGATCTCTAGGTGTGAACCTTTGAAGTTCTACCCACTCCTGGCTCCTGACAGTTTCTCCCTCTGTATCCTGGGTAGCTAGCTGTCAGTCAACAACACATCCTTCTGCTGCCATGGTTGGAGCCAATCCAGCTGCCATGTTTCCTCACCATAATGAATTGAAATATCTTTGAAACCATAAGTCAAAATAACCCTTTCTTCTCTTAAGTTGTTTTGATCAAGTCACAGCAATATAAAAATAACTAAGGAAATTGATCCCAGGGTAGTGGGGTCATTGATGTGGATTGAGATTGCAGTTTCTGGAAGGGAGGTAGGAACATGGAGATACAGGCTACCAATACCCTTGAGTGCAGTTAAGCATTGCTTATGGAGCAGTGTTGGTGTGGGCTTAAGACAATGGAATGACAACATAAATGAAGACAGTAAAAACCGTGTTCGAGGAAGAATGAAGACCCCTTCAGAGTCCCCTATAGGGAACTCATGTTACGTTCTGGCCAAGTCTGGCTGTGGTTTGCCAATGTGTTGAAAATCTGAGCAGTAAAAAACAAGGGCTTCTTGAATTTTGCATGCAAATGGATGGAAATAGAAAACACTATCCTGAGTGAGGTAAGCCAGACCCAAAAAGAGGAGCATGGGATGTACTCACTCATATTTGGTTTCTAGCCATAAACAAAGGACATTGAGCCTGTAATTAGTGATCCTAGAGAAGCTAAATAAGGAGAACCCAAAGAAAAACATATAGGCATCCTCCTGATTATTAACCTTCATCAGGCGATGAAAGGAGACAGAGACAGAGACCCACATTGGAGCACCGGACATAATTCTCAAGGTCCAAATCAGGAGCAGAAGGAGAGAGAGCACGAGCAAGGAACTCAGGACCGCAAGGGGTGCACCCACACACTGAGACAATGGGGATGTTCTATTGGGAACTCACCAAGGCCAGCTGGCCTGGGTCTGAAAAATCCTGGGATAAAACCGGACTCGCTGAACATAGCGGACAATGAGGACTACTGAGAACTCAAGAACAATGGCAATGGGTTTCTGATCCTACTGCACGTACTGGCTTTGTAGGAGCCTTGGCAGTTTGGATGCTCACCTTACTAGACCTGGATGGAGATGGGGGTTCCTTGGACTTCCCGCAGGGCAGGGAACCCTGATTGCTCTTTGGGCTGAGGAGGGAGGGGGACTTGATTGGGGGAGGGGGAGGGAAATGGGAGGCGGTGGCGGGGAAGAGACAGAAATCTTTAATAAATAAATAAATAAATAAATACATCTGAGTGAAGCTTAACTCGAAAATAATGGGCCGATTTATTTGGCGGAAGAAGTTTCAGGATAGCCTAGATATAAGCCATATCAAGGTTATTGTTGGCTATTTTAGTAGGATTTAGAGTAAGAATTTGTAGCAAAAACTAACAGTAGGATTTGAGAGAGGGCCGTTTGGGAGTATGAATGCCTTTAAAATTGAAGATCAGATGACTGAAGTTATTACAGAAATTAGCACTATTACTGAGCAGCACTTTATACTAAAAGGATCGGAAACATGAGGGCAAAAGTCCATTAACTGAGAGTTCCAAGGTACACAATTGCAAATCCATTAAAAAGTTTTATTTAAAAAAGTAGATGCAAGGATGCCCTTCTGGAACTCAATATACTTCTCCTTAAAATTAGTATCATAAAGTCTTATGGTTACAGAAATATAGACAGGCTCTCTCTATTTAAGTTTGACTAAGTTAATAGATCAGAAGTTATCTTCTACTATCAAGCTTTTCCTGTATTGCTCTATTGATCTACTATAATGAGTATCTCATCTTTCTTTAGAAATCCGATTCCTCAGTCCCTCATTCAAATTTTTTCCTTCATATCTAACATAAGACTGTCATCTTTTCTCTTAACTTCTGAAATACTGTGTTCTACTCTTTATTCCTCTTACAATTAGAGAAGTCCTGATCTGTAAGTCTGCTTAGGAAGCCAGGCAGTTAACTGAGCCAAGATGTTTCTCTTTGTGTCTCTGCCATAAACTCTTGTTTCAACATGGTCCCTATCTTTACTACAATCCTGCAAAGATTAAAAGAACATAAAGGATCCTCAAACTGTTTACTTTGTCTTCAAAAGGGTACCAAGGCTTGTCATTAATTTTATAATCACACATCTTTTCCTTGGCCATGATTGTTACATGTTTCTGAGGCAGAACATGAAAACCTAATTATTTAGTTATACTTTGTCAACCTCTAAAATTGCCCTAAGTTTTCCTTCTTAAATAATTTATTCCAGATCCTATGTCTCATGCCTATTAATATCACTTCAGTAATAACTTTTATAGAAGACTCAATTTCTTGCATAGCTACTTCCCCCAGGGAATCACCATAAGTTTTATTCTTATTAACATCAGCTTTCATAAGAATTGTTACATTGTACTAGTTCTTACGCATTCAGAGGGGTCCTTACCAGCAAGGAATTCAACCATTAAACATGTCAAAGACACAGGCAAGAGTTGTGCAGGAAATTCCACCAAGGGCAGTGAAGAGTCAGTTCAAGTCGTCGCAACACTTTGTTGAACAATGCCTTCAAGACATTTGGTATTATCACTTGTGATCATCCCTTCCCTGTTAGAATTGCTGGACTTGAAGCATGGGTATGGGCCTATCCTTACCTACAGCATGTAAAAGAACCCTGTTGGAATGATGTGGAATGTTCTAGCTTTGAAAGCATAAGATACTACATTCTGACATAGCACAGATTTATTCCAGCCTTCTCTCTTATTTCCAAGTGAGAAATGTCAGTCTTAGTATAGTGTATTTATTTGCTTAGTTACAGAATATACATCAAGCAATTTCAGGATTGTTAAATTGTACCACTGTGAATGGCAAACACAGAAATCAGAATTCAATATTGCTTGTGACTTTTATTGTTGTCTTAAAATTATGCAATTTAGAGTTTCCAGTGCTTAATTAGGTTAGTTCTTCCAGGTCCCTTCCAGTGTGTTTATGTTATCTCTGAGAAATATAATTAGATTTACTAGTTTTTTGGGCATTCCACATTTGGGTTTCTCCCTTATTCTTATTTTCTTTACATATTAAATTTGTGCAATATAGTTCTAAATATCAAAAACACGCATAGAATTTTATCCAGTGTATCACAATCTAATCCCTATGTCTCATTTTTTCCCCTGGTCGCTTAGATGCATTCTCACAGCATCCAGTAGGAAGCCATTCACTAAGATATTTATTAATTTCTGAGTTAATTTTACTATAGAACATAGTCGGCAGGCTTTTTGTCCTCCCCATATTTTGGTATTCTGCTATGGCTCAGTGTATGCTGTATCTAGGTAGAAGTTTCTTGCTCCTCTGGGGAAAAAATGACTTCTGCTGAGTGTGTTTGGAATGATTTAAGTCACGTTATATGCTCCTGTTTGCAATTGGATCCCTCTATCCTATATAAATTGGTACTTGTTGGTGTTTCCTATCAGCACCGTTCATAGGTGAGTCAATTCGTTTGTTTGAGCTTGCTTTTCCCAAGGGGAAAAAAGAAGTTGCATAGCAAGGTGACAGGCACTCCACGCAATGCTATTGCCAATGCTATATTTTAAAGCGGTGATAAACTAAGAGAGACTGGAAGATGGCCAGAGATGCTGTCAGAATTTTTGTCTTCTATAGCAAAAGTTGATTTCAGGTATGTTTTGCGAGGAGAGCCCAAGTTTTACGCGCATTCTTCGAAGCACTTAGTCTTTTGGTGAAACATGACTGTCATCACTAGGGGGAGCCAGCTGGACATGGAATTACAGGACTGCTGGAAAAGCCAAGCAGTTCTTAGCTGGTGTCAAAAAATAAAATAAAAATAATAATTCTCTCAGTCACTGCTAATAAATTGCATCTGCAAAGTTACTCCTAAAAAGGGGGAAAAAAGGACATTTTCTTCACAGTACCGGAAACTGTTCCAAAGGGAACTCTAATGTTCCAGATCTAAGTGGAAAAAGATTTGTATGAGGGAGGCATAATTTTCACATCCTAGAACCCACTAAGATTTGTGGCCTTTTAATTATTCTTTAAAATTGCCTTACTTTTGTTTTCAAGAGAATTCTGTCATTATTTAGTTTGAACAATGTCATAAATGAACTTTTGAAGGACTAAATGGGAGTTGGGTTAAATTACCTACTTATTACATACAGAGAGTATTTACCTTAAAAAACAATTTTGTATTAAAGTATATGTCTTTCATTTTAAAATTTGGAAAAACAGTAAGAGTCATCTGTGTTTTCTTATTTAGTGCTGTTATTGTTTGGGTATTGACAAAAGAAGCACCTGTTTGAGCACCACAATAATGCCATAAACATAACCAATACATGACCTGTCCCCAGAAAACACTTTTATGTACCATGCTACACCATCATTATTACGGACACCATCATATGGCTGGCAGGCTCCGGCTCACTGTGGGGTGTGTTGGCACTTCATGAGTCCCGTGTTTCTATGAAAATATTTTGAAAATTTGGAAATGTAGCAGAGATTAATAATTAAGTTCCTCTAGTTGAACTAATTCATCAGTCTCTTGTGCATGTGGGCCACTGATCACTACAATGTCTTTCTACATCTCCATTCAAGTTGAGGGAAGGGTCCAATGACCAAGATGGATAAAACACTAGTGAATGAAGGTTAGTGAAGAGGCAGACTTTTGAATGCATTGACTTGTACACCTGTGTGCACACACACATTCACACACACACATGCACACACACAGGCATGCTCTCAGATCAACCTCCAGATATTCATATACCTCCCCTGATAGTATTGTTGAGCAACTAAACAAAAATATTTTTTTGCATTTCTATTAGTTGTCATAACTTAAGTCAAGCTCTTATAATATTAATTCTTTGAGAATTTCCTGAATGTGTTTTGATCATATTCACCTCCCCTCCCCAACTCTGCCTAGATCACCCTTCTTTCCCTACCCACCCAACTATGTGTCTTTTTTTTTTTTTCTATTTCTTTTTCTCTCAAATCAAGGTCATCTTGTGCTGCCAAAGCGTGCTTGGATGTGCGGCTCGCCAGTGAAGCTTGGTGATCTTATTACAGACTACGCTCTTAGGGAAAACTGACCCTCCCTTTTTTAACAGCTGGATTGGCAATAGCTCCTCAGCTAGTGGGGAAACTTCATTCCCAACTTCCCTCTGCTTGATGGGATGTGGCCTGACTTGGGCTTGTGATTTCATAAGAGCAGGTGCCCTGTTTTGTTTCTAGCTGTTTCCTTGCAGTAATCCACTACCTCTGGCTCTTACACTCTTTTTGACTGCTCTCCTGCAATCACCCTTGATCCTTAGGGGGAGCAGGGATAGATTTGTTCTCTTTAGCACTGAGCACTCTGTGGTCCTGTATTGGCTATGCCTTGCCCAACTGTGCATCTGTGTATATCACTATACACTGCAAATAGGAGCTTCTCCGGTGAAGGATGAGAGATTCACTGATCTATGCGTACAATGATAAGTCATCAGGAGTTGGTTTAATACTATGTTCATTTAGAAGCATAAGTGTACCAGGCTCTCTGAAGGGGCCTACGTTCTTGGGCTGATAATGGTGCAAGGTATAAGTTTTATCTTGTGAAGTGGGACTTAAATTTAATCAGAAAGTGATTGATTACTCTAATAATATTCCTGTGACTATTGCACCAAATGGGAATATCTTTGCAGATCAGTCATTGTTGTAGCTCTTGGGGTTCAGAACAGAGTAAGACTGATGGTGACTTTTCTCCTCTGGTACCTTGCCTAGCACTCTCGAGCACTGTGTAAGCCAGTCAGTAGAAATGAAACTTCTAGGTTTATAACAGCCTAATTTTAGTATGTTCTATCACTCAAATCTGTGTTATCTACAGCAAGAGGGCCTTACCATAAGATTCTGTAGAAATAAATAACAGTAATGGCAATAGCAGTAATGTTTTGCTGTCTAAGTCACCTCATAGGCTAACAACTTTAAAAGAGTTAACACATTCCTGGCACTTTGTTTTTTATTTGTTAACCTCTGGTATCTAATAGAGGCATTATAGCTCCATTTAGATATTTAGTATTATATTTACATATCAAGTATATATTTAAAATTTTACCATTATATATTATATTATATATACAGTTTTGGTTTTAGGAAGCTTCTACAATAGTAGATTTCCAGGTGTCTTATTTGAAAAGTTTCTAGTGTTATTTTTCCCTCCATATTTCCTTCTCTGCCCTACCCTCTGTTCTCCCTCCTTAGTTTAAGTCTTTCTATTTCACTGTCTTAGTTATTCTTCTATTGCTGGGAAGAGACGCCATGACCAAGGCAGCTTAGAAAAGAAAGTATTTAACTGGGGGCTTGATTACAGCTTTAGAGGGCAACTCAGTAACCATCAAGGTGGCAAGCATGGCAGTAGGCAGGGAGGCAGGGTGCTGGAATAGCTGAGACAACAACGCAAGACAAGGAAAGTAGCTAACTGGGAACAAAATGCGCTCCTAAAGCCTCAAAGCCCAACTCCAGTGACATGCCTCCTCCAACAAGGCCACACCACCTAATCCTTTCCAAACAGTTGGATAAAATACATAAAAAGCATTCAATTATATAAGCCTACGGGGGGCATTCTCATTCAATATATTCCCTTTATACCAGTACAATCTGTCTTTATCCTGGGAAATTCACTCATCGTGGTCCCCTTAATAATTTCTTGACTCGCATGGGTATTCCAAATAAGAAACGCATATATCTGAACATTCAATGTTAACATTTCCATATGAATGAAAACTTGTGACCTTTGTCTTTCTAGGTCTGGGTTACCCTCACTCAAGATGGTTGTTCCTAGTTCCATCCATTTACCTACAAATTTTACAATTTCATTTTTCTTAGTAGCTGAATGATATTTCATTGTATAAACACAACACCTTTTGTTATCCATTATTCAGTCGACCAAGATCTAGGCTGTTCTATTTCCCAGCTATTGAGAACACAACATCAATGAACAAGGATGAGCAGATATCTCTAGAGCAGAATGTGGAGCTGTTGTTGGGGAAAACATCCAAATGTATCATAGCTGGATGATACGGTAGATCTACTTTTAGCTTTTTGAAGAAGTCCCAGCCTCATTTCCATAGTGTTGGCTTAACTTTACATTCCACCAGTGTTTCCCTTTCCCCACTTCTACACCAGCATTTGTCACTATTTTTATTTTTAATCTTAGCCATTCTTGCTGAGGTAGGATGAAATCTCCGAGTGGTTTTATTTTGCATTTCCCTGATAGCTAAGGATGTTAAGAATTTAAAAAGTATTTCTCAGCCAGGTCTACTTCATTCTTTGAAAACTCTCTGTTTAGTTTTATGCCCTATTTTTAATTAGACTCTTTGCTTTCTTGAGGTTTCATTTTTTGAGTTCTTCATACAGTATAGACACTAGCTCTCTCCAGATGTATAGTTGCCAAAGATTTTTCCCTATTCTGAAGTCTGTCTTTTAACTCAAACAATGGTATCATTTACTGTACAGAAACATTTTAGTTTCATATGGTCTTAATTACTTGTTTGTCTTAAGTCGGCACTATTGGTATTTTTTTGTTCAGAATATACCTTTTTGTGCCAGCAAATTCAAATGTATTTCCTATTTTATCCTCTATCAGATTCAGGGTTTCATATTTCATGTTGAAATTTATTATCCATTTGGAGTTAAATTTTGTTCAGGGCAGAAGATAAGGATTGAGTTTCCTTCATCTGCTTGCAGCTATCCAGTTGGACTAGCACTGTATGTTCAAGATGTTTTTTTTTTTTTTCGGTATTTTTGGCTTGTCAAAAAGTCAGATGGCTATGGAAGTATGAGTTTATATGTGGATTCTTAATTATATTTCTTCGATTTATAAGTTTTTATACAAGTATAATGCAGTTTTATTACTATAGCTTGAAATCTGGGATGGTGTAAACTCTAGGAGTTTTCTTGTTGTATTGTCCTGTGCTTTTTTTCCCCTTTGATTGATTTTTTATATGTTTTTGTATAAATGTAATGCTAGTCTTGTGAAAGGAAATACTCCTCCCTTTTCTGTTTTGCAGAATAGGTCACACAGCCATGGTGTTGGCTCTTAAAGTATGTCAGATTCTACGCTGAATCTATCTGACCCTGTGCATGTTTTAAGTTGAGAGGTTTCAGTTATTGCTCCTCTCTCACTGGATGTTGTGGGTATGTTTAAATTATTAACTTCATCTTGATTTAATTTTGGCATGTCATATATCTAGAAATTCATCCACTTCTTTTAGATTTTCCAGTTTGGTGGTGTACAGATTTTTAAAGTATATCCTTATGATTATCTGATTTTCCTGACTTTCTCTTATAATGTCTCCCTTTTGTATCTAATTTTGTTTACTTGGATCCTTTTTCTTTTATTTTTTTTTAATTTCCCTAAAGATTTGACAATCTCATTGAACTTTTCAAAGAAGCAACTCTTGGTTTCTTTTATTCTTTGTATGAAGCCATAGGGAGCAGCACTATTAGGCAGTATGGCCTTGATGAGATATGTGTGACCTTGTTGAAGGAAGTGTGTCACCGTGGAGGCAGGCTTTGAGATCTTCTATGTTCAAGCTATGCCTAGTTCAGTTCACTTCCTTTTTATATCTGATACCTATGAATCAAGTTAAAGAATAGCCTAGTATAGACTCCGTTGTGTAGTTACTAGTATTAACTCTAATGAAGATTCATTAGAAAGAGGAACAAGCTGAATAAACAAAAATGCAAAATGTACAATTTGAGGAGAAAAGGAGTACCAGAAAGTGGAATGAACTTAACTCCTATGTTCAAGAGCCAGGTGTTGTGGTGCACGCCTTTATGCCCAGCACTTGGAAGTCAGAATATCTCTGAGTTTGAGGCTAGCCTGGTCTATAAAGCAAGTTCCAGAACCGTCACACAGTATTTAGTGAAATCACTTAAAACAAAAAACTGGTGAATATGTAATTGAAAAAGGGGGCCATGTTCCAGCCCCAACAAGCAGCAGAATTTGGCAGCTTCAGCCATATTGTTCTGGTTTTAGTATCAAGGATAGAATGTGACATTATGAAATTTTGTTCTTTGACAAAGGAGAGGCACTGAGGCCAGGCCCAGAGAAGCCATTGTGTGAAGCTGCGAAGGAGTAGCCTGGATTGCCTTGGAGAAGGAGAAGACTAGATTGCCTTGAAGGACCTAAGATGTTAGAGATTCCAGAGTCTTGGGATACCTACTGAGGAGAGCCAAAAAAGTTTATTGCAGTTAGCAAAGCTGAGAGGAGTTGGAATCTGAAGTGTTTTGACATCAGATATGGAGATACAGAGTTTGGAATTGGTTCAGCTGGTTTTCAGATGTGTTTTGTTCCAATATTTCTTTACTATGCTCCTTTCCCTACATTTTGGAATAGTAATGTATATCTTATGCCATTTTATGTTGAAAACATATAGTGATCTGTTTTTTGATTTTGATTTTATAGGGAATTACAGTTAAAAGATTGAATCTCAAAAGAGACTTTAAACGTTAGACTTTCAAACATTGTTGAGACTGTGATAGACTATCAGAAATTTTAAATTTGGACTAAATGCATTTTACATTATGACACAGTTACAAACTTGTGGGGGCCATGGAGTAGAATGTGGCAATTTGAATGTAATTACCCCCAATAATCTCATAGGGAATGGTACTATTAGGAGGTGTGATTTTGTTGGAGTGGTATGTCCTTGTCTGAGGAGGTGTGTTGATGTGGGATGTCCTACTGTATATGTGTTGCCCTTATTGGCTAATGAATACAACTACTTTGGCCTATAGCAGGGCAGAATATAGTCAGGCTGGAAAAGATATATATAGAGAGAGTAGGCCGAGTCAGGGAGATGCATGTAGCTGCCAAAGGAGAGAGATGTCAGAACAAAATCTCACCTGGTAATCTACAGTCTCCTTCTACAGCATGTCACTGTGGGGGTGGGCTTTGAGGTCCCCTATGCTTAAGCTATGTCTAGTTCAGTTCCCTTCCTGGTGCCTGTGGATCAAGATTATAACTCTTTGCTCCTTCTCCAGCACCATGTCTTCCTGCACACTGCCATGCTTCCTGCCATGATGATAATGCACTCAGCCTCTAAAACTGAAAGTCACCTTAATTAAATGGTTTTGTTTATAAGATTTGATGTGGCCATGGTGTCTCTTCATAGCAGTAGAAACCACAACTGAGGCAGACATGTTTAATCTTCTCTTCAGACACAAATAATTCTTTCATTAGTCTCTGTAGAGCTGGCTTAGTGGCTATAAATTTCTTAAATCTCCTTTTGTCATGGAAAGGTTTCCTTTCTCCTTCTATTACAATCTATAGTTTGCTGGTTGTAGAAGTCTGGGTTTGGCATATGGGTTCTTTCATATCTCATAGAAGATCTGCTAATGCTTTCTGGCTTTTATAATCTCTACTGAAACTTAGCTGTTGTTTTGATGGGCCTGCTTTTGTCTCTGACTTGTTCTTCACCTCTTACTGATATTGATATGGTATTCAATATCCGTCCTTTGCTCTCTACGTTTAGTATTTTCTACTGTATGACATGGGGAATTTCTTTTCTGGTCCTGTGTATCTGGTACTCTTGTTGAAAATATTTCCTGTGCCTTTGACCCAGGTTTCTTCCTTACTTTCTATAGTATTATTGGTAAGTTTGTCTCTTCATGATGTTCTAGAGTTTCTGCATGTTCTCTTCTTGGTTTTATTTTATTTTAGAATTTGACATTTTCTTTCCCTGAGTGTTTTAAAGCCTTGTCTTCAAGACCCAATATTTTGTCTTCCATTTGATGCAATCTACTTATGATGTTTTCCCAAGAACATTTTTCTTGAATTTCTAAATTTTTCATTTCAAGTTCTGTTTCGTCTTGGTTTTCTTCGGGGATTCTCCCTCTGTTTGAATTTTGTTTCCTATCTTGAATTGTTTTCATTATTTTATTTAGCTGTGTGTGTGTGTCTGTTTATAAGGTCTTCATTGTGACATTTCTTCATAAACTCTAAGAATTGTGTAGTCTTGTTTATTATTGCTATTTTGAATTCATTGTTTTATAAGTCATGTAAGTTATTTTTCTTGGGAGATAGAACTATAGGAGTACTAATTCTTTGTGGGGTTATTGTCTTGGTTATTCATGCTATTCTGTATTAGGATCTAGGCATCTGGAGTTAGGTCATTGATTGTGTTTCTTGGTATGGAAATCTTGTCTTTACTTTTCTTGAGTGGGTGTTTGAAGCTGTTTCCTAATATTCCAACTTGTCAGATGATTGACCAACTGGATGGTGCTTAGGATTCAGGCTTTGGGCAATTCATTCTTCATGTTTCAGTGGGGGTCATAAGTAGTCTCCTCTCAGCATAAGTGAGGTTTTGAAATACAGGATAAGACCTGAAAGAGAATTAACAAGGGAGTATAAGAAGGTAGGCATGGGATACATATTCTTTAGGTACGTTCAAGACATTTTTTTCAATCCTAAAACAATTGTGAATCAGTATCTACTCTTGAAATAACTAAAGAAAAATTAAAATATCACTATTTGAGTGACATAGCTGTTCATTATTTAATTATTCATTTTAATTGGAAATACCAATAATAAAACTGAAAAGAAAGATGAAGGTTTGATTTAAAAATCAATTGTTTTTCTTCCCCTTGAAATCACCAGCCAAGAACCAAAACAGAGCTGTAATGTCTTTTCTTTCTTGCTCAATGTAGACCAATCAGTGTTAAACAATATGGGTCTATTGTTTTGTTCGCTGAGAAGAGTATGAACAGCTACTGCAAACATCAATAAATTGTGCCTAATGGTTTCTCTATTGAACTGCCTGATCTGAATCACAATGGGGCTTCAAGCAACTTGATAAACCTTTGTGCAGAGTTCTAAATGGAAGGAGAAAATGGTGAAATGCACAGCATTCGAAGTGACTCACACTATTGTGCCTCCTAATGGTGCCAGCCTTCAATTCTTCCAGGCTGCTCTAATGAAGAAGGAATGCAGAGATAATTGAGGCCAAGTGAACCAGCCAATATTATGGTTTCTGGTTTTGTGTTTTCATGGGATTCCTGGGTGTGAGAATAAGTGGGTCTCTGTTTCTTCTCCCTTTTTCTAGTGCTCTTTTCCTTCTGTTTGTTTTGTCTTATTTAGATATGATTGATTCTGTTTCACATTATTATATTTTATTGTTTTATAATAAGAGACAGAAAGAGGGTAGACCCAGATGGCAGGAGAAGTGGAAGAAGCTGTAAGAGTAATCAGATAGGGAAAACCATAATTATGGTATATTACAAAAGGAAAAAAACCATCTCCTTTCAACAAGGAAAAATAGGTAAATCAGTCAAAGAGACCAGGCTGTAATTCTTGGCACTTGGGACTAGGGATAGTTAAAGGCTAACAGCCCTTCTAGACACTTTGAAAGCTTTGGGCTGTACAAAGACCAAAGGCTTTAGTCTGCCTTGTGTTTTTGCCTCTGCACATCTTGTATTGCAAATGTACTGACAAAGTAAATTTTAACAAGGACTCGTAAATAAGACAAGTTAAACAGTCCAAAATATGATGGATCATTTGAAGTTATATATTGACCATTCTGCCCAGAAAGTTGATATCTAAGAAACAGATGACATATTTCACTATCTGCTACTAGTTGGAAAAGCTAAATTTAAGGAAACTTGACTAAGTTGAAGTTGGTCAGATATCATTAACCCAATTTTCAGAAAGTCTACAAAATCATAGAAATACTTTGTGTTGTTGCCATTGAATTTTCAGTTTTTTACATTGTTTCTATCTCTGTGGGTTTGCTTGCTTGTTTGTTTTGACCTTCTAGGTTTTGTTTGTTGTTGTTTCTGAAACAGGATCACACTAGGGAACCCTTGTGGGTCTGAAACTCTGTAGGTAGACCAGGTTAGCCTTGAGGTAACAGAAATCCACCAGCCTCCTCCCAAGTGCTGGAATTAAAGACATGCACCACATGCCTTTATACTGTATATCTGTATATTTTGTCGATATTTTTATGCTTATAGTTTTGTGGGATATCTCGAAGGAGTTCAATTAAAGATATTGAAGGAAATAGGAAAGGATATTGAGACAAATTATCTTCTGGAGGAGTAGATCATTCTACTGAGTGTCCACAACAATCGTTCAGACTGGCAAAGCATTATAGTCTATAGAAGATACTGATTTTTAGAAAAAAAATTGCCAGACAGATGGTTGCTGCTTTATCCCTGTTAGTTATAAAATCTTTTTGTTTTTTCAGCTCCCTAACTCTCAAGATAAAATATTAGCAGTGCTACTTCAAAGAGCTGCTTTTCTGAGGATTAAATGAGTTAATGTTTGTAAACTCTCTAGTCCTTACGACATGAAAAATACTGCAGACGTGTGGGTGAAAGAACTATATAAAAATATACAGGTTTTACAGGATGGGACTGAATTAAGAATTTTTATCACACTGTTTATAAGGAGAAGCAGTTGTTAAAATGAGGGTAGGTGAAGTTGCTTAGTTGTTTTGTTTCTTTTTAAATTAACTTAAATCCTACTAATTATTGGCTATATCAGTTCTGTACTGATTATCCCTTGACATTCATCTTTCTACTGTTCTCAAAAGTACACTTTCCAACCCCCTCCCCGTGTATGTACTTTCTACTCTGCTCCCATACCTTCACAAGCTCCCTGTTACTCAGTTCTGATCAAATGTTGATTGTCTAAGTAGCACAAAGTAAGATAAAACAAGGAATTATTGAAGCATTTATCTATGAGGAATGGCAAATTATCAACACAATTCTAAAATAACATTTATCTAAAGTGCCTTTCTGGAGTGTGTGTGTGTGTGTGTGTGTGTGTGTGTGTGTGTGTAAGTGTGTAAAATTAATTCTTTGAGAATGTCAAAAAATGTATTTTGGTCATACTTACTATTAACTCCTTCTATTTATTGCTCCAAGCTTCACCTCCATCTTCCTATCCCACAAATTTGTATCTTTATCGAAATATAACCCATTGACCCCAATTTTTACTGCTCATATTCTCCTGGTTGTAGTACCATGCACCCAAGAATGGTGAACTTACCAGGGACCTCCATTTCATCCGAGTCTATACCTTCACCAGTGGCCTCTACTGGCCTTTTTTCAGGGACTCTGTAATGATCTGTCCCCTCCCTTTAAGAGATAAGCCCTACCCACTCTCTTCCCCCATCGGCTTCCAGCCTGAGTTCCTTCCTTTCTGTCTCTCTCCTGAAAAGGCAGCTTCTGCCACTTTCTTTTCTCTTGGCTTCTCCCCGCCTCCTCTCTCTCTGAACGGCTACATTTTATCTAAACTATAACATTTGGTGCTCATGACTCAGGCTCTCTCTACGTTCCCTCCTGCTCAGGTGGGCAGACTGAGGACGTGTGAAACCCTGGTCTCAGAAACCAGGTTTCTTTACAACAACTCTGCATTCTATCCTCCTGTATGCCAGGCAAGAGCTTCACCACTGAGCTACAGCTCAAGGCCTTTATTATTACTGAATATGTTGAGGCAGAACCTCTCTAAGTTGGCCAGACTTGCCTAGAATTTATCATTTTCCTGTATCAGCTTCCTGAGTGGTTAGTATTTCAGGCATCTGCCACCATACCTAGCAGTGATTTTATTTTGGTAGAAAGTCCATATTTGAGTCACATTCTGTTTCTCTAGACGAGAGACAAGAGCCTCAGCACCACTCTCTGTCTCTACTCTCATTCATGGCTCTCAGATGCTAGACTGAAAAATAGATAAACAAATGATTAAGTTATAAATACCTGAGAAGACCTCAATTAGTGAACTATACTGTGTTTATGTACATCATTGCTTTTTTCTTCATGATGATACTGTATAAAAAAAAGTTCCTAACTTGTAGGTAAGAAGACCTACCATCAATGTTACATGTGTTTCCTACATCTACATAGTATCAAAGTCAGCTATAAAATATATCATGTTTAGTTTAAAGGTATCTATATCTATCTATCTATCTATCTATCTATCTATCTATCTATCTATCTTGTCAGACTGACAAGAAAGTTTCAATTGACTAAGTAATTTAAGCTTTAAACTCACTTTTCCCTGTCACTTAACATACTCATAATTCTCTTTTCTTATCTATTAAATAAAAAGGTAGAACTGGACCATTCTTCACTTTTTTCTGTATTTTGCCATATTATTCCTTTTGCTGTGTTTAGTGTGTGCCGTGTGTTATGTATGGTTTACGTGCGTGGTGCATGTATTTAAACTGTAGTATGCATACAGATCTGTGTGCAGAAGCTAAAGCAAGATGGCAGATGTCATCCTGATACTCTCCACCTTATTGTCCAGAGACAGGGTCTTTTCGTAAACTGGGCCAGATTGAGTGGCCACCAAGTTTTCTTGGGCTCTTCCTGACTCTGCTCTTCAGTGCTGGGATCACAAGTATATGAAGTAAGGTCTGCTTTTTATATAGTCCTGGGCATTTGAACTCTGGTCCTCATGCTTAGGGACAACAGCACTTGTCTACTGAGTAGCCGTGCCTTTTTCGCTATTTCAAATGTTGATGATATATTTCTAATACCAAATTAAATCAATACTAAACTAAATTAATACTCTCTTAATTTCTATAGAATCTAAAGTATTAAAACTGGTATGTAGTTTTTGTTTGTTTGGTTTGGTTTTGGTTTTTTTGAGACAGGGTTTTTGTGTAGCTTTGGAGTCTGTCCTGGAACTAACACTGTAGACCATGCTGCCTTGAACTCACAGAAATCTACCTGCCTTTACCTCCTGAATGTTGAAATTAAAAGCATACACCACCACATCCCAGTTCAGTATGTAGTTTTTACTTAATGTGAAGATACTTGTGTCTTTAACTTGAGGTTATTCCCTAAATAGCCCTTTCCTACAAATAAATAGATGAGCCCCCCAAAGAAATGAGTTGTGCACTGGTATTCTGCACTGACTGAAAGAGAGATTCAAAGACCTTTCCCAAAAGTTTTACTCATTGTTTTCATAGTATTCCTTGGTTTCAATTTAACACTGGAGAACTGGATACTGGAATTGCCAGAACACCATGTTTTTATAATTATAATGGATTCTAAATCACTATCATAAAAGTTTCATACTTAATACATTTTCTCCAACTGATAATTGTTTCCCGTTGTTCCCAAGATTTAATGTGAATGGCATAATGTATTACATTTTAAAGAAGATGTCTCTGGCTTTTCATTTCACAAAGGGCCTTTTCAATGAAATGGTAGGACCATAAGATGAAACAGAGACTGGGTTCTGAGAGTAGTTAATGGCATCCTTCATTTATAGAAAACTTGAACCATTACAGATTTTCCCATTACTTCACATATTACCACATATGCCTTTAGGTATCCTCAAAGTTGACCTTACGGGCTCAGAGTGGTCGCAAGGATGATGATATTAGGGAGTAGTACTGGACCTATAGGTAGTTAGGATGAGATTATGAGATTATTAAAGCCATGCCCTTGGAAAGGAGACTCCATTTTCACGAAAAAGATTATTCCTACAAAACAGCTCCTCTCATATTTGAATTCCAACCTGGAAATGTGATCTGTCTTTTTTGCACCCATTGTCACCATCTCGATGTCATCCTCCGTAAGGTTCTTGTGAAAGCTAAGATGATACTAAGATAATAAAAATATGTATACTTGTCATATGCTCAAGCCTCTGTATCTGTGAGCTAAATATATGTTTTATAAAGTTACCTAGAACCTGGTAATTTGTTACAGGAAGGGAAAAGATGGATTGACACCCATGTGAATCACCAAACCAAAAATATTTATCTTTTTGTCAAACGGGAGTGGAAGGATTCAGAAGTCAAACCAAACCTCTAACACATAGCCTTTAATCTAGAGGAATTTATAACAAGGATTGGAGTCATCGGGACTCCAATTGATCTAGTCAAACCAAAGAGAGCAAGATGGAAGATTGAAAGTAAAGCAGCATGCATTACTTGGGGTGGGGAAAGGGAAGAGGACTCTAGAAAAATAAGCCACCAAGGAAAAGGGAAGAAGGACACTCAGTGACATAGACAGCACAGGAGACGTCATTAATTATGGGCTGGTTGAGAACGTCTATTCTTCACAAAAGGTCAGCGAAGATAAGAATTGAGAAAAGATGAATTAACTTGTCCATCAAGAAGAGATGACCTTTGAGAGTGTGGCTTAAGCAAAACACCTGGTCGTTGGTAGCCTCTCAATCACTCATTATGTAGTTCATTGGGTTAAAAGGAAACACATCTTTAAACTTAGACTGGATGCTGGAAAAGCTTCAGTACCAAACACATTTGCCAGAATAAACTGCAAGTTGTCCCCGGGAGTCCACAGAATGAACAGTGTTTGCCTTCTGTCCTTGTCCATTGGTTCCCTTGTGTTAATGAGTTCCTTTCTTTCTCTGTGACTCAACAAAGTATATACTTCCTTCTTCACTGCTATTTCACTCATCAATTCGTTCATTTTTCATGAAGTGAACAAATAAATTCATAAGACATCATTTCCACGCGTTGGATATTCAATATACAATCAAATTTATGTTATTAAACTTAAATATTTCTCGTGTGTCCACCAAAGGCAATCAAAGCCAAGTAGGTGAACTTCATTTGAAAATTATAACAGTTATTTTGGCTTTCTTTGCATAATATAGATTAAAAAATAATAATGTGGAGAACCTTTAATAGCTCCCCCAAAAGATTGTCTTTCTAAGAGTAGTTACTTTCGATGCTAATTCATAACTTCATATTCAGGGTTAATCGGAGGCTATGTTGGCCAAAATTCCAGCATTGACATTTATCTTTGAGGTTAGCCCCCTCCCTTTTCTAATATTTGATCTATCTCTGGGACTGAAATGTGGAGCCTTCCTTTGTTCTTTTCTGAGTCATCTCGGAAAAGGCCACAGCACACATCCACACTGTAGACGGAAGTCATGGGGAGTGTTTACATTTGAAATCTGTGTTCACACCACTGGATAGAATGACCTTGTCTTTTACAAAGCACAACAAGTAACACCAAACCGGTAAGGAAAACAAGCAAAGACATAATTTCCAAAGAAGGCTTCTGAAAGCCTTCATATCACTCCCCAGAAAACTAGATGTCACCAAAGTCCACTGCTTTCCTTCTCTGTAATACAATGGTGTTTGCACAGCCATCACTTGCTCACAGAAATGCTAAAGAACAAAGGAGACACTTTGAGGAAGAGATTTCTAAATCTCTAAACATAATATTTTGGTGGCTGCTCTGAGATCTCAGTTTAAACAAGTCATGATCCTGAGCCAAGAGCAGTGACTTTTCTCCTCCCAGACCAATAGCTGACAACTAATTTTTTTCCTGCATTATGTAATAACCAAAAGTTTTAAAATCAGCTCATAATTTTTTGTTCGATGACAAATATGACTATTGAGTTACTACTCTGCCAACATTCTGCAGGACAGTCACCAAAGTGTTCAAAGCCAATCTGATCCCTATGCTGCCCTGATATTTAATGCTTTTTAATTTTCTATCTCCAGGCCATGGGACTATCTATATGAAGAAAATTATTCTTTACTCTTTTTTAATCATGCCTAAGCCGGTTATTTAGTTACAACACAAAAGTTAGCACCAGGCATAACTTTTTGAAATGGTATGCTAAGTATGTATGACATTTTTCTTGTCTTAACCTAAAAGGTAGCTTGAGGTTAAACATAAAGCATTCTAGAACCAACCTCCACTATAACCTTTCATATTTATACTTTCATCTTTATTATTTTCATTTTTTACCAAAATGAATGTATAAATACATAGATTATCTTAAGATTCCACTTTATTTGACAATGGTCACCGAATCAATACTTAGGTAAAATACTGTTGCTAAAATCATGGGTCTTTGTACCATCAGAAAAGTCAGATGGAGGTACAGTTTATAAGAGCAAAGAACACAGCCTTCGCTCTTCCCTGGAGCATAAAACAGCCTGCGTGTGGTAAAAGAAAATGTCAAGCATAATAAAGGGAGAGACAGGTTCGATCTTTTGGAACCATCACTGGTCCAGGTGGGATGCTGTCTGCACCTGTGCTTAGCCTAGGAAGATGAACAGAAAACTAAAAGGTTTCTATGTATTTACACTATAAACACCATGTTTTCTTGTGAAGACACTAATAGACTATAGAAGGTCTCTACTTATTACTATTATTATTATTATTAATTATTATCATTTACATATTATTACCTATTACTAGTCACTAATTAAGAGGCAATAATAGATAATAGACAGTGGTTTGGTTTTCATCTGAGAGAGGGTTTCAGTATGTAGCCCAGCTGGTCTCAAGCTCAAGGTAGTCTGCTTGCCTTAATCTGCCCAGTACTGGATTCTAGGTGTATGCCACCATGTTCAGGCTATACTGACTTTTATTCAGAGTGTAGTTTTGCCCACTTATTATTTCTTAACTTATCACCAACTCTTCTCAAGCTAAGAGGATCTCAGTTCTTAGCCACTGTCTGTGGTTTTCTTACCTCTCTGTTGTTCCTAAAAATCATAAATTTCCCCTTTAAAACTGCCAACATGCCTCGCAACCCTTTTCCCCCACTTCTGTTGCCTCTGAGAAGACAATGTTTAAGCTACAATCATCTGCTTCTTCTTTGAGATGCTTTTTTTTTTTTTGTAAAGCCCTCTCGTATGTGAGCTTGGTGAATAGATCTATACGCTTCCTCTTTTTTTTTTTTTTCTTTTAATTTGCCTGTCTGTCTGTTGTTACAGTCATCCTGGAAGAAGAGAAGATATTTTGAAGAGAGACACACATACTTTTTCTCTGTCTGTTAACTCGCCTCCCAGGGGAAGATTTCACAGTTTTAACAAAGCAGTGCGGAGACAATGCAGGGTCAGTGATGAGCTGGACTTCATTTTGGTCAGAACTGCTTAACTATGCACATCTCTTGCCCTCTATTTCAACCTGAACGACTTGGTATCACACAGACAATCTTTGGTGGGCAGGCAAGGGAGAGTCGCTGGACTCTTTTATCTGTCCTTCCATTTCTCTGACTTTGTCCATCCCCCACTGCTTTAGGAGAGATGTTGCCAAATATAGCCCAGGGCCCCAAGATGATGCTTTACAATCTGGTAACACTGTCAGTTCATGTCTACACAACTTTAACAGGCAGCAGAGAGATTTCCCTTTCCTCTGAGATGTCAGTTGACCCTTACCAGGCTTGCCATCCCCTACCACACCAATCATTGTGTGTTTTTTTTTTTTTTTTTTGAGACAGATAAGAACTCACTATGGAACTCTGTCTGACTTGTCTGGAGTTTCCTTTGTCAGCTAGACTGGCCTTTGACTCACAGAGATACTTCTGCCTCTGCCTTCTGAAATTCCTACCCAAATTCTAAGTCTTCCTGCCCTGTTGTTTTGTCCCCCCTCCACCTGTCACCAATAACATTCTTGAGCTCCTCTCTATACCTGTTTTGTGTTTGCTTGGCTGTTTGTTTGTATTCTTTTAACTAGGAGAGCAACAACCTACAAAAAGGGACTGAGAAAATGAACAAACATGTTGTTGTTAAGCCAATTGCTAGTCTAACAATGGCTTTGAAATGTCATAACCACTCTGTGACACCATAGACTCAGTTGTTGTCTACAAACATACGGATGTAGAAGAAGCTGTTAAGTAAATCTTAGTAATAGATTTACTTAAGAGACATGAAGTCACATGAGTGGAATTTAGCTAAAGGAGCACCACAAATATTCCAAAGATAAGTCATATGCTAGCCAGGTCTGTTAGAGATATGCAAAATTTACAATATTGAGACGTAAATGCTTACTCACCAGGACTGACCAGACATTGGGCTCTTTCCCAAAGATACACTTTTTTGGAGCAACTCAAGGGAAGACAGTGTAGGGTCATAACCATCATTAAATCCAGGTCTGCCATTAAGGACCCTGTTCTCTTATTAGGAAAGACATAATTGTGCCAGGTGAGCAAAATGACCCTGGATGACCACTGTTTCACAAAAGAACAATATTGGTGTGCTTACGATAATTCTGGTAATATGGAATGCCTTGGCTTATAAATAAGTTTCTTACCTGCCTAAGGGGCCAGACTTGCAGGGTCTTGTCTCTGTTTAAATTGTTCAAAGTGTAATCTGGGGCCTGCACCCAAATGACATTTAAAGACGACAGTGTTTGTGACGTGCATAAGCCTAAAGTATACATAAGTTAGTCAAATTTTCTCTTCAAGGCTGGCTCTTGCTTAAGCCTTGTTTAGCCCCAGTTGGCCACGGACTTTAGTAAATAGTTGTCCCTTCAGCTCTAAGTGTGCCAAAATCATACTATTTCTGTTACAATAATAAAACATGTAATTGACTTGCTTTAAAATAATAATAGAAGCATTTCTTTATAGTGAGGGACACACATATGAACACAATAATTTCTAAGGAGTAGCAAAATGTTTGTCTTATTCCAATGGCAAAAATGACATCCCACGGTGGAAATGTAACAAATTAGTTATAATTGTGGTTTGAATGAGATGTCCTCCATAATCTTGGGCATTTGAGTGTTTGGCTTCCATTGGTAGCTCTGCTGGGGGAGACTTAGGAAGTATGGTCCTGCTGGAGAAAGTGTCACCGAGAGTGTGTTAAAGGCCTGCTTTCTGTCATGGGTGATGATGGTGATAGATTCTTACCACTTTGGAACTCTAAGCCCAAAACAAACCCTTCCTTCAGTACGTTGCCTCATTTGTGATTTATTATCACAGCAATAGAAACATAACTCATTCAGGACATCAACTTGCAGTGAAATATGGTGGAGAAAGCACAAATTTGAGGAGAGAGTATAAGGCAATTACATTTGAAAAATAAACCTGTGTGTTTGGGTTTGGGGAGTGGAAGAGGGACACGGGAAAGTTAGAGAGAAGTTGATTCAAGTCTTTCTAATTTAAGTGAACATGAGCACGTAAAGGCATGATACATTAAAGAGCTGTTTTCTGAGTTGATTGGAGTCGGCTAGGTTTTTCCTTATCTATGGAGTGTCCATGAGCATCAGCTATTTCTTCTTTCTGCAATTAGAGAGAGAAAGGCAATGAAGGTAGTGTTGAAGTCATCTGAGCATACGCGGGATATACTACTCAATGCCTGGAGTATCTCTCCTGAGCCACAAGACTCTGTCCTCTCAAAAATCTAGTCTTATATTTTCTTTCTGAGAAATTTGCTTACAAGAAGTCTACAAGAAAAAATGTGTTTAAAATCTAGGGAAGTGTGCACTGTTCTTTGGTCTTTTCCAGCGATGTCTAGCCCCTTTCAGTTGGAGTATGCACTTCAGAAAAGCAATCTCTGTAGCCCAGTAGAATGATCCTACCCTAAGTTCTGAGGTCAGCATATAGGTTAAAGAAGCAGACATATCTATTGACACACTGATAAATAAGGTCCCCTTAGAAACATGTGCACTAACCTTGTATTATTTCTTTCAAATCATTAAACCAATAGCTTTTAGTTTGTGTAAGATCTTATTTACATAGCAGGAAGCTAAAACTGATTAATGACCCTGAAGTTAAGTATCTACTTGGTGCGTTTATCCAGAAGTGGTTTCCCACCAGCCTCTTAAGATACTGAATAAAGGTAAAACACTCACTAGTAAAAAGAGGACTTGATCTTGAACACCTCCCTCATTCTTTAAGACATTAGCATTCTGGAAAGTCCCACTTTTGCTCACTTTGGCCAAACAGTCAGTTCTTGCTTCCTGTGTTGTTCTCCTGAAGAAACTCTTGGCAGAAAAGCAGGCATAATGCTCCATAGTATAAGAGGCTGTGTCTTTTTTATTCCTTGATCCTCACAGCAGAAATATTTAAAGGGGAAAGGAATAGTCACGCTCATTAATGTTATTGTTACCAGAGTCCAAGAGCATAGCAGCGACCAAGAAATTGAGCCTCTCATCCCAGAAACAGCACATGAAAACTGATGATGAAAGGCAAGACAAAGATTTAATTAGGATAATTTTAATTGGAAGACAAGAAGATAAATATATTTTAGTCTGTATTTAGGGATATTGAGCTTCAAGAAGAAGCTCAGCCTCAGCTCACCCCATGAGGTATCATGGAGGTAATTGTACCCTACTAATGGGGACAGTCTTATAATAGGACTATCTACTCTAAGACTCACTGCTGGCTTAAAGTAATAGTGGCTTCCAATATCACTCTGGAGGTGAAGAACACCACATTGAAAGAGCAGAAAACCTTCAATATTCTTCTTGGTACTTTAGCCTTGAAGGGTTACCCGCCCTCTTTTAAATGACAAACATTGATGTGGGATTCCCCTCTGTATGCTTGAATACCATTGATTAATAAAGAAACTGCTTTGAACTACAGCAGCTATTTGGGCAAGAAACTGCTCTTGCCTGGACTGCTTGATATTATGCTATGTGACCTGGACATGCGGGACCCACAGAGAGATGACTGCTGAACTTACCTAAAGGTGAGACGGTCCTTTGGGGTTCCTGCTTCATGAAAGAGTATACCAGACATTCTGCAGGATACAGAAGAAAGTGACTGACAAACTGCCAATATAGTTAGAACTGTCTTTGAAATTTTCTGCTTCATGAAAAAGTTTGCTAGATATTATAGGCATGTAGGCTGAAGATGGATGCCCCAATGGTACAGAAGAACTTTGGGTGACTGTCCAGGCAGCAAGATGTTTCTGTCAATTCTAGAGTTTTGGAAGTTGCTTATAATGCACTTCCTGTTTACTTAGGTAATATCATATCCTTCTGGAGTCTTTGATGGAGTTGAAGAATGAATAGTTGTAATTTTAGTTTTCCTTAGTTATGATAAGCCAAAACAGTTTTATTTGTTAGCCAATAAAAACAATGCATATACAGAAGGACATCCCACATCAGATGCAGAGGTCAAGGATGGGTACAGATTACTGGCTTGCTCCTCATGACTGGCTTATCCTGCTTTCTTATAGAACCCAGGACCACCAGCCCAGGAATAGCATCACCCACAATAGGCTGTGCCCTCCCACATCAATCACTAATTAAGAAAAATGCCCTCTAGGCTTGACTGTAGGCCATTCTTTTGGGGGAGGGGCAGGTGAATTTTGTTTTTGTTTTCCTAGACAGGGTGTCTCTGTGTAACAGCACTGGCTTTCCTGGAATTCCCTCTGTAGAACAGGCTGACCTTGAACTCACAGAGATCTGCCTACCTCTGCCTCCTGAGTGCTGAGACTAAAGGCATGCACTACCACCACCCGGTTTTTTAGGCCACTGTGATGGAGGCCTTTTCTCAGTTGAGGTTCCCTCTTCTCAGATGACAAGAGTTTGGATCAAGTTGACAGAAAATTAGTCCTAACACGTGTCTACATGTAGAACTAAGAAGGGATCTGGCTAAAAGTTTTAAGCTAAGGAGGAAAATGCAAAATGCAGGCAGACATGCTTTCCATTCTTACTCTGTTTTAGCTGTCCATTGTGCATTTGCAGGCCCAAGTGAAGAGTCCATGCTCTTTCGCAAAAGTGGCCTTTAATGGTCTGTTTTCCCCATCTTCTCTACTATATAAATGAGAAATCACAAGTAAGTGGAGAGAAAATGTTATACAACTCCAACTATGAGGGTGTCCCTCTGCCTGTAAATGTTCTACAACCCATAATATCAAATAATCACGAGAACAGAAGTAGAAACTGGTCAGTAGGACAGTGTCTCATTGCTGGAGACTAGAAATGCCATAGGAGAGAACTTGTTCTTGGTCCCTGGTTATTGCTCACTCTTACTCTGAAGTTCCAAAGTGAATGTGTCTGCACATCTGCCTCTACAGGCCTCACAGCAGTATCTATCATACTTCAATAAATTGCTCAGACTAGCAGCCTGATGGTACCCCATCCCCAGGGGCCTGTTCCTGCTGTACTGCAGTTCTGACTTCTCCCTCTTTCAACATCCCACCTACAAATCTGTGATAAACTACTCTCTGAAGCTTATCTTCTGTGGTCTGTGATTTCATTCTTCAGATTCAGAAGACAGGAATGCAAAAGCCACTGAGTCAGTGAATGTTTTGTATGATTGTGAGCATCTGGTATCCTAAGTTCTGAGTTAAAGGCTAATCCAAAAACCTAGGAAGGCTCCATTTACTCAGGGAGACAGCACTCAAATTTTTCATATCAATGATCAAGAGGCAAAGGCAGAGCAATGCAGAGAGATTAGTTTGTTTGCTTTGGTTCTCTGGCTGGGTAGTGGATGGAGTACACCATAGCTTTGCACTCTGTGTCTTCCAAACTGGACATGTTTTAATTTTTTGAGGTTTTTGTGGATCCTGACTAGTTAGTGGTGCTGCTAGAGCGAGAAGTCATTTCCTAACATTTTGACAAAGCATGAAGCCATTTAAGACATCCCACGTTGGGACTTTGTACCTTCTAATGAAGTGTTCTTCCACTGAAATAAGCCCCAAACCCAGGAAGTTCTTATTTTCTCACTCAACTTAAGACAAAAGCATATTTTAAATGAATTAATTTTATTCCATGTATGATGAGGGAGGTGAAGTCAGCTGTGAATAGGTTTTTTTTTTATTGTCATGGGTTAATAAAGAAGCTGCTTTTGGCCAATGGCTTAACAAAGTCAAGCCAGGCTGAAAGAGATATAGAGAGAGAGTAGGCAGAGTCAGGGAGAAGCTTTGTAGCCACCCTCAGGAGATAGACACACTGGAACCTTGCCAGTAAGCCACAGGCATGTGGTGATACCAGATTAATAGAAGTGGGTTAAATTAAGATATAAGAGCTAGCCAGAAATACGCTTAAGTTATTGGCCAAGTAGTATTGCAACTAATAGAGATTTTCTGTGTAATTATGTCAAGTCAGGGTGGTCAGGAAATGAACTCGTGACTTTCAACAGCACATGTATGTGAGTATTTTGCCTACAAATATATGTGTGTACCACATGTGTACATAGTGCGTGACGAATTTAGAAGGCAGCAATGGATCCTGTGCAACTGAAGTTGGAGACAGTTGTGAACTATGATGCAGGTGCTAGGAATTAAGCCCTGGCCCTCTGCAAAAACAAGTTCTCCTAACCACTGAGCCATCTTTCAGCTCCAGAAAAATACTCTTAATTAAACCCTCATTTTTTTCCATTCACTTTGTTTAGTCAAATAATATTAAATACATCATGAAATATGGAGGAAAACAACTTTCCCCCCACTCTTCACAAGTTCTTAGCTAGAACTCCCTATAATAAGACACAAATTAACTGGAGGAAATCAGAAATTTCATAGCATATATGCCACTCCTCTGAGATGATAGCCATAAAAAACCCAGCAGATTCACTACAGTAGATCTCAAAGAACTAGCTTCCACTGGAGGCTTAAGTCACACTCTTCTCTGAAGCACAGAAAGGAAAGTTAGCAGAGAAAGAACTGGCTAAGGTGAACTGCTAGAAAAGATATTTTATACAAAAACTAACATTGTTGTGCAGGGTTTCCCACTGATGGATTTTAGTGATATACCATCCTTTTCCTTCTGGTACATAGAAGACATGCTCACAAGTGGAGAGTTTATTCACAGATGTTAAAGCACACATTTAGAGTGTCTCTGTACTTTCAGCTAGTTCATCCCAGCATCCATATCAGGTGGGTCACATTCACCTAATTCTAGATCTAGGAAATCTGATCTAATTCTAGATCTAGGAAATCTGATGCCTTCCTCTAGCCCCCAATGATACCTACACAGGCAAGTAGACACGCACACACACACACACACACACACACACACACACACACACCAAAATAAATAAACCATTTTTTAAAAAACTGGTTAAAACTAACCTTGCAGACAAAGAAACCCACTTTGTGGCAGCATGATTATTATGGTCATATTTTGGGGTTCTGTGCCTTTGTATTTAGCATATCTGTCATGTCAGGGTCTTTAGGGTCTCACAGTCTCCTGAGAAAAGAGAAAGGCAAATCAGTGTGCTGAGTGCTGGGACAGTGGCATCCAGGGCAGACAGAGGAAGCTCATTGGTATCATCTGTGGGTTATTAGTCATGGAAAGCTTGACTAAATTGTTGTCACTATAATTTGTCACAGTATATTCCATTTGACTGCTTCCATACATTTTGCTTTAAAAAAAAAGAAAGTATAATTGAAACAATTGAAGCATTATTTACAATCAAGTTTCTGTCCTAGCCTAGTCAGTCACCAGAGCTCCTGGGAGGAGCCATGTGCCTGATGGGTACTGTAGTGATTAGGGAGCAGAGCGAAGCGGAAGCCCTAATGATCCTTCCCGATGGCTCACTAGTCCAGCCTCTCACAACTCTTTAATAAGGAAGGAGCAAATACCTGAGCTACCACACATTTGTAACTGTAACTAGACACTCAGGTCCACTACCACAGCATTCCAAAGAGAAAAACCAAGAGACAAAAAAATGCAAGGAACTGGGTTGATTACAATTTGACCAAATTGGGAAGAAGACAGAGAAATAAACACACAAAAACCTCTTAGGTTCTTTCTCTCTTTGCCATGGGAATATTATCTTGAAGGATAGATGGGTCAAAGGCTAGATGTTTTTGTAGATTTAACTGAGAGGTTAGGGATGCTTTGCTTCCAAAGGTCAACCCTTCCAGCGCTAATACAGTTCCCTGCATCCCCCAAACAGCTATTAACTAAAGGGGGTCTACACTGCTAAAGAGAAATGCTGAAGAAGGGTGATGACATATTCTGATGGCCCATGAGATTTGAGGTTCAGCTAGGCACATGATTTAGATTTGAAATGGCAGCACTTAAGAGGAGACAGGGTGAAATCAAAAGTTTGAGACCAGACAGACTATGCTACAAAGCAAGATCTTTACTCAAAATGAAAAACAAAAACAAAAGAGTAAATAAAGGGGGAAAGAGAGAAGAATGAAGAGCAGTGGATGAGGAAATACAATTTTTTCTTTCATATCTAGAACTGAGGAGGTTGATGTATGTGTGTACATGTATGTATATGTGTATGCATGTGTGTGTGTACAAATATGTCACATGAAAATAAATCAACTGAAAAGAGGAAGGAGATCAGCAAGAAGCAGAAAGGAGGAATGGAGAAGATAGTGTCTCACAGGGAATATGAGATAATTTATTCTTGAGCCAGATGTGGGTGAACATGGCCCAGAGACATTGATTCAGGCTTCCCTGAATAACAGTACAGATTAGAAACAGTCATATGAATTTTAAAGTCACTGAGCAAAAGGAAATCATAAATCATGGCAGTTTTAAAAGATGATGATATTGGATACGTGAGTACAGCAAGGCTGGGAAAACTCTGTTCTAAGAGTTAAATATGATGTTCGTAGCTTTTGCATTGGTGAATGCTAACAGTCCTAGTGGTCTCTTAACTTAGGACATTTCAGGGTTTTACCTGATCAGTGAGCTGTTGTTAGATCAGATGGTAGTGAGCAACTGATGGCTAACAAGAGAACTAAAGATAGCTCAAAATAAGTTGGCTATTGGTCTCCATTATTTTATTATGTTCTTGCTGTAATGGAAAAGTTTTCATCAGCCAGTCAGCCTTGTAGAATTTTACCACGGGTGTGTCTTTGTTTGTTTCTGGTAATTTCTGTTCACAATGATAAAAGGATCAGAGCAAAATGCAAAAATTTGTATGTATGAAAACTTCATGATGAGGTTATTTTATATGCTAACTTTAAAAAGTAAAGAAAAAGAAAACAAATTCCACAAAAAGTAAACAAAAGCATTTGTGGCATGGAGGCCTACTAGGTCAAATATTTTGCCCTACATCTCCATGGACCCAGGAACAAAGAGTATAAATGAGCCTGAACGTTTACTGTAGCTCTTCTTCCAGTTTCTTAAAGATTCCTCCCTTGAGATACTGGGTATAAATCAGCTTGAAGTTTGCTGTAGCTCTCCTCCCAGTTTCTTAAAGATCCCTCCTCCCACACTGAGATATCAACTAGTTTTGGACTTGTTCAGGTTTCGTTTGAGTAGCCATGCTGTTAAGATTTCATGGATGTCACTTCCCTGTCATAGCTAGAAGATATAATCTAAGAACAGACTTTCTGGTTCTCTCATTCTTACAGTCTTCCTGCCAGTAGAAAGACAAGAGCCTCATGCTCTCTCTCCTCAGAAATTCTTTTTTCTAAATCTTCAGATGTGAGTATATAAATAGAAGTAACCACAGATGCCAGGAACATAAAGGGGGATCATCAGGGGACGAGTGGATGTTAAGCTTTAGAGAGCTGTTCTATTCAGGAACCATAACAATAGTCAGCGTGGGAAGATATCCCTAAGGTTCAATAGTGGCACTCATATCCTGATGGCATCCAATTGCTGTCTAGTTGGATTCAAGTCCCACTTCATAGGAGGGAAATTGCACCTGGTATAGTAAATCTTGTCAAGCAGCCCCACAAGGCTAGTGAGTTTCTGGGGGGATGTTAGAGGAGCACCCGCTCTCAGAACTTTCTTAAACCTGTACCATTTCTAACATCAACCTAAATACTTATCTCTATACCCAAAGATGAGTATAGAATTCATCCTTCATCAAAGAACCTTCCTTTTTGCAGCAAGAGACCGTTACAGAAAGCCTTAACTACTGAAAATACAGAGAACAGCTCCTTAGGGTATACAGCTTCAATTGATACATTTGTAAAACGAGTCCTACACTCAAGGCTCCTCTGTCTTTTTGATGCCATCAAATGTCTTTCTACATGCTGAACTATAGACTCCAGAGTCCTACTTCACTTCTCTTTTGATGCAAAAAAAAATCCACTATGACCAAAAGCAACCTTGGAGGGAAGGATTTGTCTAATCAATCTATCATTCCATACTTGAGGGAAAACAGGGCAGGAATTCATGGTAAGGACTTAGAGGCGAGAACCAAAGCAGAGACCACAGAGGAACATACTGACTTGCTCAAAGGCAGATGTTCAGCTACTTTTCTTATAAAACACAATACTGCCTGCCCACCATAGGTGGCACCATTCACAATAGGCTAGTTTCTCAAAAAAAAAAAAAAAAAAAAAAAAAAAAAAAAAGTCCTCATTGACATGCCTACAGACTAATCTGATGTTTCCTCTTGCCAGTGCTTCTAGCTTGCAAGGAATCAACAAAAACTAACCAGCAAAATGTGGAACCCATGAGAGTGACCTCACTCAATTGAGAACTGAGGTGACAATGGCAGGTGTCACAGTCCTCTACATTATTAGCCATAGGACAGACAGGCCAGGGTATGTGAGTACTTTCCAGGGCAATGACCTAAAGCTTTCTTAGTGTTTCCAGACAAGGTGTGAAAGACTTGCATATTATCTGTAACTGGTGTTTATATTGCCAACATTGTTATTATCATATAAGCAAGAAAATTCTGAATAAGATTATGTTCAAAAGGATATTTTATATTTCAACATCAGGAAAAAAACTAGGAATCTCTACTAGAAACTTTTCACAATAGAAATGCTAGCATGTGTACTTTTGGGTTATAGGAAAGAAACATGGAATCTTTCCCCCAAAAGACTGGGAGTGCATTGCATGTATCAAGCATAATACGTTTTAAATGAATTTAAATAAACTCTACTTTGGGGTTTGCCTCCATGTAACAAGCAATCTCTAGAATGTCCCTCATAATCCTTACCTACAAATAATCCCCTCTTTGAGTGTAAGCTAGACCCAGTGATTCCCTTCTAAGAAACAAAGAAGGCAAAATGACAGGATGTCACCACTGTGATTAGGCTGCAAAAGGACTTTGACTCTATTTTTATTCCTTCACACTGTGTGTGGTCTTATTCGATCTAAGGAAGTTAAACATTGTGTTGTAACCTGTCATATGAAGAGGCTCATGTCTCAGGGGTCTGAAGGAATCCTTGGCCAACAGCTAATAAGAAATTAATATTCTCAGTACAGCAACACATGTGGTTAATATAAGAAAGCAGCAAAGCAATCTTTAGCCAGCAGTACCCTGAGATGCTAGCTTGGAATAACGCGGGTGAAGCTTGCATTGCAGTGTTCTAATGGGCCTGGAGTCAGAAGATTCAGCTAAGATGTACCCAGATTTCTGGCTCCCAGTAACAGTGAAATAACTGCATTGAGTCTTGAAAAAAAGAAAGTTGTTTTATCAGGTCTGTGAGTAAGTTGAGATGGCTGCTCTGTTATAGTTTTCTTGGTTTTATTTTTCCTTGCTTGAATCCTCTTTGACCTGCATTGCTTCTTTCTGGCAAAGAGAAATATGTGTAGAGTTGGAGGAGGCTTGCAAGGAAAGCCTTTAGTCTACAGAGCTGTGACAGACAAGAGCGTGCCCTGGCCTACGGAAGGTTAGAGGATTAGACCCAATATTAAAGAAGTCTTTCTGTCTGCTTCCTCCAGAGAGATTTCATTGTTTCTGATTTCACGATTTGAAAATTCCAAGATTTCATTGGACAGAAGTTTGTCAATTCAAAAGCAAGTACGGAAAGTACTGGCCAATTTGTTTCTCCAAAAGTGACTCTGGCACTTAGAAGTCAGCATCACTCCCTGAGTCCTAGTTCTGGGGAGTAGATGGCCCACTTGACCTGTCACAGTGTTGATGGGAGGCTCATTTATGATGTCTGCCAACTGTGCATGCAGCCTGTAATACAACACCTGGGGCACTAAGGGCTCCTTGTCTTACTTAATTCATGATTTTACCCAGACTCCTAGTCCTCCTAGTTCTTCTAGACACACCACCTCCTCCCTGTACCTCTTTCTGTTCTTTAGCTGTGCTGACTTTCCTTTAGATTGCCCTACAACCATCGAATGTATTTTGTATTGGAGATTTTTTTTTGATTTTTTTATTGAGAAAAGGAAAAAAAAGTTTCCGCCTCCTCCCAGCCTCCCATTTCCCTCCCCCTCCTCCCACCCTTCTCTCCCTCCCCCCCACTCTTCTTCCCCTCCCCCTCCAGTCCAAAGAGCAGTCAGGGTTTCCTGCCCTTTGGAAAGTCCAAGGTCCTCCCCCCTCCGTCCATTTCTAGGAAGGTGAACATTCAGACTGGCTAGGCTCCCACAAAGCCAGAAAATGAAGTAGGATCAAAACCCCGTGCCATTGTCCTTGGCTTCTCATCAGCCCTCATTGTTCACCATGTTCAGAGAGTCCGGTTTTATCCCATGCTTTTTCAGTCACAGTCCAGCTGGCCTTGGTGAGCTCCCAATAGATCAGCCCCACTGTCTCAGTGGGTGGGTGTACTCCTCATGGTCCTGACTTCCTTGCTCATCATCTCCCTCCTTCTGCTCCTCATTGGGACCTTGGGAGCTCAGTCCAGTGCTCCAGTGTGGGTCTCTGTCTCTATCTCCATCCATCACCAGATGAAGGTTCTATGGTGATATGCAAGATATTCATCAGTATTGCTATAGGCTAGGGTCATTTCAGGTTCCCTATCCTCAGCTGCCCAAGGGACTAACTGGGGACATCGCCTTGGGCTCCTGGGAGCCACTCTAGGTTCAAGTCTCTTGCCAACCCTAAAGTGGCTCCCTTAACTAAGAATTGTGCTTCCGTGCTCCCCTATCCAACCTTCCTTTATCCCAGTCATCCTGTTTCCCCAAGTTTCCCCCATCCTCCCCTTCTCCCCTTTCTCTCTCCATCTCCCCTTACCCCCATCCCACCCCACCCCCAAGATCCCAATTTTGTCCCCGGCAATTTTGTCTACTTCCCATAGCCAAGACGATAACTATATGTTTTTCTTTGGGTTCACCTTCTTATTTAGTCTTTAGGTTCACCAATTGTAGACTGTGTGATCTTTATTTATGGCTAGAAACCAATTATGAGTGAGTACATCCCATGTTCATCTTTTTGCGTCTGGGTTACCTCACTCAGGATAGTGTTTTCTATTTCCATCCATTTGCATGCAAAATTCGAGAAGTCATTGTTTTTTACCGCAGCATAGTACTCTAATATGTATATATTCCACACTTTCTTCATCCATTCTTCCATTGAAGGGCATCTAGGTTGTTTCCAGGTTCTGTCTATTACAAATAATGCTGCTATGAACATAGTTGAACAAATGCCCTTGTCATATGATAGGGCATCCCTTGGGTATATTCCCAAGAGTGGTATTGCTGGGTCCAGGGGTAGGTTGATCCCGAATTTTCTGAGAAACCGAAACACTGATTTCCAAAGTGGTTGCAGAAGATTGCATTCCCACCAGCAATGGATGAGGGTACCCCTTCCTCCACAGCCAGAACTTCCAAGAAGACCTAATACCTATACTCCTTATTGTATTTCACAATATAAAAACAGAAGAGTCATTACCAAATTCCTTTTTATGAAGCCACAGTTACTCTGATACCAAAACCACACAAAAACTCAACCAGGAAAGAGAATTTCAGGTCAATCTTACTCATGACCATCGACGCAAAAATCCTCAACAAAATACTGGCAAACCGAATCTAAGAACACATTAGAAAAATTATCCATTATGATCAAGTAGGCTTTATCCTTGAGATGCAGGGCTGGTTCAACATACGAAAATCCATCAATGTAATCCATCATATAAATAAACTGAAAGAAATAACCATATGATCATTTCACTAGATGCTGAAAAAGCATTTGACAAAATTCAACATCCCTTTATGATAAAAGTATTGGAGAGATTAGGGATACAAGGGTCATACCTAAATATAATAAAAGCTATATACAACAAGCCGACAGCTAACATCAAATTAAACGGAGAGAAACTCAAAGCCATCCCATTAAACTCAGGAACATGACAAGGCTGTCCACTCTCACCATACCTCTTCAATATAGTGCTGGAAGTTCTAGCAATAGCAATAAGACAACATAATGGGATCAAGGGGATTCGAATTGGAAAGGAAGAAGTTAAACTTTCGTTATTTGCAGATGATATGATAGTGTACATAAGCGACCCCCAAAACTCCACCAAAGAACTTTTACAGCTGATAAACACCTTAGTAATGTGGAGATGTTTTTTAAGTAAAAATTAATAAACTGACTTATTTTCTATGTGTCACCAGAGTAGCGCCTCTGAGATGATAATGACTATGAATTTGTTAATAGTCTATATCATCTGAAGTTAGAAAATCACCTGATACCCAAGAAACAAAATACATCCTCCTTGAGTAGAGTGACTGAAGCAAGGAATGAGTAAAATGAGGTGATTCATGCCCTGGGTATATTTAAGGTGATATTCTTTTTTTTAATATTTATTTTATTTATTATGTATACAATATTCTGTCTGTGTGTTTGACTGCAGACCAGAAGAGGTCACCAGACCTCATTACAGATGGTTGTGAGCCACCATGTGGTTGCTGGGAATTGAACTCAGGACCTTTGGAAGAGCAGGCAATGCTCTTAACCTCTGAGCCATCTCTCCAGCCCTTAAGGTGATATTCTAACACAGGCTGTTCTTATTTAAGTCATCTTGGATAATGAACAAGGGTAAGAGACTAAGAGACTAAAACCACACCCTTGGGAGAAGTTAGCCCACAGCTTCATACACATTCTCCTTTTAATTTGCTTCTCAAAAGAAAATACTATGAAGATTAAGAAGCAGCTGTCACTGTCCTCCCACATCCCCAGGCAATCCTGTTATTACTTTGCCTTAGCCTTGCAAACATCACGCTGAGGTTCACATGCAAAGCCTGAAGACAGCTCCAACCACTTCCTGGCCCTGTTCATGGTGTCTAGAGAGCTTCCACATGGAACTAAGGGAAGCAGAACTCAGAGGCACAGGAGAAACAAACTTAGCCCTTTATGTTTCTATGGTGGTGCAATGTGAGGCTTGGTTTTATGACACAGTTGGGATTCCTTAGTTGGGTCTGAGCGGCAATTTGTGAATAATTTATTATGAAATGAAACCAAAGAACAGCAAACCGTGCTTGCTAATTGCTCCTCCTTTCATGGAGTATAAATTGATTCATGGGGAAAAATCATTTTAGGTATGAATTACTAAACTTCTGAAAATGGCTTGAAATAATTTAAGATCAAGTAACGCATTTCTAAGTGTGACTGTGTGCGTAAAGCTATAAATTGCTAACTGAAAGTTTTAAAGTCGAATTTTAAAAGGGACACAGTTAGAACCGGAACACACTGTAGTTTATCTTCTGTGACTTTTTCTTTTTAGAGTGAAGGTATCTACCAGTTGTGTTTTCTTCTACATAACTTGTTCTTAAGGCAGATCTTATTAGCACTTCAAACAAGCCAGATTCTGATCATTGTAGCTATAGAAGGAGAGAGGATCAGCATCCCCTTGATGCTGTAGTTCTGTAGCGCTGTAGAAGTTCTGAGATTCTAACTACATTGTGTGCTGTAGAAAGTTCTGAGATTCTAACTACGCCGTGTGCTGTAGAAGTTCTGAGATTCTAGCTGCTGGAAGTAGCCAGCATCCTCATGGGTTGGCAGCTGTATGTTCTTACTGCCATCCATTAGGTACATTTATACAATGGAATATTACTCAGTAGTAAAAATAATGACATCTTCAAATTTGCAAGCAAATGGATGGATCTACAGAAAACCATATTGAGTGAGTTAACCCAGATCTAGAAACATAAATATGATATATATTCACTTATACGTGGCTTTTAGACATAAATTCAAGAAAAATCAGCCCACAGTCCACAATTCCAGAGAACCTAGACAACAAAGAGGACCTTAGGAGAGACATACGTGGATCTACATAGGAAGGAGAAAAATGCAAGATATCCTGAGTAAATTGGGAGCATGGGGGTCATAGGAGAATGCAGAAGAAGAGAGGGAAGGAAGGAAGCAGAGCAGAGAAAAATGTATAGCCCAATAGAAACATTTTTTAAAAAGAAAATGAAGAAAAAAGAAAAAATTCAATGTCTAAAACAGTCTTATGAAAAGACAATGTTATCTCATTTATCAGACAAGTCAAGTGAGGTTCTGGAGAGAATGTATTTCCAAGATCATCTGGGCAGATGATCAAACTAGTCCTGCAATCTAAGACACAGCTTTCTGATAGCTTCAACACCCATGCTGTGCCACCTCTCATCACATTGAGCGCTATAGCTGAATGACTGGTGGAGGAGCTTGCCGGCCACACTGTTGAGCTTCCGATTTTATTTCGGAAGGCAACAGATGTGTCACAGCATAGATGCTTAAGAATATGTTGAATATTAACATACTTCTTAGAAAAAGTGTACTAAATGCTCCTAAAGACACCTATTTCAGCTAATTCTGGATTATTTGCAAAGCCTTGTGAGGCCTTTCGTAGTTCTCCTTATGATGCCCTAATATTATTTAAGACCACTATCTGTATCCTTTATAAGACTACTGCCAAATTTGAGCTAAATTTTAAGCATTTTTGAGCTGATGAAGTCACTGAATTGGGTGGCAGTGAGGGACTCAGAGTAGGGTACATTCCCATAAGGACACAAAGGAGATACGTGAAGTAGGCTGCAAAAGCATGTAGCCGAAAAAGTCAGTCATATCTCCAAGGGTTTCTTCATTGGATGCCTTCTCAAAGGAATGCTCCAATGAGGATACGTATGCATTCAGATGAAGGTGTGGCTTCAGACAGTCACTACCGTGATAGAGGGTGTGATTGGAGTCGATGTTTAAATCTCTGCCTTGGCCTGTGTCAAGCATAGGAAGCATGATTTAAGAGGTGGAAAATTACCGAGGGATATGGGCAAAGGGAAAGTTTAGAAATATGTTTGCTCTTTCTCAAGAGTGTTTCAGTTCTCCTGTAATTTTAATTTACCAGGTCATATTCATCTGGGTCTAAGAGCAGAGACAGCAGGGTAGAAACTGTCGTGGTTCATCTCTTTTTCTCATGCACCAGACAGTTCATGTGTATCGAGGCAAACGACATGCCTTCTTCTGCCCTGCCCTTTGAGCTTGTGCCTGGGCCCACGATGCTCCATTAAAGAGGCACCTGAGTTGGCTTTCTGTTTGGACACAAAGGCTGGTCCATGTCAGATTTGTGGTGTGAAGTCAGCTCTCAGTTCTGAAATGGAAGAAGGTCCTGCTAGAGTATCTACCAACTCAAACCAAGTGACTTATTTGGCTTCTGAAAGGAGTTCAACTTTTTTTGCATTCTGTTCTTAGAGACAGTGTTTCACTGTATAACTCAGACTACTCTAGAACTCACTAGCCCAGGCTGGCTTCAAATTCATGATGTTCCTGTTTCTGTCCATCAAGTCCTGGGATTGATGCCAGAGTCACCACAACCACAACTTAATAAAATGCATGCTTTTATCGGATTTTGGTTCAAAATCCTTTTCACTGACAGCCTTTGACCCCTCCCCCACCTCCCACCACTATAGTCTAGAAAAGCTAAACACTGATTCTCCATTTCTTTAACATTGATCATTGTTTCAAACTCCTGTATAGGAATCACATTTCTAAAAACTCAATCAGTAGAACAACATCCCTTTGAATTCCTACGATGTCACCATTGGGCATAAACCCAGGGGGTTTACAGTGTTTTACGTCTGAGATACACACAATTGAAAATCTTATGAAGTTTTGGAAGGTACTGTATCATATTATTACTTCGTTGCTGACACAGAATTGTATTTTTAAAAATTTCTATTGGGCGGGGCTCACTCATGTTAAATCAGACAGCAGTAACACCCACCAGAATAGGTGCAGTGATTTAACATGCAATATTTGAGTTTCTGTGGTTTGTTACAAATATAGTCTAAAGTCACCTCAAAAAATGGGAATTTGAACCCCAAATTATCTTGTGTGTTTGTTTATGCTGACACAGGCAATCATATTGAGAACAAATGATTTGATTGAGATTTTAAAACCCAGTAGCTCACCTAGATTGAGAGCCAAGCTTTTCACCTGACTCTGTGCTGTATGTCCTATTTCATATCTCTGTACTATATATCCTATGGAGAATTAACTTTCTAAGAAAAAAGTTTCATGTGGCTCTTTGAATAAATAAATTAAAAATGAAAGCATAATACTGATAAACTCAAATTAGTTTTTGTTACCTGCAAAAAATCAAAGTAGCCAAAATTCCAGCATGCATGGTTGAGGGGTTCATGAGGTCCCCACCTAATTAAGAAACTTCTGGCAGCTGACAGTATGTTGAGAGAGGAAGATCATTCTTCTTTGGGGGTGTGGCCATTGGTAGGTTGCCCATGCCCATGCCCCAGTGGCCATTGGTAGGTTGCCCTATCCCACCCCATGTTTATGCATCACTAGTCAGATTTAGTGGTTTCATTTAAAGGGGCAAAAAAAAGAGGATATAAAGTCAGGAGGGGTTTTTTTTTTTTTTTTTACAAAGAATCTGAAGAGGTTAAAGGAGAGAAATGGGAGTGAATATAATCCATAGTTCTTTGTCTACAGTTATGAAATTCTCAAAGAATAAATTATTTTAAGCTATAATATTGAGGGACTACTAAAATAGAACTTGAAATGTCTCATTTTCTAACTCAAATTGTACTCAGTTCCCATGTAGGAAGATCCCAGTGATATGCCAGTTTAATCCTTGACATTAGCTTTCTAAAGACTGTAGATACCAAATATTTTTAGACTTCACAACATGCTCCAAGCATCACAAGTGTGAAGAATCAGAAGCCAACTCACAGCCATGTCAGTGTGGCTGAGCAAGAAAAGCAATGAAGAAATAGCATCACATAGCCAGCCAGGTAGCTGTGGAAACATGCAACAATGACGTAGCACATTCTGGAACAAATGCTGTAGACCAACTGGGAATGGGAAAGACTGGAATTCCAACATGTTGACACCTAACCATCAGTCATACATTCTCCAACAGCCTTGGCACACACTAAAGCAAGGCCAGAGCTGCTCCACCATGCCCAGTTAGCAGTGCTCTGACAGGTATTGAAATGGCTTCCTTGGAGACTACCAGACATCATCATGCTTGGTATAGAAGGCTGAACTTGCATACTTAAGGACAAATGTGATTATTTTACATTTTAAGAAAAAAAACCTTGAAGTCACTTATAAAATGTATTTAGGATATAGAATCTTAGCTTTCCAAGAGCTGGGAAACTTATGTTTTCCGTCATTCAAGAATATCTTGGGCAAGCACTGTAGATCAGTTACTAGAGCGCTTGCCTCGTATTTATGAAGGCTTGACTTGATTCTCAGGACCTCATGAAGCCACGCGTGGTAGCACATTCCAGAACTAGGAGTTCAAGGTCATCCTCTGCTACATAGTAAGTTCAAAACTTGCCTGAGATACATGAGACCCTATGTCAAGAAAAACAACTCTATATAAATTTTATAATCAACATGCCCATTTATGTACACACACACATTCCATGAATCTAATGATTTTTATTGATATTGCATCAAATCTATAAATTACAGTAGAAAAATTCTTTTTAACTATCTCAAATCTTGCAGTTCATAAACACAATAACAGGACATATCCTCTTCTCTAGTTTCTCACAAGTTGTAATATCTCTGTCATGGCTATAGATTTCTGTACAATATTTTTCACCTGTGGATCTATTTCCAAGTATTCTTATGCTCTTTCAAAAGAACACGTTTAATTTTAACATTCTAAGTATTCATTGCTACTATTAAAAAGATTAATCATTGCTGATACTGATTCTATATCTTGATAAATTAACTTGGCAAGTTTTAAAAAGTTGGTGGCAAATTCTCCTAGAATTTCCTATATATAATATCATGCCATCTAAAATCCAAATAGCAGATCTGTATTGCTTTAGATTATTTAATCACACTCATAAGGCTTTCAGAATCAAAGTCAGGGTCCTGTACACGCTACACAAGTATTGTACCACTGAGCTGTGGCCAACCTGGCAAATATCTTTTAAGTATAAATATTTAAAGAAAATAAACCAGGGATTTTTTTTATTCATTTGGGCGGATTTGTGAGAAAAGTAATAGATTCTTCCAGCATTATTCAGATAGCCTCTAATCCTGGGTTCTGTTTGGGCTCAATGACCCTCTGAAGTAGCAGACTTTACAGCAGTAGTTCTGCGTTACTGGGCCAATGAAACATGGTTTAATGACAGTGTTTTGGTTTGGATAGTGAGTGAGACTATTTCCTAATGCTTCGTGTTAAAATTTAATTCAAATTGTGAAGAATCAGAAAAGTGAAACCTTAGACTGACCATGATGCTTAGAGTCAGGTCTTTGAAGAGGTAACTAAGTAAGATAGATCATTTTGGTGGTGCCCAATGACTGGATTCTGGGGATTTACAAAGACAGGGAGAGATATCAGAATACACACACACACACACACACACACACACACACACACGATTTCTGTGTCTGCCTCGTGATGCTTGGAGCCACCCTGGAACTTTACTAGCATGAAAGACATTACTAGATGCTAACCCCCCTCAACTTAACAAGGACAGAGCTGTGAGCTAATGTTTGCTTTATAACTCACCTAGCAAATCATAATGTGGCATTAACAACAGAAAATGGATTAACACACACAGTCCTGATAAATTGTTATTTTTCCCCTTAGGAAAACTTCACAGGGCTGTTGTAGAATATTAATTTAACTATGTAAAATGTATTACATTTGTTTATGTTGCAGAATAATTATTTAACTATGTAATGATGTGTCGCTTTTTATCTTGCCTGCCTAAGGCACCTGATTGGTTTACTAAAGCACTAAATGGCCAACAGCTATGCAGAGAAGGGATAGGTGAAACTGGCAGAGAAGAAAGGGGAGCCAGCCAGCCCACCAAGGGCAAGCCCGCTGGAGGCCAGACAGACAGACACAAAGGAAGCAGGAAATTAGGATGGACAATATGCAGATGAGGTAAAGGAGGGTCAAGGTAGCAAGTACATTAATAGAAATTGGTTAATTTCAATTTAAAAAAATAACTAGAAACAAGTCTAAGCTAATGCCAAGCATTCATAATTAATAATAAGTGTCCATGTCATGATTTGGGGCTTGGCAGCCTGATAAAGCCTGCTATACAGGGCTTTAATGCTGAATTTGACTTTATCATATTTTAAACCACCAAACATAAATTAATATTGGTGATCAACCATTTCATTATAGGCAAAATGAGTCCCAGAAGCTCTGATATGCTCTAAGTTATTAACAGAGTTAGCAAAAAATATATGATTCTCACATCTCAGAAAATCCAGACTTTTCACCCAAATCCTTTTCTCATAGAGATTTAAAGATTTTTTTTTCTGGAAATATCTGAAATAATTATCCATGTCTGTGAACTTGCAAAGTCAATACTTTATTGTTAATTATCGTGCTATTTTGTAAGTCTTGAAATCCACTGTCATGAACTTGGGAGAGGATTTAGAACAGGCCCAGGAGTGAGAGTCTGACTAAGGACAGCAGAGTGTGGCAGGGTGAGATGGGACAAAAAGGGCCCTGAGACCTTTTTGAAGGACCCATCAATATTTCAGTTTTCTTTGTTTCCCCTCTGACTCATTTTCTTTCCCAGCCAAGAGACGATAAATCTAGCCTCTAGAATAGAAGAGTCATGCCCCCAGAGTGATCACACAACCTTTGGAACATTCTTTTTGTGTTCTGAGGTCTTCCCTGTACTCTCTTGAGAGACAGGCAGTTGAGAACCAAAGCCCTAAGATTTACTTCTTTCTTCGTTGCGTCATCTCTCCACCCAGCTAATGAATTACTAGGACTGAAATGGCAGGAAAGCAAAAATTATAGTGAAATGTTAAGTAGAGAACTCTAAATCATATCTCACAGTATTAGCCTCGCCAATTTATCCAACGTTCCAAAGGTAAATATGGGTCAGGCATAAATATCCAGAAGTCATGAGCAAACGAAGGATATGCTGAAGTAAAATGTGGGAAACATTTACTGTAAGTGCTATAAAATTAGTGAAGTCACTCTGTCTAATAGCTCATTTATTACAGGGAAATGAATGTGTCAACATTTCTCTTCCTCCGTCAAATTAAGTTTTCCACGGACCTCTTACATGTAGTTCATATGAAACTACCTTGGGCCCATTAGTGAGGAATACAAGAGGGGTTCTGAATGAGTACTTGCCAAGCTTTTAGAATTGTCCTCAAATTATCTCCGACTGGCTGTACATACCATTCTTAAAGTGTTACATTAAATACATAAAACTGAAAGATAAGGCGTATTTTACATACTTTATATTCCATCTTGAGTATGCACTCACGTAAAAGTTTTCGTGGTCTAAACATTATTTCAAAATAATTCATGTCTAGATAAATTTGTAGAAAAAATTGTTTACTATCATGGAGTTTATTGAAAACTAACAATAGTAAAAAGTATTCAAGCCTGGAGAACTCCTGTGCTCTTTTCATTAGTTATCACCAAGCTCTCTGGGACATCAATTCCTGTCCCACACTGAGCTAAGAGCACCACTGTGGGGGGCCACTTTATACCTGTACTGTTTCAGGGTTTATATCCAGTGACTTACGGCGTTTCCTTCACTGGTATTTACTCAGGTGCCGAGAACCCGAGTATCATATCATCACCCTCTTTCCCTCACTTTATATTCTAATAAGTTGTCTGAAAGTCTCCACTTTCTTCCTAATGTCTTCAGTGTTCCTGAATGTCCTCAATCATGTCCTTATCTGCTCTCAGTATTCTAGCCTATTACCACTAAGGACCTAAAAACTGAGAATCTTGCCCTTTTCCTACTCTTCTCTCTTCCACCTTCTCTTCTATCCTGTACAATGCAGCCAACAAGTCATCTCCCTTAAGAAAATAATTTACTTTTGATTGACACATAATCACACATATTTGTGGGTACTGTGACATTTCAATAGATGTACATAATCTATAATGACCAGATCAGGGTCATTGATGTATCAGTCACTGCAAAGATGCTTCTTCATGCTGGAAATACGCAAAGTCGTCTCAACTAGCTATTTTGAGCTATTTGGCTAATTGTTATCAAACCTAGTTTTTCTGGTGTATTCTTCCTATTCAGCTATACTCCAGTAAGACCCACTGTCATTCCTCATTCAATCTTTTCTCACCTTCCCTCAAAGTTCCTGGAACTGGAGTTTAAGAAGGTTCTGAGTCATCCCATGTGGGTGCTGGGAATGGACCCCAGGTCTTCTGGAAGAGCAGACATGCTCTTAAAGGCTCAATATTTTGGTTTTGAATTTAAATTACTCATCCTGCAGGAAAAGGCGAAAACAAACCAGCAGGAAGCAATTTAGAAAGGGAGCCCAAGTGAGCACGTTCTGAAGATACTTCAGATAAAGGGCACACACAGGGGTCAAAGAAAAGAATCCAGCAGGTGCAGCAGAAGAGGCAGAACAGGGAGATGAGAAAGATTCCTGGGCAGAAAGACTTAACAGCAGGATGGTTCCCAGGAAGCTGGACGCCACAGCTTCGCTCCCTCCTCAGTCCTTGCCTTCTGCATTCTGCCCTTGGATTCTGGTTTCAATTCAGTTGCCTCCGTGACGCAGTTTTCATCCTGATGGAACCCTTTCTCCGTGTAGCTTCAGATGCTGCTTCTGTCCTTGAAGTGTTTCCCGAGGTCTGGTTTCCACTGTTCCTCTCCCAGGTGCCGTTAATGCCAACCATTAATCAAGCTTGTACATCCTTGTCTCCCACAGAGGGCCAGACAGTTTGTTTACGGCTGTCTGGAAGGATTCTCTGTACTGATAAGGCTGGGCTTTCATTGCCTCCCGAATGTGTAATCATGCCCTCCACAATCCACGGCACAGAGCAGCAAGTCTAAATTAAAAAGAGTCACACAATGCTATAACAAATTCCTAATCTGTATTTTTAAAGATTAGTATAAAAGCCCCAGAGGATTGGCTAATCTTTGGACATTGAATGATTTCTCCTAGAAATTTGGCATATTTGCAACACATTGCTGTTAATTTTCCACTTAATTGGCTTCAGAGCTGCTCTCCCATCTATTTATAGTTAATGGCTTGTTCCGTGTATATCCGTAGCTGTCTTCTTTTCATATTTACGGAGTAGGATTTTTTACTTTTACATGGGTAGCGAGCTGTAACACATTAAGGCAATAGCTGCTTTATTGCTGCCCGTGACCAAGGTAGCCAGTGAACCACCTGGGATAGGAACACATTTTTTCTTTTTATTTGTTTACTTTTTTAATTATGATAGTCTTCCCTGCAAGCTGGTTTATTTCATCCTGCTTTGGACATCTTGATTACAGCCCTCAGTAGATCAAAGTATTTTAAGAACAGAAGCTGTCCCTGATCCTTTTTGCTATCCCGTGGTATACCTGGAACAACATGCAGATTTATAGTCACTTGGTGAGTAATTAAAGCTTGTGGAATGAAAGCAGATTTTTTTCCCCAAGTACAGAAGAAGCAGTAAATTAATGAGACTGACACCTCTGAACCTTTCCATCCTAAGTTCTTGCTTTAGTATTAAGCCCAGAGTCATTTTTCATAGACACAGCAATTCATGTTGAGAGGAAATTAATAATGTTGAGAGCACTAGGCAAAAAATCTCCTTTAGAAAGAAGAATATGCAACTGATTTTTCTCCATATGCTGAAAACCTGAGTCTACACTAAAATGCTTTGGGATTTTGACTGCAGGAGGTTTCCCGAGTGGCACACAAGGTAATGGAACTTTCCTGCTGCAAAGCGTGAATAAAGGTGGCCTGGTGCCTTTCCCTCTTCACAGTGTGAATTTATGACTATATTGAATTCATCTACCTTCAAATTAGTTACAGATTGTTTTCTCTTATTACAGGTAGAAAAAAGGGCAAAACCGAATAATTGATGCACTCAGCAAGTTGATGAGGTTCTTGACCCCAAATGATTCAAGGGATTTGTGATAAATGTTTCTTCCTTATCAACACATGAAAACCAACCTACTCTCTACCAGTAAACATTCCTCTAACTTAAAAACACCTTTCAATTGATAAGAAGTAACCAGTGTGTTCGGTCGGGTCTCAAAGTCACAAAATTATTCCTCAGCACTTGAAGAAATGGAATTTCAAAAATGGCAAGAGTGGTCACTTGGAGGAGAGCAGAGAACAAATCACTGCCCAGTTTACTATATAACTTATAAAAAACATGTACTTTTATTCAGTAATGAGTAGATGAGAACTGTGTCAAAACTAGATATAAGCGAATATGATTTTTGTGCAGTAACTACTGAGAATTTTGTTGGTTTATGAGTCATGTTATTTCTGCCTATTCTCCATAGACATAGCATCTGTAGCTGCAGAGGGGTCTTGTTTTCATCACCATCTATCAATATTCTAATGTTGATATGGCATTTTTAAAAGAAATTTACCTCTCTTGTGAAAGGGTGTTTATTGAAAGATGGTACAGGCAGGAACACAAGAGTGAGTTTCAATTAAAGACTAAATTGCTTAAGATTCAAGTTTATAAAGACTCCAGTGAATTAAAGCTCCTAGGATTGTTCTAGAACATTTATAGATATATGTTAAATTATTTTTGTATTCTTTTTACACTGGGTATGATGAGTGCAAAGCAGAGATGGTCAGAATTCCCTTCCAGTTAAATCCTTGAGCAGGACATGATAGGTCAGCTTCCGAAGAAGGAGGCACTCATGAGGAAGATTATGCTAGTTTTCAACTGATGGGACTAAAGAAAACAAATTTTGGTTCCATGCCGCTGGGTAGCTTACCTTTGCTACATCTAAAATTATTAAGACAAAGACCATATAAATATATACACAAACATTCCCAGCTTGCCGCAGCTGAAAATGTGGTTCCGGGTTAAAGTTAAACTCCTTCTGCCTTAGCCTAATGACCTGAATTTAGATTCCCCAATACAACCTAAAAGTCAGATGCAGCAGCTGAAGTATGTGTAATCCCAGCATCCACTACCAGGAGATGAGAAGCTGAAACAAGAGCTTATCTAGAGGCTCAAGTGGCAGCTAGCCTGACTGATGCGGGGGAGAGAGCCTGTTGTGAACAAGGCGGAAAAGTGAGGGACTGTTCCCCAGTGTTGTCCTCTGATATTTACACAAGCTCACATATAACCCACTTAGACACACACTCACATATAATCCCCCTTACACACACATACACACATAACTCCCAAACACACATACAAATTTATTGACTATACATGTCAGACACAGAGTCGGATGAACAGCTGATTCTTATGATGGTGATGGTCTTGTCCAAGTGCTTCAAAGTAAAAGCACCAGTGTAATTGTCTAAAGTGAAATTGAGAAACTTACTTCTGATGTCAGAATAGAAACTAAGAAGAGAAAGAAAATAGTAATAGGAATCAAGCTTTCCAGGAAAAAAAAAGAGATAATATAAAGTCTGGTTGGTGGGTTTTTGTTGTTTATTTATTTATTTATTTTATAGCTGAACAGTCCAAGTAGGTAGCTGCATCACAGGGTGATTACGTACGGTCAGTGATGTGCAGTATCCTACACAAAACTGTAAGAAAAGATGTTGAAAATCTTCCCTGTAAAGAAAATGAGTATATGTACATGTACACATACACACAGTATATACATCTATCTATCCATCTATCTATCTATCTATCTATCTATCTATCTATCTATCTATCTATGTATAGATATATTCATTGCTGGAAATTGATAGAACTGTAGATCATCATATTAAATAAACCAGATTATGAAAAAAATCAATACATCTTCAGCTTTGAAATGTGCAGAATACCACACATGTGTATGAACCTTCTAGCTGCCATGAAATAATTGTCCTCTGTCATGGTTTCCCAGAACCATAGTTGTGTGAGTTTTACTGTATCATCTAGAAGCCACCACTACATGTATCCTGCCACAAATCAGAAGTCTGCAGTATTGGCAAAGTTACCCAAACACAGGAAACTTCTTTAAAGTACACAACATATAAGATCATTTTTATTAAGAAGATGTTCAATAAAATGTTCTGATAATATTCATCAGAAGAATTGGAGATTTGAGGACAAATATATACAGGAAGAAGAGGTTGGTATTCTTTCTAATACTGGGTTTCTGCCCCAGAATTCTTGACTCCAATAAGTCATTTAAATCAAGTGTAGTCATGCCTTGGAATCCATTGGGGATTAGCTTCAAGGACCATACAAACACCAAAATCTGTGCATATCAAGCTTTGCAGCTGCTCAGGTCCCTTCCCCCCTGTAGAGTGATGCCTATAACCAACACATATCCCTCTGCATACTTTAAATAATCTCTACGGTGTTTGTAATACCTAATGCAAGGCAAATTGCATGTAGTAGATATGTATGCTTAGAAAGAAAATGCCAGTATTTATTAAATGGAATCCATCCACTATGTATTTTCCACAGATTGTTTGATCTATTTATGTAGACAACATGGGTAGAGAACACTGACTGCATGCAGTTTTAAGATTGAAGAGGAATACAATTAACTCAACTGTTATCAGTAGAGAAGTTTTCTTTTTGTCTTGAATTACCGATATAACTTTGGCAAATAATGAAAACAGAACCTTAGGAGGTCACAAAGATTTTTTCCTTTCATTTATTTTTGTGGTGGTGGGACTGAACCTGGGAATTCCCAAATGTGAGGCAAGTGATCTAACACTGAGCTACATGCCCAGCCCAAAATTTAAAATGTAGAGATTATGCATGTTTTATTTTCTGAGTATTGCTGGGTTAGTTGGAAGTAAATGGACTGGCGTAGAACTGATGTCTAATGATTTCTGATAGCAATACATAGGCATGCTGAGTAAATCAAACCAAAATTTGAAATAAATAGAAGAGTCTATAGGTATTGTCAAATGACAGGCATGGAATAAACTGACAGTTACATATATAAACTCAGACGCTGTTACAAGAGTAGTTGGGAAAGACTTGAATACAAACTCAGAGACTCAGGTTTTTAATATAAAATGTCAGGGGGAGTATGACTGTGAGATTCTGTGTGGTGGAGAAGTAGGGCTGGGAGTTTGTCAAAAGCCCTTTCAGCAAAGGGCTGATTTGAAATTTTCTTAGACAGGAAGATGGAAGCCTCATAGTTCTCAGTAGATTGAAATGTAAGCATTAATGCACCCACGGTAAATATTGTATTGAAACAAACATGACCTGAATGGTGACACATTCTCAAAGGAATTTAGGGATAGATTGCTCCCAGAGTAGTTTCCGGTGAAGTAAATAAGAAATATTCTCCAGAAGGAGCTCTATGACACAAGCTTTAAATGTTTTCTGAAGGAAACACTGCTCTATCAAAGATTACTAAAGGATCAAAGGTGAAAAAGAAGATACACGAACACCATGATTAAAAGTCAGCAGACTGCACGGGAGGGGAGTCATCTCTCCAGCTGAAGTCCCCTGAGATACTCAAATGATGTTTGCTTCAGACCCACCAGTATCAAACAACATAAAATAAATCACAGAAAGAATACAATAAAATACCTGGCAATCTTGTCTACTTCCAATATCCAGGAGGATAACTATATGTTTTTCTTTGGGTTCACCTTCTTATTTAACTTCTCTAGGATCACAAATTATAGGCTCAATGTTTTTTATTTATGGCTAGAATCCACTTATGAGTGAGCACATGTCATATTCATCTTTTGGGGTCTGGGTTACCTCACTCAGTAAAGTGTTTTCTATTTCCATCCATTTGCATGCAAAATGGCAGCTCACAACTGTCTATTTTTCCAGTACCAGTTCCAGGGGAATTTGACATGTCAAATAAAAAGTTAATTAAATTATTTAAAAATTATTTTAAAACTATATTCTTTAAGAAATTTATACATCCTATTTTTATAATATTCCTTCAGATCCCCAGCTCCTCTCAGGTTCTCCTCTTCCCCATCCACCCAACTTGATGTTCTTTCTCTCACTTTAAACTTTTTGAAGAGGTTCTGTTCAAGTGAATACCCCACACCCTCTGTTTTTTGACACAAAGCCTACCACAGTGGATGCATTGCACTGGGCTTTGTGTCCCTGCACAGACTTGCAAAATGGGCACCTCCAATTTGAGGCCAGATCCCCAGTGCTCTCGGGGTGCCTTTTACAAAATATTTCAAATTGCAGCTGATACCATAAGTCGTAAGTGCCTGATTTGTCTGTGCACTAAGGCCGGGCCTCAATATGCCCTTCAATGGGACACTGTGGCCACCAAAGAAAACCTTTTAATTTGACCTTGAAAAATTTTTGCCAGCATGGAGACAAGTGGACAAAACTCCTATGTGCCCACGGTTTCTGGGTACTGTGCTCCCACCCTTTCCTCAGTAGCCAATGTGTTTCTGTTTTCTCTTACAGCATTTGCTGTTCTGACCCTCAATGGGGCCACCTGTGTGCTCACCTGGCTCCTGTAGCCTACTTCTAGATTTTTAATTTGGTCAGCTGACACAATTAATTTCCTGGGATAAATTTTGTTTGTCTGTCTGTTAAAAAATATATATGTGAGTAATGTAACCACAATATGCATGCTTTCTGCCTGTGTGTATGTGTGCTTGTTTTAGAATCTGTAAAACTTGTAGCTACAAATTACAACTGCTCTGGAAAAGTACAAATACATGGATAGCTGCCATTTCGGTTGAGGCCAAAATAAAAACCTCAGTGCCCTCTTTACTAATGGCATGCATGTGCTCTGGCCTCACCGAGGAAACATCCCTCTCCAATGTGTTTTGGCTTGTATCATATTTCCATATGATAATTCCTGTCCTTAACACCAAGGATTATAACAATACTGATTTACTGAAATATTAAAGCTGCACCTCTGCATTCATGTACAGGAATGAATCTTGCTGGCAGCCAGGTTTTGTAATTTAAGAGTCAATCCATTGATACTGATTTAAAACAGTAGCTTGTTTACGGTGTTAAAATATGGTTTTGCCTTCTACAGATTAAAATCATGCTCTAGGTCTTAGGACAACAATGGAAACCAGAGACCAAAACATTCCTCCTAATACTTGCCTCTACTAATTACAATTACTAAGTTGTAATTGTTTGGGTAAACTGTATGTCCAAATTTAACTGATATCTAATTTAGATATACCTGAAGGTAATAGTACCCTGGTTCTCAAGCGCCTTTTCAGATCTGAGAGTATGGCATTTGATTAAAAAAAAGCTTCTTTTGATAGAGAGACATGCCAGCTCTTGCAGTATCCTGTAGCTCCTCTAAGAAGATGTATGGGTGGAGAAGAACTTCCTCCAGGAGGCTTTCTTTGGATGTAACAAATCCAGTCACACAACAACAACAAAAAAAAATTGCCTTTCACCTCATCAGCTGCCTGGACCCTGTCTGGACTCGACAACAGGGCACTGGGGGGATCTATCATCTCATCCTGCCAAGACAGGTAGAACACACTTTATCCCTATAGAAAAATCTGTCAGGCCTCCTGGTGTGGGTGGTCCTTCTATCTAAGTGTTGCTTTTATTGGTTAATGGATAATGAAAACTGTTCTGGCCTGTTGATAGGGCAGAGCTTAGGTAGGCAGGGAAAACTGGACTGAACACTGGGAGAAGGAAGGCAGAGTAAGGAGAGAAGCCATGGAGCCGCCAGAGCCAGATATGCCAAAACTTTAGCCAGTAAGCCACAGCCTCGTGGCAATACACAAATTAATAGAAATGGGTTAAATTAATGTGAAGAGTTAGTCAATAAAAGTCTAGAGCTAATTGGCCAAGCAGTGATTTAATTAATACAGTTTCTGTGTATTTTGGGGCTAAGCGACCAGGAACGAACAAGTGGTTCTTTCCTTCTATAGCCTTAGCAGCTAAAGGCAAGTACAGCTTCTGAGTCTGGCAGTTAACTGGATGTCTCTCCACCCATACCTTCTGTGGAGCGTGATCCCAGCAAAGCTCAAATCTTCCTCATTCCTACATTGTCCCATACCTGCAGGAAATAGCTAGACTTGAACAGGCATCCATATACTCAAAGATTTTGGGATGCATGGGTGGAAAATTCACTCCAGCCCCTGTCATACATATGTCCAAAGAATCTGTGATGTTCAGATGGGAGCTTCACCACCACCTCTGGCATCCATATGTGCAAAGAGAATGGAATGTTTGGGTGGAAATTCCCACTCCAAGTTCCCTTCCTATCCATCTCCAAAACCTGCTGCATTGCAGAAAGCCTGCCAAATGATGACCCCTCTGCCAGAGATGCTCAAGACCACACCCATAGGGTATTTAGACTGCCCTCCAAAAAACAGACATGTAGTTTTCTGGTCTTCATTTCCAGTCTCCTCTCTGGTGGACTGGAAAGCCATCTGGGAGCATTGGATCCAGGAAACCTGGGCTTTTGCTAATTTGGTTAGATTTGTTCTGATTTGGATTGCTGCATCAGTGGAGAGGTTTGTTGGGGTATAGAAACTTTTCAAAACATAAAAGGACTCATATTAGACACAGATGAATGGATAATTAACACATCAAAAAATACACACACCAGTAAAGGAAAAATATAACAGGAAAATATTGAAGAAAAGTTGAAATTACCTTTTTATTAAAATACATGTTTCAGGAGAGAATAAAAAAGAGTGAAAATCGTAAATGTCTTAGTGTCTTTTCTTGCTCCTGAGACACAAATGCCTGACACAGAAGCTTTAGGAAAGGTTTATTTGGGCTCCGTTTGAAGATAAGCCCCTCACGGAAGCAAGGTCTTGCCAGAAAGAGCTTGAGGCAGCTGGGCCCCTGGCACCCACAGTCAGGAAGGAGAGAGACAGATCCAGTACGTAGTGTTTTTTATCCTTTCTGTTCAGGACAGGACCCTGGTCAATGAGAAGGTACCGCTCACAATGAGGGTGGTTCTCTCACTTCCATTAACTTACTCTCGACTATCCCCCAAAGGTTTGTCTAGAGGCTTGTCCCGGAGCTGACTCCAGGTCGTGTCAGGCTGATAACTAATATTAACTATTACAAGAACATTAAAAACTAGTTGAAAACTTTCTACAATTAGTCATTTTTTAATTCATTCATTCATTCATTCATTCATTCATTTATTAATTTATTTTACATCCTGATTGAAGTTTTCCCTCCCTCCTCTCCCCCTGATCCTTTCCCCACCTCCTCTCCTCTCCCTGCTTTCCACTCAGTTTCTATTCAGAAAAAGGACAGGCCTCCCATGGTTATCTACAAAGCATGGCTTATCAAGTTTCAGTAAAACTAAGCAGTTTGCCTGGTATTAAAACTGAACAAGGCAATCCAGTATAAGAAATCGGGTCCCAAAAGCCTGTAAAAGACTGCCCCTGTTCCCACTGTTAGGAATTATACAAGATGACCAAGCTACACACTGTTACGTAGGTAGAGGGCTTCCATCCATCCCACGCAGGCTCCCTGGTGGGCTGTCAGCTCAGTCTCTGTTAGTCCCTATGAGCCCAGATTAGTTGATTCCATGAGTTTTAAGTACTTAGAAAGTTCAATCAGTGATAAATAAAAGTTTACTTTGATCATGTTGTGTCGAAATTACAGTTGAGGGTATCTAAAGAAATAAAAGAGAAAACATCGATGCCAGAATATAAAGTTACATAAGCAGAAAGAAGAAGCTAAGAATTTCATTATCTGCAGTCTCTTGAAAGCCAAAATGAGTGGAACCTGCAGAATGATGAAAGGAAAATGATTATTAACCAAGATTATGTACAGAAACAATGTGCATTCCTAGAGTGAGAGAATTTACAGCTAGAATTGAAAGTACATACACAAACAGATGTCCGATGTCGGAACTATTAATAACTGAACAAGAAACTTTTAAAAGCTTAGATGATTTTTTAAGTACAAATTTGGAATAAAAATATTAATTATAAACCTGCTATAACATAATAGAAATAAGATGTCATTCATAAGAAAAATGAAATATTCATGAACTCAGGAATAGATGAAGTACATGCTATTCAAGAAGATAATGGAGAACTTAATTCATATGTGAGAATCAGTTATGCAAATGAAATTATGCTGTAGAATGATTTGTCGGTGGCTGTGTCATAGAAGCAGTAGGTGACAACTGAAGTTCAAGGTATCAGCCTACCAGGTCAATCTCAGACAGGCAAGGCTCCGAGACCACACACCCCGGACTATCCACTGTGCCTTTACATGTTTGCTGCTGCTGTTTCTCTTGTATCTCTCATGGTGTGAATGGGTGTGGGGAGATCCACAACTGGCTGTAATGTAGTGTGTCTGGAAGTTTGCACAGTAGGTCCACCAAAAAAACTAGGAACCACCACTCATCACCATGAATTAACTTCCTTCCTTTCTCAGACTGTAGCTTGCAGGTCATGACCACAGATTCAGGAACCTCTGGCAGGGCACCAGCGGCTACAGTATCACTAACGCTATCACTCCTCTGTTTTACACACACTCATCTCTTCAAGCTTTATTGTCTCCCTGTGAACAAAGCACAAATATGCCCTCAACCCTGAATTAATACCAGAATTGGGGTCTTTCCCACATAGACTGAGGATGTAACTCCTCCTTATTTATTTAAATCTTGAAGTTGTGTTGTATGGGCATGTTAACTCCATGCTGTTTTAGAGTAATTTGATAGCAGCTTCTGTGAGCTGCCTGGGGAATTAGGATTCTGACTCCCCTTTAAGAATTTTACTGAGTGGCTCAAGGTTCCATGTAACTAGGACCATAGCCATTGGATATTTTATTTGAAGTTTGTAAACTATCTTTTGAATACAAGCTGTAAGTCTCCCTAGTTGACAGGTTTTAACTTGCTTATTTACATTTTCCCGGACACCTTTCTGGGTGAGGCAGAGCTGTGCTACAGCCCACAGCAGTGGTCTGCTAGGCTAGGGCAGCTAGCTGCCCAGTGAACCACTAGGCTCTGTAATCCAGCTATCAGTGTTTCGTTCTCTCCATCCTCCAGCACATTTAGGGAATACCCCAAGGTGCGGACATTAGGCAGTCCAGCTAATAAAAACTGGGGATCTCTGGAGAGCCCACACGACTGCAAATGTATCTGCTTCCAGCAGGAGTTCCTGATTTGAAAGGAAGTTCTTAAAGCAAATACAGCTGCAACAAAAACTGACCTTTGACTTCTCAGGCTCTGCACTAGGGAAAGTATAAAAGACAAGAGCCTCCAGCTTCCCTTGACCTCCATCTGACTCAGTGTGTCTGTGAGGGGGTTTCCAGAGGAGATGCCGTATAGTGCAGAAGACAGTAGGAAGATCTGCCTTCATGTAGGTGAGCATCGTCCCAAATGGAACACAGGTGGAGGATGAGAATTGCTTTGATTCCCAGAAGCTGAGACTCTGCTGCCCTTGAGTATAAGATCACCAATCAATGCAGTCTTGGAATTTATGGTGGTCCCTTATCACCCTGGTGTTCTTACGTCACTGGTGCCAGGCTGAGAGTCACAGTTTCCATAACTGTAACACTTGCATACTTGGACTCAGACATATTGCCAGCCTCTGGGTTGGCATATTGGGAATAGCTTGTTATTGCCCAGCCTCTGTAATAGGAAGATAAATTCCTAACAAATCACCTCTCTTATATCTATGTATCTAGCTCTGCCTAGCCTACTGATTTGTCTTTATACACTGGAAACAGGGCTTATTTTGCAGTGATGGGAATAAAATTAATTGTATATTTATCAAAAGTGAATGTATTCTACTTATATAATACATAGTAAATAGGATATATTTATATAATATATTGTATTATATACTGACAAATATAAAATATGTAGTATATTAGTAATAATAAATAAATATATAATTAATTAAATAGTGGTGATGTTCACACAACATTGTGTAACCACTAAAAGTCTATCAAATTGATACTTGTTAATGTTGGGCTTCATGTTCTGAGGAGACAACAGCTTGGAAGTTACTGAAGTGGTTCCTTAACACACAACACAAGGGCTAGACCTGTCTCAGAGGCATAGGGAGGCAGAATTGTTGGCATAAAGGCATTTTTTTCCAGCATTAAGATGTTTCAAGGCCATTAGCATCCCCAGGATGTGCTCACTGAACACCAGGTGCAGGGTGTGCCTTTTAAACATTTGCTGCTTGATATTTAGACTAATCATTCACTTTCATCATAATTTCATGTTCCTAACTAGTACTGATTCTAGCCCTCTTTGTATAATTTTATTCATTAAATTTCATTTATTCTTTAGTAGATTGGTTATTCACATCCTTTAGATTTCTATCAGCTGTGTTGCTTCTTCACACCTGTACAGGAATATGTCAACATGTGTTAGGAATTAGTCCTTCATCTTTCATAAAGAGTGCAAGTATTTCATAACTGCATTTATGAAGGTTCTTTCTGTCATGAAATGTATGTAAATTTGGATGTTAAAATGTGTCTCCCTTTTTATGTATAGCCTTTTACTTCTCTGGGCTTGGTTACAAAGACTTTCTTGACCTTTGGAAAGTGCCTGTACTTGTAAAGATTTCCTTGGAGATTTTTTTCTAATTTCATGTTTTGCTGAAACCATTATTTCATCTTGGTAATTTTTTTTCTAACATTTGTGAGAGAATTTGACCTCATAATTTTCCAGGTAGATCATTATGATATCACAACATCATTTTGAATATAAACTTTCTCCCCCACTGAATTGCAAGGGCACATATGCCCTGTGACAAATCCTATGTAAATTAAGTTCTGGATTCTCTTTTTGACAAAACTGCCAGCTTTTCTCATTCTATACTAACAATTTTAGTAGCTCTTATAGGCTGATATATTAATTTGAGGGAAATATAAAGTAAAAGGAAATTAAACATTTCTGGTAGAAGGCATATCATTCCTTTTATTCAGATTTTTTTCAGGTATTTTAATGAAAGGTTACTAAATTCTAATGCTTTTCATGCCTTTTTTTGGATTGTAGTGATGAGTATTTTTGTCTTAACTTTTTACTTCTTTTGGCAGTACTAGGCTTTACACTCAGAGTCTTATGTATCTTATTAGCTCAATTTTTGAAGGGGGATATTTCTTATTTTCTAGTCGCTCATTATTAAGACATTATTAAAAACAATGTGTACCTGCATATTTTTGTACAGTCAGTTAATGTACAACACTCTACCTCATTCATTTTGTAAGTTATTTTACTAGAAGATTCCATATCTGTAGATATGACATTTGCAAAGTAAATCTATCAAATATTTTTCAAATATTGGGTTTATTTCCTTGCCTTATATTAACAAGAACAGTATCTTGAAATTATATAATACTAAAACATATTATTTACAATGCAAACTATTCAATGAAGAGCTTTACATTTTGACTAAATCAAAGGAAGCAGTGAGTTCAAGAAGGGAACCCTAAAACAAAGGAAACTTTACTAATTAAAGTTATTTACAAATTTATCAAAAAAATTTAGGAATTTTTGGCCTTGAACTAAGGTATATCATAGATACTTTAAAAAGTTATATACCTTAGGCAAGCATGGTATACAAACATAATTAATTCCAGCTCTCTTTGTAGAAAGATCTTGAGATGTTGAGAATATACAATAATATACTGAGAGAGAGAGAGACAGAAACAGAGAGAGATAGAGACAGAGAGAGACAAAGAGTACATCTGGGCATATCTTTCCAGGCTGGTCATTACTGTAGCTAGTAAGGTTTATAGGTAGTAAAAACCTATCATGACTTTTCTACCCCCCAATAATCTGATACTGCCTTCCAGCCCTCTGAAAGCTAGGTCACAGTAGACAGGGCTTCCAGGCTGGTATAGTTTGATTTCTCCATATTCTGTGACTCAAGCATATGGTGTATTCAACAACAGACTCCAATTTTTTTTAAACCATGTAGTCCTGTCATCTGAAGAAGAAAACTAATTTAATTTTGCTACATAAAGAGGGGGTGACATAGCCCCTAATTAAGTTTCATGGAAATCCAATATTTGTTACCATAGCTTCATGGGCTAAATTATGTTGTGGCCTCCAAAATTGTCTACAAGAGAATGAAGGAGACCAAGTATGGAAAACAGGCCATAAAGTCTCAGACAACTTTAATATAAAATTTGCGTTAAATTTATACTGTACTGGAGGCATTTATTTTTACTACAGTGAAGTGTAATTTAACTGTGCTAGATATTTTTTTTAAAACCCATTTAACTTGCAGAAGGATAATATAAAAGTAAAGAAGGGATTCCATATTAAAACAATGGCAGTAACACGGAATAGTTACCATCATATTCTAAAGAAGCTGTTGTATGATTACTTGCTCTGCTGATCTGAGCAATAATTAATTCTCAGGTTTAATAACATACTCTCTTTTAACTATTTCTTTTTAGAGATGGTTTAATATAACTGCTTTTCTAATCCAGCTTTTGACCCTAACCAAATCCAGTGAAGTACAAAGACTATTAGCAAATGATACATAGTAGAAAACCAGCAGAAGAGACATAATTTCTGTTTTGTTATAGAAATCATTTCCATATACTCAGAAGATTCTTTGAGGTGCCAAGTTTCTATTGTATTTTTTCAAAATATAATAAAATATGAAAAGCATAAATCTTAATATCTTGGCTACTGAGAAAAGGTGGGATGGTGGATGTATTCCATGATGAATACATGACAGCCAGGAAAGAATTATGTTCAACACAGCAAATTCCCAATGCTAATGAGGAAAAGAGGAAAGGAGATCCCAATAATCTAGGAAACCAGAAAAAAATTCTCAGAGAAAATCAACCCACTATTACCATAAATATGAATGGCTTCAAGTCACCAATAAAAGAAGCAGAATGGCGAACAATAAGGGCTGATGAGAAGCCAAAGACAATGGCACTGGGTTTTGATCCTATTTCATGTTCTGACTTTGTGGGAGCCTTGTAAGTAAGGATGTTCACCTTCCTAGACCTGGATGGAGGGGGGAGGACCTTGGACTTTCCACAGGGCAGGGAACCCTGACTGCTCTTTGGACTGGAGAGGGAGGGGGAGAGGAGTGGGGGGGAGGGGGAGGGAAATGGGAGGCTGGGAGGAGGCGGGAATTTCTTTTTTTTTTCTTTCAATAAAAAAAAAGAAAGAAGAAGAGTCAGTTGTCTCTAAGAAACAAACACTGAGCAAAGACATCTGAAAACTGAATATCAAAGAACTAGGAGATTAAGAGCAGTTGCTTCTCTTATAAGGGAGCTCTTGTTTCTCTTGCAAGGGACCTGGGTTTGAGTCTAAGCACCCACATGGTGCCTCACAACCACTTGCACTCCAGTTCCAGGGAATCCAATGATCTCTTCTGACCTCCTGGGCTCCAAGAACACACATGGTACATACAATTAGGCAAAGCACTCATGCATAAATTATAATAAATAAATCTAATAGAAATTTTGTGTTTGTCTTGAAATGCCCTTTTTTCTACATCAATCTTGAAAGATACACTTTGCTGGGTATATCATTTTTGGTTCACAGTTATCTGCTTCCAAAGCTTGTACTATATCACTCCAAGTTTTCCTGATGAAACGTTCAAGATTATTCTGACATTCTCACCTTTGTATGTTAGCTGACATTTTGAATATCACATTTGTATTGATATAATGTTTGGTATGATGTCTTTACTTTGTATTTTGTATTATGATGACATGTCTGGTTATGTCTATTTCAGATTCCAAATGTCTCTTGTGTTTGAATGTCTACTTCATTCTTTGTGTTTTGAAAGTTTTCGGAAGTTTTCTGTTATAATTTGATTAAACAGTGTTTCTGTTCACTTCGACTTTATGTTTCTTTGTCTTTCCACAAATTCTTAGGCTTAACTTTCTTAATATAACATATATTCTTTGTTGTCTTAGTGTTTTATTGCTGTGAAGAGACACCATGACCATAGCAAGTCTTTATTTATTTATTTATTTATTTATTTATTAAAGATTTCTGTCTCTTCCCTGCCACCGCCTCCCATTTCCCTCTTCCTCCCCCAAACAAGTCCCCCTCCCTGGTCAGTCCAAAGAGCAATCAGGGTTCCCTGCCCTGAGGGAAGTCTAAGGACCACCCACCTCCATCCAGGTCTAGTAAGGTGAGCATCCAAACTGCCTAGGCTCCCACAAAGCCAGTACGTGCAGAAGGATCAAAAACCCATTGTCATTGTTCTTGAGTTCTCAGTAGTCCTCATTGTTCGCTATGTTCAGCGAGTCCAGTTTTATCCCAGGCTTTTTCAGACCCAGGCTATAGCAAGTCTTATAAGGGAAAACATTTTCACTGGGGGCTGACTTACAGTTTCAGAGGTTTAGTCCATTATTACCATGACAAGAAGCACAGCAGCATGCAGGCAGATGTGGTACTAGAGAAGGAGTTGAGAGTTCTATATTTTGATCCAAAGGCATTAGGAGACTGTGTGCCACACTGGGCATAATTTGAGCAAATAAGATCTCAAAGCCAGCCTTCAAAGTGACACACTTCTTCCAATTAGGAGGTGTAGTGCTTCCTAATAGTTTCACTCCCTATGGGTTAAACATTCAATCCCAGTAGTCTACGGAGGCCATTCCTACTCAAACCCCCACAGTTGTCTTCCTTAATTTCTTTTCTGCATGCATGTATGAATGTATTAATGTTTCCACTTTGCTGTCCATTCCTGAAATTCATTTTTAAAGGATGAAAATACTATTCTCCTGCTGAAAAAGACAAAAACTGATGGTGAATTATTTTAAAGTTTTAAGGGAAAGTTTCAATGCATTATAGAGAGTAGAAATGGAGGGTCAGTAAAATGTCTCCGTGGGTTAAAGCACTTCCTGCTAAGCCCAGCAACATAAATTCAATTCCCAGGACTCACATAGTTGGAAGAAAAACAAAGAAACCAACCAACAAAACAACTCCTACAAATCTTCATCTGACCTCCACATACAGGACATGGCATGTTCAAACCCACAACCATAATACACATAATAAATAAGCAAGCAAATCCATGCATAAATAAAATAACAACTATATAAAGGAAAAACTAGAAAAGGATGGGAAGGAATATCACTTTATGAAGTCAGTATTATCCTCATACCCAAACCAGATAAAGACACAACAAAGAAGAAAACCACAGTACGATTTCCCAGATGAGCATAGCTGCAAAAATTACTGATAAAATAAATGTATAGAAATTGGCTTTAGGAGAAAATTAAGAAAATGATACATCATCACAAAATGGACTAGATAGGAGACACAAAGTTCATTCAATATATGCAAATTAATAGATGAAACACTTCAGATAAAAAAATTTCAGAGCAGAAATCACTGAGCATGCTGGCACATGCATTTAATCACAGTGCCTTGGAAGCAGAGACAGGCAAACACCTGGGAATTCAAGGCCAGCCTGGCCTAGACAGTGAGTTTCAGGCTAGTTAGTGTCATATAGTAAGACCTTATCTCAAAAAAAATGAGAGAAATCACATAATCATTTTATAGATGCAGGAAAAAAAAACATTTGACTAAGTTCAACATGAGTTCTTGATACTGTCTTGGAGACATTAAAACTAGATTACTCATGTCTTAAAAACAACAATAGCTATATACAACAAATATATCCATCCAACACTCTAGTAAATGGGCAAAAATGAGAACATTTCTGGAAAGACTGAGAGTAAGACATAAATGCCCATTCTTTACTCAACCATGCTTGAATTCTTAAGAGAAAAGGAGCCATGTTTTGGAGACATGATTCTATGTTTAAAAGATCCTACAGAATCTACAAGAAAACTCAGATCTGATAAACACTTCTATGGGAGGGGAATACTTAATCAATATGCAAAAATCAGTTCATCTTGGTGATGAAGAGATGTCTCAATGGTTAAGACTGTTTATTAATTTTCCAGCAGACTTCATTTCAATCTCCAACACCTAAATTAGATAGTTCAAAACTAATTCAGTTCAAGTGATCTGATACCCTCTTCTGACCCTAAGGGGCACCCACACAAGCATGGTACACACTCATACACACATGCAGACACATAATAAAAAATAGAATATTTTAAATAAATCAGTAGCCCTCATATATATGCAGACAATGAACTATCAGAGAAAGAATTTAGGAAAAGAATTTTATTCATATTAGCTCAAAAGACAAACATGTACCTAGGAGTAACTAATCTAACAAAGAAAGTGAAATACCTCTGTACTGAAAATATTAAGATTTTGAAAGAGTAAAACAATACAAATATTACATGATACAAAGGTTTTTTATTTTCTGGTTGCATAATTAATATTGTTAATTACTCTGCACATTCTTTGTGATTCGTATCAGAAGCTCAGTGTGATTCTCCATAGCACAAGAAAAAAGCAATCCATGAGTTTATATAGAATTACAAAAGATGACAGATAGGCAAAGAAACCTTAATGAGAAAGAACACAACTGGCAGGATCGCAATGTCTGAATCAAGTTATACCACAGAGCTATAATGAGAAAAGAAGATTTCTGCCACCATAAAACAGACAATTAGACCAATGGAGCAAAAGGAACAAAAATGATCAACAATGATATTCCCATCTAACATAACAAAGGAGGTAAAAGCATGATTTAGGAAAAACATAGTCTACTCAACAAATGCTGCTGCTAAATCTGGCTATCTGCCTGTAAGAGAGTGGAATTCAATCCATATCTTTCACTCCATACAAACACTAGTATGGCATGAATCAGACACTTTTATTTAAAACTCTGAAGTGCTAGATGAAGGCATGGGGAATGCACTTTAAGGTATGTTTAGACAAGAATCTCCTGAACAAAACTCCAATGGCACAGAAACTTTACTCACAAAGCAACAAATGGGACTACTTATAATTTAAAAAGATTCTACAAAGCAATATAAGTTATCAGTAGAATAAACAAACTGCTCAACTACATTTCAGACAAAGGACTGATATCCAGAATTTGCAAACATACACCACACACACATACACACATACGCAAATACACACACACACACACACACACACACACACAAACCTGTCAATCAACAAATGTTCTAATGAAATGGACAGACTGTTTTCTAAGGAAGAAGCACAAATGGCCTCTATGTGTTGTTTCTTTTAATGTTCCACATACCTACACTTCAGGGGAATGCAAATTAAAGCTATTTTGGGATACCAACTCAAATGGCTTTCATTGAAAAGAATCTGATAATAAATGCTGGTTGAATGTGGGAAAGGAGAGTCCCTTATCCACCGCTAGTGGAAATGCAAACTAGTACAGCTGCAATGGAAATTAGTTTGAATGTTTCTCAAAAAAATTAAAAATAGAACTTTCATATGACTCCTGAACACATACCCAAATGATTCTGTGTCCTACCACAGAGATAACTTGTATATCCACGTTTATTGCTGCTCTATGCATGATAGGAAATCGATGAAACCAGGCTAGCGAGCTATCAATTTACAAATGGATAATCGAAGTGTGGTATATGCAAACAATGGAACTTTACACAGATTTAAGGAAAAATAAATTATGAAAATGGCAGAAAAAAATGAATGGATCTGGATGATAAAATATTGAGCAAGGTGACAAAACTTCAAAAGACCCAAAACTTTTTTCATCATATTCTGACATTAGCCTGTGTTTTCTCTATCATATGTAGATACTAACTTGTAATATATATATAATACATGTGTGATTTTGTATGCATATAAGTGGGTAAATATGTAGGTAAAGCCTAAAATAATTGAGAGAAGATGAAGAAAAGCCAAAAGTCATGATCAGGAGGGAGAAGGGGCCTAGGGAAATGGATACAAGGGACGTGAAAGAGGAAGAGACCAGAGGAAGGAAGTTGTGGGTAGAGGGTTCATTAAGAGTAGTATGAGGCATTGGGAGGGGAGAGACGCCATCTGCTGCATCAACACCTGAGACTTTACAATAATTTATAATTTGTGAATACGATTTCACACAAGAATAGCAATTGTAACTTGGAAAAAAAGATTAGCACAGGGGCAGAGGAGATAAGGAGAATAATCTACTCAAACACTCTTTCAAAATGCCATGATGGTATCTAATGAATTATATGCTACCTTAAACTTTTTAATCCATTTCTAACAATAAATAAGTTGGTTTCATCTCAGAGAGTCATGGTTGGTTTGGCATATACAAATCAGCAAGTACAATTCAGCACATAAACAGATTTAATGACCAGGACAACATAATCATAGCAACGCTGGCTCCCTTACAATACTGCTTTTTGATGGCTTCTTTGCCTTTCTGTTGACTGAATCTGAGAAAACACTTCCCTAGGCACTAATCTCAGCGCAGGCAACTCCTTCCCCAGCATTCCCAGTGTCGTCTCTTTGTTCAAATAACTTTACTTTTATTAGCTGCATCCTCTGATGGGTCTTGTTCTCAAAGCATCTCATCTGTTGTTTCAATGCTGAGGTCAAGGTTTCTCTAATGCTTTCTCCACACTCACTATGAAATTTTAAACTCTCTCTTGCTCCTTCTCTGTCTAAAGTGAACATTCTCTTTGTGTCTTCCCACTGTATTTGCTCCTCTTTCCATTAGATACCTGAGTCAGAGCCATGAGCAGTAATTATGCAACATCCTGAATGCCATGCTGTTTGGGAATTTCCTAAGCTAAAAGGAAATGTTTGCTTTTGAAATCTTTCAGATTCTTAGACTTGTTAATGAAAGAATTTATGAATGGACTCAGAAGAAAACTGAAGAACAATCTTGTTCATTGAGGGAAAAAGCAACAAGGCAGGACAGCTGTAAATGTTGGTCTCCGCTGGAGAAGGGAGAAAGCTATGCTGTTTGCAAGCAGCTGAGGGGGCTAAAAATGTGTTTTAATTTTTAATTACAGTGTTTAAGAGATCTAGAAAATAAAAATGCCTCTCACCTGTAAGCCCCACTTGCCCAAGGACAGATGAATTCCTGGAATGTGGGGAGACGGTTGTTCATATGAGGCATAAACCGAGTGTTTTCACGTCTGTAAACAGACTTGGTTGCACCAACTGCACAGGATGAGCTCTTGATCACATGTAGGCAGGAGGTACATAGGCTGACGGCATGTCAGGATGTATGCTTGTCCCATGTAAACAAAGGCAGAATGAAGATAGTAATAAAGATCTCACTATTCTAACTCGTGGTCATTCTCTGGGAATTCCGGATATGGACCTGGCCAGTGTCCATCATCCTGGCCAGTTTTTAATAAAGTTTGCCTCAAAGTTGGCTCAAAAATTTTGGTAGTGGTTTATTCTTCATTAGTGGGATTAACACAACCACGCAGTAGACAAGAATCAAGAGGAGATGGTAACTTTAGAGAAAAGGGAGTAAGAAACCCCAGAGTGTTTGGTAAATCATGCCTGAGCTTTGTTTATTACCGCCCCCCCCCCTCAGAAAAAGGAGAAAGAAGGGAAAGAAAAGTTTTGCATTTCTGAATAAATAAGAAAAGTGGGCAGGTTGTAGGAGTCGAACAGCTCAGATGAGAATAGTTTAGTTTAAAAATTATATATATATATATATATATATGTGTGCGTGTGTGTGTGTGTGTGTGTGTGTATTCTATTTATCATCTGTCTGTCTTTCTATTTATCTTACCAGAATTTAAATAATTAATTGTATGCTTTCTTGTGGCTTTTTAATTCATCCATATTATCATTTTACCTACCCTCCTCCTCTCTTTTTTATTTATTCCTGTATTTATTCCCATATTTCAAATGTTTTATTGTGAAATAAAATAAAATATCTCAAAATATATAATTTTCAGATCAGTCATTATTAATATAATTCAGTTTTTGTTATGTTTATTTTATTAGTGGTATTTTAGAATCTCATTAAAATATCATATTTGTTTACTTAAAAGCTCTCGAAAATTCAAGTTTCCAAAAGAAGAAATGCAAATCAATGTCTATTATAGTGGTCTTTGGATAGCAATGTAGTCAGAGGTTCATTTAGGAAAAATGGACACTAAGTTTCAACTCTGCTTTGGTCCTGAGTTTCAAGCTATATTTGCTGTTGGCTTTAGGCTTGGCCTGAGACCAATAAATAACCATAGCTCCAGCCTATCATGCACTCATGATCTTAAATGCAGAAGAAATAGGTAAATATTTTCCCTTCAGCCCCAATAGCATCATGCTGAGAATCAACAGCTTAGTTTGTAATCATGTTAATCTTAAATATGATCAACAGGATGGATTGTGTTGAAGGATTTAGATCAAGCGTGGCTCCACCTGAAAATAACCAACCACAGACAACTGCGTGGGCTGAGAGAGGGGAAATGAGGGCCAGGCTCTAAAGAGCACTAGCTGCCTTGGGAAGGTAGTAAAACCTCTACAGCCTTCCAGATAATCACTCTTGCTAGCTTCATTGCCAACACGTGCAGAGCCCTGATTAGATTTAAGAACAGGTATTTCAGTTCCAATACCAGCTCTTCCCTGTACTTTGTGATAATTACTCGCTGTACGTCATAACTGCATCTTATTTAAAGTAAACTTGTAATAATACCTTTCTTTTTTTATTTTTTTTTAATTTATTTATTTATTAAGGATTTCTGCCTCGTCCCCACAACCGCTTCCCATTTCCCTCCCCCTCCCCCGATCAAGTCCCCCCCCCCCCCTCATCTGCTCGAAGAGCAATCAGGGTTCCCTGACCTGTGGGAAGCCCAAGGAATGCCCACCTCTATCCAGGTCTCGTAAGGTGAGCATTCAAACTGCCTAGGCTCCCACAAAGCCAGTACGTGCAGTAGGATCAAAAACCCACTGCAATTGTTCTTGAATTCTCAGTATTCCTCATTGTCCGCTATGTTCAGCTAGTCCGGATTTATCCCATGCTTTTTCAGACCTAGGCCCGCTGGCCTTGGTGAGATCCCAATAGAACATCCCCATTGTCTTAGTGTGTGGGTGCACCCCTCGTGGTCCTGAGTTCCTTGCTCGTGCTCCGTCTCCTTCTGCTCCTGATTTGGACCTTGAGATTTCTGTCCGGTGCTCCCGTGTGGGTCTCTGTCTCTGTCTCCTTTCATCGCCTGATGAAGGTTAATATTCCTGAGGATGCCTATGTGTTTGTCTTTGGATTCACCTTATTTAGCTTCTCTAGGAACATAAATTATAGGCTCAATGTCCTTTATTTATGGCTAGAAACCAAATATGAGTGAGTACATCCCATGTTCCTCTTTTTGGGTCTGGCTTACCTCACTCAGGATAGTATTTTCTATTTCCATCCATTTGTATGCAAAATTCAAGAAGTCCTTGTTTTTTACTGCTGAGTAATACTCTAATATGTATATATTCCATACTTTCTTCATCCATTCTTCCATTGAAGGGCATCTAGGTTGTTTCCAGGTTCTGGCTATTACAAACAATGCTGCCATGAACATAGTTGAGCATATACTTTTGTTGTATGATAGGGCCTCTCTTGGGTATATTCCCAAGAGTGGTATTGCTGGATCCAGGGGTAGGTTGATCCCGAATTTCCTGAGAAACCGAAACACTGCTTTCCAGAGTGGTTGCACGAGTTTGCATTCCCACCAGCAATGGGTGAGTGTACCCCTTTCTCCACAACCTCTCCAGCAAAGGCTATCATTGGTGTTTTTTATTTTAGCCATTCTGACAGGTGTAAGGTGGTATCTTAAAGTTGCCTTGATTTGCATTTCCCTGATCGCTAAGGAAGTTGAGCATGACCTTAAGTGTCTTTTGGCCATTTGAAGTTCTTCTGTTGAGAATTCTCTGTTCAGATCAGTGCCCCATTTTATAATTGGGTTGATTAGCCTTTTACGGTCTAGTTTCTTGAGTTCTTTATATATTTTGGAGATCAAACCTTTGTCAGTTGCAGGGTTGGTGAAGATCTTCTCCCAGTCAGTGGGTTGTCTTTTTGTCTTAGTGACAGTGTCCTTTGCTTTACAGAAGCTTCTCAGCCTCAGGAAGTCCCATTTATTCAAAGATGCCCTTAGTGTCTGTGCTGCTGGGGTTATACATAGGAAGTGGTCTCCTGTGCCCATGTGCTGTAGAGTACTTCCCACTTTCTCTTCTATCAGGTTCAGTGTGTTCGGACTGATATTGAGGTCTTTAATCCATTTGGATTTGAGTTTTGTGCATGGTGATAGATATGGATCTATTTTCATTCTTCTACAGATTGACATCCAGTTTTGCCAGCACCATTTGTTGAAGATGCTCTCTTTTTTCCATTGTATACTTTTAGCTCCTTTATCGAAGATCAGGTGTTCATAGGTTTGTGGGTTAATGTCAGGGTCTTCTATTCGATTCCATTGGTCGACTTCTCTGTTTTTATGCCAATACCAAGCTGTTTTCAATACTGTAGCTCTGTAATAGAGTTTGAAGTCAGGGATGGTAATGCCTCCAGACAAACCTTTATTGTATAAGATTGTTTTGGCTATCCTGGGTTTTTTGTTTTTCCATATAAAGTTGATTATTGTCTTCTCCAGATCTGTGAAGAATTTTGATGGGATTTTGATGGGGATTGCATTGAATCTATAGATTGCTTTTGGTAGAATTGCCATTTTTACTATGTTGGTCCTCCCAATCCAAGAGCAAGGGAGGTCTTTCCATTTTCTGGTGTCTTCTTCAATTTCTTTCTTCAAAGACTTATAGTTCTTGTCAAGTAGATCTTTCACTTCCTTGGTCAGGGTTACCCCAAGGTATTTTATGCTATTTGTGGCTATCGTGAAAGGTGATGCTTCTCTGATTTCCCTCTCTGCTTCCTTATCCTTGGTGTATAGGAAGGCAACTGATTTTTTGGAGTTGATCTTGTATCCTGCCACGTTACTAAAGCTGTTTATCAGCTGTAGGAGTTCTTTGGTAGAATTTTTGGGGTCGCTTATGTACACTATCATATCATCTGCAAATAACGAAAGCTTAACTTCTTCCTTTCCAATACGAATCCCCTTGATCTCCTTATGTTGTCTTATTGCTATTGCTAGAATTTCAAGCACTATATTGAAGAGGTATGGCGAGAGTGGACATCCTTGTCGTGTTCCTGATTTTAGTGGGATGGCTTTGAGTTTTTCTCCGTTTAATTTAATGTTAGCTGTTGGCTTGCTGTAAATAGCTTTTATTATATTTAGGTAGGACCCTTGTATCCCTATTCTCTCCAAGACCTTTATCATAAAGGGGTGTTGAATTTTGTCGAATGCTTTTTCCACATCTAGTGAAATGATCATATGGTTTTTTTCTTTCAGTTTATTTATATGGTGGATTACATTGATAGATTTGCGTATGTTGAACCAGCCCTGCATCTCTGGGATGAAGCCTACTTGATCATAATGGATAATTTTTCTTATGTGTTCTTGGATTCGGTTTGCCAGTATTTTATTGAAGATTTTTGCGTCGATGTTCATGAGTGAGATCGGTCTGTAATTCTCTTTCTTGGTTCGGTCTTTTTGTGGTTTTGGTATCAGGGTAACTGTAGCTTCATAAAAGGAATTTGGCAATGACTCTTCTGATTCTATATTGTGAAATACCTTAAGGAGTATAGGTATTAATTCTTCTTGGAAGTTCTGGTAGAATTCTGCATTGAAACCATCTGGTCCTGGGCTTTTTTTCGAAGGGAGATTTTTGATAACCATTTCTAATTCTTCGCGAGAAACCGGTCTATTTAGATCATTCACCTGGTCTTGGTTTAGCTTTGGTATATGATACTTATTTAAAAAAATGTCCATTTCTTTTGTATTTTCCAGTTTTGTGGCATACAGGCTTTTGTAGTAAGATCTAATGATTTTCTGAATTTCCTCTGTGTCTGTGGTTATGTCCCCCTTTTCATTTCTGATCTTATTTATTTGCGTGTTCTCTCTCTGTCGTTTAATTAGTTTGGATAGGGGTTTGTCGATCTTGTTGATTTTCTCCAAGAACCAGCTTTTTGTTTCATTGATTCTTTGGACTGTTTTCTGTGTTTCTATTTTGTTGATTTCAGCCCTCAGTTTTATTATTTCCAGTCTTCTACTTCTCCTGGGCGCGTCTGCTTCTTTTTTTTCTAGAGCTTTCAGGTGTGTTTTTAAGTCCCCAATGTATGCATTCTCCGTTTTCTTTAAGTGGGCACTTAGTGCTATGAACTTTCCTCTTAGCACTGCTTTCATTGTGTCCCATAGGTTTGAGTATGTTGTCCCTTTATTTTCATTAAATTCAAGGAAGACTTTAATTTCTTTCTTGATTTCTTCCTTGACCCAGGTGTGGTTCAGTAGTTGACTGTTCAGTTTCCATGTGTTTGTTGGTTTTTTGGGGGCAGCGTGGTTGTTGCCTTCTAACTTTAATCCGTGATGATCTGATAAGACACAGGTGGACACTGATATTTTTTTGTATCTGTGGAGGTTTCCTTTGTTTCCGAGTATGTGGTCAATTTTTGAGAAGGTTCCATGAGCTGCAGAGAAGAAGGTATATTCTTTCCTATTTGGGTGGAATGTTCTATAGATGTCTGTTAAGTCCATTTGCTTCATTACCTCCAATAATTCTCTTAATTCTCTATTAGGTTTCTGTCTGATTGACCTGTCCCTTGGAGAGAGAGGTGTGTTGAAGTCTCCTACTACTAGTGTGTGTGGTTTGATGTCTGCCTTGAGTTCTAGTAATATTTCTTTTACATAAGTAGGTGCTTTTATATTGGGGGCGTATATATTCAGGATTGAGACGTCCTCCTGATGAATTGTTCCTGTTATGAGTATAAAGTGACCGTCTCGGTCTCTTCTGATTGATTTTAGTTTGAAGTCAGTTTTGTTAGAAATTAGTATGGCCACACCTGCTTTTTACTTAGGACCATTTGCTTGCAACACCTTTTCCCAACCCTTTACTCTGAGTAGGTGCCTGTCTTTGTGGTTGAGATGTGTTTCTTGCAAACAGCAGAATGTTGGATCCTGTTTTCGTATCCAATCTTTTAGCCTGTGCCTTTTTATAGGTGAATTGAGCCCATTAATATTAAGTGATATTAATGACCAGTGGTTGTTTACTCCGGTTATTCTTATTGCTTTTGGTAGTAGAGATTGTGTGTCTCCTTTCTTTGAGATGTGCTCGTGAAGGGTCATTAGATGCCTGGGTTATTGTAGGCAGTGTTGGCAGTGTTGGATTCCTTGGGTTGCGATTTTCCTTCTATTACTTTCTGTAGGGCTGGATTTGTGGCTACGTATTGTTTAAATTTGTTCTTATCCTGGAATGTCTTGTTTTCTCCGTTGATAGTGAACGATAGCTTGGCTGGGTATAGTAGTTTGGGTTTGCATCCATGGTCTCTTAGCTTCTGCAGAACCTCTATCCAGGACCTTCTGGCTTTCACAGTTTCCATCGAGAAGTCGGGTGTAAGTCTGATCGGTTTACCTTTATAAATTACTTGCCCTTTTTCTTTTGCAGCTCTTAATATTCTTTCTTTAACCTGTATATTTTGTGTTTTGATTATTATATGGCGAGGAGATGTTTTTCTTTGATCCAGTCTGTTTGGTGTTCTGTATGCTTCTTGAATATTTAAATGAATATCTTTCTTTAAGTTGGGAAAGTTTTCTTCCATAATTTTGTTGAAAATATTTTCTGAGCCTTTGAGCTGTGACTCTTCTCCTTCTTCTATTCCTATTATTCTTAGGTTTGGTTTTTTTATTGTGTCCCATAGTTCCTGAATGTTTTGTGTTGAGAATTTGTTGGCTTTGCTGTTTTCTTTGATCTGTTCGTTTATTTTCTCTATGGTGTCCTCAGCATCTGAGAGTCTTTCTTCTAGCTCTTGTATTCTATTGATTATGCTTGTTTCTGTAGACTCTGCTCGTTGGCCTAGATTTTCCATATCCAGCTGGTCCTCAGTTTGTATTTTCTTCTTTGCCTTCATTTCAGTTTTCAATTCTTGAACTGTTTCCATTACCTGTTTGATGGTTTTTTCTTGGTTTCCCAGGGTATCATGTACGTATTTACTCATTTCTTCAAACTTTTTGTTATACTTCTCATCCATTTCTATAAGGGCATTTTTTACATGTTGTTTAAGGGACTCTATTATCTTCATAAAGTCGATTTTTTTTCCACTTCTTCTGTGTTAGGTTGTTCAAATACTTCTGTTGTAAGATCATTGGGTTCTGATGTTTTCATGTTGTTTTTCAGATTATTGGGTGAGTTCTTGCCTTGGCGCCTGCCCATCTCCTCCTATTGATCCTATCCAATGGATCCTTTAGAAACCGGATCAGGTTTCCCTGCTGGCCAAGGGCTCCGCTTACAAAATGCCCTCTCTCTCTTTCGTGGTTCCTGCTGCAGGCCAAGAACCCTCTCACCCCTCCGAAGGATCTTCAGGACAGGACCAGGCTCCCCTTGTGCCAGTGACCTGGCCAAGCAAAGGCCTACCTCTTTGATTCAATTGTAGTAGGGCGATCTGCTCTCCTTATTGCACGCCTGTCCCAGCCGCTTGGGTCTGGCCGCAGCTCAGCCGCGTCTGGCGCCGCCGCCTTGCTGCCACCGCTGCGCTGCGCCGTGTCTGGCGCCGCCGCCGCTGCGCCTCTGTGCGTCTGGCGCCGCCGCTGCTGCGCCTCTGTGCGTCTGGAGCCGCCGCTTCTGCGCCTCTGTCTCTTTTTTTTTTTATTTATTTATTTTTATTGCGAAAAGAAGAAAAAAAAACATAAACAAAAAACAAGTTTCCACCTCCTCCCAGCCTCCCATTTCCCTTCCCCTCCTCCCACAATTCTCCCCCTCCTCCCACCCTTCTCCCCCTCCTCCCACCCTTCTCCCCCTCCCCCCACTCCTCTCCCCCTCCCTCTCCAGTCCACAGAGCAGTCCTGGTTCCCTGCCCTGTGTTAAGTCCTAGGTCCTCCCCCCTCCGTCCATATCTAGGAAGGTGAACATCCAAACTGGCTAGGCTCCCACAAAGCCAGCACATTAAGTAGGATCAAAACCCCCTGCCATTGTCCTTGGTGTCTCATCAGCCCTCATTGTTCGCCATGTTCAGAGAGTCCGGTTTTATCCCATGCTTTTTCGGTCACAGTCCAGCTGGCCTTGGTGAGCTCCCCGTAGATCAGCTCCACTGTCTTAGTGGGTGGATGCACGCCTCGTGGTCCCGAATTCTTTGCTCATGTTCTCCCTCCTTCTGCTCCTCCTTGGGACCTTGGGAGCTCAGTCCAGTGCTCCTGTGTGGGTCTCTGTCTCTATCTCTATCCATCACCAGATGAAGATTCTATGATGATATGCAAGATATTCGTCAGTATTGCTCTAGGATAGGGTCATTCCAGGTTCCCAATCCTCAGCTGCCCAAGCCAATGGAATCGTATAGAAGACCCGGATTTTATCCCACAAACCTATGAACACCTCATTTTCGATAAAGGAGCTAAAAGTATACAATGGAAGAAAGAAAGCATCTTCAACAAATGGTGCTGGCACAACTGGATGTCAACCTGTAGAAGAATGAAAATAGACCCATATCTCTCACCGTGCACAAAACTCAAGTCCAAATGGATTAAAGACCTCAATATCAGTCCGAACACACTGAACCTGATAGAAGAGAAAGTGGGAAATACCCTACAACAGATGGGCACAGGAGATCGCTTCCTATGTATAACCCCAGAAGCACAGACATTAAGGGCAACATTGAATAAATGGGACCTACTTAAACTGAGAAGCTTCTGTAAAGCAAAGGACATGGTCACTAAGACACAAAGGCAACCTACTGACTGGGAGAAGATCTTCACCAACCCCGCAACAGACAAAGGTCTGATCTCCAAAATATATAGAGAACTCAAGAAACTAGACTTTAAAATGCTAATTAACCCAATTAAAAAATGGGGCACTGAACTGAACAGAGAATTCTCAACAGAAGAAGTTCAAATGGCCAAAAGACACTTAAGGTCATGCTCAACTTCCTTAGCAATCAGGGAAATGCAAATCAAAACAACTTTGAGATATCATCTTACACCTGTCAGAATGGCTAAAGTAAAAAACACCAAGGATAACCTTTGCTGGAGAGGCTGTGGAAGAACGGGTACCCTCACCCATTGCTGGTGGGAATGCAATCTTGTGCAACCACTGTGGAAGTCAGTTTTTCGGTTTCGCAAGCGAATAATACCTTTCTTAAAGGCAAGTGTAGATCAAATTAAAATTACATGGGAAACACTTAATACATCTGTGATGGATAGAAGGGCACAGTAATTAAGATTTGAGGGCTAATGCAGGACCACCTTTCCGTTGACTTTTCCTGTGAGCATCCTCTCTGATCACTGGACTAACAATGTCATTGTCTGAGAAACAGAAGCCAGTGAGGGGAGATGAAGGTAGTTGCAGAAACTCCCTTTGCCCCATTGAAGTCTGAATTGGACTGATGAAAAGCAGGAACGTTGTGCATTCTAGGAGACTTCCTGTGCCTTTCAACTTAACTCCATGTTTTTTTATTTGCTAAAGTATGGATTTATGCAACGGAACTACGCTTTACACAACTTAGTTTTCTCCACAGTGAGCAACAAATCAAGGACTAAATTTTGTTTTAGATACTTAGTAATTGCCAAAATAAGGACTCAACCAATGAGTTCCTCCTCCCCGCTCCCCTCCCCGTCCCCAGTCGGAGAGTATTTACAACTCTCCACATTTCTCTCATCTTCTTCCAAAATCCACATCTACCAGAAAACACACACATCCTTCCAAGGAAAGAAACAGCCTTTGGGTTCCTCGAGAAAAATATGTTTATGAGAAAACCTGCCAGTGAGGGTAGACTAGGTCACCACACTTCCTGTATAACCGTCAGAACACCATAAGGTGGCAAAATGTCAAACTCTTACCTTCCTCTGCTCTGGCGTGTTTGTTGTGGGTTTTGAATGTTTGCTCAGGTTTAGGGAAACCCACTTAAAATAGCACCTGTACAGTCATGTCTAAGAGCAATTGAGAAGGCACAGTGCAGTTCTACGTGTTTGGAGTTTCTAAAACAGTTTATTATTTGATTGTATTTGAGAAATTCCATCACAAAAGAAATACTGCCCAGTTTCCGTGACATGCCCTGTGTTTTGCTATTATTACTGGTAGAAGAAAATGGTATTTATTCATCCACCTGCTAGCAGCTAGACTATACAATTAACATTTTTAAAAATCAGCCACTGGAGCCAGAGAAAAGGATTAATTGTTAAGAGCACTTTCTGTTCCAAAACCCATGGCATTATAATCATTCATAACTCCAGTTCCAGGGGATCTGACACCCTCTCCTGACTTCTTCTAGCACCAAGCATGCACACGGTTCACATACATACATATAAACAAAACACTCATACGCAAAATCTTTTTTAGACAAATGTAAATCTTTAAGTATATTTTTCTTAAGTACCGTGGATAGCTAACCAAATATTCACTTGAAAAACCATTTAGACACAGAAGATACTAGCAAATCTTATGTAAAAAAAAAAAATACTGGCAACAGGGCTTTGAGTATTGGTCAGAGTATCCAGAGTCACCGTGATTGTTCTTGTCTAGTTGTGCTACATGAGGATGTTTAAAAAAATAATCACTTAGCATCACACTTAAAAATCAAATCATATGTATTAGATATAATATATTTTAACTTTTGGGTCTTTAGTTGCCCATAATAGCTTCAGCCAGTTACTTATATAATTGGTTGAGTGTAAAATTTTTATACAATTCACGTGGAAATGCACTAAGTAGCCTAAATTACATAAATAATTCACCTAATATGTTGTTATTAAATTTTGAACTAGTTACTTTTTATTCTATGTTATTTTTGTTCTAGGAAAACTTGGAGTCAAAGTGCTGGAGAAATTGGCTTAACTGGGAAGCATGAAATTGAGACTGAAGAGAATTAGTCCAGAGCATGATTCCAGGAGGAAGGGAAGTATTTATGTATGGAAGCATAGTAACACAACCTGGGCCCATCCAGCAACCCTCCTGGCACTAGCGGAACTCTCTGAATCACTGTCTGCCAACTTGGCTGAAGGCTCAACTACTTCTGCTTTAGAAATGTGTGTTCCTCGCCGGGCGATGGTGGCGCACGCCTTTAATCCCAGCACTTGGGAGGCAGAGGCAGGCGGATCTCTGTGAGTTCGAGACCAGCCTGGTCTACAGAGCTAGTTCCAGGGTAGGCTCCAAAGCCACAGAGAAACCCTGTCTCGAAAAAGCAAAAAAAAAAAAAAAATAAAGAAAGAAAGAAAGAAAGAAAGAAATGTGTGTTCCTTTGTTAAGCATTCTCAGTGACCATTTGTGGGATACGTGATTCCCTGATGAATCTTTAAGGGCATAATTTGTCTTTAGTACAAAAGGGAGAAATGGATATGTCAGTAAGCCAAGGGATACCACATTGATTTGGTCACTTCTGGTGTCAGCTTAGTTTCCTGAGGCGAGTGTGACTGACAATTAGACATGGAGAGCAAAGAGAATTTAACTGAGGAAGAAGTACCTGCATGGGAATAGGGGAGAAAGAACAATCTTTGGCACCATCTTTCTGATGGTCGTTACAGTTGATTATTTCCCCAGATGGAATGAAGTCTCAGCAAGAATTCCTGTCCATAGAGACATGGCCTTTTCTGCCCAGGGGAGGAGATTCTACAGGAATGTTCTGGTACATTCCAGAAAAGACAACAGAATGTGTGACAGACTGCAATAGGAAAATAACAAATGTGGTTTGATTTTGGACTATTACTTCACACCTTATGAGCCAATATTTGTGCAGACTTAGTGGAGGGGAAGTATTTGGGAAGACCAGAGGCAGAAAGAGTAGGAGAGGAAGAACGAGAAACTAGGCTGACTTCATCTTGGCCCTGGGAGCCATTTTAAGACTCCAGCTAAGTTAAGTTTTACTGTAAAACTTATGTTTCTGTTTCTCAGAATTGGACTATGCCCCTATGAACACAGAATGATTTATAATAAATATTCCAGGAAGATTTCCTTAACTGCAATCTGTAACCAGGACTGCTTGTAAATATCTCCCACCTTATAGTTTTGCCTTATAAAAGAGGCTTGAAAATTCGGCTCAGGGCTGCTCTCTGGAACCTCATCTTAGGATGAGACAGCCGCTCAACTTTCTTTGCTTCTATTGGCCGTAATTTGTGGTTGGTGGCCTTTAATCTCATTTGGTGAGATTAACATTTGGAGGCTCCAGCAAGAAAAGACTCCTACCCAAATTCAGAAACCCTATCCTCTTGGACTGAAGCCCCACTTCCTTGGGGATGCACACCTTGATGGACACAATTTCATTTAAGGGGGTCACCCAAGCAAATGGCCTCATCATCAGGAAACCAGCAAGCATTTGTCTGGAGAGGCCTCCATTGGTAAGCCATAGTCTTCCTTCAATGGCATCTTGTCTTGGTTCTGTTGGAATACCATCAGGGACCAATGAGGTATCTGACCAGGCATATGAACTCTTGGCCAGGGTGCTAGCAAGACATCACACAGCCAGTTTTGTAATACTGGAAACCAAGATGGAAATCAGTCAAGCCCAGTTGTATGAATTAAGGTGACCCCAACATGTTTTTTTTTTAAAACTGCTCTCTTCTGAGTGCATAAAAGTTGTGTGTTCTATGTTTATTCATTTAGTTTTTGCTGTCTCAATCCCTTGCATGTGTTTCTGTGACCTCATTAATCTTTTCTAGGTATAGGAATCAGACAGAGCAAACGAGAGAGAGAATGAGAGAGCAAGCACAGCTGCAGCAGTTCACTCTCCTTGGTCTCTCAGCTCCTTCCTTTGTCTTATAGCCAGGACCCTCAATGATGCTGGAGCTGCCACTGCTCAGGCACCACCAGTTGGGGAGATGCAGGTACCCTCTCCCAGCATCCTACCCTGGACTGCTTTGTGTGTTTCCTCCTCTCTTAGGCTCAAATTCACCGCTATTGCTGTAGCAACTCCTGCCACCTGCTATGTATGCTTTGATAGCCAGGGCTCGGAATTTTTTATCTCTGAGCTTTCTCTGTTCTCAGATTGTTCTGTTGCAGCAACCCCCGCTTCTGTGGACCCCCCCAAAATCACTTTTACAGGGATTCGAATATTCTTTAAGTGTGAATAATAGTGAAACGTTGTTTTATGTTGTTCTACTTTATTTAAAAGTTCTGGAATTGGATATGTGATGTGGGAGTGTCATATATCAATCTGTTGATTTCATTGGCTAAGTAATAAACAAACTGCTTGGGCTCATAGCTTAGAACATAGGTGGGTGCAGTAAACAGAACAGAATGTTGGGAGGAAGAGGAAGTGAGCTCAGACTCGACAGCTCTCCGCTTTGGAGCAGACGCCTCAGAGAGATGCCATGCTCCCGGCTCCTGGGCAGACACACGCGAAGAAGCTCCGACCCAGGATGGACATAGGCTAGAATCTTCCCGGTAAGCACACCTAGGGGCGCTACACAGATGATTAGAAATGGGCTAAATTAATATGTGAGAATTAGCCTGGAAGAGGCTAGATAGAAATGGGCCAAGCAGTGTTTAAAAGAATGCAGTTTCCGTGTAATTATTTCGGGTAAAGCTAGCCGTGCAGGTGGCCGGGTGCGGGGACGCAGCCCCGCCACTCCTCTTACAACAGGTATGGCTCCCTCTCTCTCAATTCAAGCAAGTTTGTCTAAAAGTTTCTTGAAAAAAAAAAATCTCTGTCCTATGTCGGGTAGACCACCTGACTTTGTGACAGGGGAAACAGAGTAAAATAAACAGCTGAAAAATAGACCATTGGTTTCATTTATCTCCCTTATCTCAAGATTTACTATTGTGTAAATTTTCTGTATCTCAAGACTTATAAGTTTATTGAGTCTGGTTGAAAAGTATGTAAAACCTGTAACAAAAGTTGACTTAACTACAGGGTCGATAGCTAAAAAATTATACATAGATAATCTTAAAGGGATATATACCTAGTGGGTTTACCTTCGAATAAATAACAGCAATGTGCCTTGACACCATCTTGATGGATAATCCCCACCAGGATGTAGGCAAACACATGGCTGGCAGCCAACTTTCCTAAAGATGAGGAAGGTACATGTCATGTGACTTTACCACCATTCTGTTTATACTTGTAATCTTACTAAAGAAATGTACTTTATAGGAATAAATTTTACTTAACCTTCTATAAATATTTTCAAGGTCAAGACTAAAGGAAATGACTAAAAACATGTAAAGTTCGTTTTTAAAGTCAGGCATACCTAACAGATAACGGTCCTCACTGTGTAACTACAATTTAGGACTAGCGTTGTGAGAGAAATACAGGGTTTCTTAACAGACTCGAACAGAGTAGACGGATTGGCACTGAGGAGGGACCACACACCAGCCAATGTTCACCTGCACACAGCAAAAGTGATCTTAGCTTGGGCCTAAAGTGATTCACAGGGAAGTGTTGAGTGACTTTCATAATGAGTATTGAAGCAACCACAGGAAGAATACGCTGGGCCTCAAGTCTGCATCGCGGAACTCTGCAGGAAGGCAGCTGCTGCCCTCAGAATGGCATCACTCTGCTAAGTAGCCACAGAACTGGATGTCTTGCAACCCGCTAGGTTCTGAATTCAAGCTCCCCGCAAGGGCCTCAGTTTGGCAAATGCAAAGCCTATTCGGCACCTCCACAGCACAGAACGTGGCAAACAGCACAGCGTTTAGCTCCTCAGTTCCAGGAACCAAACTAGAGAAGCAGGAAGTGTTAAACAGAGAAGCTACCATGTCTGCGCTTTTGGAAAGAAAGGCTTCCCCTAGGGAACAGCTTAAATGTAAGGGAGAAGCTTCCTGAGAGTAGGCTGGACTGAGCAAAGCCCCAGGTAGAGAGATCTGTAGATTTAAGCTGGGAAGGGGGAAGAATTTGGTCATTTCTCCCTTTCAGACCTGTCTAGGAGTCAGTATGGAGATTGGTCATGGAAGCCAACTCAGCTTAGCTGGGGCATCAGACACAGGCCGTGTCCATAATGTAACCCTTTTCTTAAATAAAAGTGGCGTCTTTGAGACCGTCAAGTGGACTTACTGTTAAAGCAATAGATAATTCTGGCTGCTGTGGAGCCAGATTGCGGGGAGCTGCTCTCGGGTTTCTGCTCAGTGAGTGGAGATGCAGTAAAGTTAGCTGATGTTAATAATCGCCTCTAGGATGCTCAGCAAGACCCAGGGAAATGCAGAGAAAATAGCAAACATGCTAATGCCTCCAATGATCATTGTCCCGTGTCCTTCCTTCCTTTGTCCCTCCTTTCTTCTTTCCCTCCCTCTCTCCTTCTTTGCCTTCCTTCCTTCTTTATTTTTAAGGATAAGCATGTAAAAGCTTGGCTCAGTACAGAGTGTGACTCATTGTCACCAAGTTACTTCGCCTCTCATTTCTTTGGATCGGAATACTCATCAACGTTTTGAAGGACTGTGTGCACTACACACTCGAGTTAGCTGCTCCATTTCGCCTAACACCTCAAAGGGTAGATGGGATGTTTAGTTTTAATTAGGCATGTTAATTAGGTGAGCCAAAGGGGATTTCTGATTGATGGATCTTGGTGGTGATCCTCAGGAGAAGAAAGTGGCCAAAGAAGGGAATAAACTTTGGTGACTAGCTTTAGGAATGTAACCTAATGGCTTTTAGCAAGCGAGAAAGAATGAGAGAGAAGGGCAGGGCCTGCCACAACCATTTTTGCTAGGCCTGGGGTGGTTAGAGTCCCTTCAACAACCTCTGTGCTCAGAAGACTAAGTGAAGGCTTTTTAACTTCATAATAATCGATAAAGGTCCAGAAGAGGAAGAGGTCATGGAAAGAGTGAAGAGAGTGGGCCCTTGCCTACAATTCATGAGGCTGTGCGAGAGAAAGGGAGGGGAGAGAGTAGGGGAGAGGAAGGGAGGGGAGAGGGGAATAGAAGTAACTATGGATAAAAGGCTATAGTTCACATAGAGACCAGGGAAATACTGAAGGGATTTGACAAAAAAAACCAAATAGAAAGGATAACTTAAAGTGCTGGAGGAATGGGCCTCTGCTTCAGAAAGTGACAGCATTAAAAATAGCATCTGAGTGAACATATTTCACGCTCCAGTGCACTATGTTGCTATTCAGGCCCGTGTCTTTGCAACCTGTGTAAGAAGGTTGCCTGCATTGCTCTCTTGTGGGGAAGGAGTGTTAATCTCCCAGCAGGGTGCGAGCAAGGACATGAGGAGCTGGATGTCATGCCACAAGGTGCCACCTCTGCTGTGAGGAGTGGAAGAGCTTCAACAATGGAGCTCAGAAGAGAGAGGCAGAGAAATGTGGAGAGGGTGATGGGATGGAAGGAGCGTAAAAATAGTCCAACCATTTCCAAATTTCTCTCCTCTCCTTCCTCTCAGCTAATTCTTTTCTTAAAATCTTACATCTGGCTGCCTCCCTCACCGTTCTCCTAAAGCTATTTTCGAAGTCCCTGGTGGCCTCTGAATTTCTAAATAGAAATGCTTTCCCCGCCATGATTTTCTGCCTGCTCTACTTAGAAATGAAGTCGTATAGCATGTCTCTTTTATGCTCAATTTACACCCTCTACTCTTCCGAAGAACGACAATGACTTCAAAAATAAATAAGTAAATATATTAAAAAACCAAACTAAAAGTAATAATAACTCTACATTTCTACTTCAGGCTACAGAACTGAGCCTATTAGATGTAGATGCTGGGAACGTTCCTCTCTTCATAGAACCCGCTCACACACAGGAGCAAGTAAAAAGAGCAAGTCCATGCATCCTGACATGGTTTTTTTAAAAATGCAAAATCAATGCTTACATCATACGTTGCTATGAAAATCATGCTTCATCCAGTGGCTTCACCAAAATGCTTCAGAGCAACAAGAAGGAAACTCTTTGGAGTTCCTTAATTAAAAAAGTCAGAATGGGGCCAGCAGGATGGACCGAGTTCGATCCCCAAGCCCCACATAGTGGAAGAAAAGAACGGATTACTACAAATTGTCCTCTGCCTCTCGCAAGCGTGCTGTAGCACACTCATGCATAGAGTATACACACACACACACAAGCACATACACAAAATAAATACACGTAATGAAAAATTAAATATCATAAGACAGCTGACAAAGCACACCTCAATAAAAGAATCCACGCTCCTCACTTGTGAGTGTAACTGTGTGAAACTTTTCTTCACTTCGGTTACAGCAGCTGGGCTGCTAGGCTGCAAAATACATTTTGTATCTTGGGAAACAGTTAAAATGCTGCTGTTAGAAAGCCTGCTGAAGTACACACTTCAGCTGAATGCGCACTAGAAAACTTTCTGAGCTTCCTGGAGAACAGCAGCCCTCAGCCCTCAAAGCCTTCCTGCTGCTTTCCCCCCCTTCCAGTTGTAGGAAGACACCTGGGAAGTTTCTAATTCTTTTCTGCTTTTGTTTTCAGTCACTTTTCTATCCCTTTGCTCGTTTCCCTTGCCACACTGTATATCTTTTTAAATTTATTTTTAATTTTCATATTACGTTGGAGATGTTAGCCCTCCCACTGTCTTATAAATCACAAATACATTTTCCAGGTTCTTAAGTCTACCTTAAAATGCATGTTTTCTATTACATGGTCAAAATTTAAATGTTTTACTGTAGTTTTGATACTTATGCCCTTCTTTTATTTCTGTTTTTTTCTTTCTTCCAGCATTATTAGAACTCTAGAAAAAAAATCTTCTCTAAGTATATACTATAGTAATTTTGACTTATTTTTCCCCCTGGTCATTGAGCCATTGAACCTAGAATTTCAAGAATGCCAGGAAAGCACTCTCCCGGCGAGCTACATCTTCCCTATGAGGATGCATTACATCTAACATTTTTAGGATTCATATTCCATGCTTACTTATTTAATCTACCAAGAACTTATTTTGGATGTTTCTATTTTTCCAAGTTATTATCCACTATTGCTTTTGCATAGGCATCACCTTTAGAAGGAATGCTGCTTAAAGTAAAATTATCTCTTCCTTTCCTCAAAGAAATTGTTGGAATGTTCACTTTTATGGATCCAGGTAAACTCAAAATCTTTTTAAAAACTCAAGAAAATTTTATTCTAATTTAAATTTACTTTAAATTAAATTTAGTTTATATGGTATTTTCATTTTGATTTAATATTTTATCAACATTTATGGTGAATTTGCAGTTTTAAAATATTTAGTATTTAGTGCTAGAGATCAGCTCAGTGGTAGATTTCCGACCATGCATTGGCAAGACCCTATGCTTGATCCCTAGTACGAGAGAGAGAGAGAGAGAGAGAGAGAAGAGGAGAGGAGAGGAGAGGAGAAAGAGAAAGAGAGAGAGAAAGAGAGAGGAGAAAAGATTCAAAATTAGTGTGGAAGACTAAAATAGTCTTTTAATGTAGTCATCTCATCAGTGGTTTTAGTGATTTAGTGATTTCATGTTACTTCTATGTGTTTCTTTTTGAGCTTACTATTATCTACTTAATTTAATTTTTAATATCGGAAGTTACATATTTATATCTATTTATAATTTATAGTTATTATGTATAAAGAAAAGGTGTATCATATACATTTTGTTATTGTCCATCTCTGTATACTCTTATTTCCCATGTTTCCATGAGTATCCCACATAGGGGATTACACAGTTTCTATGAAACATGATCATTTCGACTCTTCCCATTAAATACTGAGAACCTCACCTCCTTGTCTGCTCACAGTGGCTAGCATGGCAATCATGTTCTAAATTTTTACAAGACTCTTTCCGTAAAAGATACTGAAACTATGAAATAGAGGGTGATCTTCCAGGTTAGAGCAATCAATACTCTGAGAAATGTCTCAGAATTTTCTATGTTTTTCCATTAAATCAAGTCAAACAAGTTTATGTATACGGTGGCTCACGGCTTCTACTATGTTTATATATTTTATGATTTTTGTATCTTGTTTAAATAAAGTACATTTCTTTCCAGGAGGAGCAAACATATCTTCCCCATCATTGCTACCATGACAACGTTATTATCAGTATTGTCTGTTTTCTACCTCTTTTTAAATTTTCTGTTAATTGATATATTCTCTTTTCTTCATGTCATATATACCTATATTACATATATGTCAAGCTCATACACATACACACACACACACACACACACACACATATATATATATATATATGTATATGGAGAGAGAGAGATATTATTTGGTTATTTCATTTAGTGTGGTCTCTAGCTGCATATAGCTCCCAGAAAACTATAAAATTCCATGACTGTGCAGACATCTTTTGGTATGGTTACTTAAAGTCCTTTGAGTGTGTACCCAGAAGTAGTATAGAACCTATGATAGTTCTAAACATCATAATGAAGTCCATATTGATTTCCAAGCTGGATGGACTTATTTAACTCCCCACTAGCAGTGTTTGAGCATCCCTCCATCTCTTACCCCACATCTTCACAATCATTTGTTGTCATTTGATGTTTTTTCCTGGTAGCCGTTTTAACCGGGATAAAATAGGATCTTGGTGAAGTTTTTAATTTGAATTTCTTTAGCTATGTTTTAAATACAGATCTCTTTATTTCATCTGATTGTTTCCCAGAATTTCCATCTTAGACAAACACATAAGGTTTTTTTTTTAATTTAACACACAGAATATAGTCCAGTGTGTGTGTATGTGTGTGTGTATACCCAAGCATGTATGCACACATGCATGTGTGCATGCTCCACAATCAAGATAACTGTATTCTTCTGCTTTTTTTGCATTGTTATATCAGATTATGTCTAAGTGCTAACAAATTCTTTGTGAGGAATCTATTGAGATAATCATGACTTAGCCTATTCCTGTCTGTATCAGACTAGATCACTTATACGCAGCAGAAATATGTTAATCTCCACTCTGGAAGTGAGGGAGTCTAAGGTCAATTTCCAGCAGAGTATGTCTGGAGTGCATCTGCTTTTTGCTTCGGTGACAGAACTTTGTTGATGTGTCCTCTCAGTGTGAGAGAGGAGGCAAGAAACAAGGTATCCATCTCTATAATAGCAATAATTCCATTCATAGTTCTCAAAGGTCCCTCCTCTTCATAACAGTCACACAGAAGGTAGCTGCCAACAGATAAATTTCCCAACATGCAGATGGGCATTGGTGGCACATGCCTTTGGGTGGCAGAAGCAGTTGGATCTCTGAGTTCAAGACCAGCCTGGTCTACAGAGCAAGTTCCAAGATAGTCAGGGCTAAACAGAGAAACCCTATCTTGGGGGGAAAAAATTCCAAACATGCAAAGCAGAGCTGTCCTCCTTCATTATAACAATTATTTATAGTTGTAGATTGCACAGCAATTAAGTAATTGGCAACGTTGGCAGAATTTTTTGTTGATGAATTTTGTTGGACTTTTTCAAGAAATTTTGGATTCTAGTTGCTAGCATTTTATTTAGGGTTATTTATGCCCATGTATATAAGTGGCACTTAACTGAAATATTATCCTTTTTCATTCTTGTTACAAAACACTATTTTTCAGAGTCTGTGGGCTTTGTTTAAAATATTGTAAGGACTTCTTTTCTTTCTCTTCTGGGGCTGTTTAAATAGCCAAGAAATTAGCTGGGGTTTGCAGGCATAAAATCCCCTGGAGAACATAAGTTAGAGGAATATTATTTTATGTCTGCTTTCTCCTTAAGTTTCTTAATTTACATTTCCTTAGAAATTTGTGTTTCTCCTTTATTGTGTGGTATAAAGTTGTTTTCATTGCTTTTATGTCTTCTCTAGTAAGATGTAACTTTGTGTTCTTACTTTTAATGTAGCTTATAATTTATGTACTTGTTGGTCTTTTCAACAAACTGCTCTTTGATTGATGATCTGATTCTTGTTTAGTCTACATTTGAGGTACAGTTGTTTTTATTTCTTATATAGTTTTATTGTATTTACTTTGTGGGTAGTTCTTTATTTTTCAGTTGACTATTTCAAGGTTGTTGAATCTCCCTTTATACTCAAAGTATTATTTTAACAATTACGATTTTAAAATTCTTTTGAACTCAGAATTATTCAGAAAACGTGTTGAATTTTCTATTTATTTTTTGCTTTTATTTTATTTACATTTTCTGGTTTATTCTCAATACTTAATGTACTGTGGTGAAAAGGGGGCACAGGAAAAATATCCAGTGAAATAATAGTCCATGTTGTGATGAAAATTACCAAGTCAAGATTGAAGAACTGGATGCAAACCCAACAGAAACAGGCGGAGCACAGCATGAAAGAACAGCACAACTGTTAACCTGAGCACAGTTCCTGCTCGTTTCTGTGTGACTCCTGGGCAGAGTTCTTTTCATTTGCACATTCTCTAACAGACTTGTAGTTTTGGTACATCCCTGTAGATTGAACTCTTCTTTCCACCCCGCCTATCAGTATTAAGACCTGAACTTCATAGATCATGTCACTTCCTAGAAGTGTTTTTACTATGGCATTTGTCTGAAGAACTTTTTTCCTGTTTTTCAGATTGAGAACTATCCACTTATTGGATTCGAACATCTGCTTTATAAACTTCCTTGACATTTTCCCTTGGTATTTTTAAATTCTGTTACATGATCCCTTTCCCTAGAAAGTCAATGTATGCTATGTCTAAAATACAGTCCTATATATTCTCTGATCGTATTTATTTTGTTGATTATTTTTCTTACTTTTTCAATTTTTATTGATCTATTAACTCCAATAAATTAGTATTGAAGTATTTTGTATCTTATATAAAAGTTGTCCATATTTTCTTTAGTTTGCTTCAGAATGCAGTACTGACATAAAGGTATCTCCTCATATTTAAGAGATGCATTTTAATCACTACTTTCCCTTCTACATAGGGCGTTTCTGCCCATGATAGCAACAACAGCATTGCTATTATGTGATTCTGCTCTGTTATCTGCTGCTATGACCGCAACTAATCCAGTTACTCTCCCCAAAGCAGTGCCAAAACCTCATCTTCTCTGATTATTGCTCTCTCCAGGTCCCATATTCCTCAAGATTTTTCCAGGAAACAAAGTTAAACTAAGAAAATTCAAAAACCTATACTATAAAAGTTGAGATCAAGGCCTGGATAGAGGATCTCTGTGGTTAAGAGGTCCCATGTTCAGTTCCCAGTACTCACATAGCAGATCACAACCTGCTGGAATTCCAGCTCCAGGGATCCAACTCTTTCTTCTGGCCTCCACAGGTTCCAGCATGCATGTGGTAGCCATAAACTCTGGCAAGTTCACATACATATGCACACACACACACACACACACACACACACACACACGTTATGAACTGATCTAAGAAACAGTGTACAGATTTTTGTGTCCCATAGATCAATGTGTGCCTGTGTCACTAGCACTGAAAGATATAGTTGGACACTTTTCCCAATAACTTTAGGAGACACCCACTCAGGGACCTCCACTCAGCTAGTCTTAACTGTGCATGCACAGGAAAGAATTTTAGGTCAAATTAGAGTAGAGCACTGTTGATTTATGAAGATAGTCTACTAATCTTGTATATAATACATAACAGTGAAGGCAATATTAGTTCACTTTCTGTTGTAATATCAAAAAACTTAATGTTGGGTACTTTATACAGTGATGGGTTTAGCTTCCAGGGATCAAGTAGTTCATGCAGCCTCTGGTGAAGGTATTGTGATAAAACAGCTTCACCTGGGAATAGTAACTGAGGGAATCATATAGTAGGACAGAAGACCAAAGAAAAGGAAGGACAAGTCATCCCCATTTACAAGGAGTATGCCTCCAAAGACCTGATGAGTTCTACCAACACTCCGCCACTGAGAGGCTCTGTCACTTTCCCACAAGTCACACCAGGAAGCCACATGGACATTTGGGGAACACGCAGACCACACCAGAGGCCTTTATATCTGCTGGTTTGTTTTACAATGCTTTTATTTTCTTCACTTTCTAGTGGTACTATTGCTGTGGCAAGAAACTGCTGTACCATATAAATTTGGTATCTGATACCGTAAAAATGATTATTAGATTTTTAATGAATTTAAGAATAAGTTCAGTGTTACATTTTTTAACTCTATTTTTAGTTCGTTTGGCTAGCTTTGCTTCTGACAAGGTAGAATAACTCTTGAACCATGGTTTTACATTTATAAACAACGCATGATAATATCTGTTAAATAGAATAAGTGCTTTGGCGACTGTTTATCTAGAAAGAGAGGGAGAGAGAGAGAGAGAGAAAGAGAGTCTCAATAGTGACTTCAAGAAAGGGAAGATAAGGAAGGGAAGTACAAAAGTGATTTCAAGTTGTGTAGGGTCAGGCTTTCTGTTCTTGAGTTTGAGTTTAACAGTTGATGTTAAAATAGAATTTCTTGTCTAGGGCTGCAAATGCTGGACTACACTCTACCTCTGGAACTTCCCCCAATGAGAAATGGGATAAGCATAGCAAACTGAGGAAGAAGTGATGAACTTTGGATGACGCTCCAAAGGAGGAAAATCAGCGGAGTTCAGTGGAGAGGCAGAAGGAACTGAGAGCATGCTGCAGTGAGCTTTCTTATTAACTTTGCCATGGACAACTCTGGTGTCTGAGCTACAGGGTTTTCCTCTGTCACTCATATTTCTATATTCTCCATTTTCTATGAGCTGTGTCCTTCCCAATTCATGTAAACCCCTGTCTATTATTAAAACAGCACAGCAGTGCAATGACAATTTCAACTAGATAGCCTTATCAGAACAAACCTGGACTAGTGTGCAAAATAAATCCCCCAGGATGAAGGGAATACTGAATAATTTTAATAGAAAATGTCCTTTCATTATAAAAAAAATTATGCTCAGTGATTAGCCCAGAAGTCTGACTCTTAAATTAAAAAGCATTGCATGCCCCTTTGTATTCGGTGACTAAATACCTTTCATGATATGAATTCTCCTTCAGCAGCCAAAGTTACAGAAAAGATTCTGCTGGTCACAAATCAACTCCCAGTCACCAGGCCCTATCGTTTTATTCAGTGTGCCTTAAGTAAGCTCCAATGTTGTGGTCACACCAGGTGCTAAGAGCAATTCCAAGTTCATACAGTGTCCCTGTCTTGAAGACCAGTACTACTGAAGTTTTGCCAGTAGTCAGTCATTAGACTTAAGTTTGTTAAAGTTTTATTTTAGAAGCCTTTTATCACCACAGGAATCTACACAAATATAGAAATTATTATCTCAAACTGAATAATGAATTTAGGGATAAGGGGAAAATAATTCTTGCATTTCAAACCAACTACCTCCTGAGTACCCGAGTTTCTTCTTCTTCTTTATTATTTTTTCTTTTACTGAACATCAGTCCTTTTCTTAGATAATATATTTTGACTTCAATTTCCAGTTCCTCCTCACTTTTCCTCTCCTCCAGATCTTTTCTGTTTCTCACTAGAAAAGAAGAGGATTCTAACAGATAGCAACCAAACGTGACAAAATAAAAATGATAAGATAGAATGAAAGTCATCACTTTGAGGTTGGGCAAAACAACCCAATAGAAGGAAAAGAGTCCCAGAAGCAAGCAGAAGAATCAGAGACCCACTCATTCCCATACTTAGGAGTCCCATAAGAATACTTACCTAATCATATGCAGAGGACGATGTAGGCCGTGTGCTTGCAACTACAGGTTCTATGAGTTCATATGAGACTTGCTTAGTTGATTCGAGGGCCTTATTCTCCTGGTGTCCTCCATCCTAGCTTTTCCATTCTTTCCTCCTCTTCCTCTTCCACAGGGCTCCTTGAGCTCTATGGGGAAGAATTCTGTGGAGATATATCATTTATATATGTGTGTTCCAAGGACTGACTCTCTCTCTCTCTCTCTCTCTCTCTCTCTCTCTCTCTCTCTTCTAGGTCTCTGAACCTCTTCCCATCTGATACAGTAGGAATCTTCTCTGATGATTAATGAAGTTTAGTCTGTGGTTCTTGGTCACACAAGCAACATCAAATATGGCTTCCAGCGTGCGGAGTGGGCCTTGGGACAATTTAACATTGGTTGGCTACTCCTGTAGCACACCATGCCCATCTGCGCTCTATGTGCCACCGTGCTGGAGATTGAAACACACAAGGACACACAGACAGCACAAACACAGGTCATCCTCGATGCCAGAATGCCCCAAGAATGGCCCCTTTATTGTGTCCAGGGGCAGCTTATATAGGGATAGGCATGCCCTATCCAAATGCACCAGAAACCACTCTCCTGCCATCAGGGACTCCTGAGGGTCTCGTGCTCAGAGCAGCTGTAGGCACTCAGATCAGGGGAAGACAAGTTGTTTACAAGAAATTCAGGATCTGGGGGTTCACAGCTCCCAACACACTCCCACAAGTTCTGTGTCATTATTTCTATTGTATATCTTGCAAAGAGGACAGATTGTAGGTCAAACATTTTGTGGCTGGGTTGGTATCCATATTTCTGTTTTGGTAGCCTGCAGAGTACCTTCCCTCACCAAAGACGCATAGTTTTCCCTGCACATAGAGAACACAGGGGTGAAGGCTCCATGTAGGCACCAGTTTGACTTCTCCCTGTTCATTGAGTTTTGTGTGTTGTCCTCGACAGCAGGGGCTCCCTGTCAATTTGTTTAAAATAACCCATTGTCTTAGCAACAGTCAGGATGTTTGAAGACTTCTATTGGACCTCCTTGGCCAACAATTCAATTGAATGCAAAGCAGTCCAGATACTGGAAGCCTTCTTTGGTGAAAAGTGATGGCCAGTTGGGACTTCTTTTTTTTTTTTTTTTTTTTTTTTTTTTTTTTTTTTTTTTTTTTTTTTTTTTTTTTTGGTTTTTCGAGACAGGGTTTCTCTGTGGCTTTGGAGCCTGTCCTGGAACTCGCTCTGTAGACCAGGCTGGTCTCGAACTCACAGAGATCCGCCTGCCTCTGCCTCCCGAGTGCTGGGATTAAAGGCGTGCGCCACCACCGCCCGGCATTTTTTTTTTTTTTTTTTTTTTTTTGGTCAGTTGGGACTTCTTATCATCCATTACTAGGAGACATCATTAGGAGAACCTTCATATATTTTAGGAAGTTTCTTTTCCACTCCACTGGGTTTCCATATCATCCTTCAAATGCCATGAAGTTCCAGCTGTCTTTCCCCACACCACCTCCCTCAACCTGATCTTCCCTGCCTGTGCCAAAACAGACCATCTCATTCCCTGCCATCCAACATACCTCCTCTTTCCTCCAGTCCACCTGCAAAAGCTATTCTATTTCTCCCTCCCAGAGAGATCCATGTATCCCTCCAGTACTTTCTTCTGTACCTAACATCTATCTCTGAGTCTACAGACTGTCAGACTGTAGGTTGGTTATCATTTTTTTAATGGCTAATAATATCCAGATATATGTGAGTACATACCATATTTGTCTTTCTGGGTCTGGGTCACCTCATTCAGGATGAGTTTTTTTTCCATGTTCCATCTATTAGTCTGCAAATTTCATGATGCCACTTTTTTAAGCAGCTGAGTAATACTTTATTCTGTATTTCTTTACCCTTTCTTTCTTTGAAGATATCTAGGTTGTTCCCAGTTTCTGGTTACTATGAATAAAACAACAATAAACATGGCTGCACAAGTGTCCCTGTGGTAGGATGGAGAGTCTTTTGGGTATATACCCAGAGTGGTATAGTTGGATCTTGAAGTTGATCTATTCCTAATTTTCTGAGGAGCTGCTATACTAATTTCCTGAGTAGTTATGTAAGTTTATACTTCCATCAGCAATGGATGAGTGTTTCCCTTATTCCACATCCTCACCAGAATGAGCTGTCACTAGTATTACTGATCTTAGTCATTTTGACAGGTGTATAATGGAGTCTTAAAGTAGTTTTGATTTACATTTTCCTGATGTTTAAGGATGTTAAATTTTTTTTAGATGTTTCTCACCCATTTGAGTCCCAGTTGAGAATCTTGATTAGATCTGTACCCCATTTTTACTTAGGTTATTCCTAGATTTCTTTAAGTGATTTGTTGATTTCTTTTTTGAGAACTCTATCATATTTATACAGGTTGTTTTAAGATCTTTTTCCTGTGCTTCTGCTATAATGGGATATTCAGGACCTGTGGCTGTAGGATAACTGGGCTCTAGTGGATATATATTGCCCTGAATAATATTGATTTTGTCTTTACACTAGCATTTAGGCATCTGGGTTTGGAATGATAATAAGTCTAGGTGCTGTTTTCTGGTTGCATCTTTGTTGGATGGGTGTGTTTTTCCTTGCTTGTTGTTTCTTCTGGATTTCAGGAGACTGGGATGGCTGTGTGCTGCCTCATAAAAAAATTTCTGTTGACCTGATAATTGTGGCCTCCTGTGGTTCCAGCAAATTGTGTTTCTCAGTTTAGGAGCTGATACTTATGGCTGGGGATAGTCTTAGAACTTGAAAGGGTTTGGTAGAGGGATGAGAGCAATGTTCAACCAGGATCTTCTTATTTTGTGTCCTTACATGTAGACAGACAGAGAATAGAGGTCCACCATATGCTTGGGATGAGTCTGGAGCATTGAATCTGTTTCCCTGGCTTGCCCAGCTGCTGTGTTCTCAGAGAATGTCTGCTGCTATTAAAGACTGTGATAATGGAAAGAGATGAGGGAAAGGAAGGTTTGTGGAGAAGGCTTTTGTGATCCATTGGGGATGGGCTCAGAGGGGAAAGGGAGACTTCAGCAGATCTTCTGCTACAGGGCTGGGAATGAGACTGGGGTTGGAGTTTGGATTGAAGAAGCAGAAACTGAAAGGAAGATCTGTGGTCAGCCTAGGTGTTCTGCACAGCTGGCTTGCAGGGAAACCTGCTGGAGCTGGGGCCTTGGACAAAGCAATGAGTAAAGAAAGCAAGGTTAGAAGGGGAGATCTGTGTGGTTCACAGGAGATGAGAAAGGGGGCTAGGGAAGATTGCCACATGTGTTCTGTTGTGGAACTGGTGATGAGACACGGAGGATTAGAACTCTTGGGGGGTAGGGCAGGGAGGGAAGAAAAGAACTGCAGGCAGTCTACCTGGTTTTCTTGCAGGTGTGTTCTGTTAGCAGAGGGTGCCTGCTGGAGTTTGGGGTGGGGTTGCAGCTGTTTTTTGTTTTTTTGCAAAGTTTAGAATGAACCGATTTTGAGGGTGGGGGGAGTGAATGTCTTCAGATGGCTTACCTGTTTCCCAGGTCTGCTCAGCTGGTGTGTTCCCAGGGAATGCTTGTTGGTGTTGGATGCCGGGATAATGGGATGGGTTGTGGAAGGAAAGATGGAGGAAGAAGGTTTTTGTGATCCCTTGGGCATGGGTCAGAGATGATAGCAGGTTACAGCAGGTTTTCTACTACAGAGCTGGAGATGAACAGTGGGGATTGGATCTTGGGGAGAAGGAGGGGCATGAATTCACCGTCAGCCTACTAAATAGGATATTGTTGATGAGTTTTAACCTAAAGACAGTGTGTTCTACTATCTCACTATATTGTGCTAGTATACATTTTTAAAATATGACTTAATTATTGGTTACTAAGTCAGTAATGCGGATCTAGCACCGTATTAAAAATGATTTTAAAGAAATTATTATATAAACTGAGAACAAGAAATAATACATAAAACAAATTTTAGTATACCACACAACGCTGAGCCATGAATGTGACTTTGTTTAGTTACATGCTGTTCTCTATTTCAAACCTGCAAAAGCACAATAGAATAGCCCACCAGGGTCAATATCAACAGGGCAGATTAAGAAATCCTCGGTAAGAAAGAAGGCTGAATTATAGGCCTTGCAGAGCTGTGTGTTTCTCTGGTTTCAATGTGTTTTTCTCTATGTTTTTAAATTTTATTTTCCCATCTAAGTGCTTTAATGCTTGCTTCAATGGCAACCCTGTCACTCAATTACAGTGTACATTTGAACAAGTAATTACGTACAGAGGAGATATTATTAAAAGCAGATGGAGAGGAAACAAAATCACATCCCTATAAAGGTCACCACTGAAAGAGCCACAAACAAGAGGTTAGTACGTGACATTTCTTTTAGACAGTCTTTCATTCCCACTAACCCCGCCTCCTGTAATTTTTTCAGTGGGGAACTTGTCTTGGACAAGGTTCATTTATCATGGACATTGTTTCCGTCATAACTCTTGATGGAATTGTTCTGATGAGCCCAGACAATTGCATACCCCATGCACACATTTAACTAGACCAGAGACCAGAAACGACATTTGCTAATATAGTGTAAGTTTCAATAGGGGAAGGGAGTACTCCCGGGTTCCTTTCGTCTTCGCTGGACACAAACATAACCAGGTACAGCTGATATGTTTGTGCATGCCTCGAGTTTTAATGTTGGTTAAAGGTTTATTTTCCTCTAAGGCAGCTTGGTGAAAGTACGTTCATAGTGGTGGGTGTGGCCCCAAGCATTTGGAGGCACTTTCTTCATAAAAGCTTCCTCCCAAACATTCTCACACTTCCCATGTGTGGGTAACAAGGTAGACAAAGGCGGTCACTATGAGGAAATGAGAAAAAGGAGAAAGGGTATTTTTCACCTTTCAGCACTTGAGAATAGAAGCTAGTTAAACTTTGTAAGTGAACTCAGCCAGACTCTTATTTGGTCTTGATCATGGTACATGATTCAAACTAGAGAGGAATCAGAACCACCCCCCTGTTTAAACACACACACACACACACACACACACACACACACACACTTACACACACACACATTAAAAGAAGCATATACAATACTCACTCTAGGTGTCTTTAGCTTATAAAATTGGCTCAGTTTGTCTCTACTGTACTTTAGTTGGGAACAAAACAGAATTTGAAAACAACAATTGAGGCATAAGTAAATTGTATGACACCTAACTGCTAAATTATAAATTAAATAATAAATACCGTTAGCCTAATATTTGACACATTTATTTTGTTACAATAAAATATGATTAAAAATTAATAGAAATAACCATTTCAGTGTCATACTAATGATAGTTTTTCTTCCAAACTAAAAATCATCTCATTCTCAACATATTGGTTCAGTTGCAGCTGCTGTATCACTAGGGAAAAAAAATAATAGATTCAAACCCAAGAAGAACATACTTGGCTACTTGGCCATTTCTCATTATTTCTGGCTTTTGTGAATTGTTATTTGACCTAATTTGATTTGCACAATTGACATGCAACATCTTCAAATGTCAGAACCCTTTTTAGAGCAATTAAGTATAAATTAAACAAAAATATTAGAGGTGGGGTGGGTAAAGCAGTTGCTATGCAAACGTGGAGATCAGAGTTCAAATCTCCCGAGCCCGTGTATAACCAGATGTGGTAGCATGTGTCTGTAATCCCAGCATTCCTGTAGGGAGATGAGACATAGAGATGGAAGAATCCCTCAAAGCCCAGGGCCAGCTAACCTGGCATACTCAGAAGCAAAACTGAAAAAGAAATCTTCCCTAAGCAAGATAGGTGGCAAGAGAAACCACAAGAGCTAGCTAACCACTTCTGGGCACAAGGTGCTGGGTACGGTTCTCAACTCTGGTGAGGGAAAAAGCATATACTCTGGAAAGAAGCAAAATTTTGGTGGTCTTAGTTGAACAAATTACCCAACAGTAGTTTTAAAACCATATAAAGAGAAATCAGCAAGATATTTTTGATGCTGAAGAAACAATATTAAAGGGTGTGTCCTTACCATTTTTGATGCTGAAGAAACAATATTAAAGGGTGTGTCCTTACCAAGTAAAACAAAGCAAAACTGAAGGTAATGAAGCCAGAAGAAGAAAGGGACATTTGAGAAAAAGGCTTTCTCTGTGACCAAAGAAAAGTCTTCAGGGAGACGCAAGATAGCCACCTGTTTTTTCTGTTCCTCACTTGTGTGGCTTTCTGCAACAGAAAGTTCTCTAAGTGACATTGACCCCTCTGTAAGGTCACTTTTGCCTGGGAATTGTATTCCTTTCTCAGACTCTGTGTCCAGTCTGAAAAGACTCTCTTGTATCTCTTTATGCCGGAATTGTTAATAATGACTAGAACATTAAGTCAACAAAAGTCAGGAAAGTATTATTTGAATGCTGCCTATTCAACAAGGTAAGCAAAAGTCCTGGTTTCTTAAAGTCTGTTTTTTTCCACAATTGTAATCAATTCTCAAGTGTAAGTAACACATTGATACATGCAGACCTTCAGGAATACTAAGTACATTTTTAGTGCTATGTTGTCAACTTGACACAAACTGAAGTCATCTGAGAGGAGATAACCTCAATCATGAAAATGCCTCTGATTAAGACTGGCCCTTAATTATAGGTGAGCCCATAAGAATTTTCTTTATTAGTGATTAATGAGGGAGGGTTCAACACATTGTAGGTGGTGCCATCCCTGGGCCAGTGGTTCTGAAATATTGATATTATCATCATTTATTACTATTAATATTTAGCTAGTACCATTTACTTTTTATTCTTGTGTGTCTGTACATATGTACCCAAAGGATAATATACCTTGGACCTATTTAAAAAATAATGGTAATTAGTTTATAATACTTAAATTAGACTCCCTGTCCAAATGAAGTACAATACTTAGTCTCAAACTCATATATTTCTTCCACCAGTAAATACATGTCTTTGATAAAAATAAATTGACCAAGATACTATAGAGAAATGATTTTGTCTGAACTGTTACCAATACTGAAAAAATCTGATAGCATAAAACTTACAGTATAATTCCTACAGACTGTTAAGTCAAGACCACCAGGATATGGTTGGTGTGTGCTGCAATGATAAATGGTAACAGGGGTTTGTCCTAGAACAACCTGTAATCTTACCTAGGTTCACCATATCTAATTAAGACAACCTATCTTAAAGACTGTCTCACTTTGAACTGTGTGCTTGAAGATGGGAACAGGATTATATTCTTTTAGCCTTATTATCTGACTCAACAAAAATACTAAAAACTACAGTGATTCAATTCATAGGACCCGTAGTTGTCAGTAACAATCATTAACAGTAAGAAAAGCATCCCCTACCTAGGAGATGACTAAACCAAGCCAAAGAACTAAAGCATGACAATGGTCTTTGTGAATCATAGGACAGAATGACAGGGAGCAGTTTAGAAAGTGTGATGTCTTCCAGCAATGAAGAACTGAGAGTAAAAAGTCAGTTTACAGAGCAGGAGGAAAAGGAGTACTTGTGTTTCAGCCATGGAAGACAAGGAAAGACCATTTGCTCCCCTGATTATGGACATATTTCTGGGTATGTTTCACATTAGATCCTGGGTTTCCCTTTGTGACACTTTTGGTTACTGATAAATCAGGCTACGGGGTAGAAGTTATACAAAGACTAAGCCTAGAATATAAGAGATTTCAAGAAAGTTCCTAGTTTATGCTTGAACTTTTAAGTTTTTTATGACTACCACATACTGCAAGCTGCCATTAGCTGTCCCTAGGAACTGACTATGAACACTTTTTGCAATCCCCGAGCTCAGGCTAGAGCAGTGAAAGCAGCATCGATGTCTAAAACCACCACTGACACCTACACAGTGTCCGGCATTACTCTCCTTTCTTCACAGTCCCGACTTCAGTCACAGTTCCTGTGAGGCTTTCTTATTGTCCTAATCTCAGCAGAGAAGGTGTGTCTTGAGACTTCCAATAATAAAACAGGAAGAAGAGGGTAATGTTCACCCCCATCTTAACTCATATTGTGGAAGATCTGGCGTTTCTTACTGAGTCACAGGGAGGGTCTATTCAGAAGTGTTCACAGTATATGCAAATACAAGCAACCAAGAGCTAAAGAGGTAAAAGAATAAAGAATTTGCATGTCAGAAGCTGCACTGGGGAGGCTCCTGGAGTAGTGAGAAAAGCCGCACAAGCCTGACTGGGTGCCTAAGATGCTGCAGAGAAGCCGTAGTGGTGCCCTGATGATGAAACTTTAGAAAAGTCTTGATTTTGTTTAGATTTAGTCTTAACACCTTTGTTAAAAAAACCTTTGAGAACGAAACCCCATTTGAAGAGTCAAGAAAATGTCCAGTCTTATGCTGACTCTATTTTTGGAATTTGACATCATAGCCAGAGAAAGCAGATGAATCAAAACTTTCGAGAATGGAGAAGTCTAAGCAAGGACTCACTGTGTCTTAGTACATGTGAATGTTTTCGAGTCATGTATTCAGTTCAATTTGGAGTTCCCTCCCAAGACTCAGACATTTATATAGCAAAATCTCTGGTGTTTCCAGATTCAGGTCAACTTGGTTTGTTGCAGGCAACTTTGTTTTTTCATGAACATCAGCCTCAGTTGTCTTCTTTTTCCTCCTCCTCCTCCTTTTCCTTTTTTAGTTTTTTCTTTCTTCTTTAGTTATTCTGTAGTTCAGACTGGTCTCTAATTCATGGCCATTGTCATGCTTTAACTTAGTGAGTCTAGGATTACAATTGTGAGTCATCCTGCTTGAGTAGCAAGTTTTCTTTATATGGTAAAAAGACAGTATTTAAACAACATGCTTTTCCATTTATCTAGTAACATATCTAGCAAACAGGCGGGTTACATGACTGTAGAAAAAGGACTTCTACATCACAAGTATAAAGAACAATAAAAAGTTATTTTAATTTAGTTAATTGTCTAGGGAGGTACTGGTATAGGAGGCAGGAAAGGGTTGAATGTAATACATTACATGGTCTGTGAATCATCTGAATGGTTTGCTTGCCTGTAATTTTTTTATAATGTAAATAATATGAGTGACTTTTGTTTAATTCTCAGAGCACTCAGGAACCCAAAAAAGACTAAGAATCACAGGTTTCAAGGTCATAAATTAGAATGAAAAAGATTTATGTGGTTTGCTTCTTCTACTAAATACTGAGTTACCAAGATAACATTAGAGAAAGGGTACATAGATCATCATGATTCACGCTTCCTATTCAAAGCTGTAACTAGAGAGAGTGCATCATACGTCACTAGTTCAAATTCCAGGCCCACCACTTTCTACATGCATAAATGGTCAGAAGTGACCCAGTATCTCTCTTGATCAGTTTTCTTAGCAGTAAGCATAACATCTCCCTAATATTGCTATAGAGAGTATTGAAGTACAGTATTTACAATGTCCTGAGCAGAGCATGTGATCGTCTATGAGTACTTGCGTGTAAGACACTGTGTTTATTACCATAATATCATAAAAGGATACTATATTTTAAAATATTTCCCCAGTTTACAAGGTTTTTTTCAGAGATTCTTAGTAACTGTCAACCACGAAGGTCCCACGTTATCGACATCTACTTTTTTTGACTGTGTGCAGCTTCTCTTGTAATTACTGCTCAGACATTGAGACAGAAAAGCGTCAGACAAAGACAGAGATAGAGGGTAAGGGTGGAACTTAGTAGTAAAGTGTTTGCCTCGTATTCGTGAAGCCCTAGATTCAATCCCCAATATCACAAAAGTATATGTGGTGGGAAGAGAAGTAAGAGTGACTGCTTTGGAATAATGTTCTTGTACACTGTAAAGATTTGTCACTCGTATTAGTTTAATAAAATGCTGATTGGCCAGTAGCCAGGCAGGAAGTATAAGTGACCTGAATAGGAGAATTCTGAAAAGAGGAAAGGCAGAGGTAGCCACCAGCCAGACAAAGAAGAAACAAGATGAAAATGCCTCACTGATAAAAGGTATGAAGCCATGTGGCTAAACATAGACAAGAATTATGGGTTAATGTAAGTTGTAAGAGCTAGTTAGTAATAAGCCTGAACTTATAGGCCAAGCAGTGTTATAATTAATATAGTTTCTATGTGGTTATTCGGTTCTGAAAAGCCAGGAAAAGAAAGCACGGATCTCTGTTTACAAGTTACAAAACTCTTAAAATACAGCCAGGTGTTGGTGGAGCACACCTTTAATCCCAGCACTTAAGAGGCAGCATAGGCCAATCTATGTGAGTCTGAGACTCACCTGGTCTACAAGAACTAGTTTCAGGACAGCCAGGGCTTTTACACAGAGAAACTCTGTCTCAAAAACCCAAAATAAATAAAAGCTTTAAAAATTATTGTGCTGTTTTATTTTATGATTTGTCTGAGAGTTGTGCCTGAATGTTTATCTGTCTGTGCCTTCCACATGTACTTTTTGCCTACAGAAGCCATTAGGTTCCAGGCACTGGAGTTACAGATGGTTGTGAGCCATGATGTGGATGCTAGACTGAAATCCCAATCCTCTGGAAGAGTGGTAAGCGCTCTTAACTATTGAATCACCCCCAGCCCTATTGTACAATTTTTAAAATGATTCATAACTGTTTTGCTTGCCATTGACTAAGAGTAAATACTTGTACCCTTCTGCATCTTGAATCATGTGTCAAAGGTAAACTGAAGACAGATAGATCAGAAACCACAATCATTGCAGTATCAAGTCTTTGTCCTTTTCTTCAGGCCATGGAGAACATGGGAAAAGCTACACTGTCTCATTAAGAACGATATTAAACTAAGAGGACAGCAAAAGCTCAGCAGACTAAAATTAACTGTACTCTACATACATAAATTAACTGTAACTTCAGGGCATGGAGGTCCCTACATTGCTCCTATACACAGGACTAGAGGCATTCACCTCATGCAATCTAGGCCACCTCCATATTGTTAGCCTGAAAACTTCTATTAGGCATTCAACTTTATAAGTACTCTTAAATATAATTTTCAGAGCCTTATTTAATAACACTTTGTAGGAAATAAAATACACTGAAATACATTCTATTCCATTTTTATATTACCATCTATTAAATTATGTTTATGGTAATTATTTATTTAACTATCTTTAAAAAAACATTCGAGTTAATCATTTTAGTGAGCTTTCCAAGGCTTTTTAATGTGCATATCAAGCTGTTTATTGTTTTGAGTGAAATTGCCTCACTATTCATATAGACATATTTTCCACATTTAAATGACCTATCATTATAAGAATGCTTTGTAAGAATGAAAATTGTTAGCAATCCCACCAGTCCATTTCTTGGTGGGGATCCCTTGCTCCACTTACAGACTTAGAAAAGATTAAATTTGTAAGGCAAATAATGCCCATCTCCTTTATAGACCACTTTGGGATTAATTTATGATATCATTCATACAAAGATTGCTACATAAATAACCTTGCTTTCTGTTTTCATGCAAATACCATTTGTTCTCGTGAACTGTCTTGAATGAGGTGACTTCACGTCACAAATGACATACAGGCACAAGAAAGAACAGACTACGTGACTTTTCACATGGTCCCGCCTATCATTGCAATTTGGATGTTGAAGGATCCTGTATTCTAAGCACTAAACAAATTCAGTGATGCCATGATGTGGATGCTAGACTGAAATCCCAATCCTCTGGAAGAATGGTAAGCGCTCTTAACTATTGAATCACCCCCAGCCCTATTGTACAATTTTTAAAATGATTCATAATTGCTTTGCTTGTCATTGACTAAGAGTAAATACTTGTACCCTTCTGCATCTTGAATCATGTTTCAAAGGTAAACTGAAGACAGATAGATCAGAAACCACAATCATTGCAGTATCAAGTCTTTGTCCTTTTCTTCAAGCCATGGAGAACATGGGGAAAGCTACACTGTCTCATTAACACATTTACGTGAAGAGTGGGATGGGAGGGCAAAATAGACAGATGAGGGGAGGGGTGACTGACATTAAGGGTGTTTGAAGAAGCCCTACATGGGGTGGGGGCAGGGAATGCTTCTTTTAGAAGTCATAGATTATCAAACAAAAATGCTTAGTTTCAGATATGCGGTGCTTCCTTTGAAGCTGTTGATTAGAGGCATCCTAGGGACTCCAGATCTCAAAATATAGGTTATTGTTGTTCTTGTTTGCCTATCAGAACTTGATGGCATGGCTCTTTTGCTGAAGAAACCACACACTTTGACCGCAGAACATGAAGAAATCAAATTAGAAGCTTCTTTTTTGCTGACTAGATTTCATAGTGTAAGAAGATGGTGTTCAGGCTATTGGGCAAGGAAACCACCAACAGTTTTACCCAGCTGCAAATGCTCTGACAAGCAGCCAGGCAAAATATGTTCATTCATACAATAGTGGCATGGAAGCCATGATTGGCCAAAAGCTTTGATTGGATTGAAGGCCTATACAACAGGAGGAAACTCACTCAGAATTCTTGGCTGGGAAGGCCATATGTCTTAGGGGAAATTCAAGTATTGTTATTTTGACAAATGGATATATTATCAGACTTCCTTCTAGACACTCCTTCTTAAGTCTACAGATTAGTGCAGTTCTGACTACGATTCCTGTGGAGGTGAACAAGTTAATACAGAGATGAACACCTAATCAAAGTGCAGAGAATAAGTGACTATGGAGTGATCAACCCTATATCACAGGCCCTCCCCACAGTCTCAATAACATTGCAGATAAAGGGGCACAAAGACTTTTCATAACTAGAGGATGAGAAGAACTACAGTAAAACGGTGTCTTCTTAGCACGAAAGAGTCATTGCATCCACCAACTCACGACGACTGTAGCTATGTAAACAAGACCTGCTCAAGATTAAGTGAATCATCATTTCAGCACAAATCAGAGAGGTGCTCATGAGACCCCATGCCTAGCCAAGAATTATTGGCAGATGGTGGCTGCTTGGAGTGGGGGAGTCGGTTTTCTTCAGTGGTATAACCTAGGCTCCAGTACATATCTTTCCAGTGTACCACATTCTAGTGAGCTATATCTATATGCATATGGGAGGGTTCAGATAAAGGGGATAATAAGGGTGAGTATAATAAAAATACATCACACATGCATGAAATTTTCAAACAATAAATGTATTTAAAAATCTTTGTCAATTGTGTAATGAAACCAGTATTAATTAATCACCACCATAAAGGAGATTTGAAGGCCAGCTTGCCAACAAAGTCATCAGGCAGAGGTGCAGTGAGAATCCATGAAGATAGAAATATAAAATATTGAGATGTGCCACAGCAGGACCAAGTTACAGAAGACTAGATATATTAAAACCATTAGAAGGAGACTATTTTCAAAAGGCCCTTTGATTTCTTGGATCTTCAGACTGGAAAGAAATAAAAATTAAGAGGATACCTGTAAACTATGCAGTATTTATATCTAGGCATTAAATCATATATTAGAATCAGCCATAGATTCCTATAATTAATAATAAAGTAAAATCACAAAACTTTAGATTCAAATATGCCCATGCTGATAAGCCATTCCAACAAGAAGAGAAATGCAAGTATACTTTAGACAATATGGAAGCACCTTTATTTTCCCAAGTTTCTTGGTGTTTAACTTATTGGTAATTGTGATATTCTTTTATTTCTCTTCTTGGACCACATATATTTTCTTGAAAAATCACTGAACTTCTTTCTTTCTCCATGTCTGTAGAACTCCCCAATCAGCAACTCCATCTTGACATCTCTCCAGCATGAATATTCAAAAATCTGCCCCATATTAGAGTTGGATAGTCCAAGAACACTTCAAGTTCAATATAGACCAAGTTGAATGTGTGTGTGTACCACTTTGTCTTATGATACAATAAATCATCATATTGTTGATGGTATAAGTTCTATAATGGACAGACCTATCATACAGATCCTGCTCCCAACACCACTCTGTTTATAACCCAACCTTTATCTTCCTTCACTTATCCTACTGTAGAATCTCTTACTTCTTTTCCTCCTTTGAATGCTTACTCCTTATTTGACATTTGCATCTGCGTCTACATTCATAGCTTTACTTCCCTACCAGTGTTTCATGTACGACAGTCTTATGAAACCACCTCACCTCAAATTTGCACAAAACTTTTGCCTTTTTTCCTGTCTTCCAAAAATGCTATGACTGTGTTCTGATCATGCGATGTGAACGGAAACGACCCTGCTCTCGGGGACTGTGTCCACTCGTCTCACTGAGTATCCTAATTTACTTTTTGATTATGTCTCCTGAGTTTTGCAACCCAAAGTATTTCTGTTCCACAGCTTAATCTCCAGCTGCAACAATACACTGCACCTCAGCTCAACACCATCACAAACAACATGCATACCTAAAACTACCAGCTCTAGGAAAGTCTGCTCAGGTATCACACTTTATGCACACCTTTTGTAGCCTTCTAATTGTTTCTAACTTCCATGATAATATTGGTTTATGTGTGTAAATTTTCTAAACAATGGAATTGTAAATATAACAAAGCACCCAACAATTTTTACTGAATAATTGCATGGATAAAGAGAAAGCTTCTGAAAAGGACTCTCTGAGGCTTTTGTATTTTTCACCCAGATGTTTGGCAACACTAAGACACGTTTGAAAAGGAAGTAAATTAATTGCTAGTAAAATGGTATTTTTTTTTTAGTTCCCATTCAAGTTATTGTGAACCAGCCACATAACCACAGTGCTCTAACTGCCTGTTTGGTTTCCTCTGTTTCCAATGCCAAACACCTGCAGCTCACCAACCACACAAACTGAAATATTTTTAACATGACAAATTGATTTGGGGAATAGACAACTTATGAACTTCCAGCTAAATACCACACTAAATGTCAGTTTCTTCACAGACTCTTAATAACATGATTCCTCTTTCCACAGTCTGTGAGGCTCTGGCTTGAGAAACTTCTGCCCTGTGTCTACAGTGGATAAACAACACAGTCATGCCTATCACAGATAAACTGAAATGATCTGAAAGTTCCAGAATGATTTATCTTCAAACTCTGTACATTATACTATTTTTTTCATCAAAAATGGAATATTTTCTCATATAATATATCCTGATTATCCCATCCCTCTATTCCTTACAGTTACTCCCTATTTCCCTTCCCCTCAGACCTACTCCCTTTGAGTCTCTCATTAGAAAAAAATAGGCTTCTAAGATACAGCAGCCAAACATGACAAAATAAAATATAAAACAATGAAGCAAAAACTATGTCAGAGTTGAACAGGGCAACTCAACAGAAGTGAAAGAGTTCAAAGAACAGATACAAGAGTCAGAGACCCACTCAGATTCACAGTCAGGAATTGCATAAAAATATTAAACTAATAGTTATAATTTATATGCAGAGGACCTGGTGCAGACCTGCCTATGTAGCCCCCGTGCTTACTGCTTCAGTCTCTGTAAATTTATATATGCCTTGCTTACTTGATTCAGAAGGCCTTATTTTCCTGGTATCTTTCTTCTCCTCTGGCTCTTACAGTCTCTGCCTCCTCTTCTGCTCAGTTCCATGATCTCTGAACAGAGGGATTTGATGAAAACTTACAATTTAGATTCTCCATATAAGGTCTGGCTGTGGGTCTTTGAATCTGTTCCCATCTGCTGCCAGAGGAAGGGAAGTCTCTATGATGATGACTGACTAAGTCACTGACCTATTTTGATCTATCTATCTCCATCTATCTATCTATCTATCTATCTATCTATCTATCTATCTATCTATCTATCCATCTATCTATCTATCTATCATCTATCTATCCATCATCTATCTATCTATCTATCTATCTATCTATCTATCTATCTAACTATCTATCATTTGTTGCTACATCTACACATCTACACATAACATACATGCATATATTAGAGCAGTAGTTTTTGTTTTACTCTAGGTATCTTGAGTATCTAGTTTCTGGTTCTTGGTTACCCCAACAGTATTTGGTATGGGTTCCTTCCTGTGGAGTGGGTCTTGGATCAAATCAGACATTGGTTGACTACCTCCATAAATTCTGTGCCACCATTGCCCTACCATGTTTTGCAGGCAGGACAAATTGTAGGTCAAATATTTTGTGGGTGACATTAGTGCCGCGCACCCACGCCTCCGTGTCTTCGCTCTGTACGCTAGAACCCAGTTGGTGAACTTCGGGCAAGGGGCTGGAGGTTGAGAACACAGACGCAGAGACAAACCAACACGCAGACCTTTTAACACTGATACCAAAAGCCCCAAAAATGCTCTATTTATTGTGTTCACGGGCAGATTATATAGAGATAGCCACGCCCCAGCCAAACCCACGAGAAACGACTCTCCTGCCATCAGGAACTCCTGAAGGTCTCGTGCTCAGAGCAGCTGTAGGCACTCAGATCAGGGGAAAACAAGTTGTTTACAAGAAATTCAGGATCTGGGGTCTCACTGCTCCCAATAACTAGCGCATAGGGGTGCAGGCTCCATGTAGGCGACAGATCACTTCTCCATGTTCAATGTGCTTTTTGTCCTCAGCAATGGAGCCCCACTGTCAGTTTGCAAAGAGCTACGTTTTTTCTTAGCAAAAGTTTGGGTTGTTTGGGGAATTCCATTGGAGCCTTTTGAGCAATAGCTTAACTGGTTGAGGTAGATCAAAACCCAGCTTTCAGAGAAACCACAGCACTGAATTCCATAGGAGCTTGTCCAAGTTTTGCATTCTAACCAGCAATAGATCAGTGTTCCCCTAATCCCACCTACTCCTAATCCCTATAAGCTGACACTTGCCTTATTGATTTTAGACGTTCTGGGAGGTGTAAAATGGAATCTCAAAAAATTAGTTTTGATTGTAATTTCCTTGATGACTAAAAATATTGAATATTTTGTTAAGCATTTCTCAGTCATTTGCGTTTCCTCTCATTGAGAATTCTCTGGATCTGTATCCCATTTTAATTGGATTATTGGTTTGTTGATGTCTAATTTCTTGAGTTCTTTTCTTTGCATATTTTGGATATTATTCCTCTACTGGATATGGAGTTGATAAAAATCTTTTTCTATTATTTAGGCTACAGCCTTGTCCTATTGAAAGTGTATTTTACCTTACAGAAGTTTTCAGTTTCATGAGGTTATTTATCAATTGTCAGTCTTAGTTTCTGCACTATTCTTACTCTGTTCAGAAATGCATCTTCCCAAGTGATGCCCGATCATATGACAAGGGCATTTGTTCAACTATGTTTATAGCAGCATTATTTGTAACAACCTAGATGTCCTTCAATGGAAGAATGGATAAAGAAAGTGTGGAATATATACACATTAGAGTACTACTCAGAGGTAAAAAAACAATGACTTCTCAAATTTTGCATGCAAATGGATGGAAATAGAAAATACTATCTTGAGTGAGGTAACCCAGACCCAAAAAGATGAACATGGGATGTACTCACTCATAATTGGTTTCTAGCCACAAATAAAGGTCAGTGAGTCTATAATTTGATATCCTAAAGAAGCTAAATAAGAAGGTGAACCCAAAGAAAAACATATAGCTATCCTCCTGGGTAGGGGAAGTAGACAAGATTGCCAGGCAAAAAATCGGGATCTTAAGGGTGGGGTGGGAGGGGGTTAAGGGGAGATGGAAAGAGAAAAGTGAGAAGGGTAGGATGGGGAGAACTTGGGGCAACGGGATGATTGGGATAAAGGAAGGTTGGATAGGGGAGCAGGGAAGCACATATCTTAATTAAGGGAGCCATCTTAGGGTTGGGAAGAGACTTGGACCTAGAGGGGCTTCCAGGTGCCCAAGGCGAGGTCCCCAGTTAGTTCCTGGGGCAGCTGAAGATAGGGAACCTGAAATGATCCTGTCCTATAGCCATACTGATGAATATTTTGCATATCACCATAGAACCTTCATCTGGCGATGGATGGAGATAGAGACAGAGACCAAAGTCCCAATGAGGAACAGAAGGAGGGAGAAGATGAGCAAGGAAGTCAGGACCAAGAGGGGTGCACCCACCGACGGAGACAGTGGGGCTGATCTATTGGGAGCTCACCAAGGCCAGCTGGACTGTGACTGAAAAAACAGGGGATAAAACCGGACTCTCTGAATATGGCGGACAATGAGGGCTGCTGAGAAGCCAAGGACAATGGCACTGGGTTTTGATCCTCCTACATGTTCTGACTTTGTGGGAGCCTAGCCAGTTTGGATGTTCACCTTCCTAGACCAGGACGGAGGGGGGAGGACTTTGGACTTTCCACAGGGCAGGGAACCCTGACTGCTCTTCAGACTTGAGAGGGAGGGGAAGAGGAGTGGGGGGAGGGGGAGAGGAGTGGGGCGACAGGGAGAGGAGTGGGGGGAGGGGGGGAGGAGTGGGCGGCTGGGAGGAGGCGGAAATTTTTTTCTCAATTAAATAAGAAAAGAAAAAAAAGAAATGCATCTTCTGTGACTATAAGTTAAAGACAGTTACCCTCTTTCTCTTCTATAAGGTTTAGTGTATCTAATTTTTTGTTGAGGTCTTCGATCCACTTGGACTTTACTTTTGTCCAGGTTGATATATATGTATCTATTTGCATTCTTCTATTTGCAGGTATCTAGTGTGGCCGGCACCATTTCTTAAAGATGTTATTTTTTATTCTAGTGTATATTTCTGGATTCTTTCTTTTAAAAATGTCCATAAGTGTTTGGATTTATATCTGGGTCTTCAATTCAATTCCATTGAACAACATGTCTATTTTTTTATGCCAATACCATGTTTTTTTTTAATCAGTATACCCTAGTAATACAATTTAAAATATGAAATGGTGAGACCTCCAGCAGTTCTTTCATTATTCAGGATTGTTTTAGCTTTCCTTTTTTTTCCATATGAAGCCGAGAATGTTCTTTCAAGATCTGTGAAGAATTGTCTTGGAATTTTAATGGGATTGAATTGCAACTGCAGAGAGCAGTTTAGAGACATGGCTCTGTGGTTGAGAGCACTGGCTGCTCTTAGAGGATCCGAGGATCTGTGCTCAATCCCCAGTTCCCACATGGCAGCTCACAACAGTCTGTAACTCAAGGTCCAGGGCTTCTGACATCCTCGTGCAGAGACACATGTAGGCAAAACACCAACGAACACAAAGTAAAAATAAATTTTAAAACAATTGCCAGTTGCTTTTGGTAGGATGGTCATTTTTTACTACATTAATCCTACTGACCCACAAACTAAGGAGATCTTTTATATTTTTCACTTGTTTGATTAGAGAAAGTTCTGTGAGGTGCTGAGATGAAAGTATATTTTCTTGGCTTTGGGTGAAATATTCTGTAAATATTTGGTAGGTTCATTTGTCATATAATTTCTGTTAGATTCAGCAGTTCTCTCTTCAGTTTTTTCCTGGATGACCTACCTGTCCATTGGTGAGAGATGGGTATTGAATTTTCCCACTATCATTGTGTGAGGATGAATATGTGATTTAAGCTTTTGTCGTGTTTCTTATACAAACAAGAGTACAATTGTGTTTGGTACATAGATGTTAAGAACTGAAATGTCATCTTCATGGACTTTTTCCTTTGATGAGTACGAAGTGTCTTTCCTATCTGTTTTTTATTAGTTTTGGTTTGAAGTCTATTTTGTTAGAAATGAAAATAGATACAACAACTTGCTTTTTAAGTCCATTTGCTTAGAATATCTTTTTCAACCCTTTTCCCTGAGGTAGTGTCTCTCCTCGATGTTAAAATTGTTTCTTAGATGCAACAGAGGAAAGAATCCTGTTTTTAGCATCCCTTCTGTTAGTCTCTGCCTTTTTCTTTGCAAATTGAGACCAATGGTATTGAGAGATATCAATAACTAATGATTACTGGGCAGTGGTGGCGCAAGCTTTTAATCCTAGCACTCAGGAGGCAAAGGCAGGTGGATCTCTGTAAGTTCGAGGCCAGCCTGGTCTACATGAGCTAGTTCCAAAACAGGCACCAAAAACTACAGAGAAACCCTGTCTCAAAAACCAAAAAAAGAAAATAACTAATAATTGTTAATTCCTGTTTTTGCATTGTTGGTGGTAGTAGCTGTGGTTGTGATAGTGGTGGTGATGGTGTTGGTGGTTGTGATGGTGGTGGTGCTGTGCGCATGTGTGTGCGTGCGTGTGTGTGTATGCATGTGTGTGTGTGCTTCTCTTCTTGTGATGTGGCTGGTGTGAGTTTATTTATTCCTTGTGTTTTTAGGTTCATAGTTAACCTCTTTAGTTTTGAGTTTTCTTTCTAGCATCTTCTGTAGGGATGAATTTGTCGATACTGTTTAAATTTGACTTTATCAATGAAAAATCTTGTTTTCTCTGTCTATGGTGATTGTAAATTTTGCTGGTATAGTAGTCTAGGCTGGTGTCTGTGGTCTCTTAGAGTCTGCAGCATATTTAAAAGGACTTTTAGAGTCTCCATTGAGTATTAAGGTGTAATTCTAATATATCTGCCTTTATATGTTAGTTGGCCCTTTTCCTTTGCAACACGTAATATTCTTTCTTCCTTCTGTATGTTTAATGTTTGATTACTATGGGGCACAGGGATTTTCTTTCCTGGTCCAACCTTTTAGGGATTCTTTATGCTTCTTGTACATTTATAGGCATTTCCTTCTTTAAGAAAATTGTCTTCTATGATTTTATTGAAAATATTTTCTGGACTTTTGAGTTTGGATTCACCTCTTTACTTTATTCATATTATTCTTGGGTTTGGTCTTTTCATAGTGTTCCAGAATTCCTGGATGTTCGGTATCAGAAACATTTTAAAGTTCACATTTTCTTTGATTGGTGTATTCATTTATTCTATCATGTCTTCAATACCTGAGGTTGTCTCTCCCATCTCTTGCATTCTGTGGTTAAACTTGCCTCTGTAGTTCCTGCTTAATATCCTAAAATTTTCTTTCCCAGAATTCACTCATTTTGTGTGTGTTTTTCAATGATTTGTGTATTTTTACTGTATGTGCATTGGTGTTTGGCCTGCATGTGCGTCTCTGTGAGGTGTCAAATCACTTGGAGCTAGACTACAGAGTTGCCATGTGGGTTCTGGGAATTGAACCCAGGTCCTATGGAAGAGCAGGAAATGCACTTAACCACTGAAGCATCTCTCCAGCCCCCAATTTTGTATTTTCCTTATTGCTTTCCATTCTAAGGTTTTGAACAATTTTATTATTCATTTTCTTCAACTGTGTGTGTGTGTGTGTGTGTTTCTTGGCTTTCCTTAAGAAATTTATTCATTTCCTTCAATTGTTTGTGTTTTTTTGGGGTTTCTATAAGGTATTTATTCATTTCCTCTTTAAGGACCTCTATCATTTCTCTATAGTTGGTTTTATGGTCTTTTGTTGTTCTTCATCTTTCTTGGAATATTTAGGGCATGCTGTGGTAGAATTGTTGGGCTCTGGTGGAGACATACTTCCTGACTGTTTTGATCGTGTTTTTATGCTAGCGTTTTGGCATCTGGGTTTGGGATGATTATATGTCTAGGTGCTGATTTATGAACTTGCCTTTGTTGGGTGGGCGTGTTGTTCCTTGGTTTCTGTTTGCTCTCTGGATCTTTAGGGAATGAGTGTTGCCTGTTTTCCTGGTTGGCTCAGTTGGTGTGTTCATAGGGAACACCTGCTGGTGTCTGGAGGCTGGGACACTGGGATGAGTTTGGGGAAGAAATGTTGGAGACCCATTAGTGACAGGGTCAGAGATGAAAGGGGGACCACAGCAAATTTCCCTCTACAGAGCTGGGATGAGATGGGGGATTGGATCTTAGGAGCAAGAAGAGTGGTAAGGGTCTGCTTTCAGCCTTCTTGTTGCCCCAGTAGGAGCTGCTCTGAGGTTAGCAGTGGGTGTCTGCTAGATTAGGGGTCTCTGACAAAACAAGTGTGGGATGGGAGGTGAGGGAGGATGGTGTTGGGGATCCACAGGAGATGTGGGCAGGAGTGAAGGAAGCCTGCAGCTGGTGTTCTGTTACAGTGCTAGGGACAACACAGAGAGAACGGAGGGAAGAGATGTTCTGTGGGGTGTCTACCTGGTTTTCTGGTAGATATGGCCTGCTGCTTAGCAGGGGGTGCCTGCTGGAGTCAGGGGCTGGGATACAGCAATGAGTGTGGGGAGGAAGGTTAGAAGTGGAAGGACTTTGGGGTCCACAGCAGATGCTGGGTGGAGGATGGAAGGCTGGAGCTGGTATTCTATTGCAATGTTAAGTACGAGACTAGGGATTGCATCTGCGAGAACAGGGAGAGCACATTATGGGATTTTACCAAACAACCATGCTGGAAGAAAATACAAGTGAGTCTTAACTACTACTGTGACTCCTGCGGATGCTTCTTCCATTTTAACCAATGGCTTTCAAGTGGTAAATGTTCCTAAGATTCCTTTACCCTCTAGAGCTGCAATAATTCCATCTATATCACTGTTTCATTTTTAAAGTAGGCCTGTGGCTTTCAAAATCCAGGTCAAATGGTTCTGTGCTCAAATCATGAAAAATATCTCTCAAATAGCACTGTGTTTTAGGACACACTTAGCCAGCCGTGCACTTGAAGATCACAGACTCTGTACTTCCATTAATACAAGGCCAAATGTTTATCTTGTATTACTAATACTTTAAGAAAATAAAATTTTGTAATTATTTTGAAGGAAGGGCAAGGTGAGCAGACAGAACAGTGATGTGTTTAGATATGAGACTCTTAAGAAATGACAGGAAGAAATTAATTATATCATCGATGGTATATTAATAGATATAATTTATATGTATTAACATTATTAATGAGTAGAAACAATTATTTCGAGCTAGAAACACATAATTTTCCTACTGACTAAAATTCAAAACCACATTTCATACATTTTTAAAATTTTTTACCATAAGCCTAATGCCAAAACCGGATCTTAAAATGACTTCTTGCTACGCATGTATGCAGCTCTGACTATTAAGTAGCAAACCCAGTAGACTCTTGTATCCTAAGAGGTAAACTACAATATTTTAGAGTCTGTGTTTGTTTGAATGAGAATTGTCCCCATGGGCTCATATGTTTGAAGGCTTGGTCCCCAGTTGGTGGAATTGTTTGGAAAGCATTATGGGGTGTCACCTTGTTGGAGGAGAGATGTCACAGGGCTGGTGTGTGTGCGTGTGTTAGGGGGTCAGGTTGAGGTTTCAAAAGCCCAAGCCATTCTCAGCACTTGGATAAGATGTAAGCTCTTAGCTAGGGCTTCAGCACCATGCCTCCTTGCCTATGACCATGTTTCCCACCTTAATGATTATGGACTTACCCTCTTAAGCCATAAGCAAGCGCTCAATGAAATACTTTCTTTCATAAGTTGCCTTGGTCACGTTGTCTCTTCAAAAGCAATAGAAGTGTGAGCCACTGCAAAATTAATCAGCAAGTATTCTTCAAATGTTTTGTTGGTTACCTTTCCTGGGATTGGCCTTTAAAACCAAAGTAGATACCATATATGGAAGCATCCTGCCTTCTCTGATTTAAGCATTACTTCCCTGGCTAGATTTTAGGACTTCATGGACCTGAGGCTGCTGCTTGTGTGCTTTATCTTACAGAGGGCAAGAAACTTCCCATTTCTGCTCTAGGATCTATCAGTTTAAGATGACAATTACCATCATTTTTATGTTCTGTTTGATTTGTGTATGTTAGATTGTGCATGTATGCACATGTGTGTGTATGTGTGTATGTAAACGTGTGTGTAGGCCACACAGGCCTGAAGAGGGTGCCAGATCTAGACTTGGACACACAGGTGGCCGTGATCTGCCCAACAGAGAAATCTAACTCAGGACCTCTGAAGAGTAGCAAGGGCCGTCTCCCAGGCCCCATTATTACCATCTTTATTCTGTTCTTGGGTCATGTTACTTTTGCCACAAACAAGGGAAAATGCCAAGAGCTCTGAGTGGATTTATAATTGGTTCTCCACACACACAAATGGGCCATTTCTTTCTGTGCTCACCCTTTAGGAATACATTACAGTGTGCCAATCCCCTCTACTCCTGAGTTTTCTTTAATACAGGAGGTTTCATTTAAAAGTGACTTTTAGACTGAATTGCAGGGGAACACGGTCTTTATACTGTGTAGGAGTGGGATTCATACTCCTTTGTACCAATCTGCGCAGACAAGGTTACTTTGCCTAGAAATCGTGAGCATCCTGGGATCTCACCAGGGCTGACTTTCCCAGGACTCCACTCTCTCCAGTCACATTTGATCGTCCCAGCACAAAGCGCTGTCATGCCCCAGGCTGACAGCAGCCAGGCACAAAAAAGCCATTTCTTAAATCTGAATTTTAAAAAAAAATGGCGCTCAGACTGTTGGAATTCAAATTCATAGCATCTAATTCAATCTGCACTTGACAAAAATGTGTGACATTCAGGACACTTGAACATGGCCTCAAGGAATTCCCCAAGTCAAAATAAGGCAACATCTCCGAGGAACCAAGGTGTCATGTCCATTTCTTTTGTCTGTAGAAAACAGGGCTGGGAAACTTACACTTAATTTTGGTTCGGGAAGTTACAAGTTAGGTCTTCATGGATCTTCATGGCCATGAGGGAAATACAGAAGATGGAAACCATGCAACAATAGCTCATGCTGTCCAGAATGGTGATTTTTTTATGGCTTTTCCTACAGCCTTATTTATTACATTTACTACTCTCTGCCACTACTGCTACTTTCCACTTAGCAATGGAAGAGAAGGTGTTTTCCCCTTTGTGTGTTGTTTTGCGTTGTTTTTCACTTGTAGAAATTAAGCTGCTGCACAACAGGCACCAGACTAGGGATTACTGTATATTCGCCATTCTGGTTAGGGGTTGTGACGGCTGAGTCTGGCATGTTGATAGGAAACCAGAGAATGCCCTCCTCGTTTCAGGTCCTCCAAAAGGAACTTCTTCGTCTCAAGCACATTCCCAGAACTGTAAGCACACTCAAAGGTAAATGTGGATGAATTCTACAGGAAGTAGTTCAAGGAGAGTTACTGAATTGGACGATCTGTGTTCCATGAAACCATACTGGAGTATAAAGTTCAAGGAAAAGGCAAAGTGTAGGTCTTTGTACACTTTTTCCAACATATCTTTGCATACCTTGAACCAAGTTGGGAAAGTTAATAAAAGCTGAAAACAAATGATGCCCATACATATTGTCGGCTCTCACAGACCCTCCTGGCACGGTCCAGAGAGCTGTTCTGGCTGTGAATCACAAGCTAATTAGAAACAACTGTTCACGTTGCACAATAATGTGGGCCCGTAAAGCAAACAAACAACAGACTGGCTTTATTTAAGGATTTGGTATTTGGTCCTCATGAATTTTTGGAATTCTTTTGATACTTTAAATTGCATTAAATTAAAATGTTATGAATTCCAGGAGGGCCCTTATGTGTATTCTCAGGTGAGTGAGGCTAACCCCATCCTAGTCCTTTCTTTTTCTTAAGGCTGTGAATATAGTTTCACTGTTCCCTGAAACTGTTCAGTGGCCCAAGCTTCTGAGACCATTCTTGGGGAATAAGTTTAGGTAGTTATGGAGTGAGACAATGGAGACAGAAGTCTAAAAATCAAACACAGACAATGCAACAGCAACAAAAGCCTACAACATAGTAACTGTTGGGAGAGCCAACTATTGTTCCTTACTAATGTTTCTTTTAGTATTTTTGAATGTTTGAACATTTCCTCAACATTTTAAAAGTTGCTATTAGTGAGGGTATAACTCACATTTTCAACATGTTTTGCAGCAATTGTTCTGTTTAGAGCCCAACTCAGAGTATCCGATTCCCTATTATAGATGTAGAGATATGATTCTAAACAGAAGAAAAAGGGGGTTGCTGTTGGATCCGCTACCCTGGCTTCCTCTGCCGAGTACTCAGCGTTACGAGAGGATGTTTCATTTGGAATCAGTCTCGGTGCAGCTCTCTATCAAACCTGGAAAGAATGATTAATATTTAAGCTCATAGTTCTGCAACCCTGGCACTTGGGAGGTAAGCCGCCATGGATATCTCTGCGGGCACTTTCTGTCTAGTCGCTCAGAGAGTCCTCTCCCAGGAGAGCTTTGGCCCTACGGCTAGAGTCGTAGTTTGCTCTGTTGATAGAATTTGGGGGACCACTCTCCCGTACTGGGCTCTATGCCCTACTCGGGTTCTGGTCTCTCTTTCACAGCTTCTACTCTTATCAGAATATGTGCCCCTCTTCTTTTCACCCTGCTAAATCTCTGCCTCTAAAGTACAAGCTGAATCTTGCCCAATGTGTTTACTCTAAACAACTACTGGCTATGGCTTTCTCCTTATGTATAATAAGTATTCGTGGCTTGTTACCCCCCACTCCCCACCAACATGGACATATCCCCTTACCTTATGAGGCTCTTGTCAGAGGCTTACAATCTACCCATATATTAAAGTTTTACACTATTCTTTGAGGTACTGCAGGGATTTGTCTTATGTGCTCATGAATATATTGGGCTACACGTAGGTAAACTGTTCTTATGAATCATAAGACATATGGCCACTATTAAGATTACAGAGTTGCTATGCACTTGATTTTAAGATGTATGCATGGGTATGGATGCATATGGATGGATGTATATAAATAAACATTTTAAAGTGATAAAGTGATTTAATTTTATTTTTGAGACAGGGTTTCTCTGTGGGCCACAGCTGTCCTGGAACTTACTCTGTAGACAAGGCTGGTCTGGAATTCACAGAGATTCCCCTGCCTCTGCCTCCTGAGTGCTGGGATCAAAGGTCTTTTCCTTTAATCACCACCCAGCGGTGTTTTAAAATTTTAAAACTGCATAACTGGCCGTGGAGCCAGACCTCAACTGAACACTAAATCCAAGAAGGGCCTAGTGACTCTAGCTCAGGAAATCATGCTGTAATCCTGCTCTCTTTTTTCATCAGCTTAGGGCAAATAGTGGCACTGACCTCAGAATGGGATTGTAGAGATTAAAGCAATAACACAGCTCATAAAATTAGACTTACTGCCAACAGCTGCCAGTGTTCAAAGCCGTAGAAAGGACTTCGCAGTTCCCGGCTCCCACCTTTCCCTGAGAAAAGGCTGTTAGGAATGAACTTTCGGAGCAATTGACTGGCCCAAGGGAAAGGCAGTGTCTCTTGCAAGATCCATGTAACACCCCTGCAGGACCCTGACCTTTGTGGTTAGCCAGCACGATCTATTTTTCTGCTTCTGTTGCCAGCACCTGTTAGTTTTGGAAGAAAAACAACTAGAAATTAGCTCTGCAACATGTTTTATAGAACTTTCTTAGAGTAATATAAAATTATTCGTTTTCTTCCTGTGGTCTTGTTCCATTCTCTAGAGTCATATCTGATGAAGTTTGCACTAACTTTTTTTTTTTCTCAAGAGACAGCCCAACATGGAATCTTCACTTCTTAATCATTGAGTAGTTTGCTGCTATCCTTCACAAGTTTTCATGAGCCTTGATAAGAAAAGACATTTCAGAAAAGACCACAGGGACCAGGGGATGATAATGTTTGGAAATGACACTATTTCTAAAAGGGAATTCAATAAAATACTGTAAACTCACCACCTTTCTCATACCTAAGTTCCCACAACACAGATAGCTGGAAAAGTTTTATTTTTCTTCCAACTTCCAGACAGCCCTTTTTGCCTTCTGTAACACAAGCTAGCTTTCTTCTTCTTTACCTATTCCCAGCAGAGCAAGTCTGTACTCCATCACTGCAACCTTTCGGTTCTCAGCCTCCGGCAAAGTTCTGTTTGCTGTTAATGAGAGCTCGGAGTCTGGACCCCAAATGTGGAGGGAAGATACAGGGATGAGGATGTAAACCAGGCAAGGAAATTCAATAGCTTTAACCTTAGATTCACTGTCCGTAATGTTCAAGTTGAGGAAGAGAAAGATATCAACATTTCAACAAAGTACTTGTTATCCTTGTAAGCTTTATTATTAATTTATTTAGAAAGATGGTTGGCAAGGATGGAGGAAAGCAGACCATAGGAACTTGAACCAGGGTTACAGATCCATCCTGGGTTTTATTTCAAGGACATCCTCTAACGTTTCACACATGTTTTGTTTTCAAGAATTGTTTCTCAATCCTGCCTAGTCATGTTTCCTTCTTGAGTATGTCACGTTGTTATTCAAAACATTATTTTGATACTCTGAAAACTGGCCTTTTGAATAACAGCAGCACCAGTAGAATGCTGCAGAGATGAGTACGCTGTACTGATTCTTATAAACAACCTTCAATAACAAGCAATCTATTAGTTAAGTCCCCACTCTTTTGGGCTTAAAACTCAGAAGTGACCATCATTACTATTTTAATTATCAAAATTTGTGTTCATATTGCTTATATTTTGTTTAAACTTTAACTGGAAAAGATTTGGGGGAGTAATTATTTTCAGTACCTCAAAAAGAAGTTTCCCTGTGACCTCTTAGAGGGGATTTCTAGAGACCACAAACATCAGCAACTGTATATGAGTCAGGGACAATAATGTTACTTTCCTCTTGTCTTTATGCATCTCTTATCTCTGTATGTTCTTAAGTTTACCCAATAAACATTGCTAATTTAGAAAGGTAAAAATATTTTAATCAAATAACGTAGAAATTAGACGCTGTATAGAAAAGTATTCTTCATGGTGTTGTGAAAGAGGTATTTGAACAAGATTCTGAATGGAGGCTATATTGTTGGTTGCAAGAAAATAAAAGGAAAAGATTAATGATCAGAAATCAAATGTAGGTAGCAAGTTTTTCAGAAGTAATTATTGTCTGGCCTAGTCTTGTAGCACACTGAAAAAACAATGCTTAGAACTTAGAGAAATTACTTGCACTGCAATTTTTTTGTTTTTGTTTTTTTTGTTTGTTTGTTTGTTTTTTGAGACAGGGTTTCTCTGTAGCTTTGGTGCCTGTTCAGGAACTAACTCTTGTAGACCAGGCTGGCCTTGAACTCACAGAGATCCGCCTGCCTCTGCCTCCTGAGTGCTGGGATTAAAGGCGTGCGCCACCACCGCCCGGCTTGCACTGCAATTTTAATAAGAAAGTTGGTGTAAGACCACGGTTTTATTAAATTATACTCACAGAAAACTTTATATAAGCTAAATACCTTGTCAATAAATACTCTATTAAATTGAGTGCTGATGATGACTCTGCCAAGTTTGTTGGCACTCATATTATTTTATCCATAATCCACAGTAAAAAAAATTATTAGGCAACTCTGTACATACAACCATATATGTGTTTGTACATACACACACACACACACACACACATACACACACACAAGCACTCATTATATACCAATACAAAGGTATGCTTGATGTGGAAAGTCCTTCTGTATATGTGTTGCTTTTATTGGTTAATGAATAAAGAAGCTGCTTAGACGTATCACAGAGCAAAAGAGAGAAGGGTGGGAACTCCAAGCAGAGATAGAGGCAGAAAGTAGGCAGAGTCAGGGAGAAGCCATGGAGCTCCTGCAGGAGACAGGTGCCAGATGGCACCTTACCAGTAGGCCACAGCCATGTGACAAAGCACAGATGAATAGAAATGGGCTAATTTAAGACATAAGAGCTAGACAATAAGAAATATACACAAGCTAATAGGCCAAGTGGTGATTTAATTAATACAACTTCTGTGCAATTATTTTGGGCCTGGGCAGCTGGGAACAAACAAGCAGCCTCCAACTACATGTGTTGGCTAGTTTTATGTTAACTTTACAAAAGATAGCAACACCATAGGTCATGTGTGGGTCATCATCCTGCTGCAGATGGGGTCTGTAATGAAGCCTATGTCCAGTGTTAGCACAGGGGGTCATTGGAACCATGCTCTGCTGAGCCAATTCTGCCCCTCTCTGGATACTGTAGAAATGAAGATGGCCCCACACCTCAGGAGAGAGCTGGTCCCCACACTTGGGAAAGACTGCATCATTCCTTACCACAGGCATGCATATCACCTGGGCAGCATGATAGAGCTGACCCTGTTCTCAGTCTGCAGGTGAGCCAGCCTTAAGGGTATGTGAGCATGAGAGCTCACACCCTCCTCCCTCATATTCTCCCTACAGTAATCTTGCCTGGGCAAAGTGGGCATGTATTTCATGACCTAACACATTGCCTGTCAAATAGAAGCTTTTAATAAACATATTTGAATGATTACTATAATCAAGAAATGTTGGTTACCTGGGCACTGATCACCTTATACCATGAATGGTCCTATGGTGGCTCTAAGAATGGATAACCAAGGAATTTGATTAGCAAGTCATCTTTTTCCCTACTATAGTGCTTCGTAGAGGACAGGTGTTTAATAAAAGCTGAAGGAAAACATGAAGTCCTATGAAATATGTTTCAACTGGGAAATTTTTTTATTACTTCTTCTTTGTACAACTTCTATAGTCTCAGTATATTGTTCTCCCTCCTTAAAATTCATGCTTTGAAACGTAATATCAGTGTTAATCTGTAAGTGTTAATATTTGAGTTTTTTGAGATCCTGTTGAGTTAGGACGCCTCTGCTCTCACTAATTATACAAGCCTCCTTAGAAACGAGGCCTGATTGAGGTTATTCATCTCCCCAGCCACATGAGGACACAGAAACAAGGTACCGTCTTTGCAGGTCAGAGTAGTCTTTCACCAGTCACAGCATCTATCCACGCCTTGATTTGAGGCTTCCTACCTTCAAGAAATGTGAACAATAAATGCTTGCTCTCTATCAAATTAGTCTATGACTTTTTGTAGCAACATTAGTGGAATATGATAAAATGCTAATACATTATACTGTACAAGAGAAGTTAATCTAGGAGACGTCAAATCCTACCAAATTTTCTACTTTCCCACTTTTATATCGAGTAATACCACTATCCCCTAAGAGCTGCAAAACTGAGTTCCGTCTCAACTAGATCTGAAGGAAAAGGAAAAAAACACAGCCCTGTTTTCTTTTAGTGCCAGAGCTAGAGACAGGAAACTCCAGCACAAATATCCATGAGAAAATGTTAATTTGACCCCTCGCCAAAGAGTGTTGACATTTGACAAGTTTGTGTTTTCAGATCTGACACTAAGAGTGTTATCAGGGTAAAGAATTTTTGAGTTAAAAAACAAGGTTTGAAGTATTTTCATGAAAACCAAGATGGACTCTGGGAACTGGAAACATTTATTGGGCCTATGTAGTCTGAGAGTACTTACAACAACAGATTTTTTATTTATTTAGCCTGTAAAATTCAAGGTCTTTGCTTCTGGGCCTAAAATAACACCTTTTTCTTTTTGATCCTAAAGTTGAAGGACTGAGAAGACTGTGTATTTATGGAAAATATAATAAGAAAGACCAGGATATTTTCATAGCTGCTTCTTTAGTACAATGTAAATAAAGAAACTAGAGTCCCAACTTTAAGCATCAAGTGAATTTCACAGTTTTTTTTTTTAATCTGACAAGCCTGAGTTTTAAAAACATTAACAAATACCAGGTTGCCCAAATTAAGCTGCGTAAAAACTTGGGATGTACTTTAATGTAAATAAAGTCAGCTTCATGTTTTGGTGTCATTTGAAGCAAATGATATCCTAGAAAGGAACAGAAGTCCTAGTTTGGTTCCTCTGTTACCATATATCTTAGCTGCTGTTCTCTTGCTGTAAGAGACACCATGACCAAGTCAACTTATAAAAGAATACATTTAATTGAGACCTCGCTTGCATTTTCAGAGGGTTAGTCATTGATCATCACAAAGGGAAGCAAGGCAGCAGGCAGCAGGCATGGCGCTGGAGCAGTAGCTGTGAGCTTACATCCTGATCCACACGCAGAAGGCAGAGAGAACAAGACTGGGAATGCATGGGTTTTTGAAACCTCAAGTCCCACCACCACTCACATACCTCCTGCAACAAGACCATACCTCTTAATCTTAATCCTCTCAAACAGTTCCATCAACTATGAAGCAAGCATTCAAATATATGACCCTACGAGGGACAGTCTCACTCAAACTGCCACACCATGAAAAAGCACTGAACAAAGATAATTTGGAGGAGAAAGATAGTTTTTACAGCCCATCATGCAAGAAGCTAGGGTAGGAAGTCTAAGCAGGAAATGAAACAGAAACCACCATGAAAATAAAACTTTTTACTCACTTGCTTCTAGGCATATGTTCATAGCATACATATTATGTTATAGCTCAGACCCACCTTTCCAGGACGTGTATCACTTACAGTGGTCTGGACCCTCCTCCATTAATTAGCAGTCAAAAAAATGCCCAAGGACACGCCCATGGGCCAGTATGACAGAGGTCATTCCTTAACTGAGATTGCCATTTTCTGTGTGTGTCTAGGTTTGTATGAAGTTGGCAAAAACTAACTAACACAAATGTAGATAGGAAGACATCAGAATATTGTAAGTTTAGGTCATTTATTTGGCTGCTAGCTTGGAAGATCATGTAATCTTTAAATTTGGGGTCTCCGGTTGTCAATTTTAAAAGCTAATTGTGTTGTAGTGAATTCAAATGTTAGAATTAAAAGCAATATTAGAGTTAAAACATCAAGGTCGGGGAAAAAAGAGGAAGGTAAATAAGAGGGCTTGAAGCTGGGTGTAAGATGGTCTAAAGTCACCAATAAGATACAAGACTCTGGCACAAACAAACCAGTTTCAGAAAGGTCCACCTGACTCCCAGAAATCTCCAAGCCACCTCCCCAATGCATACAAGATGATGTTTCCTTTTCATAGTCTCGTATCTAATTCAATTAATTGCAGCGACTAAATTGTGGATAAGGGTGGCTTGTTGTGGAATATTTAACTATGTAAAGATGTGTAACTTTTTTATGCTGTGGAATATTTAATGGTGTAAAGATATGTTACATTTGTTTATGCTGCATTTGTTTAATGATGTAAGGATGTGTTACATTTGTCTATACTACATTTGTTTAATTATGAAAAGATGTGTTGCTGTTTCACCTTGCCTGCCTAAGGCTCCTGATTGGTATAATAAAAAAAGGTGAATGGCCATTCGCTAGGCAGCAGAGGAATAGGCATGGCTGGCAGAAAGAGAATAAATAAGAGGAGAAATCCAGGCTAAGAAAGAATGAGAATAGAGAAGGAAGAGAGAAAAAAGGGGAAAAGAGAGGATGAGAGAGATGCCTGGGGTCAGCCAGGCAGATTCCACCCGGCAGACACAGAACAGGACACACAGAAAGAAAGGGAAAATGCCCTAAGGCAAAAGGTAAAGTGGAACAGGTTCATTTAAGTTAAAATTAATGACAGAGCCTAAGCTAGGTCAAGCATTCAAAACTAATATTAAGTTCCCATGTCATGATTTTGGAGCTGGTTGATATCTCAAAAAAAAAAAAAAATCTTGGTACAGTAGCTTGTAGAAGTTTTCTACCTGGTTTTAAGAAGGCCATCTCTACTACACCATAGACTAGGAACTAGAAATGAAGTAACCAAGAAAAACTGTAGCTGCATCTGGCCATCTGTGATAAAAATCAGCTCCCTGAAGGTAGTAAAGAAAAAGATCCATGGCAAATACAAACTGGTCATGTAATCATGAGAACAAGACACCATGGTTCGTATGTCACTTTGCAGAGCCAGTTAAGGTCAGTGGCTAGTGGAGTCCACCAAGGTCAAGGGCTAGAGACTGACCCAAGGCTAACAACTGGCAAATCAAGCTAGCCATGATCAAGAAAGATAATAGCAAAGTTACTATGATACATGACTACTCTTGGATAAGCAAGCAACACCTGATCACCTTCCAACTTCGGCACAGAGAACATGCACGGACCATGTGAGCACCATCCCACTGGCAGAGCCCACAATGTGCCCAAAGAATTAACTGTAGAATTTACATAAGCTTTTATCCACTTTCTGCCATGAGTCCTATAAAAAGTTCCACGTAACACAGCTCCATGGGTTTATTTTTCATCCTTGTGAGTTTCATTTTTCTTGACTCTTTCTCTGTCTTTTCTCTGTGTCTTGAGTCCTCACCAAATGAGACACTTGAGACAATGAGCTAATGTCTCTTGTTGACTTCTGGTGACATTGGTTTTCTGACATAATAGTTCATGGGTCAAGCCCGTCAGTGCTGGGAAAAGCTTCTTCTCTCTCAAAGATCTGAATCAGTAGTCATTTTAAAATATATACTTGTGACATTTAAATGGAAAAAATTATATGAAAATATCCTTCCCTGCTGTGGGATTTCGATCCAATTAGCCAATGACCTTTAAGGCAGCAAGACCAAAGGCATGGACTTGTCTGTGACAACTTAAAAATTGAGGGTAGAGGTTGCACACTCTCTCACTTTCTCACCAGGGTGATTGGACCCTAGATCTCCTGGGCAGAATGGCAGGACACAGAAGCTGAATCATCAGAGCATCTAATCTGTATCAGTGAATGTTTATTCCCATTTTATCCTGGATAAATTCTTGAGACCCTTTAATAGACTCATGTGGTTTCACGTAACACTGCCCAGAGTTAGATACTATAGGAGCATACCGATGAGAACAGTGACCACAATGATGATTATGGTGATAATGATGAAAATGATGATAAATAAACACTATCAAAAAAAGAAAAACCCTTGGAAGCAAAGATACCTTCTAGAGTACAGGAAGTAATTCAGTCCACACTAAAGTACCGAGAGAGGACCTAGCATGTTTGTTGAGAATCTCTACTGCACTTTTTGCTGCCCAAAGGACATAAAAGAATTAAATTCCTACTCAGAGACATGAAAAAGCCTTCCTCTGGTCCATGTGCAGATGTTGAGAGTTGTGTGGAGAAAATGTCCAACATGGCTTTCTCAAAAACAAAAGAAAGAAAAAGCAGAACCAAATCTTCTCCTTGTAGACTATGAATTTAATATTTCTTATCTTCCTCCTTCCACTAAAGAATCTCACTTCATACCAACAAGGTCAAGTCAAATCAGTTGGAAGAGTGTGCTGTATGGAGAGGTTAAGATGCTACTATATGTAGCTGCTACTTATTAGAAGGAAATTTCAGGAGAAATCAATTTAGTCTCAAAAATATTTATTTATTTTTATATACATTGTCATTTTACCTGCATATATGTCTGAATGAGGCGGCCAGACCCTTTGGAACTGAAGTTACAGACAGTTGTGATCTGCCATTTGGGTTCTTATAATTAAACCTGATCCTCTGGGAGAATAGCAAGTGTTCTTAGGCACTGATCCATCTCTCTAGCCATAGGCAATCCATTTCATAAAGATATAATAGAAGAAACTTCATTTGGAATCTTAGTACTTTGAACTCAGTTAATGTCTCTGGGCTTTATAGGGATAACTGGATGTAAGAAACAACAAGGTTTGGTTTGGAAGATGTATGGGGATTAGAAAATAGGAGAATCAGTCAAGAACAAAAAGTTTATCTACATATTTGTACAAACCAATAGGAAAGGGGACTGCTTCCTAGAATTATACCGGTCTCACTGAACATACTGCCTGGAATATCCGAATGGTGAGAGCAGGGGCTGTCTCTGGCTCTGTTACCTGCTTTCTCAACCCTTTCTTCCTACTGGGTAGCCTTGTCCTATAGTGATACTTTATTTGTGTTTTAGTAAGTAAAGCTTGCCTAAAGATGAGAATTAAGAGCTAAATCACTAGAGGCCAGGGAGTGGTGAAACACACATTTAATCCCAGGACTCAAAGCCACCCCAGGCTACAAAAGTTTGAATCTGTCTAAGAAAAGCAGAGCTCACACAAAGGTAATCCCAGCACTAGGAAGGCATATACAGGAGTGATATGGCTGGGTGGAAATATAAAGGCGGGAGGAGACAGATTTAGTCTGAGGTTTGGTGGAGAGCATTGCAGTCTGCAGTTTTGTTGAGGATAGGATTGCCCCTTTGTTTGTCTGCCTTGGTAGAGGTACGATCTCTCTAGTAGCTTGGCTGCTTTGCTTTTCTGATCTTCAGTTTGAACAGTGTGACCTTGTTTGAGGAAGTGTGTCATCGTGGGGGATAGACTTTGAGGTTTCCTATGCTAGCAATACCAGCCAGGGAGTCAGTCAGTTTCCTGCTGCCTCTGGTCAAGATGTAACCAGCACCTCTGCCTGCACGCCACTATGCTCCCCACCACGATGATAATGACCCTCTAAAACTATAAGTGAACTCCCTCAATTAAGTGTTTCCCTCATAAGAGCTATTGTTACAGTGTCTCTTCACAGCAATAGAAAACCTAAGACAGGAGGCTCACAAGGTCATTCTCATGGAGGATGCTTAAGTCTTAAATAATTGTTGAACTAGGACCCTCCCCAGTGTTATGGCTGTCTGTAAGCATGACCCAAGAGCCCTGAGATTTCTGGGGTGGTACAGATGACAGGCTACTTTCCAGTGAACTGGTTGAATTACCATGATGGACTAGGACCAATTTCTTTCTTTGGTTGGCCTTTTTTTCTCTCTATCTGAAGTAGATAAGAAAAGATTCCCCAGAAAAAGTCACACAACAAGTGTGTGACTTTGTAACAAGAGGCTTGACCTTTAGGGGAAAAATGAGTAAAAGTTGAAATAGTGAAGAGATCAAAAGAAATGGGGTTTAACTAAAGAGATGTTTTTCTATCTTAGAGATATGAGAGAAAATGTGTCCGAATTTGCTGTCTCTACAAACTAAAGGTCAACAGAATCTACTTCCCTGACCTGGAACTCAACAAGTTTACAGAAATGTTTTTCTTGTGAATGTAAGTTCAGATATTTTAAACAAAAACATGATAGTTAAAATTTTTATTTAAAGGAATTTTAGCAAATGGCTCACCAGGTAAGGGGATCTGGAGTTTTGAGCCATAACATTGATGCTACAATAGAAACCAGGTCCTCTGAGGAGTAAGTTGTCTCACCTGTTGAGCCATTTGCTCAGTAGATTCTTGTTGACCTTTAAGTTGTAGAGACACAGCAAATTCTGACACATTTTGTCTCAAGTCTATGAAATAGAAAAACATCTCAACACCGATGTGGGATTGGGGTATCTAAAGTGATCTTAGCATCACTAGGACTAGGTATAGCTTCTGACCACATAAATGAACTCTCTCTAGAATAAACAGATTCTCACTGAATTTTCTCAGAAGTCAATAGTGGAGTGCCAGAGAGAGAGAGAGAAGCAGTTAAGTCTGAAGAGTGTGGCAAACACGGGCTGAACACAAGTCTTCGGCTGACAGTGATAGAGTCCCAATGGTTAAAAGAAGGGGGGGATTGCTTAAAGTGTTTTGGGGCTCAGGGGAACATTTTCAGATGGCAGAAGCTTGGGGTGTTTGAGGGCATAGCAATGTTACTAGCAACAAGAACGTTAAGGTAGGTGATAAGGAAAATAATTTGAGGGAGAGTAAAGGGGGTGATTCTGGGTGTTAAAGTATTAAGTATGAATGAAAGAGGGCATGGGGGAGGGGGAGGGAGATGGGTTGGCCAAAACTAAGGATGTGTAAAAAACCCACTAGTTAGTAAGATAATTTCAAAATGTAACTAAGAAAAAAAAAGTGCAAGTAGAATTACCCTATATGAGTGGACAATGCCACTCATATATGGGATTAAATGAAAATCACAGTGCAATACAGAGGATACCTCTTTATTAGTTATTGTTCAGAGAGGTCCCAGAAGGCTCCAAAACAAGACACGCTATTGTCATTGCCATTGGTTACCCTCCAGAAGTACATGGTAAGATCTTATTGCTGAACACATCCCATCTGTTGACTATAGGACATAGAGAAATCAGTCACAAACCTATTAATACACTCTCTAATGCTAGGAAGCTTTCAAAATATTTGGAAGATGCTATGTGGACTTATGGGGGAAAATACACCAAGGATCTCATGCAGAGGTAGATCATGCATGCTGCAATACTGACCTGCCAAGGCCGTTGGTGCTGTACTTTACAGTGGTAGCTAACCACTTTCTGAAGGTATCTGAGGCCTGGTCCACAGGAGGGAATTTCATATGTTACGATAATCATAGTAAAAAACCCATCTAGCGAAGTCAGAGTCCAAAGCGTAGAACCTGTGTTTATTGCTTTTCTAAAAATTCATGCTGTCAAAATGTATTCGAAATATTTCTGTTTATACTCACACACCTGAGCTGCCCTCCACTTTGGTTAGAGAAGCTTCCTCTGCTTTATGCAGCAGTGTAGCGGCAGATGTGTGGTCAAAGTGCCAAGACTAGGAGACTGAGCGCTCATCCCTAAATGGGACATCTATATTAAACTCCCCACCCCATATCAATGCTCAGGGAGTATCTTGGAAGAGAATTGGGAAGAATGCTGTGAAAAACTGTTTTGTGCACATGAAATGGAAACTCCAGTCATGAATTCACAGCAGCTGGAGGTACTGGCACAAGAAATGTACAAATTCAGGACATTCTAAACCCTTCCATAAAATGGGGGAGACCACTGGACTCCTTCTTTACTGAGGAGTTATTACCAGTTGATTGTTGTTGGGGAAAAGAGAATCACTTAATTTTAAGGGTGTGACCACCGCTAGGATCCCATGCCTCAGTAGGTAGCCCTGTCCCCAAACACATCAGGACAGCACTAGCTGGACTCAGTGGGGAACTAAAAATAAAATATTCATAGCAAAAAGAGATGAAGTTGAGTGGAGGGTGTGTTGAGGGGAAAATAAGGGGAGCCGTAAGAAGTTAATATGATCATATTTTGTTGTATACATGGAATATGATCATATTTTGTTGTATACATGATGCATGGAATTATTAAGAATAGAGAAAATTTGAGAAAGAGATAAATAGGGAAAGAGAGAGAGAGACTTAAGGATGTTTAAAGCAAAGCAGAGAGTGAATAATAAAGAAAAACACACAAACAAATGTATTTAAACTTAAAATCTGTGCATTTAAGAATATCACATTATATGTCAAATTTGTCTGATTTTTGTTTCATATTATATATTCTTTGTAGTTAGAACTATTGCATCCATGCTATGTTAGATCATGGATCATAGTATGGTACTATGTTTTATTAATTTTAAGTGACATTAAACAT